>NC_089646.1:73132400-73757400 GCF_037042795.1 Molothrus aeneus
ATAATTGACTTACACAGAAAATCTCAAAATACTCCTCTGATTTGTTGTTGATAAGCATCTGCATTAGTATTATGCTTTCCAGTGGAAATGTAAAAGCACATACTGTAACTCTGAGTAACTGATACATTTTCTTATTAGTTTAGTGAGCATGACCAAGAAAGTTTTATTTTAATTAACTTGAGATTCAAACGGATTTGAGGATTTTCAACATTAGACTACCTCTGTATTCCTGTAGAAACAGCATCTTTTATCATGCTCATTCTGTAAAAATGAATATGATTTAATCCCTCTAGAATTTTCTTCTTTGATTATCATGAGTATTAGCATGTTCTTTAGAATTATGTGACATCATTTCACATTCAGAGACATGTTGAAAGTAGGTAAGAAAATGAAGACACTTCACTGCTTATATGGATGAATATACTGCAAGAATTACATACTAATAACACTAATCTGTTTTACAGTAGCACCTGGAAGCCCTTTCTGAAATTAGTGCCTTACTGTATTCACAGACAAAAGATGATTTTACCCATTAGCACCCTGCAGTCTCAACACCTAAAACTGAAATATTATAGGAGAAATCAAAGATTAATTCACCAAATCTTAGAGATGGAAAGCTATGGCATGGAGGTTTAAGTCTGACAGGCTTGGTTTCTTTGGATATTTTTTCCTGAGAAAATTTTGCTGCTATGATTTAAGGTATAAATTTAAACTGAGATGGGTTAACCAATAAACAGAAGGAAATACTTGTGAACAGTCAAAATAAAATAACTTGATTTTTTCAGCTTAGCAGAAATCATTTGGGAACAGATTCACCTAAACCCAAATAAACCACTCTTATTCATAAAGCCCAAGGTCCACATGATCTTTTGCATTCACTTAAAATCCATATAAATTATGCAATTCTCATGAATGCATGCTTTAACTTACAAGTATTCTCATAAATAATCTGAAGGAATAGCTGTTACTTTGACCTGGGAAGTACTGTTTTTAGTTATTGTGTTGGTCAGGAGGACTTATTTTTCTTTTTAAATTCCCACCTCAAAATCAAGATAACTTTTTGAATTCAATCCCAAATCTCTCAAGCAGCTGAAGCAAAGTATCAAAGTGCCCAGTGAACTACTTTGCCTATTACTTAGCATCCCATGCGACATCTTTGCAGGCTTTCATGTGAACCACTAGTTAATATATTAAACTTTTTATTAACTTTAGGATTCACTATTAACTCAATAGGATGGATTTCAGTGGAACTACAGGCACCCTAAATGCTCGTGCAACTTCAGCACAAATAAAGGTGTACTCCAAATCTAATGTAAAGTTGAGCACAATACACAGCTTTTCTGTAGGGAGGATTGTCAGTGTTTCAATAGAAATATTTTTCTTCAATCCAGACAGGAAAACAAAAATCCCCAAAACCTAACTGTCCAGCGAACAAATTAAAAAAAAGAAACAAAACCAAAACAACAACATACTTTTGAAGAATTCAAAATGTCCAGTAAATTGTGTGCATTTATTTGATTTTAAGAAATATTAAGTTTCATAATTGTAGGTATTTCTCTCTTTAAATAAGGCACTACTATTCCCATGAGAGACCCCACACTGACAGAAGCACTGCAACAACTCTTCAGACACTACAGTCCCAGAGGCAGTGGGCCACAAAAAGTAAAATAAACCAGTTTTTGAAAAGTAATTAATGTAAGTTGGATCTGATGTCAAGCCAAGGCAAAAGTGACCAATTTTCTCAACTGGAAGTTGACAAACATCATTAAAATCAAGGTCTGCATCAAAAGGTTTTAATTGTACATAAGCTGTGCTTGCTAGCAGAGAGAAATACTAAGGGGAGAGCTCTAATGCTGCTGAAAAAACATTAATTATCTTGGCAATAGTACGACATTGAACTCATATCAGCTATTAATTAGATTTGTAACACTTGATTTGGGGGTTAGTTTGTGTGATATGTGACCAAGGTTTTGTAAATCACTACTGCCTTTATATGTCTTCAAAAGAAGAAGGGCCTCTCTTCTGTTTTTCTCCTCAGATTTTCTGATACTCTCAAGATCCTTTTGATAAGCACCAAATATTATCAATATGTAGGTTCATATGGACAATAGAAAAAAATGAAAGTTTTATAAGTACACACATTTTTCATTCCCCCTTACAGAGGGATTTGAAATTTCAGGTCCAGCCCTGTGGGTTTCAGACTTTGAGCAGGACCTCAATAGAATTTGATTCACTAATACTTTCAAATTACTGTTGTTGCTGTTTTGGGAAGAACATATTGAATTTTCTTATAAAGTGTATATATGCCATCAATAACAGCATACCAACAAAAATATAGAGGTAACAACTTTCTTTTAGTAAAAATACAAGACAGTTATTTAGTGTGGTGTAGAACTTTCCATACTATAAAAACATGATATTTACATTTTCATAAGGAGATGGAAAATGAGAGAAGTTCCTATTCAGTTCAAAGTATAGTTCAAAGAGATTTTATGAAATCACCAGAAGCTGCTCAGACTTTAGTAATCTAACTCCAGAATGGTTTGAGGTTTTTCCATTACATGCAGTTGCAAATTCAGTCCTTTTCCTGTTATCTGTTGCTTTTCTCATCTCTGCCTGTGACTGAACAGTCTTTACTGATCTTTCCAGTTTTTTCACCTTTATTTTTTTTCCCACTGGATATTTTTTCCCAACTATCTAAAGAGAAGAGGAAAGCAAAAGAAAACAAAAAAAATTAAACAAAACAAAAAAAAGATTATTTAGAAGAAATAAGATTTCATTCAGATATCAGTCTTTTAACCTCCATATTGTCTCCTTGCTACTTTTTCTTCTATCTCGATTTGCTCCTTTTCCAAATTTTCTTTTTCTTCCCCTTCTTATTTCTGTTTTGCATTCTAGCCTTCATAATTTTTCTTTTATATGCTCTATATCTCTGAGTTACCTCTGTATTTAGGGAACACCTTAACTTCTGTTTCAGAAAGGATTCTAATTATAAAATACACCTATGATCTGTGTCTGAGTGTTTGAGTGGCTGTGTTGTGGTGAACTTAGAAAAGGTACTCTAAGAAGGGAAGGCTCTGCATTGGCTAATATTTTATAACAGTTGTGAAGCAGCAAGAGTTGTTTAAATGTCTGATCTGTGCATTTGTATGTTCAGACAAAATGCACATAGAGTTTAGTAAGGCTGGTATGGAATAATGATATTAATGTCAATACTTTCTGGAACACAATGAAGTTCTGCATGTCTGCTCTCTAGTACTTATAGGGATAGAGGTTTAGAAAAATATGAGACAATTCATAGTCAATAAAATTTATCAACATATGCCAAGTTTTTCTTAAAAGGCTTATTTGAAGCTGCTAATGGCTCAGAATCATGCTTTATTTCCAGCAAAAGCTCTAAAAATTGTAGCAGTCACTTCTAAGCATTTTTGGGAAAAAAATGCCTTCTATTCCAAGGGGATTTTTGGGCTGTGTAATAGTGCATGTATGTGGAGGGGGATGGCATACTTTCTTGTCTATTTGAGCAAGGAAAGAGAGGAAGAGGATAAAGCAGCAAACGTGTATCCCTCCAGTCAATAATACTCTCTTGACTTTAAGACGACTGTGTGTACAATGCAGCCACCTGACAGAGTCAGAAGAGTGTGCCAATGCCTTATCTCTCTGCTGAGCTCATCCAGAGTGTTTGATGAAGTTCAGTCAACAAGAAAGATAACTATGAAGTGCTTCCACCCTTTCATTTCTGCAAATCCTTTGCCATGGGACTGTGTCAATCTGCAAAGAGAAATCCCCTCTCTCTCTTTCCTTTGGTTTTAGTTGTTTTTTTCTAAAGTGCAAGACATTTTAATTTCCCTGGGAAAAAAAAGGGTTGTTTTATATCTGGACCTACTGTGAAATATTTTACTGATTTTAAAATTTAAGGTTTCTGTGTTGCCCACTCCAGAAAACAACACATCTGTACTCCATTAAAATGTAGTGTGAAGAAAATTAATTAAAGATGCTGACTATTTCTAAAACACCCTGCAAATATTTCTTTGCAAACACATGAAACAGTGCCAGGTGTAGGATGAAAGGCAACGTTGCTGCTTGATCTTGGCAGTGAACAGTAGGATAATGTACAGCTCAGGAACGCATTAACATTTTCAAAGACTATGATTTTCACTTCTTATCATACAAAAGAGAGACCCAAAAACCTGAAAACATAAAGGAAAGGAAGGGAAAATGTAGAAATAATGTTAGTTAATTTATCAGCTGCCTGAAATGCTAAGTGGAGCCAAGCTAAACTTTGATAAACATAAATCATATTCGTCATAGTTGAGTAAATCTTTGCAAACATTTTCCTTCCTTTAAGCCCCAATTTTAAACTTAAAAAATGTTTCTAATGGTGATTACCTTTTGACAAATGATGTGGGGCATGACTTATAAGTAGATTCTGCAGTGGTCTGAATATTTGTACATGAGATATTGCGGCACAGGTGATAGAAAACTGAGTCAGAGCAGAAAGCAACTGTATTACCCATATTCTCTGTCAAAGCTGTCATCTGTTGTCACTGGTGCTTGCTCTGCACTTTCATGGTGGACCTCTGGCAACTGCTGTTCATAACACGACTGTAGCTGAAAAGATTGATACCATCCTTCATTTAAATAAAATAACTTTCCTTCAGAAAAATGGTTGGAACATACTTAGGCCTGAAAGGGGAAAGTTCTGCACTCTTTCCTCCTCACAATATTGAAAAATGGGCCATGTTGTGCAAAATCTATATGAATGATCTTTATGTTGTTTATTTTTTCTGGCTGGATCTGATAAAAAATTTAGGGATGTGTATCAAGACTTGCAAATACACATTTAAGCCTTAATTTACTCTATCGTCTAAAAGACTTTGAGGACTTTATTAAATTGTGTGAAATAAAGTTATCTAGAAATAAAATTCAAGTAGGAAATAAAATGAAGCTGTAACTCAGATATTCCTTACATTTTTTTTCTTTTGAGTAAATAATATGATTGGAAAATTATTTATTTTTAATAATGTAAAATAAAGAGATTTGCATTAGAGGGAGAGTATTAATTAAGATGGAAATGATAAGATTATTTAAAAAAAGAAAAAGTTAGAATATACATCTAAATATCCAGTAGATGGAGCTTCTTACCTCTAAAATGTTTCATTTTTTCAGAGTAAATTTGACTTTAAAGCAGTTGTTGAGATGCAGTCCAAAACTAAATACAAAAATTACAGAAAAGATTGTATCAAAGCCAGATAAGATGGTGACATGATCAAAAACCTGAAACTGCTTTTAGAAGCACATCTTACCTGCTGTCTTTTCTTCAGTGGCAGTGATGCAAAAATAAGAGTATTTCATTAGGAAATACTGGACAAATAGATATTCTTATAGTTTTCTGTCTGTTTTTTGTTTGATCATGAAGTTTTTTTGTTTTCCTATTTATTGATGAGTAATGCATAGATTTGCACATTCAAGGGTTAAGCAGAAATTCCTATTAATTTCTGCAGATTTCAGTACCAGAGAGCACCAAGTAATATTTTTGAGATTTCAGAAAGATGTAATGAGTACTGAGTTTAATATAAGTCAGAGAAATGTTTTCAGATACTCTGCATGGAATTAATTAGGCTTAATTTCTGTTGAGGAGATATTAGAGACTAATATAATTAGAGAAATTAATTTCTATGGCATATTATTTTTAATTGAAGTTAATATTTTTGAGGAAAACTTAAGATAACTTGAGAATAGGCTAATACATTCATATTTTTACCGTAGAATGATATTTGAACTGGCCTTTAGTTTTGGTGAAGGATAACATTTACCCTGTTATATATGGCATGTTTGTGCAGAAAGCTTGAACAGTGGCCGAAAGCTGACTTCAAAGATAATTAAAGGTTTCGGCAAGGATGGACTTTGAAAACCAAGGAAAGGCAGTTCCTGCACCTTCATATTTATATTCTAGGGGCATATTCAATCATTTCCTCTGAAGCAGTTTGGATTCAGCTTCTGATGCTTGAAAAGATACCTAAAGCTCAGCCTGTGTTAACAGAATTCCACCTGCGGTAGACAAAAGGCTGAAGACCTTAGTGTCAAATGCCTGTAGCAGTCAGACCTAGACACTGGTCAGTATTTGAATTTGGTGATGGTTGATATAAAAAACAGTAAAAATTCTTAGGGTTTATGTTGCTGCTGTGAGTGATTTTACATTAATATTGCACAAATATCTGTGAAATCTGGTACTTTTGGAATAGCACGATATATAATTCAAGGCCTAATTGAAATAAATCTTGAATACCTTAGGATTTCTGTATATATCAGCCAAGGTTTCATTCTGTTTTACTCAAAAAGATAGAAGTCACAGCACAGAACATGAGACCTTTATTAATAATGCTGATTTGCACTGGACAACTGGAGAGAGGCAGTGTCTATTAGCTTGGATGAACTGTGTCTTTGAATCTTGTGAAATAGTGCTGTTCAGATTAGCAAAGTGACTTTCAGATGGTCTGTGGCTATCAGCATAGATGTGTCCTAACCTCCTTCTGGATTTTAAGACAGATTATTTGAGTAAATAATGACAAATTATCTCTGACTTTGTCCCCCTCCCTGAGTTTTTTGTACACATGTTCATACACTGTGTTTTCACACAGGACCACAAAACAGGTAAAGATTTAAAAATGCATGAAAAATTCAGATTTTCTTTAGGACTCCATTTCACAAACATGCTTCTCTTTGCATCAATTCTCATCTGATTCTTACTAACTCTAATGTTCCTTTTCTGAACTGTTAAATCCCACCACAAGATATAGGAATTCCTCCTGTCCCTTCCCAAAAAGCTGTTTTCCCCTTTCTCTAGGGAAAATGGTATTTTTCTCTGTATTTTCTTTTCTTCTTTTTGTTCTTTGCTATCTCCAGAGACAACTGTTTCTGCATTGGTGGAAAATCTGTTTCAGTAGATTCCCATGGGGCAGACTGGCACCTTGAGAAAAAACCCCTCTGGGTTTCTGTTCTTTGTGCAAGGCCAGGGAAACACAGAGGGAGGCTGTGCTTGCTGAGCTCCCTGCCAGCAGAAGCCAGGGAAAGATGCTGTGAGGAGTTTCCCTTGTTCTGGTGCTGTTGGATGCCTGGGTAGTCGGACACAGCGGGCAGCATAGGGATTAGGTTCAACAAAGAAAGTCAGGGAGGCTGAAGGGAAGACACTTTTGGAGTCTCTTGAGGTCAGCAACAGGGGTATAGATGTTCATGCCAAGCAGACATGAGACTTCTCATCTCTAATTCCTGATCCTTTGTGGCCCTTTATAACAGTGTTGGCAGAAATCGACAGACTGCTTTTGAAGTGTGCAGAGAAAGATGCAAGATAGAAAGAAAAGAGAGCTGGACTTGTCAGTTGGAGCTGGAAAAGCGGTGCAAGCTTTCAGGGGTCCCTGAGGCCGCTACTTTCAAATCAGTGAAAGAACAGCTCTACATGAAAGAACAGGGGCTTGTTGTACTCCAGAGTGGGAGAATGAGCTCCTGAGGTTCTGCTGAATGAAAGGGAAAATGAAAAGGAGGGAATGCTGCTCAGAAACACTATTTCCTGTGGCATGGAGTTCAGCTGTCTCCTACCAGTTCAGAGTAGGGGACCGTAGCATGACATGATGAGGGTTAAGGTGAGACCAGAGGGCAAACTGCATAGCCATAGGCATGAAAGTGTCTAAGAAAATGCTTTGCTCAGGGCCCTCCAACACTACATTCTCAGTGGTGGTAATGGCAGAAGAGTGGCTCACAGTGCTGTGCTGCTGAATGGGGTAGGATGCTCTCAACAATTTTTCTTAACAAACACTGATAGAGGGAGAGCAGATGATGTTAATAAATGTCCTGTTTGCAAAAATCACTGCAAGATGCAGGATTGATAGAGAGGAAAATCTGTATATTAAAGGAACTGTTTATTCATATTATGCATCCATAAAACAGCTGAAATATAATTTCTTAGAAAGCATATGAGAATTATTGTTCATATTCTCATTTTGCATTAATCTTCTTTGTTACTTGGTTCAACACAGAATACATAAATTGTTGTAGATGCTTTGAAAACAGTATTGCAAAGCACAAAGAACAAAGTAACAAAAATATTCCACCCCTATGGTGCATGTTCTTCAGACACTATAATTTCATTACTAACATCGAAAATACATGCAGAAATAGGTCAGCAACCCATTTGGATGACTTTACAGTATATTCAATGGTGCACTTAGACAAAAGAAATTCAACACACCTGACTGCCAAAGTTAAATGAATAAGACAATTTCTTACATGACAAAGATCTGCATGCAATAGCTAGCTGTATTGTAGTGATGTAGTAATATTGGATAATTTTCATTTTATGGAGTGGACCTGAACCTGAATTTTATTTGGTCTGGGTTGGTTTGGCTTTTGTAAAGCTACAATTAAAAAGACGTAATTATTTCTTAGTATGACTGAGGGTGATATTTAACTAAAAACAACCCAGAGGAAAATAAGCTTGTGAATCTATAAAGGGATCAGAATAATGTGGTTGTGGTAGTTAAGGTTTAGTGCAAAAACAGTTCAAAGAAAGTAGGATTGTAATTTAAAATAACATCTCATTAGTTGGTTTAATTACTCACTGCCAGCTCTAATTGGATTTTAAGGCTGGAAACCAAAAAGAAACACAGCACTTAGGAAAGAGAAATTATTTTTACCCCCTGTAAGTTGGACAATAGATGAAGGTTCCTTTGGCAAAGCATAAGATTCTGACTTGGTTTCTTAGCTACTTTGAATTATACTGATTGTTCCGTATTTGGAAATTAAGTCAAATAGCTGCAATATTAATTGCATCTTTCTCTTCATTTTCTTAACTTTTCCTTATTGGTGACAAAAGTCTTTTAAAACTATTCTTAAGAACCCCATGCAGATAAGCAGTTTACTTGGTGATAATTTAATGGAAAATATTTCTTTATATGCTCACAAGCCTTCTAATAGAGGGTTATCTTCAACCCTCTGTTCATGTGCTAGCTTGTCAGAGACCATGGCACACAGACTTGTGCTTAGTAACACAGAACAGAAAGACCATTCCAAAATAACATGAGCAACCCACCCAGAAAATGAGTAATAATGAGAAAAGTACTTACTTTTGATATTTATTAACCCAGTATGAAATCTATGTTAAATCTTGAGTTAGGCTTAGGGACTACAAGTTCCTGTCCATCAGAGTAGGGAATTATGTGCTAAGTCTCTTTCTAATTAGATTTTATTAAGTAATTTCTTTCCCCTTGGCCCAGAAATCCAGAACATCTTGAAACACTAGTTTCCTTTAAAATTAAATCTTGCACATTCTTTTCATTTCAGATACTTCAGATTTCATCAGAATGAATATTCTAAGACATTATGTAAATCCACAAGAATTTACATGAGTGTATTACCCTCTCATAAGAAAATCTCCTAGGTTGAGTCAAACCATGAAACAGTGCCTTACCAGCTCCAGTTTGATTAAATATCTTAGGAAAACTAGAAAATCAATATTTTAATTGGCTTCTTGGAAAGAAGCCAATTAAAATATCCTTGGAAAATCAAGGATAAACTTTATAATAACTGCTTGCCTAGTCCTGAAGTGGTAGGTACTTTTTCTCCCCAAATATCTCAGTGTCTCACTTTTGACATTGACCCTAGTCAACATTCTTACACTTCCCTTGAAACAGATCACTTTTGAAGACTTTCTTCATAAATTCTCCAAGTAAGATGAAATATTTTGGTATTTTACAGTGCTGTCTTGGTCTTTCCTGCACTGGAATGGGTACATGAGGCTGGTGGGAATGTGGGAGTTTGACCTTTACTTCTGTGACTCATTCCTGTGTTA
This sequence comes from Molothrus aeneus, assembly GCF_037042795.1. Taxonomy (NCBI): domain Eukaryota; kingdom Metazoa; phylum Chordata; class Aves; order Passeriformes; family Icteridae; genus Molothrus; species Molothrus aeneus. The sequence continues at coordinate 73,142,245 of NC_089646.1, forward strand.
GGTAGGCATTGATCCCTTAATTGGTGGCTGGAAGAGATTAATATATATTTTTCATATTCATTCATATAATCAAGATGACTGAGTTAACCAAGGATTCCTGAGCATATTTTACTGCATGCATTTTCAATGTAGGGTTTTGTTTAAAATGCAAAATATTGCAAAAGGTAGCCAAGATTTCCTGGTCAAATATCTTCAAGTCAAACCAACCTTAAAATAATTAACATGAAGTAGATGTGTTTCACTTGAGTCAACATTTTACCCATGCATTTTGTAAAACAAAATCAAAATCAAAATCATCATTCTGTCTAAAGTTTCATTTTTCACACATTTTTCTAAATAAAAAACCCCAAGATTTAAGATTTTAGAATGTGCATTTTCTAAAATTTATAAGTGCTCATAATCTTTAAATCTCTAGCTTATTTGGAACTATTCTTTTCAAGAATCTACCTTCTTTTGAACATTCTATGTTATCATAACTATAACAACAGTTAGTGAAAATGTTAAGTCTGGACTTCTCAATTTTAATGGACGAAATATTTTTCAGGAGTAGCTTTGATCATGAAATTAGTTCTTCCCAGGCCTTCCAATCCTTTTAAAATTCCAAGGCAAAGGCATATTTTTATGTCTGTGTTGTGAAGATGGGATTGTTGTCTATTTTTCAATAATTCCTTCTTGAGTCACTCTTGACTGGCAACTGTAGGGATGCTGTCAGTTAAATATTGATTATTTATATAATTATCAGACCTGCCTATTGGTGACAGTAGGTCCTTTAAAACATAGTGTACATGGTGAAGGCAATAAGATAGTAGAGCACATCATTAAAATTACATCTATGTTTCAAATAATTGAAGGAAATTATGAATATTTTTAAGATGTACTTGTAATTTAGATGTCTTTGCAGTTTTGAATATAATTTTCCTAGCACATTTCCCTGAAGCAAAAGAGAAAATAAAAGAAAGAAACAAAAAGGAAACTAATTATAGTTGCTTCCTTGCAGTTTTTCCATTCTCTGAGGCACCTTTATGACCAATCATGATACCTCCTCATTTCAGAGCTAATGAGCCAAGAAGATGAAAGTTCTTTCAATTCTTGTTCTTCTATTTCTACTTTTGCAATTGTTCCTGTGCTTCAAGACTTCTAAAGGGCTGAACTAAACAAAATTAAGGTTTCAGTGCTGCATTCTCAAAGCAATGTTCATATTATGGCTGATTGCATTCTCAGGAATGACAGCCTTTTATGTAGTTACTTATACTTGTGTGTTATGTGGAAAAAAAGAGAAAATCAAAATTAGGTTACAGATTCAGGTACCCTAAATACTCAGTTTTAGCTCATAGAACATACAATTATATATATATAATGTTTTAAAAGAAAATATAAAGGCAGATATGTGCGCTGTAATTAGACAGTTATTAGGTGTCATTCCTGCTTCAAGAAAATGTTATAAATTGAGATGGTTAGAAGCTGCAGTATTCCTTTAATCTCAGCTAGTAGATAATGCCATATTAGGTAATAGAAAAAATACATACCAGGGTATTACTTGAGTATTAGTAGAAATTTTCCAAAGAGGTTATTTTGTTACTAGTTTTAGAACTTTACTACAAAGTAGTTTGGTACTAGTTTAAGTCCCCCTCTGACATAGATATAGTCTTTGAAATATTAGAAGTTAGAAATGGGGGAAAAACCCAAAAAACAAACAAACAAGAAAAAACCCAACAAAACAAAAAACACTCACCACATTAGAAGTTCCTGAGAGAAACAAAGTCGAGTGAAGCAGGAAGAGATAATTTCTTACTTATCCATTATTCTTCATTTCTGTTAAAGATAATATGTCATGATCTATATCTGCATTGGATGTCTTTGTGTTTCTACCTCATAAAAAATTTTGCACTCTGCCATTCCAAACGGCACATTTATGAAGAACCAAAGGAATTAAAATAGCAGCATTTAGCCAGAAACTTAACCTCAAAATTGTTTTAGAGTTTTACTAGAAGCAGAAGTACTGATGTTTGGCATTTGCACAATAATGTATTTTTATACAAACCCATCTTCTTATTTATCAGCCAAGGCACATGACTGTTCTGCTGGGTATGCATAATCTTCTAAACATAGGATTTAATATGGGACCTCACTCAAAGGTCTAATTTGACCTTTGAGTGAGGTCCCATATTTAGGAGATTTAAGACAAGATTAGCAGAAAAGATGATTGAGAATGTTTTTTTTTTTAATTTAAAGAGTCACAATTTTTTTGCAAAGGAGTTTTAGACCATAGCCTAAAGTGTGAACACAGACTAAATGAAGCCCAAATACTGATTTCTTCAAATCACTTTTTAACTTCCAGCTTACTTTATTAAGCTTACTTATTAAGCTTATTAAGCTTACTTTTTTAACTTCCAACTTACATTATAATTTCTCCAGCTTCACATTACTGTCTTTCCCACTAACTCATAAGTAGTAATGACCCAAAATAAGTGATAATGGGACAAATAGTTCCAAGATGCTTCCTAAAAAAGAATTTTAGGCAAGCAATTGGTCATACTTCTCTGTAAAACCAGAAAAATCAGAAATAAACAAGAATAGATATCAACAAGAAATAAAAAGACCTGACAGAAGTTTCAGTACCTTTTGGACTACCCATTTAAACTATTGCTTTTCTCCTTCTATTAAATAACAATTGTACCAGTTCTCCAGGATATCAACTCTGATTTTTTTTTTCCACAGAAAGCATTTACTGTATGACAGGTTTTTTAAGTGATGTGGGCAGGTTTCTTGGCAAATATAACCTGTGTCTTAAATTGAACTTTTGATTTGGGCTTAAAAATGAAAGGTAAATCCCTGTGAACCACTTATGTCCCATATATTGTCTGCAATCAGAAAAAATGTACAGTTTTTCTGGAGTAAATTTATCCCATAGGGATAGCCAAACATTTATTTTCTAACTTCCATGAAATTTTCTTGAAGTATTTTTGGTTTTTTTGTGAATTTCAAGATGACAGTAAAATAATAATTATGAAGCATAATGCATAAAATGTTATGTCTTTGTAGAATTAAGAGATCTTTGCTTGTATGAATGACTGTGTGCTTTGCCCTCAGTGGAATATAAAAATAAGCATCTCATGAGACACAATCAGTATTGTGGTTTTTTTTTTTTTGGCTGCCTTAGAAGAAACTTAATAAGTCTATTTGCATTTTGAAATGTACTGAGAGCCACAATGGATCGTTAAGTTCTTTCCAATTCCACCTGATGGAGCATGCAGAAGAATCCCCTGCAATATTGAATTAGTGACACTTTCATTATCTGAAACTATTTCTGTACCCAGACAAAACTATTCCTGTAATATTCCTGTCTCACTGTGCTTTGTGTATATGGAAGACTGATTTGCATTGTCATTCTTGGGCCTTTATGGTTCACTAAGAGTTGATGAAGCTGTGTGTTTGAGCTGTAGACCTTATTGAGCTATATTATTGCTTTGCTACTATTTAGTGTGTGAACTTGTAAGGATAATAGAAGAGCATTTTCTCTATTCCATAAATTTCTGTATATTTGTGGGAGAATTTTAGTACAGTACAACAGGTAAAATAACTTTTATGCTCATATTTTGAAATAAGTGACTAAAATAAAATTTAAATTAACTCAAATAGTCACTATATGCTAACTACCAGTAAAGTATACAGGTAGCAAGACAACATAACATGCCTTTCAGTGTAGTTTTACATACAAAACCCTATTTGAAGGTTATGTTTTCAATAGCTAATTTAAAACTTATTGAATACATTAAAAAACTATCTATTCCTATTTGTTGTTTAAATTACTAATAAAACAAACAAACAAACAACTTATGCCTATATTGCACATTTTTACTATATTTTTATTGTAGATTAAAAATTACTTTTCTATTAGAAAGCTGTTCATACCAGAACAGTCTGTGATACAGAACTTTAAATCTTACCTAGCAGATATCACCATGGGAATTTAACAGACAAAATCTTGAAAATCTGTCTTCTAGGTTAAACACTAAAGCCTTGACCCAAAGGGATCATGAAATCAAAAAACATATATTTGATCTTTTATTTTTTTCCTCTTCCCCAAAAAGAAACATGATCACCAATATGCCTTTTAAATATAATTCTACCTCCTTCTTTCTTTTTTTTTTCAAAGTTTATTTTTAAAGGGTAATTACATATGTAAAAATCTTTGTTTACTTTGTTTGTAGTTCTTATTTATTGTTGTGACTGTAGCTGTGCATTCAACCATTGTATTTGGGTACATTCTGCTGTTGCCTTCAATGGGATTAATTCCATCAGTAAAGCTGTTCAGACGCTTATAGGGTTCACTCTTTCCTCAAGGAAAGTTTCAAAGTGTAGCAATATTCAAAATAACAAAATTATTTGCTTCTAAGGGAAAAAAAAAAAAAGTAAAAACAGGAGAGATAAAATCAAAACCTCAGAACTAAGCCTCAAGCATGGGTCGCAAAACCCAGAAAAAATAACTCATGTTTTTTTTTCCTGCGGTCACATCCTCTATTTTTTTTCTCTGTGATTCAGCACTAATTCACAAATTATTGCCAAAAGCAATATTAACATTTTTAATGGGTTACCTGGGATGCCTTGTAAAATTGGTATACATTTCGTTGCAAAATAATACCAATTCCTAAAGATCAATAACTAGAAAGAATTATTCTTTGTTCTCGTTTCCTTCTTGAATGTTGTATTGAAATTGTTTCTTTTTAGTGAACTTCTTCCAAAATCCTCAGTCTATCTTGCATTCTGTCCCTTTTTGATCTTCCAAGTCTTTGTCTAGATCTTATTTTAACATACTGATGACCAAGTTAATGACTTTATTTCTTTTTTGTCAAATGTACTTGAGTTTTGCATCTGTTGCTAATAAGAAATCAAATGAATCTCATTAAAGGGGTCTTGTAACCTTTTTCTACAATGAGAAAGGGCCATGATTTCTCATCTGAAAAACTGTAGAACTGTCAGCACCTAATTGGTTTGTCAATGCTATTAGAAGTAAATAATAAACATAGAAAATGACTTGACATGAACCATTGCTAAAGATCAACAATGAGCTTTACAACAAAAATCAATATTTTTCCAAGAGAGTGACTATTTATCGAAGGCAATAAAAGCTCTGATGAGAGAACAGGAACAATTTCCTGTTCAATTAGCCTAGATCCCTTTTGAAAATGTGAAATGGAAAAATGATAGCAGACCCACACAAAACAAGCATGATGTATTTTGCTAAAGTGTGTTGTCATTTACTTTTCCATAGATAATGAAGACAATATACTTGGATTAGGTTTACATGTCAAGGTTTTGGTAGTGGAGGAGTGGGCTACCAGAGTGACTTCTGTGAGAAGTTGTCAGAAATTTCCCTTGTGCCTAACAGAGAAAATGCCAGATGGATCCAAGACAGATCCAGCATTGGCTGAGGCTGAGCCTATCAGTGACAGCAGCAGCACCCCTGGCATAAAATATTTAAAAAGTAGGAAAACATCCTGTACAACAACACCTGGGAGAGAGGAGCTTGAATACGTGAGATGAACAACTCTGCAGACACCCAGGTCACTGCAGAAGGAGCAGGTGCTCCAGGAGCAAGAGCTGAGATTCTCCTGCAGCCTCTGGTGAAGGCAGCAGTGAGGCAAGCTGTCTGACCACAGCCCATGGAGGATCCCACACTGGAGCAGGTGGATTTGCCTGAATGAGGCTTTGTCATGATGAGAAACTGGCTCTGGAGCAGGCTCCTGTATCTCTACTGAGAAGAAACCCCAAGCCAGAGCAGATTTTCTGGCAGCATTTGTGGGTTCATGGGGAACCCACACTGGATCAGTCTGTTCCTGAAGGACTGCACCTTGTGGAAGGGACTCACACTAAAGCAGTTCATGAAGAACCCCAAGGGAAGGACTCCATGGAGAAGTTCATGGAGATTCTGTTCTGTTGGAGAAGTTCTGTCTCACTTAGAAAGGAGGCCCTGCTGGAGCAGGGGAGGAATGTGAGAAGTTGTCTCCATGAGAAGGAAGGCAAGGTAGAGACGTGTGATGAACTGATCATGAACTCCCATTTCTCATCCCACTGTACCACTGTGGCAGGGAAAATAAATAATTTGGGAATAAAGTCGAGTTTGGGAAGAAGAGAGGGATGGAGGAAGATTTTTAAGGATTTTACTTTATTTCTCATCACCCTACTCTGCTTTGATTTGTAATAAATTAAACTAATTTCCTCAAGATGAGTCTGTTTTGCCAGTGAAGGTAATCGGTGATATCTCCTGTCCTTATCTAAATCCAGGACCCTTCTCTTTTATTTTTCCTTCACCAACCCATCGAGAAAGGGAGTAATGGATCAGTTTTACTGGGCACCTGGCCTCCAGCCAGGGTCAACCCACAACAAGTGTAAATCTGTTATATTATAAAAAGCTATTTCATATTTTTTTGCCTGTGTCATTTTAGTGTGTGGTCATTGTCTTTAAACTTACATTTATAATTTCTCAAGAAATTGTCTTTTCTTTGATACGATGATATAATCTTTCTTTTATCCAGATATTTTCACACATTAGTATATGGTATAGAGCATTAATGCACATTCATTCATGTAGCAATAGGATTTGCAAATAGTAAAATAGTGGAATTTTCTTCCCCCCATCCCTTACAGTCAATAATATAGACCTTGATATTTTCAAGCAGTGTATCCTTCTAAAGGATCAAGAAACCCAGAAACAGCTGTTTTCTTTTCAGAGCTGGTTAATGCACCCAGAACCTTTGTAAAATCTTCTTCGCAGCTTCAGTGGTTGTACTATAGGTAACTTTTTTACATTCTTTTCTTCCTAATGTCCTTATCAAAAAATAGATGACTGCAGACTTGGCTCGTAGTATACATCTAAAAAAAAGCACACCAATTTTCTTTATGATGTTTTGAATATTTAAAGCATTATTTAAATTGTAAGACTAAAATTATTAAGATGATACAGTATTTGAAGAAAATCAACTACAAAGAAAGATCAAAGAAAAACACTGGTGTTCTTTATATATTAGAGGATTACTTAGTTGGGTTTTAAAAACACACACATACAGCACATATGATATATGAATCATACATATATCTAATTAAAATTGTAATGATGACCTATAACTGAGACAAACCAAGGCTGATTTATTAGAAAAGTATTTCAGTTGTTTATAAGCTTTTTACAAGACTGCCAAAATTTAATTGTTTGGGTGGAATTTGAAGGCTAATTTTCTTCCTCAGGGTTGTTTTCTGGAGAGTTTTAGTGAAATGATCAAAAGGTTCCTTCTAATTAGTTTAAGGAAATCACATTGTTTTTCATCTGAAAGAAGATCAAGAATGTTCTGTTTGGTTTTAAAGAAATTAATAAAACTTTGTGTCACGAACATGAAAATCAGCAAGTTGTCTTATTTAGGCATAAGGAGTGAATTTTGCTATTTTACAAAACTTGTACTAAAGTTGCTACCTTAGAAAATTTCACTTTGTATATGCACAGCCACAGCTTGTGTAGAGATAAGCCTGAGTACAACCTGTCCCTAAAAATTGGCATAGCAGATGCTCGCCTCAATAAATGGTTCCAGTGGAACAGGAAGCGGCCACAATGGTGCTAAAGTCAGAAAGAAGAGGATTTTCATTTTTCTTGGTGTTTCCTTGGATAGCATTTGACTAAGAGATGAGAGGATCTTAAATGTGATGGATGAAGTGACTGAAGAGGAGCTATCTCAGATTGGTAGAGATAAGGAGATCTGTCTGTGATGGATGGACACAGGAGATAAAGGCTGATAAATCTGGATTTATTATAAAGACAAACACTTCATAAATATGCTGAACTGAGATTCAGAAAAAAAGGATGGACAAAGATGCACAAATAACGATGAAAAATGTTAATTTTCACAATGTCATACTATTCCATGCTTCATTTTTAACCTTGCTAAATTTCTTTTCCATGTTTATTATTGTATCCTTTTGAATTTTAGTTGATGAAAAAAATACAAGTTCAAAGAAAGATTTCTAGCTAAATTTAAATTTTTACTTTTATATATATTAGTAGGCTTTGGCTCAGAAACATTTTCACTAGAAGCAAAAAAAGTACAAAAAAAACTGTGAACATGGGAACAATAGTACACATTAAAATAATCCTGTGCATAGGACAATGGCATCCTGATAAAGTGAGGAAACTGAGGAATGAAGATGCCTCACTGAACTCTTAATAAAGGAAAAAATAACAGAATCACAGAATAGTTTAATTTGGAGTTCACTGAGCTCAACTTTTGACTGATCAATACCTTTCCAACAAGACCATTGCACTGAGTGCTGTATTCAGTTGCTTCTTTAAGACTTCCAGGGATGGTGACTCCAACACTTCCCTGGACAGTGAAATAACTCTTTCCATGAAAATCTCTGGCTGATGTCAAACCTGAACTTCCCCTAGCACAGCTTAAGGACATTTCCTCTTTCCTCGTGTATAGTTGCCCATGAGAAAAGGCCAAACCGCTCCTTGCTACAATCTCCTTTAAGATGATTGTAGAAGGTGATAAGGTCACCTCTGAGCTTCTTTTTCCCCAGGCTAAACAACCCAGTTTAGCCCTCCTCCACTCCTCATAGGACTTACTCTCTAAACCTTTTACCGGTTCTATTGTCCTTGTCTGGACACGCTCCAGTACCTTAATGTCATTCTGGGAGTGAGGAGTGAAAAACTGGACACAGGATTTGAGATGTAGCCTCATCAGTGCTGAGTACAGAGGGACAGTCACTGCCCTGGTCCTGCTGGACACACTCTTGCTTTCACAGGTCAGGATGCCATTGGCTTTCTTGGCCACCTGGGCAGAGCTTGCTCATCTTGGGCCAGCTGTTGACCATCACCCCCAGGTACTATGCTGCTGAGCAGCTTCCCAACCACTCTGTCCCCACCCTGTAGCTCTTTATGGGTTGTTTTGACCCAAGTGCAGGACCCAGCACTTGGCCTTGTTGAACCTCATACCATCGGTTTCAGCCTCCTCAGATCCCTCTGTAGAGCTTTTCCAACCTCCAGCAGTTCAATACTCACCCATCTTGGTGGTGTTCATGAATTTAGTGATGGTGCACCCGATCCCTTCATCCAGATCATTGATAAAGACATTGAGCAGGACTGGACTCAAAACTGAGCCCTGGGGTGACAGGTACCCATGAGTGACAAGGTACCAACTGGAATGATAACAATAGAAAGGTTATACAGAACATGAAACTATTTTGTTTTCATTAAAACACAGATAAATTAGTCAGTTATAAAATCTAGTGCATCCTTGTTTTCTTTAAAATACTGCATAGACATAGACAGTATGGAGAAAAATCACAAATAAATGTTTTGAAATATAAACGCATTTTCAATTATACATAATCTTTCTGAATTCACATTTTTCTGTCACTTTACCCATTAGGGGAATGTTTTCCTTCCTCATGATTGAAGCAATGAGAGTTAAAAGTAATATGCTAATATTGAAAAAAAAGAAAAAAAAGACAAGGGAAAATGTCCATCTCTATAATTTACAATTATTTCATTTCTTTATAATCATTTATAGAAAGTGAGCTTTTTGAGAGTTTCAGTTATTGTTTGAGGTTTACATGATATCATGTGATGTTAAACCAGTGCCTTTATTTAATAAGAGTAGTCTAGATTTTCTTAAAACTTATATAGTGATAGCCGTGAATGTCATAGTCATTTAGTATTGTTGCTTCCATGTATTTTCAAACAGCAAAGGTTCATTCATGCCTTATTCTGAATGTAAGGGGACCAATGAAACAGGGTGAATAGTACCCAGTGTGGGTGGCTGTCACAACTGACCAGAAACTTCAAATTTTGAGAATTTAACAATTTTTGTGAACTCCCAATTCAATTAAAACAACAACAACAACAACAACAACAACAACAACATAATTTAAAAAAAGAAACTTTAAAAAATACAGGAGCTCAGTTCTTAAAACTATGACATGACAAAAAAATGCTAGTGTGATTGAGAGGAAAAAGGATTGGTTTAAAAATGGGAGAATTCTTTGAAATTAATTTGAGAGAATGTTTTAAGAATTTATATTACACTTTAGGAATTATCATGATGCTAGAATTTATTAAGCTTTGTTTTTTTATTTAAAAATGGGCAAGTTTCCCAGGATTAAGAGGTTTACTGGCATTGTTTAGTGCAGGCTTAACTGATGGCTTACAAGGGGATTAGTGAAATGGAGAAGGGTTTTATGATTAATGAATGGAGAAGGGTTTTATTTCCCTACCTATTCTCACAAGGCTGTGAATGCTTTAATTTATAGAGCTCCAGTTAACATTTGTGCAGTAGGAAATTAATTTCTATTAGAATGCTACAGTTAACTGTGATCTTCTGCAGCTACTGAATCTCTAGGAAGAGGAGAACTTCTCTTGTCACCCTGGTTTTTTAAGATTTTCTAAGCCTTCTGATGTTGACATTCTTGTAGTGAGCTTTCTCACACACTTTCAGTAAATAACTCATTGGTTTTCATTCCTTGATGGAGGAGGAGAGAGTTGATGGACTGTTGGTTTGACCAGTGTCATTGGAGAGGTGGCACTGTCACCCTCCAATCCGTTGTCACTTTTGGAAAACTATAAATGTTGGAGTCAGAAAATAAACTTCCCTTTTTTTCTTCACCTTCCGAACAGTGGTGTGTGCTTGTGTTCTTTCGTGTCCTATAGTGACATTCTCTGTTTCCTAAGGATGCAAAGATGTCAATATTTTATAAATTTCTTACATGGTGCTATAGATACTATAAGTTTTTTCTCCGATATCATGGATTTTATCTGGATTGTTGCTCGAGAAGAGAGCAATAAAACCCTCATGTCTTCAATAAAATATTAAAACTTTGACAAAAACTCAGCTAAGCAAGCTGTCACCTTTATAATGAAACTTCACCTTTCCTTACCTGGTTTAGGTTATACAGTGACAGACTGCATCAGGCTTTGGCTTAACACAGGAGAGACCAGTGCTAGGAAGCAGCTCTGCAGCCAGGCTGGTAGCAAGGTGCAGCACTGTCGTGGCGTCTACCACTTTCGTAGCATTTCTCTGTCACACCTGCACTTCAGAGGATGGCTGGAAGAGAGTACCTCCTTTTGCTCCATTCAAACCTTTCTGTCTGTAACAAGAAAGCTTAATAGGGACTCAGGGATAGTTCTAAGTAAGCTTTTAAAATAAGAAGAAAACTGTGGGTGATCAGTTTCATGCAGATATGAATAAAGAAGATGGAAAAGTCCTTTCTGAGGCTTCAAAGTCACTTGCCATTGACTTGAAAGTTTTCTACTTGAGGATTAAAAAGCTTCATGAGGAGGACATATTTCTTTTTACTTTTACTATGATTAAACTTTCTAAAATGCTTTGTAAAAGTTATTTAGTTATTCCTGCTGGATGCAGCAATTATTAAAAGTCACAAGTAGCAAAAATCCTCTAAATTTGGAAAAAACTAATCCCCTTAAGCAACAGTCCCTATGAATAGGGATTCATACTGAAGGGTCTATAACACCAAAGCTGTATCAGCCATGTTACACAAGATTTTCTGATGAAACCCCAGTGAAACAATTGGCTGGTTTTAGTAACCTGGTGATTATGAAACATAATTCCAAGAAATGCCATAACTTTGAATTCTGTTAAAGATTGCACAGTCATTTGGATGGAGTACATAACAAGGCTGCGAGGCATTTATGGGGAGCTATTTAATAGTCCGCTGTTGGAGTACTACTTTGTTGCAAATAAATTACTGAGTATAAAGATGAAACCATCGAGACCTGGTTGATCTATATACAGAAAGAAGCATGATGGGCTGTTAAATTTATTTTTCTTGTTAATAGTCAAGACATTAATAATAAGACCTGTTGTCTTCAGGGAAAAGTAATGAATGCTTTTATAATGGTTTCACATGCTAATAAGACAAAAAGTGTCGTCACTATAATAAATGTTGTGTTAGTCCGGGGATTAAAAAAAAATCAGGCTGACTGGATTGCACAGTAAAATCTGTTGTACTTGGAAAGAGCATAAAAAATGAGAGAGCAGAAATGGCTTTCCTATCTAAAGGAACAGATCAGCAGAATGCAAACTTTGTCTGACCACAGGCACTATGGTAGTCAATGCTGGTGAATAAAGTGCCACAAGACTCCCAGATTCATGTGGTAAATCCACTTTCAGGCTTGGGAAATAAAGTCTGAAAGATAACTGAGAAGATTATAAAGACATAAAAAAGAATCAGCAAATGTGAATGGACAAACATAAAAATATATTGTGACATTTCTTGTCTCCTCTTCTTATTTTCTTTAATCTAAGACAGGGTTGTAACTCTCTGGAAACAGAAAATTTAACAAAAAGAGCCCCTGTTAACAGGTGAGAGTTCAGGTTATAAATAAAGGCTGTTGAGATGAAGTACTTGGAAACATGCCCTAGAAAGACTGAACTGCTCCTAGAATTCTGCTTGAAAAGATGAATAATAAATGGAAGGATTTTGGACAGTATCCAGTTTTAAAGGAGAATTCTGAATTTTCTTAATAGCATTTCAAAATATGGAAGACAAAAGCTCAGGGCCAGCCCAATCCTGAATGTTTTCACTCCACTTGGATAAGTATTATGAAATATCTGATTTGCAGTTAGAGCCATAAAGTCCCAAAGTCCTGTACCAGAGTCAATGTGGAATACTCTGTAAGAGTGTATAAAATGTAAAGCTTCCTTTCTTAAGAAGAAAATAATAGCTGTATCATTCCTGGAAATTAAGCTAACAATTAGAAACCCTCCTGAAAAATATAACCAATTTTGTCTCCTATTAGTATAAACTGAACTTTTTACCTTCCCTAATGAATACCAAGGCACACACTCCTGGAAAAATCTTATAAGCAAGAACTCATCTCCATGATTTTTTCTGTAAAAAAAAAAGAGAGGAAAAAAACCCAAAGGCATCATGTGATTTAGACAAAGTTTCAGGTTCTAAAAGGCAAGTATGCCAATCTAGGCAAAACTGGACAGAAACTCTGGACGGAGTAGAGACATTGCTAAAAATTTTTCTCAAAAATTATATTAATATTTTCTGTTAATTCATATATTGCTGTACAAACAGCTGACCTTTCTTATATTGAATAAGGAAATTCTTCTTCATTTAGAAGTACAAGAGTATTCCCAGAGTTCTACATTTAGCTCAGACATGCAAAAGATTGCTGAGGATTATTGCTTTAGTACTTAATGAATAGTGTATGATTTTTGACTCATTAGTAGCTTGGAAAATATGATGGGGTTGGGTTTTTTTTGTTTGTTTTCTTTTCTTTTCTTGTTTTGTTTTCTTATGTTTGGGGTTTGTATTTTTGTTTTGTTTTGGTTTGTTGGGTTTTTTGTTTTGTATTGTTTTGTTTTTTGTATTCTTTAGTCTTGCTTAATTACAACAGTGGGATACAAGACTAAACAATATTGGAGAGTTTAAAAATATAGTGTAGCTTTCTATTAGATTTCACTGGAATTTTCCACCAGGGTCAAAATTTAAGATCCTGACAGTTATGCTGGATTTTAATTTGTAATAAAATGAACTAGGACAATCATACTAGCAGTGTTTTAAAATTGTGCCTATGCAAAAATAAAATTTTAAAGAAGCTAATGAGCTGAATATTATGCCATACAGATGTGTGAAAGGAAAAAGTCAGTTCATTAAAATCAGTTGTAAGGATTGACCTAAGATATGGTGAAATTTTCAATTTACAGCCGTTTTTTGATTTAGCTTTGCTGTATTTGCTCAGATAAATAAATGTCCATGATATACTCCCTTCTATCAATGCAATTAAATTTTTTGAGCTACAAAAAAAACCAGTATGGGTAATCAAATGGTAAAGGCTAAAATAAAAAAAGATCCTATTCAACAACCAAACAAAAAAGAGACTAAACATCAAATTAATGTATTTTTTATGGTCTTCAATAGGGCTTTTTTTTTCTGATACACTACATTTCTGTAGGATAAGCTGCTGACTTTTGGTATAATTCTGTAAAATTTTGGTGATATTGTCTGTTTAACCTGTATGACATCCTGGAAAGTTGATTCTGAAGGTGTTTTACTTTGATAAAGAGCTGGATGATGTGGATCAAACTGAAGTTCATGTAAAAGTAATGTATGTTACACAGCTGCATTATTTGAGAAGTTCCAAAGTTTATGAGAGCATATTTTAAATATGCATGCTACTTTGCATGTAGATTGTTTTTGCAGTATACCATCATCAGAGCTATCTCATTAAACTGTTTTGCCAACATGCAGATTATAATTTTGAGACCCATGGATCCCCCCAGACTCCAGTTCAATAAGGACACGCCAATGATTTTGTGGGACTGTGCATGCTGATATTTAGGTATGTCCTGTGAAACTGCTCGTGCTTTCCTTTAGGTGTATGCCTAAGGACATGGCCAAGTAAGAAGCACAAAGGACAGATAATGCACTTTTAAGTGAGAATGATCTGTGAATAAGACAGTGGATGGACTAACACTGACTTTGTTATTTTTGGGATTAGGCTTCATCAACTTTTATGGACAAGAGGGATCATAGTGTGAAAACACATTGTTGTAAAGCCTTTTTCTTGACTAATTAAGTTCAGACCAACCATCTGTTATCTTGGCTTAAATACAAGCCCCATGTTCTCATTTATTAATGATAGAGGAAATTTGAGAGAATTAAAGATTCCTTTACTTTAAGAGTGAGTCACAACATTGCTGTTTTGTCAGGGATTATTATTTTACATGCTTACTTTAACATAACATTCCTCTTAAGAAATATAATAACCCAGTCATTTCAATCACTGTAATATGGGCAACTCAGGGAAGTTTCACATTACATAAACATTTAAAGATTTTCACAATTGGTGATCTTTTCAGACATTTTTCATTCAAATGTTTTATTCTTTGTATTTGATTTTTATAATGGTGTAAATTGAGTTGTCAGTGAGATTCCTGGTGCAGTCCTGTAGTAGCTCTACATCTTTCTTTTATCATGAAAACAATAACAAGAGAAAACAATGTGGTGTTTAATGGGGAAGTGAGAAACTGCATCCATTTTTTGGTGAGAAAATATCAAAAGAGGAATTGTAACATTAACAGTTTCCCATTTTTCCATGATCATGGATGAAACATAAAGTACAGAAAAATATTAGCTGTATTTTGCAGGAGTCATAAACATGTTTCAAGATACTTTACAGTATAAAAAGATTGGTGGATATCTTTAAAAATTATGTGTTTTACTTGCAATGTAAAACCCAGTAATTTGCATCTAAACAAATATGCATGTGTGGATTAAGTTAGGATATTGTGCCTGAATAATACTACTTAAGGCTTCTTCTCAATCATGGATAAAGGTTTCTTGCTTGACTGCAGTATATGAGGAAGCAATTTTAACAGGCAAAGTCTGGAAAACTCAGACTTTCACTTCATTTGTGAAATCACTGGGCATGAGAAATGCACATACCAAGAATGATTTTAATTGTGCTATTTCACATGACCATAACAAGGACAGTTTACACATGTGTGATACGATTAATCTAAAAAACAGTGTAGGTTAAATTATTGCTGGTGCATTTCTTCACAGTTGTTCAAACTGGTGAAAGCCACTCCCTTTCCTCACAAAAAGTCATGACAAATTCATGATACTATTGTTATCCTACAGTGCACTCTCCATGATTAAAATATATTTATCATTTTTTTCTCGAGTTTTTGTTCCAACCATAAGCTTAAATTTTGTATTAGATCCTGTCCACTTTCTTTGCAGCTGTAGCAATGCATGGAGTAGATGAGGAGAAAATTTGGTCTATTTTTAACATCTTCATAATTGATGATACCTTAATTAGAGTCTCATAAACCAGATATACATGTAGTTTACCTTTCCCATATAGTAGTGGAAATCTGATGGATCATTACTATTGTAATCTCTTTTTTGACAGCAATCAAAGTTTTCACTGACTTTCTGTCCAGCATTTGCATCTTACTGTGCTATTCCAAGTAGTTTGATGTATAATCTACGTTATCCTTGATCAAATATTTAAAAGGTTCTGAAAAATGCATTAGTGGTATAGTCTTACTTAAATCAGAAAGATAAGTCAATAATCATCATAAGCCACTGACATCAGAGAAGAACAGCTTCCAGGCTCTTGGTTTGAGACATCCTATCAATAATATTGACTGTTCCTTTATTCATTAATTTCTATCAGTCTGAAAGATAAACCCAGTGCTACTATTTTCCTCAATGTACTTTGCATTGTTCTGACATCTGAGACCTGAAAGAAAGCTCTAGTGGGTAGTTCCAACTTACCTAAAGGGGTTACTGACATTATGTAGTAATGATAACATTTATTTGGAAGTAGTTACTATGCATACAAAGCAGACAATTTCACAATATTCCTACCTCAGCTCCAATGTTATTACCTAACAAAGCACAGTGAAGATGCTTTCTGTAAGAAATATGTCTTCTTTTGCAGCACTGCTGTTATCACTGTCCTGCTGTCCTAGATCACTGATGAAGTGCATTTTTAAGAAAATCTATGAAGTTGAAAAATAATGTGTCAATATCATCCATGCTCTAAATTTAAGGGAATTATCTTTGAAAGGTGTAAGTCATAGCAAAAAGCATAGCAATTTAGAATTCAGAAATTCATGTGGTCTGATCAGAGAAACTAAAGTATTAGACATATTGGACCGAAAGCGTTTGGAGCTATTTCTCAGATTATAGCTGTTAGTCATACAGTAATTTCTAAACGGTAAGCAAACATGGTATCTTGCCAGACTGATCATTTAAACCATTCGTGCATGGAATTACTATTAGAGTCAAAGGTAATCTTCCTGAATTGATTTGCTAATGACTTCTGGGGTTGAGTCATTACTGGGTATGAATCAATAAATCTTTTTCTGTAAAGCATATTTGATGAAGAAATATCTTGAAGGTCTTGGTGTTTGCCATTTCTGTCACAAAGAACTCTGAAAACTTAGCAGGTGTAAGAGTATTTCAAACAGGAAAAGAGAAGTCATTCTGCTCAATTACTTGAGCAATGCTTATCTAAATCTTTCTAAGCAAGTGTTACAGTTACTTTAGAGTACACTGTTCAATACAATTTATCACACACTTATGCAATGGAATATATTAAAATAAAATAAAAATTAAGTAGGCTTTAACTACATTTCTTACTCACTAAATGTCCAAGCCCTGAGTGAATTTTGCCATCAACTCTAGACTTGGCAGTGAGGGCTCAAGGTCAGCTGTAAGAGCAGATGTAAGAGAAGGGCTGTAAGAGAACCCCTGTTGAAAGTGCTGGCCCCCTTTCATTCAGGGGGGCATTTATCCTGAGCCACCCAGATGTACTCCTTACCTGAGCTATACTGCATCCATGCCTCTGCTTCCCATTTAAGCATCTTGTTGATCTGTGCCAGACCACTGACCTGCAGCACCCTGGATGGACTTCAGAGGTGCATCATCACTGTGAATTTTCCTGGCAATGCCAAGTCAGATAGCTGACCCTGAATACTGCTCTGCTCCTCTTGTCTGGGTGCTTTACTGCTGTGCCCTTGTCGCTGATATCACTGCCCTGCCTGCCTTGCTGCCACCCTGGACTCCAAGTTTGCCTTCCTTGACAGATCAGAAAGATGTCAGTGTTCCCTGATGCTACCTTCTGTATTACAGCCTAATGATGTAAGATCCTGAACAGAGAACAGTCATGCAAGTGCATTTTGTATTCATATACAGTAATGAAACTATACATTCTTTCTCCAAAGAAGTATCTTTTGCCTCTTCCCAGATTACAAAAACCTAAAATACATGGCATATTACTTACTATTGTAAGTACTACATGCATGAATACATGCAAAATATATAAATTGTGAAATTCATAATGGATAAAGAAGGTTTCAGCATAGAAATAGAGATCTTGCAGATAGAGGAAAGCTAAACATAGAAGGATAGACTTTCACTGTCTACAGCAGAAGTAGAAATAAAATTCAGATTTGGTGAGGATCAGTCAAAGTCTGTGTTCATTAGGCAATGCAGCCTCCATTCCTGCCCAGGATCTGCATATTGCTCAATAATATAGGCATAATAATACTTTTCCAGGGTTTGCAGAAATAGCTGAAATTCTGAAGAGCAAAAGATAAGCAAAGAGATACAGTGAATTTCAGCTAACATGACTCCACTGCCAAAGTACAGCCAGATGGAGGTAAGAAAAACCATGCTGAAGACAGGGATGAGACAATGATTGATAGCCTTGTTTGAGAGACAGATGAGATCAATCTGACAGTTTCTGGCACAAATTGTGTTTCCTGCTGTTCAGGCAACTTAATTTCATTTATGTTCATTTATGCCAGCTGGGTGTATCTTATTCTTCTTTTCCCTCTTCCATGTACTGTAGTTTCACTTTTTTTTTTCTTTTCCTAAATAGCATCTCTACCTTTAGTGAAAAAAAAAAAAAATTAAAAGCTATTCTTTTCATCCATCTAGCTGACATTTCTTTAGTTTTCCCTTTTGTGTGCTCAGTAAAAAAAGGAAAGCTTTATGTGCTCTTTATTATAGTTCTACCTGGAGATATGTGATTCAGACCAGAAGCCAGAGTCAGTTTATTGACACTGACCTGTGAAATATGTCCTGTCCTGTTAGCTGTCTGTTCTCTAGCTTTCTAGGTCTGCATTCCGTGTGGCTCTGAAGTTATACATCAGCCAGCAGTGGGACTGCTGCCCTCTGTGTGCTGTACAGTAATGCATCAAGTATGCCATCATTAAGATAAATTATGTTCTTTTGTGAATGTTTGAGTCTGTATTTTTCAGTACAAAAAAGCAGCTGTGCTTGAACTAGAATTTAAGATGGCTCTTAAATGTTAGAAACAAATTGATTACTTAGCACAGTTTTGGCAAGGGAATTAAGAGGATTTGGGCTCATGTTCTGTGTAACATAGCATTTCTGTTGTTAATATTGATACAGAAATAAAATGACAGAAAAAGAAATAAGAAAAATGTTAGAGATAAGCACAACTTTTTTTTTTTATAATTCAGATTTGGACTACAAAGTTACAACATGCTGATAAATCTGCATACTTTTAGCAAATCTGCTATGCTTTGGTAAACGTCACTGGCCCTTAATCTGAGGTGTAGAATAGAAAGTAAGTTCTGAACCATATGATTAGGGCTTGCATGTGACTTTTGTCTCATTCCCGTTGTAGTTGTTATGAGGTTCCATTGCCTTCACCTAGATTTAGATCAGACTCTAGAAGCAAGACAAGCTTCTGCTGAAGTTTTGGTAAAAATGTAAACTTAGAAAAACTTCAAAGTTAAGATTTTTCATTACAGAACATTATAGAGTTATTGGAAAAGCCCGTTATGGAAGTAATAAAAAAAAAAATCCCTGATCCTTTCTCAGGGAGCAATAAATAACACATGATTCAATAGGCTAGTCCTTTATTATATTATGATTCTGTGAGACATATTAGTTTTCCAGCACATTAAACTCAGTGCGTGATATTTGTATTATAAAAGTCTGTCGGAAAAACACCCATTGAAAGTCTCAGTGCCAGCTTTGATGGTTGTCTCAAGATGTTCTAAAACATGTTTTTTCCCACCTCAACCTCCCTTTCACAGATTTCCTTTAAATTTCCTAATATTTTACTTGCTTCTTTGTTAATGACTGCTTTCTCCTGTCCTTGCTAGCTGTGACTTTTTAACTTATGAATAAATTGAATTTTTTGTTACAGTGGAAGCACTCATTAAAGATTCAACAGGTGTGTATTCTAATATCTCTAGAATAAAATTAGCATGTGTGCACTTCCTATTCTAAGACTTCTGATTTATCCTATCAGGTACATAGAAGTCATTGTAACACTTTAAAAACTTTGCTTATCTACTTGAATGTGGAAAAAAATTATCTGAGAGAGCAAGACCTGATGTTTGTTGAACTCCTTAGAGAAGATATCTTCCCTATGTTTGTGCACATTTCAATTCAGTGTTCTAAATTAAATTACATGAGAGATGAATTTAGGGTTTTGGGTTTTTTCAGGAATGCCTGTGAAATTTAAAATACTCATCATCTTCTCAAGAAAGAGTAGTGGAGAAAGAAAGGAACATCAGTCTAGTTTAAAAAAGAAATTATGAAGTTCCTAAAACTAATCTGAAGACCACATGAAAGACATTGGAGTGTGAATATGAAAATGTGGCTACATTAATTTTAAGTGTTTACCTGGCTTTGATTGTATCAGTTTTTTGGTGGCAGGATATGCATATATTTCTTAGAAGCTGTTGGATTTGTCTCCTATCCTTACTTCTGAGTATAAAAACATCCCTACGCTGAAAGCAAAGTAAGTGTTCAGTAATAGAGGATGTATTGAATACTGACAGGCCAAAGTCTAAAAAAGAAGAGGTAAATTGCTGTAGTGCCATTTTTTGCTCTTCAGGCTAGTCTTGACGAATTCCTCATAGCTTCATATGACTAGAAACAAAAATATCTTCAGGTACCTTGCAGATAACTTAAAAGGAAGAAATAAAAAAAGCACCTGATCATAGGCTTATAAATATCATAACAGCATTATACAGGATCATAGAAAACATTCTGATGAAATGAATAAAGATCAGAAAGTAAAAGGAAAATAGGATAAAATGCCACATGGGTATTTGACATTTGAAGCCTTCTGGATTACTCTGATTTCACTAAAAGTTATGGTGCCATACAAAGACTACTTAAGGTGGAAAAGGTATCACCTAATATAAGATTTGTAAATAACGATTTGGCAAAACACAGTGTACAGAAAGAGAAATATTCCCTAAAGGACATGACTGGTAAAACTAGCTAAGGGCCATCCTAGAGGCTGATTTAATATTTCCATTAATAACTTTATTGTCAAATGTTGTGTGCAGCACTTGAAGGTACTGGGGGCTGCAAATAGAATGAATTATTACAGAAAAGGGAGAGAAAGTTTTTACCAAGTAACACACGAGCTGAAGGTAAATAATTCCATATCAAAAATGTGTGATGCAATTGTCCCATGCGACTTTAGGATTCTTTTATTTCTATTTTATTTATTGGTTCTCCTAGGGAAAAAAAAAAAAAAAAAAAAAAAAAAAAAAAAAAAAAAGTCCTGACCTGTAATAAATACATGAGTTAAAAAAAAAAGAAAGTCTTTTTTTCTTTATAAATTCCAGATTTTAGATTGGATTTTTTAAAATTGTATCCCTGACAACCCCAAAGAAATGGAAAAAAGTCCTAAGATGATGACAGTATTCCATTTTGAACCAGGGGCTTGAACCACTTTTTAAATCATGTTTGAACATCTATGAATCATATAGATTGTTACAGAATTATACAGGGCCCAATGTTTTGGCGCCTTTGTTCACAGAGGAAAATATCTCTGTGAATGTGTGACGGCTGATTTTTTTATTTTCTGTGCTATTAGTCTGAGGATGGAATCTGTGGATCATTACCAGCACCACTGATTGTGCTTCTGATGAATGAGGAAATCAGGAAAGATTTCAGATGGCCCCACATACTTTGAAAAGCTTGAATTCGGACTGGCAATCAGGATGAATTGTGAGCTGCTTCATCTACTACATTTCAGCAGAGAATCTGGATTGTGCGATTTGCTTTGCTAGCCTCATATTAAGCCCTTAAAAATTACTAGATCCATCGAATTCAGGAAGCATTTTTTATAAATTAAAGGATACTCAATTGCATATATTGTTTTTTGGTTCAGAATTTAAAGTAATAACAATGAGAAGCTAATGGATTGCTTATGTCTTTTTATCTTTATTTTCATAAAATGTATGAGTATATTGAAATAATGATATCTCTCCATGTCAGTGCATTTCCATAAAAATTTTCTGCTAACATGTGATACAGATATATAAGTGGACTTGTTGAAGGGATCCTGTTCCACTTCAAGAAATTTTGAGATGGAGCATCAAGATCTATATGATCATGCATCTATAAATGATAATTTGGAAATAAAAAAAAAATATATTTCTAGGAAAACTGAATTTTTGTACTAACCATTGTTTTATATACAGTTATAATTTTGTTTTCCAAAGCATTGATCATATTTTCACAAGTATCACTGTCCCAAGAACAATTTGGCAGCGTTTTTGTAAAAAATATCTTCTACTAAGAAAAATGTGTAAAAGCAGAACTAAGGAAATTCTTTTTCCTAGGTATAAAACTTGCTAGAGTAATGAAACAAAAGTCTACATGATTTTTTCCATGTTCTCTCAGCTGCCACATTCAGAGATATTAACCAGAGATTCCATTAAACATTGTCAGAAAGTAAAACTTAATTGGGTTTTAAAAACTAAAGCAATTTTTTTTTACATCTGGCATGTTGAACAATGCACATTCTCAAAGAATGGTGAGTACTACTTATACAACCAAAGGAAAATTGGATAGAAGAACTAAAAAAGGATTGTTTTCTTATATGACAACTTGCTGTAGATGAAATTAAAGGGCATTATAAATTTATTACAGTTTTTAAAGTGGAAAGGGTACAAAGATGGGAAGATACTGGCTATTTTGAACAAAAAGGAAAGAAAAAATCTAACACTGCAGCAAGGTTATATGACTCAAAGATTGTGAAGGCAGCTGAATATTCTGTGACAGAGAAGGAAGAAGAAAGTAAAAGCTTAAGATAATCAGAAACATTTAATTGAACACAATCCAAAAAGAGGCTGCAGACATCACTAATATGTGTGGCACTGTATAAGGCAGGAGGGCTGGTACTGGATGATATTTAAGGTGCATTCCAACCCAAGACATTCTGTGATTCTATGATTCTATTACCGTGGTGTTCTTGAATTGCACTTGTGGGCCAGTAAGAGAAGTAAGAAATATTTTAAATTCTAGATTGCACATTTTCTTTATACAGTCTGCATAAAACTTACAATAAATGGTAGAAAATAGCCAATACATAAGCAAAACTAAGGATTACCACATGTCAAATGTGGCTTGTTAGTAAGTGAACAATTGTTTTGGTCTGTCTATATTTCTCTATGTGATGTAAATTTAGCACACATAACAGTACTTGCTCAGTCCTAGAAACTTTTAAGCAGCTTTCTGTAAACAAGGAAATAACTTAGGGAAAAGATTTCTGCTTTTTAACATTAAACTAAATCCAGCCATGGTGTATATGAGGATTGGGAGCTACATCCATAGAAGCAAAGTGCCTGAGACCATTCATTAGTGCTGAGGAAAATTGGCACAAGAAACTATGCACACATGCAATTAGCATGGAAAACAGATGGCTAGATGCAAAATATTTGCTAAGGACAGTCACTCTGCCATGCTGACTCCAAAGTGGTGCTGGTTTGGGGGAGTGCTAGCTAGTTGGGCTGTAGCACAGTTGTAGCATCTACAGCAATGCTCCAGCTTTGGGATCTGCTAACTTTCTAATTCAGGCAGGTGCAGAGTCCCTCCCTCTACCATCACTCTATCATCTGACTGTCATCAAAGGAGACAGAGTAAACACTTTTCCAGTTACTACCATTATGTATCTAACACAGAGTATTGCACAGAGTATTGCTGATGGTGCCATTCCATTGAATGGAAATATGTTACTCAACAGGTAATATTTACAGCAGAATCTGGCAGATTTTTTTCAAGTGACCTGTATCATTGTATGACCTTCTACATGTTGCAGTGCCAGTCCTAAGATTACTAACCCCTTCTATAGAGTGTGATCTTTCAAAGCACTAAAGGAGGGACATAAACTCCAAGGGGAAAAAGTGAAAAAAAAAGAGTACTCAGTTTGAAAAATGTCTTTTTGGATGAGGGTCTGGATAACATATGCACAGATGGACAGAGTGAGGCTTGCAGTAGGGTTCTTAATTTAAACTTCCTTTTGCAGGAGAAAATAAATTAGCAAGCCTTTAACCTGTGTTTTTCTACTAAGGTATAAATTATGCAGTATATAAAGTCTTGATTCTGTTAGACAGTAGCAACTAAATAAATAACTTAGATTTTTTTTTATGTTCTGAGCTTTTATGCACCATAAACTGTCTAATTATAATACTTTTCTTACTCTCTTTGAAGTAATTGATAAAAAATTCTTGCAAGATTTGAAAGAGGAAAAATAGAAGGTTTAAATTTTTCAGTAGAGAAGACATTAATTTTCTCTCAGTCCAGTAATTGTAAAAATACAATTCTGTTTCATCTTTAATACAAGGTAGAGGAAAGTGAATTATCTGCCTTAGCAAAGAGATTACTAATAATGAAATTACTGTCTTCTTGCAGGTATAAATTTGCTGTTTATTAATGCTAACACATGGTTTCAGACTTACATGATGTACCAGACAAGTAGGGAGCTGACACGATTGTAATTTGAATTTCTGCTGCAACCCATCATATTAAATTACATGAAATGCTAGTGAAAACCTTCATGTAGGCAGGTAACAAGACACAAATAACAATGTCATCTACCCAAATCTATTTGCTCTGAAAAATTCATTAATTTGTTCCTGATACCTAAAAGAATTATCTCAATTTTTATCTGTGAGGAATCCCATCTCCTGCCTACTTCCAGAATCTTCCCAAATGCTATTGTTCTTCTCCTGCTAGATGTAGAATGGTCTGTGAGGGATGAAGTCACCACATAAAGGCACCATACTCCCTTTCTCTAGGTCCTCTAGTTTTAAGGGGAGCAAAGAGACTATGGTAGGCATTTTGAGGTAAAATCGCAACATAGTTGAAGGTCTCGGGTACATATCATAGAGAATTGTGTGTGCCATAGATTTTCCATCAGGGACTATCAGCTGTCCTCTTTGAATTTTGACTTTATGGGCAAGGACAGGTCAGTGGGACAAGAAAGAAGTGTGTCAATGGAACCAGCTTTGCTCCTTTGCATTCTCTTCACACTCCCAGATGACAGGTGAAAGAAGGCATATATTAATAGAGTTTCAGAGATAGTCATTGGCACCTCTTCTCCAAGGCAGGAAGTATCTGCCAGGATATTCACATCCTCCAGAGTGCAAAATGATCCCATGAGGCCAGGAAAGATGTGAGCTGAATAGGGAAAGAAGTTCTTGCCTTCTGTGACAAGAAAAAGGCATCCGGAGTAATGGGCACAAGACAAGAAACGTCATGCATAAAAAATATTTGGAAACTTCTTCACATTGGATCAATATAAGCAAAAAAATCGCAAACAAAACATTTTTATTGTTCTTCCTTTCAAATCAGTCTTTACAAATACTTTCAAAATATTTTTCTTCACAGCTATTTTATTATTCCTGTATAATTCTGTCTTGCTACAAAACAGCTACATCAAATTATTTTTATTTCGTGGCTTTTTCATTACTTTTCTGAGCACAAATCATCAGACAGCAGAAAACCTCATCAGAGATGAGGCCTTTTGATAGATTTTGGCTCCACTTCTTCAGGCTACATATTTTCTGCAGGATTTTGAGTGTTGAAAATAAATATTCTGGTTTGCCTGAAACATTTCTCAGAAAGAACTTGCCATTTATAATGTAAAATAAATCTCTGCATGTCCTCTGCAGTGTATTTTACACTTTCCCAAATAACTCTTCAGCAGAAGAAATTTAGCTGTTTGGTGGAGTGACATTTTATATCTTATACATTGTGCAAAGAGACCATAGAAATGGTTTTATACATCATTATTAGCCCTATAACCACATATTAATGTAAAAGAAAGGCCAATTTATTTTTAACCACACCCCTTTTTGGTGTGTAAACAGGAGAAATAACATCTCTTATGATCAAAAGTATCCACACTAAGTTCCTGAAAAAGCAGGGTTTGTACATGCGTGACTGTCTTTACAAAACAACAGAGATCAAAATTCTTTCTTATAACAGTAAGCACTTCTGGATTATAACAAAATCTGGTAGGACTGGAGAACACAGAAAATTTGGAAATCAAATTTGTCCATTTGTTGATGACCATCTAATCCCTGTATGTCATGATTTTAAGCATTGTTTATTCTACATAATCTACATTAGATCCCTCACAATAGTGACAAACTGAGTTATTAATTATCTTTACCCTTACAGCAAAAGCAGACTGGCTAACTTCATCCCAGTTCTCATTTTATATGAAATGTCAATTTCACATTTACATTTAATGCTGCATTGCCAATAAATTTGGCTTCACACTTTGAACTAAATGAGCTACAAAGCTCCATGAAAACTCAGAGACATTTTTATAGAAATATATATTCTCTTTTACTATAACTTTTCTTATGATCTACTGAAGAAAAAAAAAACAGATTAGTATTAATCTTTTGAGATGTCATCATTTTTATTTACAATTCTATTTTCATCCAGAACTAGATTTTTTTTCTAGTTCTGGATGAAAATAGAATTATGTCTTATAATTGGCATACCAACTTTTTTAAATTTTATTTTTATAAATCTATTTTGAGTCACAGTAATTCACTGACTGCAGTTGCCGAAGCTGCTGCAGTATCTGTCTCTGAATCACAACTACTAGCAGTGAAATGTTCCAAATTCTTCTGCAAACTGTCAAGTTCTTTAATAGCACATATATTAAACATTTTGAGCTCTTTCACTAAACTGTTATAAAAAAAAATCTTGGCATATTCTCTAAATTATGTAGCTATTTTGTGAGAAAATGGAGCTCTTGTGGTAGGGGAAGTAGAGAAAGGCCACACAATTAATTTAATAACCCAAAACCTGAAATTGTTTGGCTATACAGAACTGAAATAAATGCACAAAAGATAGATGAAACAGTGTTCAACTTGGCCAGTGTTTAAATATGTAACTTATTATAAAATAATCCTGAGTCAGAAAACCAGCTTCTGCCCTTAACAATACGCATGTAATGGAAATGCATTTCAGAAAGCATCAGCTTATCAGTAAATGTACACAGATGGTCCCTCAATTTACCATCAATTCTTTCACTGACTCCCCAAACAGCCTGAGGAAACTGCATTTACTAAGATCTCCTCAGATAGCTGTAGCAAGCAGAGCGCTACCCATCAGTATCAGAATCACAGTCCTCTCTTTCATATCATATTTTGAGCACATCCAGTAATCTGACCTGTCACAGGCGCCAGCCAAGTGGAAATGACAGTGAATGACAGTAACAGACCAAATAAGATGGCTGCCAGGAGCGCAGAGAGACCCAGGGACCTCAATCAACTGAACCACAAATCCATTAAATGATTTAATTTTGTGTATCCAACTGTGGGGCAATGTTTACAGCAGGAGAGTAAAATACACCCACAAAAAATAAAAGCATGTAAAGGAATAAACAGTTTGAGAAATAAAAATACTCTGAGGAGAAGTTAATGCTTGATTGGTCCCTTTTTTGGAAGATGTTACAAGCTTTATATGCACATAGAATAAACTGTTCTGTAATATGACCTTACATTTTAGAAAATGATTCACAAATGAAATTAGTTTTGTCTGGTAATGCAGAAAGGTAAAAAGATACTTTCTTCCATGAAAGTAGCCTAGTCAACTTGAGTTTTGTTTGAAGTCTTTTTCCTATCACTCTCATTTCCTGGCTGGCACTGCAGTGACTGAAATGCAGAAAGAGCACATTTTAACCTGGATTAAGGGTACAGTTTTATTCATGTATTCTTAGTTGTTCCAGGCTCAGCCTTGTATTTCAAATAAAACTCGTAAAGCAAAACTGGTGTAAAAAATATGGCACGTTATCATGTAATGCTTTTAGATATTGCAGAACTTTATTTTTCTATCCATCCTCTCTGTTAAGGGATAGTTTGGCTCATTCTACACTAATAATTTCAAATGCAGTTAAATGTAGCTTAAAAACCCTTAAGTCCCAGGACAGATAGTCCACAGTCCTAACCTGTGCCTTCTGAGCATCTCATAAGGAGATGAGGGGAAGATCTGTTGTCTCTTTGCTCTGTCAACAGCATCGTTTTGATACCTGATGAACTTGGGCATTAACTCATGACAAAGTAGGCTGGTAAATATAATTTATGATTAGGCACTCTTTATTCAAACACATAAACTGCTTATAGCTGGAAAAAAAATCATTAAAAATACAAGAGAATTAGAAAAGGTGTTTTGATTTTTATTCTGTTTTGTTTTGTTGTTGTTGTTTGTTTGCTTTGTTTTGGTGGGCTATTTTTGGTGTGTGTGTTTGTTAGATAGTTAGATATTTTGTTATGTATTAAATCTGCTTAGGAAGCAAGATAGTTTTCTTTAACTAATAGTGGCCAGATGTGCCTAGTTGAAAGTAAAGTCAGCATGTAACTCTTTCATAATTCTTTCAGTTATAAGAAACCCCAGATCAAATACACCTGTAGTGTAGCTGCAATTCAACTGATAGGACTCTACAGAACACTCCAGACAACAGAATATTTTAAGGCTAGAGACATTCATTAGGCAATGTTCGAACAAAGCCTCTGCAAAGCTACAAAACTGAGTGATCACACTATATAACACGTGCTTTTGCTAATAAGCAGCACCTTCTTCCCAGGGTAAACTCATGACTACCTCAGATCATTAAATTCACTGAATAACAAAGGTAGGGAATTTTGTCCAAGAAGCTCTGGCTTTAGCGAAGAAACTTGCAGGGGACAGATTTCTTTCTAACAGATCTTTCTTTTTAAATTATTTCATTCGGGGGGGGGGGGGGGAGGGATATTTTTAGCAAGGAGCTGAAAAACACCAAAACCAATCAATCCCTATAAGAAAAATTGCTTCTTGTTTTGAATTGGTCAGATGCCTCAATGTCAATAAAAGAAGTCTCAGACTTTCTTACCTTTTGAAAGACATTGTGTGTCACTGTGATCTGTCAAATGATATTCTGTACTGCATTTTCATAATATTCCACTAAGTCAAAAGATACATTTCTTATAGATACATTTCTAATCTTTTGAATGCAGGGCTAGACCAGCCTTTTGGGCACATTTTACTGGATTCAAGAATGTGCTGCTCATTTATTATTCTATGCTCATTTAGAGGCCTGAGATGAGCTCTGGAATATGCTTTGAGGGATAAAGTAATTTGTAATTAAAGAACATTTTTCATTCCTTTGTACTCAGCCATGGGCAGATATGCTGGTTCTAAGACTTTTCCTCAACTCTCTACTGTAATCCCACTAATAGTAACAGGCAACAGAACCTTGAATAATTCTTGCAGCACTGTGTGCATCACACAATCCTTTAACCTGAAATGGGACATGAAAATCACAGGCAGGAAGCATGAGGGGTTTTAGCTCAATTCTTGACATAACCTCTTGAGCAAACACAAACAAAAGAATGCAGGAGGACAGGGAGAATTTTCTTCTCCTCATGTGTTCTAGCTGTCCAGTGTAACTGAACATACTGCCTCATATATTTTTAATTTATCTGAGTATATGCAGCTACACACAGGTATTCTTATTTTACCCTCACTGAAAGCTTTCCCTTGTGTAAAGGAAAGCTTTTTATTGTCCAGGAAGGAAGGAAGGAAGGAAGGAAGGAAGGAAGGAAGGAAGGAGCTTCCAAGAGAAATTGAGGTGGTTTTTTTTTTCCCAAAGAATTATATGAATTTTTTTTTACTTATTTCTTCAAGAAAATATGGCAGTCTTAGTTATGATGGCTAATTCATGTAGAGCTGAAAAAACTGCTCAGTCCTATAGCAGAACTGCTGTTTTACTTGCTTCTAGTTTGTTGCAAATACTGCCCTATTTTGGCAAGCCATGTGGAGTGTATCATTATGTGCAGAAACACTTCTGTTCACAGACTTTTCTTTTTCAATACCAGATTTGCCTGTTTTCCTTTATCTGGAACTATAAATTATGTCCTCAGAATGACCATTTGCACTTTGATGCATACTAATCAATGTAAACATGTAATTTTATAATTATTCAGAACTAATTAGCAATAATTAGATGTGTCTGTCAAAAATATCAGCAGTAATTTAGAGTATATTACTTGTCAGTCAAATATGTTTTAAATAAATTTTGATAGCATTTCTGGCTCCAATTAACAGAGCATCAGAAACTTGCAGCCATTTTTGTGGATGTTATTCTAACATGCAACGAAGGGACTATATGCATATTTATGTAAGAATATTTCCAACTGTGTTGCTAATATTATAGCAGCTTGAATCAAGAAAAGTACATTATCCTCATGTAGCTAAATTGTAAAGAGTAGAACTAGAAATATAATAGCCAGTGAGAGAAACAGAGATACAAAATGTTTTATTAATGCCTAAATCAGATTTAGAAAATACAATTTTTTTTTTAAATACACTACGACACTATGACTACTGATTCTGAGGTTCATAAATCAGTACCTAATAGTATCTTAAAATTTGAATTTCTGTAGCTGGCATAAAATTTTATGTGCAAGGAGAGCAATGGAGTTATACCTGGGTTAGTTTTTGAAGGCTATTTTTCCAACCTGTTATAGATATCAGGCTCAGAATTTGATCCATTCCATGCTGAGGTTAGAGATGAAGCTTCATTAGAATTATGAATAAATGAGGAATGCAGCAAGAAATGACTGAGCATATACAGTTATTCTAGATTTATACTGGCTTTTGTATGCCTGCACAGATAGATGCTGACAGCTGATATTCTGACTACACATCTAAAAATAAAGCACCTCTTCAACAAATAAATAATCACAATCAACTTTTTCAAAGACAGGAATTCTAAGGAAGTGAATCCTTTTCCAAGGAATGGTAGCAGAGTTATGGGACAGGAGGCCATAGAAACCTTTCTAATCTGAATTGACTCAATGACACTCACCCACGATCCATTTTCATCTCTGTTTGTCAAAAAGATGCTGTGAACAAAGAAAAGAGATTAAGAAGTGATTCCTAGGTCTAGAAATCGTGGTCTAAACAGGACAGAGATGGAATGCATTGGGTCAAATTTAAGATTAGAAACACCTCTATTTTATGGATGCATCAGCAAATTCTGCATGGAATTACACTGCGAAGAACACTTGAGGGTAGAACTTAAAAATCAAAAGAAATACATCCCAAGGGTCATCTTAAATCTCTTGTCATATTGTACTTTTTGAAGGGAAATGTGTGGCCAGCTTTATAGGTAATAGCAGACTTTATGCTCCAGAACAAGTAAATGATTTTGTACCTGAGAGTGTACACTTTTCTGGATGTCTCCTTTCCCACATACTTTCCAGCATTTTTTATGAAATTACAAAGATCTGTTTTGTGACCATTAAGTCATTAATGAACATTAATTATTTACACAAATCAGGAAGGCAAAACCTTTTCAGAGAAGACAAAATAGTGACTTGCCAGGTAAACAGATTTTCAAGACTCATTCCTGATATGATACAAAGATATAATACCCATCAGTGTAGAATTATTTGGTATTTATTATCTTTTTCCTGAAAAAAAAAAAGGAATCTTTTGGAGTTTTTTTTCTGTATCTGAGGAGTCTACAACACTCTAGAGATTTAGATGACATAAATGTGGTGTTCCTAGGTTTCTCATAAATCACAAGAGCAAAATAATAGACCATTCTCTAATTCCAACACTGACATGAAATGCCAGTGTTTTTCATCAGGTATTTGCTATCAGAAATATCCATAAAAACATGAAATCAGATCTTGAAGGATGACCATGACCTTGGAATATTACTGATAAAAGTTGCATAGAATCTGGGAGAAAGGTATTTCCAGAAGTAAAAAATTAATTTCATCCAGATCTTTAAACATTTTTTTACTACAGATTCATGCTAGTAGACTGATGCTTTAAAAGTACATCTTTAAACACATTCCTCATTCTTTTTTCCAGGTTTTGAATGAAATATTTTTTAAATACTAAGGCAAATGAAAAGAAATGCTTCACAAAAGAAAAAAAAAGAGAAAAAAGATAAGCTGTGTGTTACAGCATACAGTCATCCAAAAAAAAAAAAATAAACAAGAAAAAAAAAAGGTGCATCAACCAGTGTGTTTTTTACACATACTTCATGAACTTATCTGATAAGCAGTAATAAATCCTAAGAAAATACGTCAATATAACAATGAGAACAAAAGAGAAGCCAGGATGCATATGGGTTATCATAAGGTGTTAGGTTTTTCACAGATTTCTTACATATAAAATTCCTGGTTTTCAGAGCTTGCAAATGATAGTATCTTGGGGCTTTAACTTGTATTTACTTACCATGGAGTTCTGAGAACTTGAAGAACATTTTTTCACTCCTTCGTACTCAGCCATGGGCAGATACACTGGTTCCAAGGCTTTCCCTCAATTCTCTACTGTAATGCCACTAATAGTAACAGGCAACAGAACCTTGAATAATTCTTACAGCACTGTGTGCATCACACAATCCTTTAACCTGAAATGGGGCATGAAAATCACAGGCAGGAAGCATGTTGAAATCTGCAGGAAGCATGTAAGAAATCTATTTTTCACAGATTTCTTACATACAAAATTCCTGGTCTTCAGAGCTTGCAAATGATATTATCTTAGGGCTTTAACTTGTATTTACTTACCATGGAGTTCTGAGAACTTAAAATTGTGCTCCATGAAAGTGTTTTTTTTTTTTTTTTTCTTTCTGATAAAAATGGTAAAATGAAATGCATGATCACAGAACTATGTTAAGTAGAGAAATTTATCTTAAGCAACCCATCCCCTGGACCAAAAATGAGAGGAGCATTAATTAACACTACTTGGGAGGAACAGCCAGTACAGAACATTTTCCTAGTTTATTGTCTGACTCTTTCTTCATTTCTTGCTATTGATTAAAAAAAAAAAATAGTCTGCATCTTTAGGTTAAAAATTATAATCCTACTAGCTAATTACCGTAGTGCCTACAAGGTTTTAATACAATACCTTAATGTTTAAACAATTGTATCTAGGTGCAATAATGAGATTAGATAACTAACCCATCTGCAAAACATCAATGCTGCTATGGTGGTAATAGCTGTTTTGAAATCATTGTTTAGTGACTGGTACTCATGGCATTTATTTCATTAAAATTTGAGTATCGGCATACACTAGGATACTGATGGTTTTGGCTTAGAACCAATCTAGTCCTAGTGGAAAAATCTGCTTTTCTCTCTTACTGTCTTAATTTAGGAGAAGAACATGGATCAATCCATATTCAAATTGTGGGGAGAGGAATCACTGCCACATTGCTGAGATTGCACTGATTTTCTTTTTTCATTCTTAGCCCTGTGCTGGAGGCTACACAAAGGAGAAGAAATGGTACTACTGAAAGAACCTCTGCAGACTGTTAGCTAACATGACCAATGAGGAAAAAATGAATGGTGTGCAGGAAATGGTAACTAATGGCAGCTAAGCATGCCTCCTCACTCAGGCAACGCTGTGTCAGAGACTGATGAACTGGCTCCTGAAGGGAGGGAACAAATACACATTGTGGTGTGGGGTGGAGGTAGGGCTCTCTGCAGAGCAAGGTTAGAGCTGGGTTAATTGTGCCTGACTTGACTGGCAAGTGAGGATACAGCATGAGCCTAATCCAGCTGTAATGCTTTCAGCTCAGCAGCTAACACCTAAAGCTAAGTCAACGCATCCCTGCACACTGCTGGGTTCACAGTGTTGCCGTCTTCTCACAGTCTCAACATGCTTTTTCGGACTAGAAACACTTAAATTTAGAGCTCTGAGCCACAGATCCTTCCCTGTAGATGACAATGCTAGAGACAATATTAGAACTGGGTTTTCTTTCACACCATGCTCAATTGCATCTTAGTTCCCTGTTTCTGTTATTTTCCTTTTGTGCAATAACATATTGTGTAAGAAAATGGATTTGGTTGAGGGGGTCAAGTGAACCCACAATGAATTTTTGTATGACACAAAATTGTGTGGGAGTGTTGATATGCTGGATGGTATGAATGATTTGCAGAAGTATCTGGACAGGCTGGAATGATGGGACAAGGCCAATGTCCCATCTTGCATTAGGTTCAATAAGGCGAAGTTCCAGATCCTGCACTTGGGTCACAATAAAACCATGCAATGCCACAGGCTGGGGAAAAAATGGCTGGAAGGATGCCCAGCAGAAAAAGACCTGGGAATGCTGGTCAAAATCTGACTGAACGTAATCCAGCTGTGCCCAGAAGAAGGCCAGTCTCATCCTGGTTTTGCCAGCAATATTGTGTTCAGCAGGACCAGAGCAGTGAATGTTCTCCTGTACTCAGCACTGGTGAGGCCAGACATTCAATCCTGTGTTCAGTTCTGGGCCCCTCACTGCAGGACAGACATTGAAGTGCTGGAGTGTGTCCAGAGAAGGGCAATGTAGCTGGTGAAGGGTCTAGGGGAAAAGCCCTTTGAGGAGCAGCTGAGGGAACTGAGTTTGCTTAACCTGGAGAAAAGGAGGCTCAGGGGGCACCTTATTGCTCTGATATACAACTGCCTGAAAGGACGGTGCAGCCAGGTGGGTATGGCTTCTTCTCACAGGCAGCTAGTGGCAAGACAAGAGGAAATGGCCTCAAGCAATGCCAGGGGAGGTTTAGGCTGGACATCAGAAAGAACTTCTTCATTGCAAGGGTTATGAAGCACTGGAAAAGCCTGCCCAGGGAAGTGGTGTAGTTAAAATTCCTAGTGTTCAAGAAATAACTGGACATGGACAAACTTGTTGCTTTGGTTTAGTTGTAAGGCGGTGTTCAGTCAAAGGCTGAATGCAAAGATACTGTAAAGATACTGGAGGTGTTTTCCAATCTTAATGTTTCTATGAATCTATCAAATAATTCTAAATAATCAATGAGTCATTATTTCCATTAAATGTCTCTAGGGAAGCAGTGATAGCATCTGTACTTTCTGTAATGATAATCATAGATGGAAGGTCTGCATCTGGATTAAGATACAGATTTGTTATTCTATGTAATTGTATCCTGCTTAGATATTACTGACATAATTTAAATATAGCTCCAAACAAAATTTTCTCAATCCCTCCTTCCCTCAGACAAACTATCAGTCCAATACCAAAGTGCTTTTAGTTTCTTCCTGCTTCCAAACAACTTGACTCTGAAACTAAGATAACTAATGTGAAAAGAGACAAAAAGTGGGTAGCTTTTGGTAAAATACAAAATCTGATGTTAGGATGGCCTTCCCATGGTTGCAATTCTAATTTTCTTTATTACACATCATATTCTAACAGATTTATCTTCAATGTACAGAATATTTTGTTTAGGTGCATGGTAAACCACCAAGGAAATCTAACTTCCTTTGAACCATTTCTGGAGCCAAATGTTTAAGCCTAATTATAAATTGCTATGCTCTTGTTTCCATTTGAAATTCTCCAACTATTCTAATTAGGCTTCCCCAAAGGTCAGAGAACATTAACAATCTGGGCACAGTTTGGATTTTTGAAGTGCTCAGAAATCTACTGTTAATGGTATTTGAGGAAACATAAGAGAAAACCAGCTGCCCTGGCTAGCATAGAATAATTAATAATAATAGCTATGTAGTGATGACATATCCAGGTTAATTGCATACTAATTAAAGGCTATAGTAAAGCAAATTACTGTTTGCATTTGAAATAATGGCTTGTGGCCACATTAAGTCATAGAAATGTGCTGTATCTTCTTGGCAAGTTCTCAAATGGGAGTGAAATTAATTTGAGACATGTACACATAATCTAGTTTGAGAAGTCAAAAATTTTGAGAAGCTTTCTGTATTGAGACAGTGATAGTCATTAATGAAGTAGAATTTGATATGAGTTGAAGTTAAGTTCTGAAAGAGTGAACGGAGAGAGTGGCTGGCAGAGCTGGGGGTCAATCAAAAGATAATTAACAGACAGGGCAATGTATGAGGAGCTATTCAGCATGAAGAATCAAATCTTTAGTTAGGGCAAACAGGGAAGGAGCCAGGAGGGGAGTCCCACAGTGAACTATTTCTGGATGTTTAGAAAGGAAATTAAGGAGCTTGTCATTTGGAGGATGACTGACTGAAAACAGCGTGCTGGCCAGAACTGTGTGAGATCTTGGTGCTGTTCAGAAAACTAGTTGAAGGCTTTAGCTTGTGGGTTTTTTAGTGTGCTGTGAGTGAGATAAAGTGAATGGGATAACAGACAACGGGATATCTGGGGAGGAAGAATGTCCAATTCACTGAGTAATCAAAAGCTAAACAGGACTTCTCACATTAATACAAATGGGGAAATAATAAAGATGTTCAGAAAGACAACATTCAATCAAGGCACTACCAAAGACGTAGACTAACCATGGGCTGCCATCCCACAGTTCTCCTGTGTCTGATTATTGTTACACTTTGGCCACACCCAAACTATACCCAGTCCTTTGATGTGAGGGAGCAAAGAAATAGAGGAATGGAGAGAAAAGAAGAATTAGATTCACAACTCATGATTAGGTTCAAGTATAGCTGAAATTCAAAGAGTTTGGATTTTATACAGTTTTATTTACAGAATAATTCAATAGAGAAATAATAATTAAATTGAAAAATGATTCAATTAGAGAAACATAATGTTTGAAATAAAATAAAACAAAATAAAATAGCAAAGAATGGTGACCTGATTAAAAAAAGAAATCTCCTGTAAAATAATTGTTTAGTTTTAGCCTACAGGCTCTCTGACAGGCCTCAAGGACCAAATCTCTCCCCCAGAACCTTGCTAGAAGGTGGGATTTTCCTGAAATGCATCATCCTGGAAAAGACATCAACAACGCTTCATTGTGGATACAGATGGAATGAGAGGCAGTTAACTCCCTCCTTTTGTTAACTCTAAAATTCCAGCTTGCTTTCCATTGTATATAATGGAAACCCTTAGAGATCACATATATAT
The DNA here is from genome assembly GCF_037042795.1 of Molothrus aeneus. Classification (NCBI taxonomy): domain Eukaryota; kingdom Metazoa; phylum Chordata; class Aves; order Passeriformes; family Icteridae; genus Molothrus; species Molothrus aeneus. Next base: position 73,178,909 of record NC_089646.1, read on the forward strand.
GTGGACTTTAATATTACCCAAAAATAATCTGTGTATTGAATATTTTCTTATGTGTATTTTGTTATTTGATTGAACGAAAAATGTAATAAAACAATTTAAAATTATTCTGTGCTACACTGTAATAAACAAATTAATTTCCAGCTAATTAAAAGGTTGTGAATGTTCTATTAAATATATTGCCTAGAAAAAAATCGTGACTAGTTTTCCAAATTTCTTCTAAAGAGCAAAATACTTAATCCAAACCAAGTTTTGTGAGGATGCTCCAAGAATCTTGTTTTTAAAACCAAAACTAATGTAACTTTTAAATACAAAAAAGTTTTTACTTAATAATAAAAAGGTAGTAACTGAATTAGAGCCAATAGCATTTCAGAAAATTTGGCCACATAACATTGTTTATTCCAAAACGGTCTTTAGAAAGATCATTTTAGCCAGAAAAGTAAATCATTTTATCTTATCAAGGGGTTTGACCTGCACCTGATATTAGTAGACATGGTAAATGGACTTCAGCAGTGTAGTGATGATGGATATCATTACTGAAGACTTGATGCAAACCAATTAACAAAATAATAAATACATCATGTGTCTTATATAGGTATGCTGTTTTTTCTGTAAAACTAAAGCAACAGTTGCAGCTTTTTCCACTGTTTCATTATGGTCTTTTTTTTCCAAGATAAAATGAAGTGATTGAAGAATTCTTGCTCTTGCATTTCAGCTGCCGAAAATATGCTTTAAAATCATTTGTAACAGGATATTCAGTTCTTTTAGCAATTTAAGTGAACTCTAACTAAGGGGTCAGAATTTAAAAAAAGAAAGATGACTTCATCTACTTTGAAATCAATGCGCAAATCTCAGAAAGTTTGAATAAGCAGAAGAAGCTAATGGGGCTGAAACTTTCTAAGACCTGAGATAGATAAATGACCTGCAGGCTACAAAGTCACTCATTTTCTAATATACACAGGGACAAAAGATTAGGATATAAGTGGCAAGCTTATTTAAGTAGAAATAAAAGGTATAGTTATGCTGTTCAAGGCCTTTCAGGTATGTTTTTCTGAGGATGAAGCTATTCACAAAATGAAAAAAAAAATTGGGAGAAATGTGAAACCCACTGAGGCAAATGATGATGGATTACCAGTTGTTGTTAATATTAAGAAACTGCTTTTACAAGACAGGAATTCAAAGAGCTAACATCTGAAATACTCAGAGAAAAATAGTAACCTAAAAAAAAAAAAAAGTTAACCTCCTAGAATATCCTGAGTTGGAAGCAACCTGAAAGGAGAATCAAAATCCAGCTGTGGGCCCTGTACATAGGGTAAAACATCAGCAGTATCCATCTGCTCCCCAAATTCTAGAACAATTAAAAAGAAATATTAGAAGCAATGATTGACAAGCCTGGAGATACCCATAGTAGCTTCTCCTCCCTCCTCCCTCCCTCAGAGGAAAAACTTACAGAGTCAGAATCTCAAAAATACTTTAAACGGTGAGTTTAACAACACAGTTTTAATTTTGTCTAACAAATAGAGAGCTAACCAAGAGATATGAGCCCAGAGCTGTTCATATAGAAAGTGATACTTGCAAACAAGCTAAGTCCTACTCATGGCAGTGAAACAATGATACCTTAATGTGTGACATGAGAGAGGTAGAAGGGCCAACTCTTCTGACAGACAGAAGAAGCATCCTCTTAAGTGTAGGGAAAATGAGAAATTTATATTTCTGATGGAAACAGAGAGTGAGTATGAAATCCTTAGAACTAAAATTAAATGTTAAATTTGGGAGAAACAATCCATTAAGTTAATGTCAGTTGGTGTCATAAAGAACATTTTGCAGCAAATGAGATACAAAAGATACCTCGATTTTCCTGAAGACACAGAAAATCTATCAAGACATTATAAAAGCAAGCTATCAGCAGAAGATCATGCCAGAAGTACAAACACTGTTGTTAACTGCTATATTCTCAAAATGGAACACAGGACAGCTTAATAAATTCACTAATAAATTGACTGATGACCAGTAAGGAGTTTCCTCAATAAATATAGTAGAACAGAAAAATTGGTCAAAATTCAAGTTAGCCTAAAAGAAAAATAATAAAAAACTATTTTTGAAATAGTACAACTTTGATAGCCCAGGATAGTATTATATTGTTATTTTGACTGTTTAAAGTCTAAATTAATGCAGCATAATAGACACTCAGGACAGGTGCCAATCAGACCACAGTAAGTAACTGTGGGTAAATATTTTCATTATACTGCTCCTCACTGGAGTTTTGAAAGGTTGCTCCTCAGTGTGTCACCTGTACAAGGAATATGCCAGGAAAAATAATATTGCAAGTATATTAGGACAACTAATAGGATACAAAGTCACTGATGGCAGATGATATGAGAGAGTATGTAAAAATTCACTTTAGAGAATCTGACAGCAAATTGAGAGCTCTCCAGTAGAAATAACCACCCACTAGTGGTCTAAAAATCACCTTTTAAAAGTATTCACAGATGTGGTATTTTAACCTACAAAACAGAATTACACCACAGCAGGACCATCTTCATCAGATATACCATTTGTATTGAGATGTTTTTACTATTTATTCAAGAGGGATTTTTCAGGACAAAAGGGCTTGTACCTAGAAGTTTGACTGTTTGCATTAGTTTCACTCTATCGTACTACATCAGAAATCTGTGCAAACCTGAAATCAGAGAATACCAAGCCTCACCAGGATATTTAAGATATTTATCCCAGTTCATTAAGGTAACAAAGCATGCATGTGAAACCCCAGGCTCTACCTCTACTAAAATTAATGGACTGCTGTGCAGATATCACTGCTACTGCTAATAATCCTGAGCCTTCTCTTAGGACCCTCTGCTGGACCTGTGCAAAACCTGGGTGTCTGATGCTGCTTTGAACCAGCAGAACAAACCAGACCATAGAAATTATATGAGATAATGTAAGAAACTACTGAGATCAAAAAAAAAAACCCAAAAAACATTTTCACTGCTCCTGGTACTGCAATCTAAAGCATAGCAGAAATACAATTGCTAATGCTTGTATAATAGATTAAAGAAACTATAATTCTGTTTAAAAAATTCTTTAAACCTGCACTAAAGGGTGTAATGGACTTCCAGCACAGCATGTTAGGCTCCTGCTTCATTATGCTTTTGAAAGAAACGTGGAAGTTATCATTTTTCTCTCTCTTGGAATATTATGATTGCCATTGCAGAATTTGAAGTTTTCAATCAATTGCTAACGAGACCAATGTGTATGAGTCACACAGGATTACCTGGTTGCACTATCTGCAAAACTGATACAGAGCGTTCATGAAGCCCATCTGAAACACTGCTTAATGCTAGAGAGGAGTTACTCCTGAGTTCAACAACACAAAATGATAAAGCCTCTTTAACAGAAAACCTGTTATTTGCCATATTTTACACACTAGATTTTGAATCTGGTGGAAGTTTAAAGGAATATTGCAATTTGATTTAAATTTGGTTATTTTTATTTCGTTTGTGTGATGGGCTGGCCATGGCCAACCACCAGACACCCAATCCCCTTCCTCAAAGAACAGGGGCAGAAACTAAGGTAAAAAGGTCATGTGTAGACATAAACACAGGGATTTACAAGTCACCATTATTGACAAAAAAGACCTAGGGAAAACAAATTTATTATTGTCAATTGAAATTGAGTTGGATGGTGAGAAACAAAGACAAAAACTGAAAATAACTTCTGCTCATTTCCCCTTTTCTCAGGTTCAATTTCAGTCTTTCATCCCTGATTCAGTCCATTAAGAGCGCCTCTCTGAGGCTCCTTTCTCCTCATGCTGCAGTTTGGGACGTTGGCAAAGACTGCAGTCCTTCGGGATAAGCTTGCTCCAGCGTGGGCTCTCCATGGCTGCAGGTCCCCTCCGGGCACGTCCACCTGCCCGGCCGGGCTCTCTCCCAGGCCGCAGGGCCGTCCCTGCCGGGTCTCTCCTGCCCCCGGCCCTGCTCCCGCTGTCCCCTCAGGGCTCTCAGGGCTGTTTCTCGCTCGCTTCCCCTGGCTCAGCCCTGGCTGCCGGGCAGCGTTTTGCCCTCCCTTGCCCAGGCTTTCCCCGGGGCTGAGGGGCTCAGCCGTGCCCTGCGCTGGGGCCGCTGCAGCCGCTGGCACCGCCTGGGGCCGGCCCGGGCAGCCCCGGCCCAGCCCCGGCACAGCCCCGGCACTGCCCCGGCCCAGCCCCGGCACTGCCCCGGCACTGCCCCGGCACTGCCCCGGCACAGCCCCGGCACTGCCCCGGCACTGCCCCGGCACTGCCCCGGCCCAGCCCCGGCACAGCCCCGGCACTGCTGCCACCGCCGGGACACCTCGGCCCGTACAGATGAAATCGGATTTATTCTCTCTAGTCAATGAATAGATTGAAAAATCATTTCAGCTACACGGTTTCACAGAGGGGTTTGCTAGTTACTGAGTGCCACTGCGTGCTTCCGAAGGTTTTCTGTGAGCCGGTGGACAAGGATCAGCTTTGCATGTCGGGCCCGAGTTGCTCTGGAATGGATGATGGCAATAGGTCCAGGTTTTCTTTTTGAGCTGGACACTTCCTGAACCTCCCGCATGTAAATGCAGTGACAAAATATTTAATCTCCTGTGAATTTGGAATTCAGCTGGGTCAAGATAATAGGCTTTCTCACATACAACAATTATATGTGGCTTTTGTAAAGCTCTCACAAGGAGGAGGTAGTGTTTTCTTCTAAATAAAGCATTTTTCTGAATAAAGAATCAGAGTTTCCAATCAAGTTCAGACTTCTATATTTAGGCCTATTAATTACAACTATAAATAGCAACAGAGCCACATTTACTTATTATTTTGTATTACTGACAAAATATTGCATGGATAAAGTACCCCTCTGGACCAATTGACCACTAGTTCTTAGGACAGAAGTAGTTCATGATTTGGTAATAAATAACCTGCTCAGAATGCAACCTAACTCATTTTCTTTCCATCCAATCATGGTTTCAGGCTACAGTTTTCTTTCTAACCAATATTAACAAACTTGACTACCATCAGTACCTGCACTTTTAGTCACTGTGCAGTAATGAATAATAGCTGAGAAATGTGCATCCTTAAATAAAAGTGTATAGATAGATTAGTTTTAAAGTGTTTCTTTTTATACACTCTTTGAGTACTGGAGCTTATGTGCTCTAGTCTACATCTCTGTATGGAATGCTCCTACCCCCTTCAGTGTCTGAACCATAACCTGTTCCTTAGCCTCTTCAAGCAGATATGATTTTCTGACAAAGACCTCCAGTATATTTCCCACAGAATTTATGCCAGACTACTTAGGAACTCAGAATCACATAGCAAGTACATGTCTGACAAAACTTTGGTCTCTTTGAAAAATCATTTATTCCTTGAAACTAAGATAGTAGGCTAAAACACTCTACAAAAAATCCATATATTTTTATTTCAGAGTGGCCATCTATTTCATCACTCTAAAATTTTTGAATCATCAAAAGTTGAAAAGTGTTTCTTAGTTGTCTATTCTTTGTTTGATGGTTAATGTCAAATGAATCTTTTGTATCTTCTCCACAGGTACTACTGTTACCCTCTAAGTTGGGTCTTGCAGAATGATGAGAAGTGTACCGCTGCTCCAGATACTCAGTTCCTATATTTTATTAGATAGGACTCTTCTGACTCATATATCTTTGGGATTGAGCTGTTTTCACTTTTCCTATCTGAAAGCAAGTATTGTCAGCATAAAATAATGACCCAGGCTAGAGCTATTAATAATATACCAAAATATCTGCTGTTTGAATTAGAAGCAGCTCCATATCTTTTAAGGAAATTGCCAATTTGTGTTGCAAGCATGGATCTTCAGTGTTAATATTCCTGTAAATGTTTGCAGAGCAGTGATAACTGTCCATTGCTCATTTATTACAAATCTCACACTTCTGTTGGGGAAAAAGGCCAGACAACTAGAGAAACTTTTGTCTTTTCTTTTTACTTGAAATGGCAGAAACAAAAGATAACTTCTTTGGTGTTGTTTTTGGGAGAGGAGGGAGTTTAGTGGTTTTTTTTTAATAGATTTGACATCTTACAGGATCAATTAGATTTTTTACAATTTCCTCAGTATTTCTAGACCAGAAAAATCTGGATCAATTATTCAAAGAAAATTCTCAAGCTTTTAAGCTTTTTTTTCTTTTTTTTTTTTTAATCTTAATCTTAAGTTAAAATCTTTTTGCATATTCATAGCACAGACCACAGAGCATCCTTTTTCTGCAGCTTTGGAAATCTCTCCTTTCTTACCCTTAAAAAGGTTATACAGAATATTTGTTTTGCTTTATTTAAGACTGCTCTGGAAGTATGTTGTATGTATGTTTCAAGGGAAACAAGTATGTTTCCCTTGAACCAGTAGCTAAAAGCTGAAGAAAGTTCTATCCGGTAGAAATATTTACTGGAAATTTTTTCTTCCCACAGCAATCTTTCCACAACCTAGCTGGAGTAGAGGGGTTTGCCAAGGAAAGGAGTTCTGATGAGCACTTTGAAAATACATAGATAAAATCGGGTATATTGTGAGTACTTGCAAATCAAATGACCTCCCTGCATTTTTCACTTAATATCTTCTGTCAGCAATGCATCACTACTTCTCTTGCTCACCTGGATTTTTCTGGCATAAGTCAGACCAGCGGGTGACAGCTGTATCTTTCTGGATGGCCAACAAGTGTAGGAGTGGCTGATGACACTGAGTTTTGATACACACAGTATATAAAAATTTTCATAATGGGAGCATTCGATAAATTAGATGTAGAAATGGAGAAGGAGCAGCAAAAAAATCAAAATGCACATCATATTTTCACATGCACATAAACTATTTTACTGCATGCCTCGAAAAAATAAAAAACAAAACACCCAAAAACCCAAAAACCAACAAAACTTCTAATACTATAATGTAATTTTCTCCAGTTGTTTCTGTGTCCCAGGAGATAAAACTAATTGAACCATCACTTTCTGATCCTCATAACCCTTTTTTACATGACAGATATATCAAAAGCCTTGAAAAATTATTGTTTCCATTCCTAGTTCTTTGATATTCTTTGTATTCTATCTAATACTGTTAAGGCTTTAGATTATCTGCACCATATGGATTTGACAAACTGCTGAACTGTAGATTGAATAAAAACAGAATGCTACAGCTTCTCTGGACTGCATAAAATATCCTGTTGGGGGGAAAAGAAAAAAAAACCTTCTAAACAAGCAATAGGCAAGGTTTTGTGCAACTGAAATCAATAATACATTCAGAATTGAGATCAGATGGAACAGAAAGTTCTCTACACAGCATGTGGAAAATATCTGAACATAATATATGTAAAATTCCAGATATAAATAAATAGATGTGGCAAACAAAATATAGCACAAGTACTAAATGAAGCCTGATTTTGTATTTCATTGGAGAGTATGTTGAAACTGTTCACACTGAGAGAACTATTAGTGGCATTGTATCAATGTACATTAATTGATGGATAAACAGATCTAACAATTTGTTCTCTTTGAATAGGCGACAAAGCAGTAATTTGGTTTCTTGATCAAGATGCAGTAAAATGTCATTTGCTGTGGAAAAATGTTATTTTAATTAAATATTTATCTAGTCATTTTTATGGGCAGATTCTGGCCCAAAACACAGACTATAATTATCAGAATAGTTTAATGAATATGTAGCATCGTCTCAAAACATCTTCCTACTGTCTTTAAAGGCTATTTCTGTCTATATCATATATATGGGAAGTTTGATGAGAAAAATTTCACTTTTTGTGTCTGAATTCTTACAATTATAACCAAAACTGTCCTAAACTGTTCTTGCCCAGTGCCTGCAGCTCTCCCACTCTGGCCATGGCCCAGGACCCTGAGTCAGGTCCAGGGGGCCAGCAGTCCCTGCCTCAATGATGCCACAGTGGGGCCCCTCTCCAGGTCCCCACATCCCTGTCTGGCCTGACCATGGGGGCCCCAAACTATGGGGTCCTGCAAGACCCTGTTCTGGCCTTGGTCCATCCCTGTCCCCAGGGAGGGGCTTGATACCCTGATCCTCCTGGCTGCCCTGGCCCCGACAGCCGGGCCCTGGCATCACCCACCTGCTCAGGGAACTGCTGGACTCCACGTTACCCTGCCAGGATCCCAGGGTCTAACCACATTCAGGTCAACTTACCATTATGTTTGCCAGCATCAGCATTCCATCCTCTTGTTTCAGTAATTCCTCACATCAGTCACACAATTGGGTTCACCCCTCAGTGCACCTAAATCTCGCTCAATCCAGCTGTACTGTACACCTGAAGCTTTTACAAGAAAATGACAAAGAAATGAAAATAAATGTCTTCTTGTCAAATGAGATTCACCATGCCACATGTTAAGTCTATATTTCTTAAGGCAATGCATCTAATTGCTGAGCAGTCAGTAAAGCATTATTTAAGAATTTTCCTAAGTAATTAAATTAGGCTATTCTGGTTTGCTTAAACACACATTAATCTTTCATAATGACATCGAATTTGCAAACACCTTAGGGAAAAATTCTGCAGTAAATCATTTGTAAATGTAATAAACGTTTAACCTGTAAAATAATAAATGAGGAAGAATACTTCAGAGCAGTTCTAGTTTACTTTTCTCCCTTGATTAAAGAAAGTGAATCAGAGCTTCTTAGTAATTTCAATGTATCATTCATGCACATAGTATACAGTGCTGTGTTTATTTGATTGCTTGGAAAAGTGATAATATATATGCTTTAAACTTAAAAAGCTTTTTAAAAGTTCACATTTTAGAAGTTAAAATCTTCCTCGTGTTGTATCCAGTAAAATGTATAGAAACTGCTTGCTTCTATAAGTTTTGCACACTCCTATTTAAAACTGGAAGTGTAAGACATTTAATTATGATTGGAATAATAATTATTAGAGATAGTATCTTGATTCTAAGCTATAATGCAAGAAATAATACTTTTTAGTGCCATGGCCTAAGACTAAACTTAGAGATATGATCAGAACTAGAAGGTAATTTGGTAATATTTTTTCTAATGCTTGTGTTCAGGCCAAGTTAATTTTGTGTGCAGTTTTCTCAGTGCAAGGCAGGTGGTGGCATTACAAAGTTGCCCAGCAAGTCTCTGCCATGCCTGTTGAAACTTGGCACAGTGGCTGTACAGCGTGTGAGCCTTTTCCTCCAAGCAGCTGAACCATAGCCCTTTGTAGAGGAATCAGTATTAGCTGTGACTGCTCCCTCAGCTGGTATTCATCATCTCACTGAATTAGGCACTCTCAGAGCAGGAGCATTGAAGTGTACCAGAAACTGCAAATTCTAGGATGAGGCAAGTGGGAAATATATGATATAGAATGGTTTGGGTTGGAAAGAGTATTAAAAAAATCATCTGGTTCCAGCTCCCTCTGCCATGGGTAGGGACACTCTGGGCATGACCATATATTGAAACCATGTTCACAGTTTTCATGCCTTTGGTTTTCTGCAAGCACCCCTGTAGAAATCCTTTTTCATATGCAAGTACTTCATATGAATTCATCTATTTTTGTTTCTATAACTCAAACACATTGTTTGTAATGCCCGTTTTGTATCATTCATTTGTGGAAGTGATTGTGTCAAAAAGTGAGCCTGGAAATCACAATGTCCGCATCCTAACTGAAGAGCAGATGTGTGCTACAACTTCACATTTTTGGTTTTGCTTCTCTGGGGAAACTCCCTATACTATGTGACCAGCCCACACCTCATTACATGATCTTTCTTTTTTTTTTGCTTTTTCATTAAATAGCAGGCTGCCAGCAGTGCACAAACATGATCTGGAAATGAGAGTAGTTTCTGTCTCTGACTATGACTACAGAAGGAGTAGTAGTGTGGACAAGCAGAAGTAGATTTGCAGGACAAATGCTGGTGATGAGAAACTTGGTGATGTCCAAATTGTAGCTGTCTACTATAGAGTGCAAAATCTGGCATGCTTGCTATATACTTTTCCAACATTTAGTTTGATTTTATTATTTCAACTTCAAACTAGTTGTAGATGAGTGCCATTAAACCACAATAAATGTTTTCCTCAAATCCTTTCTGGCTTACCCTAAAGTGAACCACAGCCTAGTAAATTGTTTTTGAATAGGTAAAATTGTCTTTTGGATGTAACAAACTTCTTTATAAACAATAGAGAAGTTTACTATATGCCTCATACTTAGGCAGCTCAAAGAAGATAATGTGAGCCCAAATTCTAGTAACAATTTGCAAGAAACAGCCTGATGAGCTTTAAGTAATCACTGCTTTTCAATTATTTCATTCTCAGGGTTATATGTATTTTAAATATCCCAAGCAAATAACTAGTCTATGGTTTGTAAACATTGTTTACAATTTCTCATTTTGGGAAGAAATCATACCCTTCTGAACTTTGAGGAGAATGGATGAAGACAGTCATAATGGCAATGGTAATCATCTGGTGTGCTAGAGATGTTTGAATGTCTTATATTTAGTAAGTAGTTTCACAAGTAACAGAACTAAACTGATCTTATGAATGAAGGGCCATTATTAAACATTCACACAAAGTGCTTTGGGGCTTCAGATGAGATGGAAGTTGTGTCAGGTTATATTCAAAGCCAATAAAAACCAATAACTCTTAAGAAAATGGTAAGAAGTAAGCCTTTGGCAAAGGAGAATTCCTGGGGCTTAATTTTGCACTTATAGTATAGAAGATTCTGATGCAGTAGTTCATTTCCTATTGAACTGAATTTCTCATTTCAAATGCCTGTTAATGTCATAGAGGGATCATCAGAAATCAAATGCTAGATTTCTGTAGGACTCCTCAAAACAGGTTATTGCACTCATGCTTAAGAATTTAATGATTAATCTTTTTCTCACCCTTCTGACAAAAACTTTATCAAAACTGATGTGTCAGAGTGTTTCAGCTTCAGTGAAACAGCATTTTTTCCTGTCTGATCAGTTCTATTTATCATGCTCATGTCAATGTTAAATTTGCTGTTGAAAAATCCAATTTGAAGTAGCTTGATGTTCTCTGAAAAGGCCTGTTCTGAATATGTAATATAAAAAAAGCTTTGCTACATATAGTCCTTCCTACTAGAAAACAAAACTCTTTTCAGGACTAGAGAACCCCAACACTATTCATGGGAATATCTACTCATATGTCCAGTGGAAAGATATAGTCAGATATTCTCCAAATTTCTGCAAGATCTACAGCATGCAAATAACTTGCAAGAAACAGAGGGAGACAGAGTGCGCCACAAGTGAGGACTAAGAAATATCCTGTATTGAGAGCTATCTTTTGGTTGCACATGGAATTTTCAGGAGGATGCTTATAACGTTCTTATTGGTGGTGATTGGACATGACTGTATTTTAGGTGCTTTACTAAGCATTGAACCTGGCATAAAGAATTCAGAGCAAGCACAATAATCCGACATGTGATTTTTTATACTAATTTCTAGATGCTGATGATTGTATTAAAATCAATAATAGAACTCCTAGTGTTTTAGCATGACCAAGATCTGAATATTTTACTTTCCTATTAATTTTGCTTGAGTATAGAAGCCAGTAAAGGATTCTGCATTTTTTTATGTTAGAAGTCATAAGAAAACTTGTTTGTCCAATTAGAAAGGACAGAGAGAAAATGTTCACTTTCATAAATTTAACACGATGTTCATCACTTGATGAAACAACATTTTCACTACCATAATAATGGATTTTATACAATTTTATTGTCATAAGCTTGATAATATAAATGAGAGGAAAGCTATTTTCTTCCACATGGGTCCCACATGGTCTTGCACTGACACACAGTACACTTATATGTCTCGGATGAGAATTTGATAATAATTCTGACAGACGGAAAATGGCCTGGTAATAAATGACTATTTCATAGCCAAAGTACATAAGGGAAATTTCTTTCAAATTTAGGCAAAAATATCATCCTAGACAGATGGTTTAACTTCAAGACAAATGAGTGGACAGGGTCATAATGAATGAGTGCTTTCTAAGTTAGTTTCCCTGAGAACTCAGCTGTTCAACAATCATCTCTAATGCTGAGATTTAATCATCAGGCTGACTAGCTGTGGGACATGTTTGTCTGTTCTTTTGCCTTTGTCTGTCTTCTGCTTGCTCCAAAATTGTAGTAAAATAAGGTATGTCTACATCTTGGTTACAATGTCAATAAAACTATCTAGCTGATCTAGAAGGATTGGTTTATGGGCAATGTAGATCTAGTAGTTACTTTTAGCAAACTTTGTGTGATGCGTGAATTTTTTTCCCTCCCTAATCTGACAGAATATATTTTTGGATTGCTGTATTAAACCATTCATCCCTAAGGGAAAAGTTTGACTGGAGAAAAGGCCAAAAGTTTTAACTGTGCATTAATCTGTTAGCTTTGGGATATGGTTCCTTCATGTGAGAGTTCAGATCCTCAGAGCCTTTTGAGTTACTACTAACAAAAAGTAAATTATTACAGTATCACCTGTACTGCAATGCTATTAAACCTTTTTGACAAGGCATCTGAGGGATTTCATAGTACTGCTGTGGAGGTCAAGACTCTCTCTCCTTATGAATAACCATCCTGTAATGGTTAAAGGGACAGAGCTTCTACTTCTCTGGAAGAGGCTATAGCAAAACTAACACTGAACACACACAGACCTCATTGTTATTTCAAGTGCATCTACCTTCAGACAACCTTCTCTTTGTTACTCTTCTGAGATCTACCTGATCTCTGTTCTGACATTTTCCTGAAAGTTAAAAGCACCACAGGTTGTGTGGGGTTAAAACACGGTCCTCTTGCAAATTTTTCCCCTCCCCATCAGAGAGGCAAAACTAGTATAAATGTTGTTGCTGCCATTTTGGACACAGGTTATGAATGCTGTAGCTTGACAAGGTAAAAGCAGGGTGAGAAGACTAAGCTGAAATGCACTGAACTGTGCAAGTGAGGCACAGCACAGTTATTGCTATAGAGTATGCAGTAATGCAGTAATATCACCACCTAATTATTGGTGTCACAGGCATCTAAATTTACAGTATTATAATGACACAGATATATCAGCTATTACCAGTGCCATGATGAGACATACATATTTGAAACTGTTAATTTAATCTCTTGGGATCCTGTTTTTCTTGTTCTAGTTCAATTTTTGCCCTTTTAATTGTTGAATCTCCAGCTACATTATTTGCAATTAGCTTGCAAAATCCTGTCTTTCTGACAATTAGATTATATAATTTTGGTTGCTTACAATATGGGACAAGAGATTTATTTACAAGAATCACAAACAGCTTCATGAGCATATCACTGCTATATTTTTTTTATTGGAGATACATTTCACTTCTCATCCTTGTATTCAGCAATATATTTTCACTAACAACTAGGTACCCTTTTAGGGGCACTGTGCATCCTTTCAGTCTTGAAATTGCCCCATGTTCTCTCTGACATTTCATTTTGTTTATGCATGAGCTCTGCAAGAATCTTCCCCACGAGCTCCCCAAAAAGCTGTGCAAAATTACCCTCACTATCATATATGATCAGACATTGCAGGACTGATCCTAGTATTATTTCTGGGGAACTGTAGCTTAACTTCAGAGAATCTTTTGTTGTATAGCTGGCAGATCAACAGGAGAAAAACAGCAAAACAATCTTTCTACTGCAAAACACCACCCACCAAAAGCTGAACAAATACCAATATTTTGACATTTAAAGTGTTTTTGTGGTTTGTGTGGGCTTTTTTCTTTCAAATCTATTGTAGGATTTTCCTTTTGTTGCTGAAATTGGACACACAGATTATAGGTCTTGGTAGCTCATTAACAGCTCTGTCTTTTAAATCAAAACATTTAAATAATGAGTAGGTCTAATTTGATTTCCCTGTTGACTGTCAACCATTGCTTTTCTTCCCTCTCTTAATGAATGATTATGTTCTTTTTTTTTTTTTGGGGGAAACTAGTTCCTGGGCTAGTCCAGGAGGTAGAACATTCATGATTGTCATTTTTAGATTTGCCATAAATTGTTATTTCATCATATCTTTATTCCAAAGTAAAGTTTTAGGAACAGAAAATTTTATCTGTACTTAACATTTCCATTGATGAGTGATCCATTTCCATGGATGAGTGTGCCAGATGAATACTGTGAAATTTCATTCAAAAAGAGATAGGGAGGCCTACAAAAACCTTTTAGAACTGTATCTGAGGTGAAACATGATGTTTAGGTTGCAATATATAAGAGGTCAGTACAGAAATTAACAATATTTATTTAAACTGATACTTAAAATGTATTTTTGCAAACACTATATTTAAGCTCATTCCTGAATTCTTTCAAGACCTCTTTTTGAAATATGAGGATATCCTTTCATACTTTTTACTGAGGTGAGCAAAAGACCTTTTTTTGAAATATGAGGATATCCTTTCATACTTTTTACTGAGGTGAGCAAAAGACGGAGTGACAACTCATCAGCTCTGAATGTTCAGGTGTTTCAGAATGTCATGGTACAAGTACATTGAGTTTACCTGTTCTGACTGAGGCTGCCAGAAATACAGACCATGCTCCAGTAAATCTTGCTGCCAGAGTTAGAGATGTTATGGTTCCTCATTGTCTGGCCTGCCTCACTTCTGAAAATTATTACCTTCCCAGAAGGAGCAAAAGATTGTGCCGGAACCATTCAAATGGTCTTTTCAGTGTCTAAACTTAAGCCACAGGTGTTTGTGAGTTTGAACTGGAAGAGGAGGCTTAGCAGCAGAGAGGGTACGATTGCACTTCTGCTGCCTTTGCTATAAGAGCTGCTACCAGTGATGAGTGCTCAAGCTATAGCTATAGCAGGGTGTGTTGGTACTCATCTACCACCACCAGTAGAACTTAGTTGTTCTTCCAAGGTGTCAAAGCTGTGGGTAAAGAAAGCATATGCTCTATGTAATGCAACTACACCTTCAAAACTCATGATGTCAGTGCAGTTTCACTGAACCCAGAATTCTTCTGTTGGCCTAACTGTTTGTGCATTTTCAGGAAGATGATGTAGCTGAGCTGGCAGGACAACTGGGAGTGCGTATTTTCTCTCCACTAGAAGAAACTCTTTTGAGAGAGCTATCTTATTGTCTCCATTGCAGTTATGTGTACTTTCAAGAGGCTGTGGTATGTTCTTCTAGCTTTAGGTATCAGAAAAACTAGAACTAGTAACAGAAATGGGATTAATATGAAATGAAAAGTAAAAAAATAAAGTGTAAAAGTTTGGTTTAAGTGTAAAAGTCTCTCATCTGTTCAGCAGAGCCATAGTTTTGAGGATTTTTTCTGTAGCTGAAATGACTCATTTAAGCCACCCAATAATGATTATTATTTCAGTATCTGTTTCTCTATTTCTCAGTGTGTCCTTCTCCCCATATGAGTTAACAGGCTGACATCTAAATTGTCTTCTCTCCAAGAAGAAAGAATAGAGTGAGAAGCAATGTAAATGTGAGGAATAAGGGAGTGCACAGAGCCCTAAGTTGGGATATGGAGAAATGCAAGAAACAGATCCCTGAAAATAAGGGCCAAAACCTCATGATCCAGTGCTTTGTAACATTAATGTAAGAAGAATTCCAAAGACTTTACAAAACCCCATCAACCAAAAAATTAAATATCATTAACACAAGGTTGGGGAAAGGACTTCAGAAAAATACTTGCTTGGTAAGTGAATAAAAGGGAAAGTAAGAGAACAAATTTCATTTATGAACCACCTTTGGATTTTCTTAGACCTGGAGACAGGTTTTAAAAAGTCAGCAAAAGTTCCACACAAATTTTTCTTAATGAAACACTAGAAACATATTTTCCAATTCTCTACCATTGCCAAACAGAACTCTAACTGATAGGTCTTCCAGTCTTCTCTGGTTCATGCAGAAAAAAATGTAATGATAGTTTTATTCCCATTATCCCTGCTGCCTTTCAAGGGTTATGCCCATGGTGTGAAACCTGGGGTGCTCCCCAGCAGACCTGACAATTTTGTGATCATCAGGCCCATCTGCAGCATGTACGAGACTGGACAAGAGAGGCCTGTGTGAGTTAGAGATAGAATCATAGAATAATTTAGATGCTTTCATGTGCTCTGTCTCTCTGGTTCTTCATCAACTGCATATCAGTTGAATTTGGTATATAGCTTTAACTACCATGGCTAATACAACTGAAATATATCTCACAGTATCATATTCCTTAAAGTAGTTTGCTGTATTACCACAGAGTACTTTATCTTTCTTACACAATTACAGGAAACTTTGGAGGGTGTTTAAATATATGCTCAAGTGCTCCCCTCAGAGACAGTACAAGCTTTTGTTTACATTTCTCAATTCTTAATTCTTTTGATGGAGGGAAGGGTTATTTTTCAGTAACAGCTACTGTAAACCCTTTTGAGACATCAATGCTTTAATAAGCAAGGGTTCTAATAGGATCTCATGAATAAAGCATTTGCACTATTTCCCATGACATGCTGTACAAGTATATCTACTGCAGCTTTTGCAGAATTCCATTCTTATAGGTTAGATAAGCAAAATCATTCCAAATGTTACAGGCTCATTAAATTTCACAGCATTATTTCTTTGAAAAACTATTAAGTGTAAATTCTTTTTACATTTCATTAGCTTTATTAACACCTGAAGATGCAGTGATACTATTTTGACCAATAGGACTGGGTAGATAAAAATTGATGCAGAATTGTTTCCAAATGTTCCATGCTCAAGCTAAAAAGGCAGTTAGTAAGAGCAAAATACACAGAAAATTGAAATGGTCAGAGTATTTTTATTATTCATACAGTTTAGTGTAAGCCTTTTTCTGAAAATTCTATGTGCAAACAGTGAATCAGACTCATTTAGGTTTGCCTGGTTTGTACTTTGAGTTCTAAATTCTCATAGAAGATCCTGGAGAAAATAATTATCTCTTACACTTACTTGTGTGTGTAAGATCAAATGAAAGTCAAGAAGGGGGACCTGTGTTTAATAGCATCTTCTGCTTCAGTAAGGTGAGCAGCTCTTTCACGTGAAAAGTAAGAGTAAAATGGGGTTGCCCAGGTAATCTGACTCCTGTGCACAAAGCACAATGCCTATGGGTTTTAAATGAGAAAGGTTTTCCCAGATGGGAAAAAAAGGGACATAGAGATATAGAAAGACAAGAATACTGTCAGAATCTAGCATCCCATCTAAGGAAGAAGAAAACTTGGAGAAGGATGGTTTATGCTTTCTAAAGGTAGAAAAAAGTGAGAGAAACAATTTTTTTTAGAAAAGGAAAGAATTAAGAATCATTTGTTTTCTGTGAAGACTAGCAGATAAATGCTTTTCTGATATTAAACTGAGCTTTATAAATCTTATCTTTCATGTTTTTCTTCATTTAAGAATTGCTGTAAGACTAAATATTAAGCATTTTTCATTAGAAAAAAAAAAATAACCCCCAAAAGAAATCATTATTACTTTTGAGCTCTTTGAGTTCTTCTATAGGCATGAAAACACTAGTGAATAAATGTTTGTCCTCCTACAAGTGGCACAAGAAGAGTTTATAGTTACAGAGTACTTGTAATTTTATAGCAACTTTTACTAATTTTTCATATTAGAGGCACAATGGAACTGCTAAAAGAAAAGGGGGGGTGAGAACAGGACAAGACAGGAGAGAGAACCTGTTTGAGATGTGGGTAACCTGTCTTAGCCCTAAGAGGTGAAGAGTTTTAAATGCTGAGACCCTTAAAATTGAATGGACCTATAAATATTTATGCAACTGAAACTCATACAAAAATGACTTTTATATCTGATGACGTCCAAAATTATCAAAATGAGAGGGGACCTTCAGAGGTCCTGCCTGCTAAGAAATAAATGTAGTCTGGTAAATTAATATATTGAGATTTCATCTTAAAATCATGCCTATTTTCCCCTTCCAGAAGCAACCGTTTTCTGCTCTGAGTGAGGTTCTGGAGTTTTCTGCCTGCTATTTTTTTTCCTGTCTCATTGTGACCAGTTGCCCTATGTATATAAGTAAGAAAGTATCAGTAAGACTAAATACAAATCACTGAAAGGGAGCCTCGCCTCGCTCTTTTACTTTTTCTCGGATTTTTAAAAAAATTTAATTTTCTTTCTTTGTTCATTTTATAATATCATCTGTGAGAGACGCAGACATCAGAAGATCTTGGCAAACTTGCTAAGCCTTACTTTTTACATCTCATTTGTTATAGCCCAACTATTCAAGACATTTGACATTCACTGCTACCCCTCTATTATATCTGTACCTATCAAGACAGGAACAGGAGTCTTGGCAGCCATGAAAGTAAACTAAAATGAGGATGTGGTGATGAAGGAGGGAATGGTTGGTATGTGATGCAGCAAGTTTCAGTAGGACTATTTGTTGACATATAAATACCATACAGAGGCCATGACCATTCCCTGATTTAATGAAGAGTAAAATTGCTACTTTCTTGTTAGGTACATGCATTGGGATTGAACATTTCAAACTTGACCTAAGGGTTTAGTCACACAACAATTCAACAATTCAATTCAATAGGAATTAAATCCCTTAAGCTCATCCTATCCCTCTGGGGTTCAATTTTGTCTTTAGCTAAATCTATAGAGTGTCATTGTCAAGTTCCTGTGTTGTCAAGAGGAGACAACAAGTCCATCCTCGTCTTAACAACAAGAGGCCAAATTTTCATTTCAAGACTGACCCTGACTGTCAAGGGTCCTTAGCTGCAGGCAAACTGGTAGTTTACCATGTACTGGCATAGGTAAATTTTCTTAATTGATAACAGAGATCCTAGTTAAGGTATTTATGTGTATATTTATGTGTAGTTGCTGTTCAGGAGAAAAAAAATACATATTAACATACTCTGTACTTTCTTTCCTGATACCAAGTGGAGGGATCATTTTCCAATATGAAAAAAAAAAAAGTACAAACCTCTCTATGTCATGACTGCAATGATGTTGCTGTGACTAGGATTTAATCTGAGTACTTTCTAGACACGTTGCAGAACTTCATTTATCTTAAATGTTTACTTTTTCCCAAATTCTTAAGGAAAACCATGTATAAAAAGATACCATCAAGAAAGAAAGTTCTGATTTGAATTCAATTAAATGTCAGTTTATCATATATTATGTAGCACTGAGGGAGGACTGCTTTGTTATGTAATTAGAATGGATTGTTGTTAAGAAGCAGTATTTACAGAGATATTGAAATATTAGCTGGGATTTAAACATGTTTATAAAGCGGTCTCTTGATACCTTCTCCAAGTTATTTCCTCCAGCAACTGTATTAATTCCAACAAATTTAATTCAGATTGCTAGAATCAGTATTTTCTCAGAAAGATGGATCATCCTGGCCCAAATATTAATGCACTTACTTACTCTGGTTTTAAAATTGGGTATTCATCTCGCATTTTGTCTTTAACATCATTAACAAAATAACAGCTTTTAAAACCTTTGAAATATTGGAAACTGATGAGAATCTCTGGAGTCATCCAAAGGGTGGTCCCAAAATCTATTTGTATCTAAGGCATGTCTAACAGGAAAGAGAAATTGAACAAACTCCTATCTGTCTGCCACATAAAAACATGCTTATATGCTTAAGATCTGAGAACAAATGCAGATACTGATTTAAGTCTTGGGAAAAGTAAATGTGTCAGGGTTTTGATTGCGTAGAAGATTACAGTGAGGTCCTATGTGGAGGTTCCTCATACTACAGTAATTTTTTTATGTATATAGTTAATCAGTGTCACCAGAAAGGATAATTGTATCTAATTTATATGGATGGGAAATATAGGCCTTACAATCTGTAAATAAAGATGTCTAGAAAACCCAGGAAATTTGTTCCACTAGACTTTCTGTTGGCAAGCCACCATTATCTCTGTTTTCACAGGCTATATTCTGAGATCATATCCATACCTTAACATTTGACTCAGCTTGTTCTTGCAGAAGAAAATTCCTTCACATAAGTGTGAACATGACCACATTAGCTTAGCAGAAAATAGCTCTTGCAATATTTTTCTGGCACTGACTGTTGAATGGGATATACTCAGTGCAACTCTGGAAGTGCTACAATGCTTGAGACCATGCTACTCTTAGACATTACCAAAGGAATTAGGAAATAAGTGTAATCAATTTTCGGCTTCTTAAATAAATGCTCTACTTCATCAGAAATGACATGTAAGCTTTGTACCTTGATTTCTGCTATGGTGCTGAGAGATATTGTAAAATGTGTCAGGAAAGGAAAGTCCTTGAATTTCTTCTGCTTCAGTTGCAAGTCTATTAATAGAATGGGCAGAGAATTGTAATGCTTCATTGCTTTTGGCTGATGGAGGGGAATACAAGGACCTTCCTACTTTCAAAGTGGCTTTGAAATAGTATTGCCAGCAACAAGACATCAGAGGAGTTCAGCACTGCAAAGTAAAAATGATATTTAAAAAATAGAAAAATGCAATTTTCTCTTATTTTACTTCAACAGCAGGAGACTCAGATAACTGTGTCTGTCATTTCCCTCCTCATCATCTGCAGCTTGAAGTGAATGGGGTCATAAAAATATATTAATACACATAAAATTTGATAGTAAAAGCTTTCTGGTAATCATTTGATTTAAGTGGTCATTGCATGACCCTCTTGAATAATCATGATCAGTCACTAGCCTAGTGACTAGTTATAAACAGTTGGTGGTTACACAAATGGTTGCACAAATCCTCAAAAATTTCATAGCAGCTGAATTCCCCCAGTCTATCCAAAATGTTTGGCCTGACCTTGAGTGAGATACTATACAATGCTATTCCTTTGGGCTGATAAGGTCCTGTGGTTTTCTTTTAAGCTAAATGAGAGAGTCTTGACCATAACAATTTGCACCATTGTGTCCATTATCTTCTGCCCTGCAGGTGATTTGCTGCATGCTTTATTACAGAAGGCAGAGTAGTTGAGAGGGTATTGTCCTGCGGACAGCAATGTCAACACTTATCCATTTGCAGGCACAATTATAATTTATAAGTTATACAGCAGATAGTGTTGCATGACTACCATTCATTTTGGTAGGATGTACATGCTATGATATCCAAAAAATACAGTGAAAAGGAGCTAGAAAGATTTTATTGATGAAGCAAAGCACAGAAATGCATACAGCTGTTTATAGTTGCCTTCGTAGAACATCTTTGACCCTAAAAGAAGAAAGCAGCTATGTATAACTAGTCACTTACCTAAAATACACTGGCATGTACTGGCAGTCTAAAATGTTCATGCAAGCAGCCTGTATATTTAAAATTATTGCAATTGTACAGAGTTCCTCAGAGCAGAACTAAACAGCATTTCAACCGGCATACTTTTTTTTTTTTTTTCTTTTGACAGATACTAAGTATATCTCAGTGTTCACTGATGAACTGTTTCCCTGGGAAAAACCCTGATATGTGACTCGCCTTCTGTAGCTGCCCTTGACTGAACCCTCGTCACCTGCGCCGCAGCAGCAGGGCGAGGGCGGGCTCGGCGGGGAATGGCCGCGAGTTCGTCTCCTCAGCAGCCAGCAGGGGAAGCTGCTGCATCGGTTTTCGACTCGCGAATAGAATTCCTGACTATTTTTATATCCACGGATGAAAAGGTAGGGTTATCTTAAAATGAGAGACAGAATATGTATGTTTGCAGGAAGAATTTTTTGCCAAACTATGCCTGGGATGACTATTCTAGGCACAAGTGAGAAGACAGGGAATGAGTGGTGCACGATAGAAGAAATAGGGGCTATGAGTGGTGCATGATAGAAGAAATAGGGGCTATTTAGTGTCTAAATTTAATATGTGCTATATCTTTCCTTAGGCTACTAAATAAAGGACACTTCAAAAGCTATTAATAGAGATTCAGTTATTTATGCAAATTTTAGATGACTGTAGTCCTTGCTCCTTGTGTATAAGAGAAGTGTTTCTGTAGAAGAGATGCTGTACAGAAACATGCCTGGTTTCTGTATTCAGGTTCATCCCGGCAAGTGTCAGAAAGTTATTTGGGCTTCATTCAAAATATTTTCTTATGCACATGTTTATGAGCTTCACAGATTTTGACTTTTAATCTATCTATCTATCATTCAGTTCATGTTTATACAAGGCAATACCTTGCCCTTTCCTTCTATTTCCTCATACTAAAAAGAAGTATGTTTTAGTGGCCAAAAAGATAAAGTCCTCCAACTGCTCTGAAATAAAAACAAAGTCTTAGCACATACTTTTTCTTCATCCTTAAAACATTACAGGACCTCATGAGACTTCCAAGCTCCAAGGATAAACACCATTAACTTTGTTATTAAATAGAGCTAGAGACACCTAACTTTTTGTGCCAAATTTTTCAGCTGAACTTGAGCTAACTGTATATAGGATCCTAAATCCAGTACTTTACCAGTACATATTTCCTTCTCATTTTCTGCCAGGACAGGATTTTTATGAGTGTTATCACTCTGATAAACTGGCAGTATTCCCTTCATACCTTATTAATAATAGATATATCAGATAGAGTGATAGAAAAGATATTTCAATCAGGCATGTATAGAAATTCTGCAATGAGAAAGGACATTGTCAATTCTAGTAAGAACTTTGCCTTGAGGTTATATTAACAAGCCATATAAAAAGTTTATTTGTAAAACCAAATACCCTTGTGGTTTTGTCCAAACTACTTACATAGTGCCAATTCAAATTTAATTCCAATTAAAATCTTTCTATTGTCCTAAAAGTCCCTTGGTAGGAACCTACAGGATTGCTAGACATCTGAATGGAAAATATTATTTCATTTGTAGGAAACGTATTAGTTTATGACTCATTCCTGTCTTTTATTTCAACAAATGGATTTTCTTCTTGAAGATAAAGTTTCCAGTTGAAGTTTATTTTGAAGGTGCTTATATATGTATAGTGGGGATTTGCTTGAGGTTCTGTACAAACTAATGTGTTTGTGTAGCAAATAACAAAATACTGTTTGTTCAGAGGTTATGATGCTCATGACCATAAATGACACATGTCCATACATATTTATGAATTCAGTTCTACCTTGGCAACAGCTGAGAGAATGCCCATAATTTATCTCTTAAGGTGACAGAATCAAATGGTAACTTAGAAGTGGTAATGGGATATTCTACCCCATATATAATTATTTTCATTCATATTTTTTTAGAATAAATATTATTTGTAATACTCTTTTATCTTCAAGCAGATTAAACTTTACTTTAGATAATGATTCAATATATGTTTCAGATCTAATACAGGCGTCATACTTAGATTTCCAGAGGAATTAGAAGCACTGCTGTAGAAAGCTTAAACATTTAATTTGTCTGTTGGGGAAAGCTTTACCAAAAAGACTGAAAAACAAGCCAGGACACATTCATCTGGTACAGCTTGGGAGAGTCTACTTGGCACAATTTATTGCATCTGTTATCTTCTAAGCTGTTTGCTCTTGTTCAGATAGCTAATTGAATGGTGGAAGTAGAGAAATATTAGATGCAGGATTTTGGCAGGGATTTTCCCCAAGAAAATATCAATGCCATTATTGGGACACTGAATTATGCAGTGGACTCTTATGTCCAGGCTGCAGAATAAAAAGAAACTTTAGGGGAACCCTGGTTGTGGAGAAAATATCTTCATGCTAACAAAGAGATTTAGCCTCTTCAGTTTAAGACAGAGAAATGACCAAGATCTATGTCTTGATAACAGCTGCAATGGGTTGATCCTGACTGGATGCCAGGCACCCACCAAAGCTGGTCCATCAGTGGACAGGGGAGAGAAAATATAACAAATATAACAAAAGGCTCATGAGTTGAGGTAAGAAGTGGGAGATATCTGTCATGGCCAAAACAGACTCAGCTTGGGAGTATTAACTGAATTTATTACTAACAAAATCAGAACAGGATAATGATAAATAAAATAAATGTTAAAAAATAACCTTCTCCCCATCCCTCCCCCCCACATTCCAGCTCTACTTCTTCCCCACCAATGGCATGGGAGACAGGGAATGGGGGTTATAGTCAGTTCATTGCACTTGTTCCTGCCATGGCTCAGGGAGAGGAGCCTATGTCCTGCTCTGGTCCCTCCCACGGGAGACATTTCTCCAGGAACTTCTCCAATGTGAGTCCCTCCCACAGGCAGCAGTTCTTCACAAACTCCTCCAGTGTAGGTCATTATTCCACAGAGAGAAGTCCTTCAGGCACAGCCTGCTCCAGCATGGGTCCCTCATGGGATCACAAGTCCTACCAGGAAACCTGCTCCACTGTGGGCTCCGCTCTCCACAGGTCTGCAGGTCCCAGCAGGAGCCTGCTCCAGCATGGGCTTCCCACAGGTTCAGAGCTCTCTTTTGGGCATACTCCTGCTCTGGTGTCAGTCTCCTCCATGCACGGCAGGGGAATCTCAGATCCAGTGGCTGGAGCACCTCCTGCCTCTCTTTCTCTACTGACCTTGGTGTCCGCAGGGCTGTTCCTCTCGCATGTTCTCACTCCTCTCTTTTCTGGATGCAATTAGATCTGTGCAATAACTTTTTTTTTTTTTTTCTGCTTTTTAAACATGTTATTGCAGAAACATTGTTACCTTCTCTGATTGGCTTAGCCTGGGCCAGCAGCAGATCCTTCTTGGAGCCAGATCCTATTGGCTGTGTTGGACAAGGGGGAAGCTCCTGGCAGCTTCTCACAGAAGTCACTCCCGTTGCCCCCTGGTACCAAAACCTGGTCACACAAACCCAGCTTATGTCTCTAAATTTAGCAAGAGGTATCACTGAATAATTAATCTTGACATAATTTTATCCTGAATGTGTCAAGGTTTGTAAGGGGTGCAATGACTTTTAAACTATGCAGGTGCACAGAAGATATCACAGTTCCCAGCTCCAAGTTGTCCTGTGAGCTTCTCAGAATATTTCTACCAGTAATTCTTGGGTTTGGTATTAGTGTTATAAGTTCATGCCAGGAAAATAACATGATTATTTTTTTTCTGTTTCTTCATAGTCTCTAATTGTAAGAGTATTACTAGCAAAATTTTTAGCACTGGCCAAATTATGTTTAGAAACAATCCTGACACTAATTCCTTACAAATATTTCTATTTCCTTATTCTACAATAAAAAATTTTATTCTTTTTCCGACTGCCAAATTATAAAATTTCTACTTTCCAGTCTTCCTTTCAGTATTTATCAACTTTCTATCATTTTTCTAATGAACTTCACTAACATACATATGGATGTGCCAGTTCTATGTCTTGGATGGTTTCAGAAAATACCACCTTAAATATTCTTTGAATTGACTTCTTTTTTAAGTTCAGTGTTATATAATATTTTATTTATAAGTACTGTTTGCACTCCAAAGCCAACTACTTATATCCATCTCACACAGCTTACAGGAATATATTAGCCTTTCTTATTTTAACCCAGCATTCATCTGTTTCCCCCAGTGCTTCTTGCTACATCTTGTATAACAGAAATCACTTCAGCAGATGAAAATGTTGAAGCATTCAGGTACTCATTATACTTACAGAGAAATGGATTTAATATACCTTTACATAGTTCTTATCCTTTTAATATCTTTAGTTGCTTGGGTTGCAGGGGTTTTTTTGTTTAGTTTGAGGGTTTTTGGGTTGTTTTGTTTTTCAATTTGTTATTTTGTTGATTTTTTAGTTCGTTGTTTTTTGTTTTTTTTTTTTTTATATTTTATTTTTTCTTTTTCATTTAAGCCACTTCCTGTTCTGAGGAATACTGAAGGTTTCTCAAACATCATGTATGTAGTCAGGATAGATTTAATATGCATTCTTTCCTCACATTCTTCAGCAGTTTGCTTCCTACCTCCTCACTCTTGACAGGAAGATTTTATTTGACAAAATTTGCAAACTCCTTTTAAATAAATGGTGTACAGTTCCATTTACAGAGCAAATTTTTAGCCAAGTTGAAAGCTTTATGCAATAAGAAGCTTTCCTTTGAAGCAGGAAGACCAAATGTCTCACAGGGAAGTAAAAAAAAAATAATTTCAGAAAAGATAGTTCTCAAAGGAAGTCGAATCTTTCTGCTAAATTTGAACATTTCATATCTACAGGTTCCTTTAAAGACCCTCAAATTCTCACCACCTTATTAACATAACTGATCCCAGCTATTCCTCTGGAATTAGTTCCTATAGACTTGATTTGTACAAATCACATGACTAGAAGCAGGACTGCACCGAGAGTCAGTAAATAACAGATGGTAAAATAGCCAAATACATTTGAAAACAGCTCCCTAGGCTTAAATCTCTGCCTCAACAGCTGGAAGAGGGTATTCAATATGGTTAGTGCCTTTTTCTATGTGGATACCAACTGTTACTGGACATTTGCAGTGTTTACTGAATACTGTGAAGAACCTTGATGCATATGACTCTTTACATATATATTTTTAGCTTTTCATACATGGCAGATGTTGGCTGAAAACAATTAGGCAAAAAGCAAGTAGATTAAAAACTTCTTCGATAAATTATAATATAATTTAAATGAGAAAATTTACATTAGACGTTCTCAGAATAATTATGAAACAATTGCCTAATAATGAAGCTTCCAAGCTCTTTGTAACAGATGGTCAGAAGCCAAATTTTATTGGATCATAGATAATCAGTAAATTTAATATGCAGGATAAATGCTGCAATTTATCATCTTGCTATAACCCTCTGCACCACAATGTGTTTGCTATAACTCCAAGATCAGAGGAACATTCCAGGATCTCTAATCTAATACAGAGGTGATACAGGGGTTCAGAGACAGCATTTCAGAAAGTTGACTAAACTTGAGGATTTATGGCAAATACACATTTTTCCTACTGCATACTTAGCTATACCACCTTAACAACAGTCTTAAGACAGCTTTGGGATTCATTATGTCTCCAATAGAATGTGAGCGAAGACAGCAACACATTACAAATTAATGAGTAAGGGGTCTTAATCTGAATCCTGTGAAGAACCACAAAAGGCAGAAATTTACATGAAGAAAGAAAAAGTATCCAACTAAAGTTCTTTTAATTCAGTTTCAGTAACATTTCTGGCAGAACGTTAAAACTACCTTTTTTGATAATTTGATTTTTATCTTCATGGTTTTGCCATTTTAAAATTAAATTAAGTTTGCCCAACTCGGCTGCGCAGTCTAGGAGTAACTATGCTACAGTGTCATCTACAATATCAGAGAAAATCTCTTAGCCAAGAGAGATGAATTGACATTGCTGGAAGATACGCCATGTACTTCAATGACAGTTACTGGTGCAGAACTAAAATAATCACAAATGTAACAAAATTTATAAATAATTTTTAGAAATTAAATAGACATTTAAAATCAAACTCTGAATTCCAGTTTAGGTTATCATTTCAGCGCTAAGCTATTTAATATTACAAGAGATACAATCAAATCAACTTCATTACAGGACTAGAAAACAATCTGTGTAAATCAAGCCTGCAAAAGATCAACCATTTCCTGTAGCTTGCTTTCATGTACTTTAAGCACAGGCAGAAACTTCAGCATGATTCTTGATGTACCTCCTGCATATACTGATAAACCTTCAAGCTTACATTTGAGGATTGTCTCAATTAGAAGTCAGAATAATCCATTATTTCAAGGAAGAAGTAGAGTCAATTTAGCAGGTTGAACATAGAGTAGAATCTATTTGTGGTCAGATAATACAGAGGTTTCATCTTCTTGAACAGGTAGGGGAGTAAAAAAGCAAACTGACAGAAGTACAGCTTGATAGCAGTATCTTTTTGGTTAAGACCTGCACATAGGAAATAAAAATAGATCAGCATTGAAATCCAATGTTCAGTCATGGTATGACAAAAGATAAATTACATAGATGATTACATTGATTTGTTATAAATAAAAATGTTAAAAGTTTTTAAATTGTGATTTATTAATATCTATTCTAATCATATATTATTTATGTAATATAAAATTACACACATCAAAATCTGTCATTACTGATGGGGATGTAGTTTTATTTTTTCTGCATTATGAAAGGTGCTAATCTCTTCCAGTCAGAGAGTCAGTCACATAGTAAAGCCAAAAGGACAATCTAGACTTTTAATTTCCATATTTATTTAAAAAGTGACTCTTAGTAAATCCTTCATTTTATTTTCTTGTTAAATTACATTTATTTCCTGTAAGGTATTGTAATCATTTCTACCAGGCATTATGCCAAAATATTTGTAGGCTCTCTTTATCATACAGAAAACAAATTCAAAAGTTACACTTCCTAAATGCATTTTTTCAAGTATATGCAATGAAAAATCAGTGAATAAGATATTTCATGCACAGAATTATAGATGGCTTCAGAAAGGAGAAGACTCAGTCAAAATAATTATGTATATTTCTTAAACAGAACATAAGTTGGCTTTAAGCATGTACATCCAAGAAGACATCTAAAAAACATCTCTTTTACAACATCCCTCCAAGTGCCCAAAACTTGTGGGCATCTTATTTTCACCTTCTGTGTGTTCTCTGGAGGACAGCAACTTTCTTTGCTTGCCCTGAACTGATTGATGTGAGCAACAAGATGTGTTCTATGATGATGAAATCCACGAACCAGGTGCAATGAAGCCTAAGTCTACTAAGAGCATCTAGTGAGAGCATTCAAAGCATCCCTGTAAGAATGCCTTAGATAGAGCTCTAATGTTATTAAGATAGAACTCCTTGAAAATTCCATTGGAGTGACTACCTTGTGGTTTAGTAACTAGGACATTGAGTAGGTGAGTCCTGCTTTCTCAAGACTGTTGTTTTAACTTTGGAATGCTTTAAGAGAAAATGATCATCTGTATATATGTATGAGTATCCTCACCACAAAGATGCAGCATTATTTTGCTCTATAGCTTTCTGGTAACATGAAAGTTTCCTTTCTTTTTGAGTACTGGCCTAGAAAGGAAGCAATGAATAACATACCTGTGTTGCATCAGCTTCATGAGCTTTCTATCACTTCTTCAAAAGGCAAAGATGTATAGAGTGCAGCTTTCCTATCTAAATCCTCAGGCATGAAAGTAAATGTTCTTAATTCTGAGAGAATTAAGAACATCAGAGAACATGTCACTGCTTTTGCATTAAGATCACTGCCATCTACACAGCTGCAATATTTTTTCACATTACTTTCTCACTTGACTGATACAGTCAAAAAATACAATTCAGCTTCTCTGTACACTTTCTGATGGTATTAAACACAATGCAAAAGCCCTGGTGAAGGACTTATATTATGTATTCTGAGGAATATCACTTCTTTAATCTGAGCCTTGAAGCTCTTTTTTTCTTTCTCAGTGTCTCAAAAGGCAGCTAGCTTTTGGCATTCCTTGCAGCCTACAACCTTACAGCACCTCTGACAGCTCCTTTCATAAGTGTTCTGCACTGTCTCACATTCAGCTGCCAGTTACTTCTCTCCTGTCAGCATGAAGCAATCCCAAGCACAGTTTAGCAATGACCAGTCCTGGGGCTGATCACTTTCTTCACAGTGGGAAATCCATTTGCTTCATGTAGGCATCTTGGGCAGAGAGATGTGGAGATGGCCATGCTGAGACAAAATCTTTCCACTGGTCATGTAAAATTTTGAATTTATCTCCTTTAAAGACATGTGCCAAGGAAAAATCCCAATTACAACTGGTCTGGCACAGTTGGGTAGGATCCAGGTTAATATTGCTGTGCATTTTCATCCTCAAGGTGAGAGATTTTGTGAGTTTGAAAACATCAAAGAGAGGAGACAGATGAGAAGATTTCAGGAGTTGGAATATTGGGCCCTTATTTGCACTGCAACAACCAGAGGTGCTACAGCATGTGCAGAGAAGCTGTCCATGGAGCCTAAAGGGAAGCAACAACCCTGCTGGAACAAGGAGGGACAAAGGGAGCACCTGAGGAGAAGTCACACAAACGCTGCAAGAGAATGTATGAGCCCCCCACCCTTTCCGGTGCCTGTGCCCACATCAAGGCCCACATTCCTGTGGGCCCCTCATAGCTGGGATCCCCTGATCCCTGCTGCTGGAGATCAGCCCCTTGTCTGCCTGTGGTGCCCAAAGGGAGGATGTTTGGGCAGCTCCAGGGCTGGTGTCATGCAGGGCCTCTGTGAGGTTTGCTGGCCAGGGATGCCTAGCACAGCAGTAGTGTCAGGGAGCACCCAGCCCTGCCCAGACCACTGGCTCCCTGGTGATCCCCTCATCCTGTGGCCCCAGCCCTCATTCTAGCACTGGATCCCCATTGCCCCTGTATTGACTTTCAAATCAGTCTCCATGAGGAGGCAGAGGAATACCCAAGTCTCATGTACCACTTTCAGTCCCCCTTTCCAGCACCCAGAGCAGAGAACCAGGCAAATTTCTGATAGGTGTTGGGTGCTGGGAGAGGTGTCTCTCCCCCTGTGCAGCACCAGCAGCAGCAGTGGCATGCGTGGAGTCCTTCTGTCCTGGGAGTAAGACCTGCCCAAAGGAATGAGTGGACTCAGTCAGGATTGAAGTGCCTTCAATGGGAGAAACCATAAATAAAAATGGTAGACTTGGCTTGGAAGTTTTTACATAAACAGAGGCATCCTCTGCTGAGGTCATCTAGCCTGACTTCTGCCTAGTTAATGGAAAGAGATATCCTGTTTCTTGTCAAATATAGATGATTAATTGGATCTTGCTTCAAAACACCATGTACCTTACAATTTCAGCATGGGTTATGGTTAAACAGGTACCTGAGAAAACAGAGTTTTTAGTTAATATCAACTAATCTAAGTGAAATCCAACTGCTTGATGGTCCTCACCATCACTGGATTTCTCAGCAGTTCTGACATTGCCATGACCACTGAAAGTCTGCCGTTGGCCTTATCTTTAGAGTCCTAGGAGTCAGGATCAGGATTGCTCAGATCCTTCAGTAGTCAAGTTTCACTCCTCTACTGAGTTATATGTATTCTGCTGGGGTGTTGTGATGGGATTGAAAAGATGCAGGGCTAAGACCTGGATTTTCTAATTTTCAGTTGTCATTGCACTGGTCTGTTCAAATCTATCAAATAATGAAATGAGGCCTCTAGGATTAATTACTAAATGACAGCTGTGACAAAAGATTGTAATGATGATTTCTAGATTTTGCATAAGTTATGGACAGTTGTTTAAAGGCTTTCCATGGCCTCTGTGTTTTTACTCCTATTCTGTGTACATCATGACTCCCATAAGAATGATAAAATAGTTCAGGTGACTTAATTATTTCTTAACTGAGGAAAAAGAAAATGGAAAGAAAAATTACATTGACAAGTTTGATTATTCAAGCAAAACTAGCTATAAAAGCAGAGGCAAACTTATCAAGTGGTAACAACAGGTGCTACATGAGGGAAAATCTGGAGGAGAGAGGATGAGCATAATGAGTTGAGCACTGCAGAAGCAAGTTTGGTACACCTATTCGTATAGGTACACTATATTTGTATAGGCAGGGTTTGAGAACAGGAGGCAATATAAATGTCTCTGTATAGCAAAGACTGGCTGTATGGACTGGTGGAATATCATCTGAGGAATGTCAGTGAAAGTATAGCATTTAAACCAGAGAATAAATTGCATATTCAGGCCCATATCTATGCATGGAAAATCAAGTGCTTGTGCTCAGTTAGCACTGGAGCTACTTATTGCAAAGCTTGTGAAAACAGGCCTTTTTTTACTGAAGCATATATAGCTTCTCCAGCTCAAGAACTTGGTGAAATTATTGCAAAATGTGTTTGTATGGAGAGAAACATATACTGAGCCTTATGCAGCTGTGCTTTATCTTTTATTTTTTACAGGTATCTGTAAGACACCTATTCTCGTTATTCCAAGTGCTGATTTCACTTGTGAATGGCATTTCTAAGTTTTGTACTAAACATTTTTTTGTATTTGAATTCAAAGATGTGCCAATTCAGGATAGTTTAAATGCTTCAGGTTGCCTTTTGTACCGCATTGCTGAAAATATGTCTAGGTAGCTCAAAGATCAAGTCAGTACTTTAATAATTGCATATTTCATGTTAATTAAATTATTATATTTAATATAAATATAGGTAAGTGGATAAATAAAATTTAGATGGTGTAAAAAAAAGAACAACATTTTTATCACTATTTTCCACAAAACTTTTGTTATTGTGGAAATCACAGTATTTCCACAAAATAGTACCTTGCTGACATTTCTTTATCTGTTCTTTCAACTTCTGTTTCTTCACTGTTCAAGAGGAGTTACTTGCAATTCTTTTTTATAATCTTCAACATGAAATTTTCTAAAAGTTTTAAACTTAAAATTATCTTAAGAATCAGAATTCAATAAAAAACACTTTTTCATGAAGCACCATATATTGACATTGAACACAGAAAAATCATAACGTTCTCATTTTCTCTCAGTCAAAATATCTCTATGAACTGCAGGGAATACTACTATCTTTCAACAGAAACCATATGTCAAACCACAGTGCTTAGTAAATCTCTTCCTGATATTTTTTTAATATAAAAATAATATGTTCAGGTGTTTATTTTGTTTGATATAAAGCTTTAAAAGCAGTGATACTGAAATCTTAATATTTCTATTACATTATTTAAATCCCTTTGACATCAGAAGGAGATTTGCAAGACACATGAAAACTGCAGTCAAAATAACTAAAAAAACCTCCTCAAAAACTAAATTAATTCCACTGCTTCATAACATTATTTTATTTCTTATTTTGTGTTTTGTCTTTTTTATGGATCTTTGCTTGAAGCAAGTGGGAACTGCAATTAGCTAATTAAGACTCTGAGGCTTGAATATTATTGACCTTTTATGTTTTGCAGTATTCGTTGGCAAGCATAAAAAAATTATGTTCTTCCCATCTACTCAGGGCTCTCCAGGACACGACTTCTAATTGCTTTCTCAGAAATCTTCGCCCCTAGTAATTTAAATATAGGGCACATACTGTTATTTCTTCCTTGCATGGTGTTTGCTGAGCAAGCAAGCAGAAAGACACAGAACTGGAAAGGCTCATGAATGAATACTGATTGCATAGGGTCACATCTTTGTAGTTTTTCCACTGGTGTATGAAGGGGAGGAAAACTGCATTTGGAATTCTTGATTTTTTTTTGAGGCATGCAACCTCTTCTTAAACAAAGCAACCACCTCCCACCCTGTAAAAAAACCCCTCAAACTATATGTTGAAAACAAAGCAGAGACACAGATGGATGTTTTTCTTTACAGAATCACTTTAATTCTGACTACTTAGTTTGAATTTTTATTAAAAAAAAAAGGTTATCATCAAAGGTTATGTTGCTCAACAGCATGCAGTTCTGTTTGCTCTTTAGAATCTGCTTACCTCTAAGGCAAACAGGCTGTTCCTACTTAAGAGATTGTCTAGCTTGTTGCAGAATCACCTGTAAATGTGTAGCAAGCCCATGGAGCTTCAATCATTTTCTTATCTGTTCTATTGCCCGCAGGAGAGTCATTACTGCGGTATTTACAGCTGTCACAATAGTTAATATGATCTAGGCATAGCTGCTTGTTTACTCATTGATGTGATGTGACAGTTTAATAATAGCCATCATAATCATGGGTATATAAAACAAGAAATATTTTTTTACTCCTATGGAGATACTGTTTTCAACTTTTACTAAAAGCATTGTATCCAGTCCTTTAAATTATTGCACTTGGCT
Organism: Molothrus aeneus; assembly: GCF_037042795.1. Lineage (NCBI taxonomy): Eukaryota > Metazoa > Chordata > Aves > Passeriformes > Icteridae > Molothrus > Molothrus aeneus. The sequence goes on from NC_089646.1 coordinate 73,212,408, forward strand.
GTGATATTTTTAGCTTTATCAACAGCTTACAAACACATTGCTTTTTATTTTTCCCTGAAGTGGAAGAAAAAAATTGACAAAGATTTTATTTTCCATATGAAATGGATTATTCAATTGTAAAAAAATAAAAATGAAAGCTCTCCCAAAAGGTGGAAAACAAATAAAATTATGTATAGGAGTACTAAATTCTAGAACAAGAAATAAAATAAATTATGATGCATTAATTTGCTCTGACAAAAAAGGGAAAACAGTTCCTAGCATACTGAAATGCACTCATTTACTGCTACATTTACCTAGCATTTTGTCTGTTTTCTATCAGGTTCAGATTAAACAGTTTTTAAGCCACAGCCTGAATGGTAGATGCTTTGGTGGCCAAAAGACAAGGTTCCTATGGCTACAGATTTGGATATTTTGTATGACTGATCCCAAACCTCCTCATCCCTCCTTCCTTTTAATCACATGCCACCCTCGAGACGAGGGAAAGTTAACGGTCAGGCAGTCCTTCATTTGTCTTTCATGGCACGGTGAAGCAAGAAACTCTCAGATGGTAACAGAGCAGACCATTGCTTTTGTTAAGCCTTTAATCTTAGTGTCAACCAAAGCCTCACCAGATGAAATGAAGTTTTTCTCTTGCAGTTGTGTGAACATTTGTACTGTAGAAGCTCACTTGAGATACTGCAGTTGGATATTATGTCTCTCCGTGACTGGCACATTAAAAAGCCAGAAATAAAGCCCTTGTGTGGCTACTCAGAGTGAATGAATTGATAGATCCATCCAGGAAAGAATTAAACTGAAGGCTTTAAATGAAAAGCAATGAATTTATAACAGGATTATACAGTGCTTTGAAACAAGTTTGTACAATGCTGAGCTGAGAATTCAAAGAAAAACAAGAGAAGGCACAAAATATTGTCATTTATAATTGGGTAATGAGACCAGCAACACAGGAATTTTGCAGCTGCAGCAGATTGCCACATAGTTAGAAAGACTGAAGAGGATTCTAGTTCCTGTGCTTCACCAGTTAGCTTTACTAAAAGACAATTCCTGAAAAGTGAGGTTTCATCTAGCTTTTTATTGCTCCTCAAAATTTACAGATATTTTTAGGTTGGTTATTTTGTTTGTTTTGGGGTTTTTTTGTTTGGTTGGTTGTTTTTTTTGGGTTTTTTTTGTTTGTTTGTTGTTTAGGTTTTTGGTTGGTTGGCCGGTTGTATTTTTTTTTGTTTTTGGCTGTTCACGTGCATCAAATCTGGCCTAAATTTTGAGACACTTTTAGATTAATAGGCTAGAAGCTATTATCAACTAATCAACAGGCTATAGTTGAAGCATTCAGAAATTTCCTAAATTAGGAGATTTTCATACCAAAAATGTTTGCCTTCTTATGCTTGGTTTGTTTTAAAGGTGAGCTTGGGGCTTGTTACATAATGGTACAGTTAGATTAAGTTAAATTTTCTACACTGAATTTTGCATACAAACCAAACCCCAGATGATGCACTTATCAAATTCAGTGGGAAAATACACCAAAAGAGGCCAAAATTGAGAAGTGCAAAATAGAAAGTTAAAAAGCCTTAAAATTAAAAAGACTTAAGTCAGGGTATGAAATGAGATATTAATGGAAGGCTGTCATTTCTTGTGTAAGGTACATATGGCTTCAATAAGCAGAAATTAAAAAAAAAAAAAAAAGCAGCACATTTTCTTGCACAAGATTCCAGCTGAAACTGTTTATCCTTCAGCTGTCATCTCAGTTGACTATTCACATACTGGAGTAGACAATAAAATCAGCTCTCTAGTGCTGCAAAACACCTTAAAAGAGATGAGATTTTGGGTAAATACTCTCTTTGGGTTTTATAAACTGCATACAAAAATCTGTCCCCTGTAACATTTTATGTAGGAGCTTTTGATTTCCTATTGTAAATATATATATATATAGATATATAGTACCTTTGTTTTTGAAAATATCACACCAATCAGAAGAGTGGTAGTTGCATCCCTAGAGAGTAATCGTTGAAATATAGTAAAAATAGTAGTAGTTGCATCCCTAGAGAGTAATCGTCGCAAAAAAAATTACATTTGGAAGCAGACTAAATTACATTTAGTCAATAGTTTGCATTTAATTATAACCATCCTGAAGAATATCCATCTTTGGCTACTTTTGAGTATCTCTAATATTTTTGACATGTAATTTTCTACAATCTGGCCTGTGTCATACGGTTCTTGTCAAAACTAACATTGCCTATGGGTAGTGTAGTTGAATTTGCTCTGTTTGTTTGAAAAGTGTTTAGAAGAAGGAAGACAGATTAAACATCTTGGATTCTGTAGATCAGTCTCCTGTGTCCCAGTAGTGTCTTCTACCCCAGAAAGAAACCTGTCCTTTCTCCTTTGACAGTCTGGACCACAGGCAAAATCAGGACTCCAGGGGTACCACCACACTCTCCAAACTGACCTCCACTTTCATGAACATTTCCTAAACCACCCTGCCCTTCTCTAACAGATCACAGTTGTTTCATAGGGCAGGGCAGATACCCCATATTTTCCCCTACCTTGAGTTTGTGTTGATCCTTTTCACCATTTTACCTTCATTTGCGTGCTCTCTCCAAGTAACTTATCGCCCTTTCTTAGATTAGCAGCTTCTTCCACAAGATGCTTTTTGTCTTCAGTGAGATTACAGTCTGTGCAGCAGCTGCAGATCTAGCTCTCTCATTACATTAAAATTGGAAGCAATCAAACCTGGTGAATGGAAACATGCTATTACATTCTGAAAATGCATGTCATTCAAAACTCTTGAGTAACCTCACCACCAAGCATGTTTTGAAAGTTGAGGAGAGAGTACAGGTACTACTATAAATAATGTTAAGCTGTGGGCAGGTTTGGTTGTTTTGGGTTTTTTCTGGTTTTTCTTTGTTTGTTTGTTTTGTTTTTTTTTTTTTCATTTTTATCTCTGTCTTCTACTATGCTTTCTACTATGCTCCTAATTTTTCAGAGAATTTGTGATGATTTGGCTACTTGAAAAAATTATAGTCTCAAAACCTGGGCATAAGGAGTGCATAAATGTTCTGTTAAGTTCTGAGAGGAATGTTTAGCCAAGGAAGTTAAAGCCGTGTTTAGAAACAAATCTGTCACTTTCAACTGTACCTACCCTCGGTTTGACACTGATGAGGATACTCCTCCAGTGTAGGTGTTTTAAAGGAAATTATTCTCTTGAGGAATGCTAGACTCATTGCTTTAAATATTGCTTCCCACTGCAGTGTTAATGAAAAGTGTGTCAGATTTATTAAAAAAAAAGTCTATGTCATTCCTTTTCCTTTGGACATACATATCTTGAAATCTACCTCTTTTTGCTATTAGTGTATCAATGAGTGATGCTTTTCTTTCACTAATGACTGCATCAGACTTGTATCTGGTGCTCTACCAGCAAATAAGCCTCAGTGAAACCAGTGGCATGTTTCAGATGATCCAGTGACATGAGATTGAGCTTTAATAATTTTTTTTCTATGTCAGAATTTGTTGTTTGATCATTTTCACAGCAGTCAATCAAGCCTCTTTCTTTTTAGTTTGTTCTTTATTTGCCTCTCTCTGGCGTAAATTTGGAACAATCTTCTCTGAAGTTAGTGGAGTCATAATTGTCTAAAGAAGGAATGAGACCACTTTTGTGCTAGCTTTGGCAACAGCCTTCAAATAAGCAAGTAGAGAATCAAAAAAAAACACCCAAAACCCCTCAATGTGACAGCTAACAGCTGACCTGAAGGCCTCATAGGCACAACTAACTTTGTCCTTGACTTGATCAGCCTGTACCTGTGAGAAAAGAATGTCAACATCTTTAAGGAAGAAAACACTGAAAAGCGAAAGGACTTAACTGCAATGAACGGGTGCTAGCCAATATTTAGCAAGAATGTATGCAAGTAACAAGTTACTAACCAATTAAAATTAAACATCATGCTTCTAGAAAACTGTATAAATATGAGCTGTGAACAATGAGGGTTGCTGCTGAAGCTTGAAGAAAAGATGTATTGTCCATCTCTACAGTGCCATCTCAACAATACTGACAGAGTATGATAGAAGCAGCCAAACAACTGAGAGTCAGAAACCCTGCCAGTCAGTGTGATGACAACTATGACTAATTTTTTTTCCTTTAACTTAATACGTGGTAATTTTATCACAAAATCACATGACTTGTTTCTTTGTAGTAGAGATGAATTTTAACTGGCTTCATTTTTCCTCCTTAAAAGCAGATATATGGGATACTTTGCAAAATCTTTTACATTTTCTAATTTCTTTCATAATTTGACAGTGCCAATGCTTTGATTTTTTTTAATTAAAGTATATTTTTGATACATTTGACTGGCTTGTAAGATATTTTTTCATTGGTAATCTTAGTAAATGGATTTAATAAATGCTTCTTTGGAGAATATGTATCCTCTCCAGGTACTGCTCCTCCTCAGTGCATTAGAATTTGAGTCAGGAATTTAAATTATCTACTGTACTGAAAAGCAAGAACTTTTCCAGAGAACTGGTGGACTGAATAAGCCACTTGCCTATGAAATATAGCTTAGTCTTCTTTTTGTTACAACAGCATCAAATTTTGTACTATAAAAAGATAGTATGGTAAAAATGTCATATCTATAAGATTGTGATACACTGCTTAGGTATATCTGACTGGAACTTGATCCCCTTTTAACTGAAGTCTGCTCTATTTTGTAATCTGTGCAGCTGCACACAGAGGAATGAACATAAAGATAACCCCTTCATATTGTTTTTTAAAACCCTGACTTTTCTCTAGGGTTTAAAGTTCAGTGTGAAATTTGCTGCACAGCACTTTTTCAGAAAAAAAAGTCAGTGTCAGTGACCTCAGAAATACTCAGAAACATTTTTGGCACAATGACATTTGATTAAGTCCAAGAGGTCATTCTAAAGAAGCTAACTTAGGTTCATGGCTATTCATGTGTCCTCCAGTGACCAGGTTTTTTCTTCAGGGCTGACCATCTCTACCCTTTCAGGTGCTTCACTACTTTTGGTGTTCACAGAAAATCTAATAGGAAATAATTTTCACTGAGCACCTGACAGTATCAAAAAATTTAAAGTTTGGTGAAAATCACAGCTTAAAAAATCAGATCTATCTAATGTCTGGTCTGCCCCTGTGCTATGCTTTTAAAAGCAATTATTATCAGAAGCTCCCATATAGATGTATAGCTGCTTATACAGATCTTAGTCATAGCACCATCAAAGGTGGTGCTACATTTCTGGAAGGCTCAGATCATGTTCTGAACCCCAGGCAGAGATTTATTACTTGTTGATTCTTCATAAAATTCAGAAGGCCTATTTCGTTTTCCTAGCCCTGTAATAGAAAAGGGGTTTTGGGGGCATTTTTTTTTTTTTTTTTTTTTTTTTTTTTTTTAGGAAATGGGAAAAGCAGATTTTTATACCACATCCTTCAGATCCAAGCAATCCTGTTTTGTGGGCTGCTGTGGAGACAGTAGATAAAGATTGCAGGGACAGTGCTGCAAAAGCAGTATCCTAGAAATATTTGAGTTGCTTAAATCTTCAATCTGTAGTTAAAATCAGAAAACAAAGTAAGACAAAGTTTATTCATGTGCCATTGAATGAGATGTCTGTGGCAAGTATTCTGTCTTTGCATTTTTGTTTTTAAATAGTTAGTAGTTATTGAATACAGTTTAGTTTTTAATAAGTGTTTACTTATTACACAGTATATTAACATATACTCCCACAGCATCCAATTTGTAGATTTTTAAAATAAACCAACGAAATATATATCTTTATATAAAGTTAAAAGTTATAACTTTTAACTTTAGAAGTGAAATAAAAGAAAGTTCAATATGAAGAGTAAATGAAAGTGTATTTTTCAAGTGAAAAAATTTGCAAGCTTTTATTAATTTGGAGGTTAAATATTCCAATATTGTGATTTAAGAATGGATGGTATGTCGTGGTTTAACATAGCTTGGTTTTTACTTAAAGAGAAAATCCATCAGTTACAGAAGTGGTTCTCTCTGAGAACTGCTAGCAGCTTCCTCTGGAAGACAACAACAGTTCGAATATTGAGACCCTCTTTAACCACCTAAGACGACTGAACACACCTCCAGTCCACAAGTGTTTGGATATACCACTGTCCTTTAAAAAGTATTACTGGTCTGTATGTTTTTAAGAGTAGTGAGTCTCTAAAAGACTGTTTGGGTGATCAGCAGCAACAGGAGCTTCAGGCAAGACCAGTTATGCCTTAAATCACTCTGAACTCTGCACTAAGAACTAGTAGGCAAGCTCTACTGTTCCAGACTTTTGCAGGTTCTCCTGCACCTTTTTTGTCCAACCTTTAGTTGAGAGTCAAAGCCACTGCTCACTCTGAATTCCCTGTAATTGTCTTCAACTCTTTGGAGGCTTCTCTCTTTCCCACAATATTTATTTGTGGGTTTTTTTGTATCTCTCAGGCCACAAATGTTTCAGGGATGGAAATTCCATAACTATGCATTGATAAATCAATGCAGGCCCCGTTACACAGAGGAATATATTACTTAGTAGTAATTAATAATAACTGAACAGCGCCATCCTGGTGGCACTGTGGGAAATCATGTGGTTGAGAACAGAGGTGGCTCTGCAGTCCCCTGCAGAAAGCAGCCCTGTGGCTGGAATTGACCATGGCAGGAGCTGGAAAACAGCTGTGCAGCCAGAGCAGTCTAGCCATAGCTGTGAGCAGAGGCACCAGTATTGAAGCAAGCAGTTGTTTAAGTAGCTGTAATCTAATGAGAAGCTTGAACAGAGAGAGATACGAAACCTTGCCCCAGGGATAAAAGAAGAAAACCTCTGTTCTCAGACATAAAAGATATCAGAAAATATATTAGAACATATATGCTGCAGTTCTATACTAGACTGCACCCCAATAAGCTGAGATGACCGTGGTGGTAGTTGTGGGAAGGCTACCAAACCGTGAGAGGAACTTCATGATCACAGATTTCTGGGCACTGCTATTTGTGAAAATTAAAACCACGAGAGTACTGCTTCTTGTGGAAAAGTCTCCATAGCATGACAGGAGAGACTCCTCTCCCTAAGTGAACTGAAGAAAGATTATTTTAGAAGTGGTAAACTGACTGAAAATTTTTTCTCTGTGTTGTCAGAAAGAAGAGAAAGAATAGTTGGGGAAAGGAGAAGTGTTCTGAAGGTTTATTCTGATTTTTTTATTATTTTTCTTTTAGTTTTGTTAATAAAGTTTTCCTTATACCCTTTAAAGTTTAGACCCTGCTTTGCTGTCCTCCTAATTCTGATCTTGGAGCAGAAAATGAGTAAATAATTCTAGTGGCTGCACTGGCATTTGGCCAGTGCTAAACCCACTATATAAATAGGTATGTTGGTCGGGAAAGTCGGATTGGCAAACCAAAACAACTACACTTAATTGGTGTTTCTGCCCAGATAAACTGAAACCACCACATGGTATTAAAAGATTTAAGAATTAATTTTTTTTTAATATCAAAATCTGTAAACAGAATTTAAAAAAATACTTAATGGGTTTTTGAAACTGTTTCTAATCTTTAGGCCTTATAGTTTTGGATTTTTCTGTGTAATCTTTAGAGAGAGATTTTTTAAGTGAAGTTTTGTTCATTCATAAGGATCTCAGATTTAAAAATACCCTAAATTCAAAAGCTTGAGAATGAAATATCCAGTGGTGGCAACAAAGTTGTTTCAAGCTTTTATTGACATCCTTTATGGTTTTAAAACCATTTTATGCCCTAGGACTTTTCATGCCATAAACAAAAATTGTTAATGAGCTTTGAATTTAAAAATTTGCATCTTTAAGGTAAAAAGCAATTAAAAGGTATTTTCAACACAGTACTCAAATGAAGATTCACTCTCCAACATACAATTCACCAAAAAAAGGGTCTCATTGACCTTTTAGGATCTGTAAGAAGTCATGAAAATGTGAACTTCTGTGAACTTCCAGAAGACAGCAAAGAAGCCTGAGGAATCCAGAGCACTGGAACAGCTCAGTCTCTTCACATCTCAGTTGAAAGGCTTTGTAAAAGGTTTCCATGGTAGCAGGATATGAAGACCTTGCAAGGCTTCTGTGATCCTTCATTTGAAGAAGGGTATTAACTTGTAAGGATGCCAGTGAAGCATGATTTACAGGTTCAAGGAGACATGCTCCTGGTTTGGAGGTCAGTCTTCACAGGCTATAGTTCTGCTTTGATGCCTCTCAATTCTGTGGTCTCTCAAATCTCACAATTTTTGTCTGTTCTTGAAAAATCTTAAAGATATCAGAAAATTCAGAACTGTCATAAATCTTAAAACTTTGAAGAAGTACTTCAATTACTGTTTAGAATATTTATTTCCCTCTTGTGATTGTTGTTTCTACACAAAATAAAGATTTGATGCAAATTTTCCTGTGACTCTTGAGCTCACTGCACTTAGAATTATCCTGAAAATATAATTATAATTATAATATATTATAATCACAGGAGATAAATATTAGGTGACAGGATACCGAATTAATATACGTTTGTGCTCCAAAACTGTGCAAAATGAGCATAATAGTTTGAGCTAGTACAAGTTTAGAAGATCACGCTTCATTGTACTGAATATTTCAGTCTCTCTAGTTGAGTAATCAAATTTTGAGTCTATGAATACTCAAAAAATGCCAAAAATATGAGAAATAATGTCTTCATAGCAGAATTTGTTTATAAATCTTTATTGAATTTTACAGAAACGTGTCCTAGATTTATGTTAAAGGACAATAATTAAAAATGCAAATAACTAATTAGATGTTGAAATCAATACATCACAATAAGGTTTGTAATTAGCAGAAAAACTGCCATATGTCATGTCATTTCTTGACTTGTAATATAACCCTGCTTGGTTATCTATTTAGATATCTCCTTCCATTTCCCATCACTGGGGGAAATATTCCAATACTCCTTAAAATAAATATAATTGTATTGCACATATTAGCACAGAACAAAATTATATTTCCAATTTATTCATTCTCTGCCCTAGCTTTAGGCTATTCTTTTTTATATTTGAGTTTGCTTTAGCTTCTGGACTTCCTTCCAGAATCCATATGGCCAAAGGCAATGCATACCAGAACCTGAAAACAGGGGTAGAAATAAGGAACATGTTCACATTAAATGAAATCAAATTAAATTAATTTAGTGAAGATAAATCTTGTTCAGTAAACCATCCTCAGACTGATAGATTTTGGAGGGCTTGGTGGTGGTGGAGAGGAGTTCAGAAGTATTTCAGTCATTCTGAGTTGAAACTGCTTAGTAACTTCTTTGTTCACTCCTGAAATCTCTAGAATTAAACAACTTTTAGTTTTATATTAGCATTTTTATGCTAACATTAAATTGTCTGTTCTACATAAAAGGACAAATATAATACGGATACATTTTTAAATTTTTTTTCATCCTGTTTGCAAGTATCAGTTTATCACTGCTCTGAATAGTGGTGGTTCATACTAGCTCATCAGTGTGCAAATGAGTTTAAAAGAGATTACTTAAAAACTGTCAGGCTGGATTTTTAATTCACAAAAAGACAATGGGAGCTGCAGAAAACAGTAACACCCCTACCACACAGTGATCAATTGTGAAGCTGCCCTAACATTTCAAACTAATAGAAAATTATGAGATTAATTTAAAATCACAGACAAAATTGATGGAAGTTTACAGAAGCTTACATCAGATAAGGGAAGTAGATTTAATTTACTTTTTTTTTTTAGAATATATATAGATGTAAATTTTCTATATAAAGTATTCCATCTATCCCAGAGAAATGAGTGTACTGGAGTATAGCTATATACATCTATTCATGGGCATAATATATTATGTGCATGCAAAGAATTCCAATTGCAGATGTACAAATCAACACTTCTAATACAACATCCTGTCACTTCAGTAAGATGAAGCAGAACTCCATTTCGAAGAATGAAAATAATGCTTCCAAGGCTCACAGGATTTGTTCTCGTTCATTTTAGTAACCCGTTAGTCTGAAGTTAGCAGTCCAATTTCTCTAGAATTTTTCTACAGTTCAGGGCATGACCTCCAGCTGGGAAATAGAAAGACCACCAGAAGTTTATGTTGGATGAACTGCCAGTTAGAGTTCTGGATGCCTTGTATAAGTAAAATTAAATAACTAGACGTTTTACTTAGGCATCATATTTAAAATTACCTAGAGTTCAGCTAGCAGAGTACAGCCACAGTGCAATAGTCTGTGCAGTGTTTTGTGTAAGAAACTGTGCAGAAGAGGTCAGGATCTCCACTGGAATCAGCCTTGCTGGTCTCCATAAGGGGCTGATATGCTGTGGCGCACCCCCAGCACTAAGTGGAACAAGTTTCCTTGTAACATCAGAGACCTTGACTCAAAATGGGCTCCCGAATGAACTCTGGAGGCCCAGGGCTGCAGTAGGAGATGGTCTGTTATGCAGGAGATGTGCTGTGTAGGAGACGTGTTGTATGCATCACCAAGTAATAGAGCTGAAGTTGAAATCAGACTCTGCAGGAGGAAGGCAAGTGACACAAGTGGGAAACTGCTGCAGGGGGTGGAGGCCCCCTCTGTTGACATAACTGACTTGTCTAGGGAGGCTTGCTGCTTCCCAGGGCCTGGAATCTGGGATGTTGTGGAATGACTGCTAAACCTTGTCAGACCTTTAGAATACTATGCTTTGGTGCTCATCCATGTTAGTAGCAATGAAACTGCCATGGACCTAGAATACATCAAACATGACTACAGAGCATTGGGGATGAGAGAGAAGGACACGGTGGCCCTTCTTTGTAGAGAGCTTTTTGGATAATTAGTTAGCTGAGAACGGCCACTTCGATGTGATACCGATGGATAAGGATAGGGGAAACAAGCTGGGGATTATGTAACCGGTGTCCAATCACTGACAAAGGTCATAGTGACCTTCGCTGAAACGGGAAGACGGGGGAGAAAATCGCTTGCCAGAAAATGTAGATACCCTGTCGCAGACATCTTTCATGAAAAATCCTTTCTTAGGATTTTTCCTTGTGAGAAGTTGCAGTTTCAGTAACCGAAGTAAACAATGGTTATCTGCTGCTGTGGAATGCAACAGGTAGAGCCGTGATTGGTCTCCTGTGGGTGTTTGGATTTCTTGACCACTCATGGCAGAGCTGGCTCTTGCTCTGTCTGAGACACAGATCCTTGTTATTCATTCTTTTCTATTCTTAGCTTAGCTAGCTGCTGAAGAAACCTTTTCCTTTCTATTGCTTTTTAGTATAGTCCTAATGTAACATATATCATAAAATAATAAATCAAGCCTTCTGATCATGGAGTCAACATTCTCATCTCTTCTTCATCCTGAAAACCCTTGTGACCACAGTCACAATACCCTAGGTAGAGAAGCTAGAAGAATGCAAACATAGAAACAAAATAATCATTAGAAGATAGAAGTAGGTGTGGTTGATCTAAGTGTGCTTTAACCAATAATGAGCTCAGCTTTTGCAATATGTATAAGCTTCATTAACACCAATATAAATATGTGTGAGTTTTCAATAAACTTGGGGATTTGCCATTCACGCATATTGTGTGCTGCAATTCCTCCGCCGCTCTCGACACTTCTTGATTTTGAATTTTTTCTTGATTGTGGCAATGATCAGGAAGGATTTGAGGGAAAATGGTGGATGCTCAGGGTCAGCAACTCTTTACACAGACAGTGTTAATAGCAGTTTGTTTTTTATTACAGTGGAAATCTCTTTGGGGATCAAGGACTGCTAGAAGGACAGCATCCACCTCTCTAGATGGGGAAGAAAATTTCTGGTAACTGGCAGGTCAAACTGGTGAGAAGAACTTTAAATAAGGAACAATCAAGGAGCGAGAAGATGAAAGGGCTAACTAAACCTAGTTAGTGAGTCACCCTCTCACTCCTCAACTGTCAAGCAAAGTGTGCAGTGTCATGTGAAGACTAAATAATCAATGGCTAATCAAATAATAAGGCTGAAGGTGCCCCAGAAGGCCCCGTGTCTCACCACACCCACAGTAATTTTTTTTTTCCTGACAGCTAATCTAAACCTGCCCTCTTTTGGTTTGATGCTATTATCCCTTTTCTTATCACTACATGTACTTATAAAAAAGACCCTCATCGTGTCTCTTGTAGGCCACCTGCAGGTACTGGAACGTTGTTCCCCAGAACCTTCTCCAGCCTGAGCAACCCCAGCTCTGTCTTCGTAGGAGAGACACTACAGCCCTATGATATCAAATCCTATGAATATGACCTTGTTACTTAATTTCTACCAAAATGAATGGGAAATAGAAGGCTTTTTTTAAATCTACCTGATATTTATTTGTGGGTTTAGGCATTTGAATTCCTAGCAAAATTTATCTTACAGAATCTTAAAAAAAAATCATCAAAAAACTTTTCTCCTGGTATATAACCAGCAAGGGTCTTTGAAATAAGGTAAGGAAATCTCTCCAAGAACTGCAACAATACGTGCACCCCTAAAAAGATGGAAATAGAAATTTATACAATATTATAAAAAGAAAAAAAGATGGATTAAAAAAGCCAGAGGCTAGAGGTGGGGGGTGTGTTACTTGCAAAATTAGTATTTTTCTTTGAAAGGGTCTACCTGCAGTCTTGCCTGGATTACTGTTGAAACAAAAACTCAGAACTGGAAAAGTTTAGACACTTTAGTATGCAAATACTCCCTTGGGGCAATTGCACCTACTCATGTTATGTCTTTTCAAAGCAATGGGTATCTGGTTTAATTTAGTTAACGGACTGATGCTTTAGCATACCGCTCCACTGGTTTACACAGCTTTAACACTTTCTTAAAGTTTAAATTAGAATTTTGACTTCTGCTGAACTTTTAAAATTACTTTATCTGATAGATAAATCCAGTTTCTCAATGCTAGTAAAATGCTAATTATTACTTAAGTCCAAATATATGTTGAGTTTGAAAAATGCAATATAGTCAGGTTTTTAATGTATTTTTATAATTTACTTTTGAAAATATCATAAAATTTTAAGATACTAATAATTCTACTACTTGACAGCATTATGAATTATGAACAAGACATGTTCCCCTTCTACTCCCTTTTGAAGGATGCTTTTAATGCAAGTAATAAGCAAAAGTTTCAAGTTTTTAAAATATTATTTCCTTGGTCAAACTGGCTTTAATAAAATCAAGACAAAGCCACTCTGAGCTGCCACAACGTCATTTATTGGACATAAATGGAAAAAAATAAATCAAAGGAGAGGGAGGGGATGAAAGTAAAAAGAGTAGATATTTTTAATTAGTGAAAATACTACATTGCTGTAATTTAGAAGAAAAAAGAAAGGGAATAAAAAGAAAATGATCTGAGATTCATAGTGGCTTTGTTTTTAGGTTTTTTTTTAATTGTGTACCAAAAGAATTTAACGAACACTTGGACCATAACAGTGATTGTAGTAATTCCTTCTGATATCTCTATTCAGCTATTTATTTCAATTAGACCTCTTCTGGGCTAGATAGGAGTTCATGTTGGTGTATTTCTGTGCGCACTTTTCTTCTTTCAAAAAGTAAACTAACATGCAAAGCACTGAAGGAGCTTTATGCTTCAGAGAAAACATTCATGAGCAGTAGTTGGTATTTTTATGTCTATACTCTATTGCACAAGCTGTTGCAACAATATAGATGATAAATATATAAAAGATGATTTATAACCCCAAAAAACCCCCAACACCCAGGTAAAGATCTAAACAGCTAGCGGACTTTAGTAGACTTTTTCTTGGTCTTGGCTGCATTAAAAGAGTATAGATTGTACTTTGGAGATGATAAATGAAACCTTCAATTTGAAATTACACTTAAAAAGTTATTCAATAAAGAATGGAATAAAGAGGCAACTAAGAACCTGTAAAAGGAAGAGCCTTTTGACTGAAATACCTGGATTAGTCACATTAAAAAAAAAAAAAAATCATCAGTCTATTTTAGAAAACAGCCTAGTTAGAAAATCAGACTAAAAATTTGATGTAATCTACCCAAAGACATACAAGAAGTTAAAGATATAAAATTTTAGCAGTTGGACAAGATGATCTTATAAGTCACTCCCCACCTAAACATTTCTATGACTCTATTTTCCATTTAATATTAAAATAATAATATTTTTAGTAACTTGGTAACAAAAGTGTAAATAACATAATGTTCTCACATTCATTCCAAGGTTTCCACATAAAGGAGTGATGATATCCTTAATATTGTGTATGTTAAGATCTAAAACTTGGGTAAGACTTAAGAAAGAAATCACCAATTTTTGGTTTTCAGAACTTGTCCTTAAGAATTCTGTCTTTCTGTTAAATCTGTAATATCACATTTTATTTTATGTTTCTACTGGGTAGTCATTTGTTGTATTAATTTTATTTTCAGAAACCTTTGAAAGTATTTCTTTGGAGAACTTGGTCTATTTAGGTAAATTCCTTGTTCTCCTGATGTACAATTAATGGCAATGTATCAGCAATATCCAAATGTCTGTGGAGTTGTGTGACTGGGTATTTAGTCAAAAAAAGTTACTGAAGCAATAGATGAGTTTGCATTTTTCCACTGAATAGTGCAGAAGAGGTTATCAACAATAAGCATGCAACAAAAATCTGTATAATTTACATGTCAGGATATTATCAGCATGAAATTCAAAATGGACAGTTTAGGACAAAAGGAAGTTCCCAGCATGTTACAGGCTGATCACAATCTGTCCCAACAATTAATGCAGTTAGATGAAAGGACAGCCTCAATTAGTCAACTCCCATGATAATTCCTGGAAGAGTTAAAATTAAATAAATCATAGAAATGTAGAAAGGTGTGGATTGGAAGGAACCTTAAAGATTACCTAGTTCCAAAACCCACTGCTGTGTGCAGGGACATCTTCCACTTGACCAGGTTGCTCAGACCTCCTCCAACCTGGCCTTGAACACTTCCAGGGATGGTGCATTCACAACTTCTGAGGGCAGCCTGTTCCAGTGCCTCACCACCCTGACAGTAAAGAATTTCTTCCTAATCTGTAATCTAAATCTATTATTTTTCAGTTTGAAACCATTCCCCCTTGTCCTGTCATTACATGCTGTTGTAAATAGTCTTGTCTCCATCTTTCTTGCAGGGTCTCTTCAGGAGGAAAGCCACAATTAGGTCACCTTGAAGCCTTCTCTTTTCCAGGCTGAATGCCTGGCAATACTCAGAATAGACTGTAACAGTGAAGAGTAAATTATCTTGACACCAGTAATGCAAAACTTTGAGAGAGATGAATTAGCACTAAATTAGTAATTAAAATATTTCTTTTCACGTTTAAAGTGTTATTAAAGTTGTTTGTTGTTTTGACACCGAATGAGGTTGTTGACATATCTCTTATGAAAAATTAGCCATAAATATTATAGCTTTCAGTTCAAGAGTGGCATGAATTTGATTGTTAACCTTCCTTTCATATATGCTCTTTAAAATTAGCATATCCATAAATGCTCTTTAATATCTTTATTTCCAGTAAAATCTTTCAGGGTCACTAAGATCAAGATTAGGTCAAGCAAGAGATTTGAGGTTTTGATTTGGTTATCATGAGAGCTTCTTAGTTTCTGACAAGTTGCAGTAGATCTAACACAATTTCATAATCTCTCATCCTGTGACAAGGTAAATTGAAAGTTATAATTTTATGACCCAATAGATACATTATAATATCAGTTTCTATTTTCATGCTTGGAAAAGCTAACAAATATTTTTCTACTTTGTTTTTGAAGATGTAAGATGTTTATAAAATGCACCAGACTATGTATGCCCCAGCTAATATTGTTTTAATATCATAAAGCTGCCCTGGAGTGAAAATATCAATTTCTGTGGCAGATTACTGGAAAATTCTAGTCAAAGCAATTATCTATGGTTATTTTCAGGCTTGTAGATCATTCATTATTAATGGATGAGTTAATTAAATTAATTTCAGTGAAAATGTTGAGACAGAGCAATTCATGTTGAGGTAATATGCCAAGATATACCAGGAGATGTCTGCTTCTTCATTAATTTTGTCTTGATTGAGGTTAGGTGAATTCCTCTGGGAGGCTCTTAGCAAGCCTTAGTCCTTTAGGTGAGAATCAATTTCTACTAAAAGCAGTCTTGTGTACAGCATAGATATATTTTTCTCATAGCTCAAACATAAATTTGAGATTTACGTTACGAATTTTTTATATTATAACTGCTTTTAATTTGTTAATCATGAAGCTGCTTTCTTGTGCAAAATGTGTCAGCAACTGCTGCCTTTGTGTTTTATGGTGAGTCAAATGGATTTTGTGACCTTGAATTAAGTTTGACCACTGGGTGCATAGTTTAGGTTTTCAGTAGCTTCTATTTCAAGAACAGACGAGTAGAGACAATTAACAGGAGAGCAATTCCCTTGAGCTCCAGCTGCTCCAGGCCATCAAGGATGTCTGAGCAGTGCAGTGCTCATGATACCTACTAGAGAGCTTTCAGCATTTAAATTTCTCAGCTTGCCTCTTGTTCAGCTAGGAAACATGACCTAATTAGTTTTTTCATCTTTTTCTCTGTTCATGAGGAAAGACATACTGACAGCAATTTAATTAGATGTTGACATAACTTTTGCTATTGACAAGAACTGCAGATGTTCACAATGGCAGAGATTTCCTGCCTTCCTCAGTGGGCTCAGCCTATGCATGGATTGGGATCATATTGAGTGGGGTTTTGGGGAGAGAGAGATACTATTTTTTGGTGGTTTTTATTTGTTTGTTTGTTTGGTGGTGTAGTCTTCTTCTATTGTCCTGACAGTCAATACAAGGATCTTTAACTCTTGCTTGTCAATAGAGAGGATGAAGGAAGGAAGTTTCTTTTTTTTTTTAATCTTTCTCCAGTATACAGTCTGTTGGGAGATATATGGCCAAATAAGCCATACACTAAGATAAGTTTCTGTGGCACAATTCCTTTTTGTCACAGAATACATTTGGTTGAAGTTAGGAGGGACCATTTAAAGCTGGTAGTCCAGGACCATGTCTAGATGACTTTTCAATACTTCCAGGAAGGGAAAACCTCTCTGGACAGCCTCTAACAGGACTCAGTCATGCTCTCAGTAAAAATATTTCTGATGTTCAGGTGGAACCTCCTTTGTTCCAGGTTGTACCCATTGCCTCTGGTTTGTCCCTGTCACAGCTGAGAAGAATCTGGCGCTGTCCTCTTTGCACCCTTCTGTCAGGTATTTTTGCATGTTGGTGATATCCCTTTTGAGCCTTCTCTTTTCCAGGCTGACCAGCCCCAACTCTCTCAGCCTTTCCTCATTGGTGAGATGCTCCAATCCCTTCATCATCTTCGTGGTCTGTCACTTTACTCTTTCTGGAATGTTGATGTCTCTCATACTGGACACGCAATTCCAGGTGTGGCCACACCAGAATTGGTAATGAAAATAATTTTTGCTTAAACAACAGCAAAATGTAAATGATAGTGATTTAATTTTCATATGGCCATACACTAAAATCCTGCAAGGGCAGCAGAGGGACCAGTGTTTTCCTGTGGCCTTGAGTGAGTGCCAAGGTTTTCATCTCAGGAGTCAGGGCAAATCCTGCAGCCAGAGCCCAGCTCCCTACCCCAGCCAGGAGCAGGGCAGCTGAGGGGACAGGAGCAGCCCCAGCCCCTGGTGTCCAGCAACTCACAGGAGATGAAAATGGCTTCAGGCCAGGCCAGGGTGTGGGCTCGCAGATGAGCCCAGCTCAGCAGGACCCACAGCCAGGCAGAGCAGGGCTGTGGAGAGCTGGAAGTGGGCCCTGCTGTGGCATCACTGGGGCAGACACTGATGGCCCATAGGGCTGAAATGGGGTCCTAGGCCATGGGCAGAGTAGGAGGAGCCCTGTGGGACTGGGCAAAGATGGTGAGGGCTAACACTGCTCACAAGAAGACCAAAAATTCCTACCATTGATTAAATCTTTTTACACAAATTAGGTCATATGGGACTTTGAGATTGGCACTTCTATCCAAAACAATTATTATGTTGACATAATGTGTTAAATTCTACAGTTCTGTGTTTCTTATGTAAATATGTGGGTTTTTTTGTTTTTTTTTTTTTTTAATAGCTGTCAGTTATGTCTACAATCACCCAAAGTAGCACTGTAAATCTTACTTTTCTTGTGTGGTCTTGCCATATTTAACTGTTGGTATGACGCTGTTTGGATAAGGTGACCTTGCCATGGTGACTTGATTTCTTATAAAGAGAAAAGTGAAGAGTAGGAGAGGCTCTGCCCAGAAATTAATCTTATACCTATGTTACAAGACTTTTACATCCAGAAACAAAGACATAAAATGTATTCATCCTGGTGTCAACTTTGACTTTTTTCTTTTTTCTCTCTTTTTCAAATGAAAACACAATAAAATTTATTTACTTTATAAGCACATAAAAACCTACTTCACACAAGCAGTTAAAGCTGACAATCTAATGTTTTGAGGTTTCTGTCTGTGTTGGCCAGAAACTTGGACTGAAGATGACAGAAGTGAAGGAGACTAGGTGTTGTTTATAGGTATTAGGGCAGACACAGCTTTTTTTTCTCACCAGTGTCCATCTCAAAAAACACTGTAAGGAGAAGAAACGGGGTAACTAGAGCCAAGAGGGTAGAGGCACTTTAAGCACCAGAAGAGAGTCTGAAGCCAGGAAGTGAGATATTTCAGGAAAATGAATCTGACACAGAGGTCCTCACTGAGATATACTAGGATGCTGTGAAGGCAGGAAGTAATTTCAAAATGGGCAATAAATTGCTGCTGTTCCTAAAGAATCATTCACTCTACTTCCATCATCATCTGCTAGTCTTCAAACACTCTTCCTGCTCTCAGCCCATTACCTTGCCAAAGCCATGTTTCATTTTAAACCAGCACAAGACACAGTAGGGGTGGAAATGAGAGCCAGGGAAAAGGAAGGAGGTGTTAAGATTGCTGCTTTTGATGCTGCATGGCTTCCGTCTCTTTCCTGTGGTTGTGTAAGTACAGACTGGGAGGAGCTGATAGAAGAGAGTGAGTGGAATAATAATGATTATGAGATGCTGGCATGGGAAAAAATGAGATGCAAAATGAGAGGTAACAGCTAGAGTGAAAGACAGGCTGGAGCACAGGAGTACTGATGAAGGCATGAGAAGTGCTTACTCTAGTGCCTCAGCATTTCCTTGGTGCTAGAAATAGTTTAATAGTTACTGGAAAATATTCCCAGTTTTCATGTACTGTGTAGTTCTGTTAAACTCTGAGACTCTTTTCTTATTATCATCTACCCTGTTTGCGCAGAAGATTAAATTCTGAGTATTGAAAATTTTCTAGCTTCATGATGATCAATGCTTCCTGAGAGTCAGTACAACTGGAAAAATTTGTCGGAAACATTCATGCCAAGAACTTTAAAAATAAATTTCTTATTAAAAATGCTTAAAAGGTATCAAAATCAGGAAGTAATTTTTCAAGATTAATAATCGGAATAAAATCTGCTTGTGAAGAACACATAATGTTAAATTAAGAGTTTCTGTTTTTCCTGACTAACTGCAGGATAAGCAACACATATAGACATATCCTGTTTTCTTCTTGCTCAGGTTTTATTCCTGCATTAATATACATTGTTCTGACTCAGCTTCAGTAATGAAGTATTAATTTCCTCATGCAGTTCTGTGATTCATTCAACAGTTGACTATCATGTATTTTGGGTGAATTTATTTGGTTTTGCTTTACAGAGGGTAAGAAACAGATTAAATGCAGAAGCTGATTTGGGAGTCTCTATTCTATACACACAAAGACAATCAATTAAAGGATTAACAGTGACAATCTTGTTCTGGCTCTTGTTACCTTTTCCATTGTTTAGGAAATGACCTTCTATAAATGTATCTATTTTGCACAAGATTTCCATGGGCTTTTTGTGGTTTTGTTTATTTTTTTAATGTCATTGTCTTCTAAAAATATAGGAGAACTAGAAAATAATTTTCTCTCCTTTAGAAGTCTAGCCAGAATCTGTGGGAGCTATTTATCTGTTTAAAAGCATACTACAACAGAAGTGGTCATTGAATTAGGTGAATTCTTCTTCTAATTGTATTGAGGGAGATTTCAGTGCAGTTTCAAATGATGTGATGTAGTTCTGTGATCACTTTGAACTACATCTAGAACTGAACTACATCTAGAACTACATCTTTGAACTGAGATGTGAAATCAGGAAGTAGCACATAATGGCATAGTAATAATTAACTGAAAACTTGGACTTCACATCTGCTTTTGAATACTTTCACCACACCACATAATCAATATAGAAAGGTTATAAACATGGAAGCTAACCATGAAATGAAAGACATATAAATATGCCAGGTTTTGAGATCTTCATTCTGAAAACCTGTGCTGCTGTTTTAAATTGCAGTTGAAATCTCTGCAATTAAGGTATGACATGCCCCTCTCGTAATGAAGTTTTCCAAATTATATTAGAAGCATATGATTCTCTTACAGAATCACATAAACCTACAGCTTAGATTCCAAAGTATCATGTTTGAATTATAGGCTGTTAATTTAACTTTAATTAGAAAATCACCTTATGTTCATGTCCATTTTTAATGACAAGAAGCCTTCAAATCTTCCACTCATTTGGTTTTACTTATTCACTAGTCAGATGCATTTAGATTTAAAGCTTATAAATCCATTATCACTTAGGGACAGCAATATTAATCAGTTAAAATTTTGTTGTATATATTAAAAGCCTTTGCTCATTCAGATTGTAAAGTGTTTTCATTAAAATCTATTTTAAACTGATTAATAGGAATTTATGTATGAATTTGCTGATATGAATATAGATAAAATTTAATGAAAGTAAATTTCCCAAACATTTAACTTAGATAAGGAGTCAGCTTCTTGTAAAACCCAAGCTACTTAGCACAATAATCACAATAGAATTTACTACACTTTTGCATAGTTAAGGAAGAAATTCAAAAGGTGATTAATTTATGTCCTTAACCTTAATTTCTTTGCAAAGTAAATATTTTCACAAAGGCAAAAAACCCTCTACTTAATAGTCAACTAAAAATATCTCAAATAAATCCACGTCCTATAGAAAACCATGTTTGTGGTATTACTGAAGGTATTACTTGATTGTATCCTCTTACCCACAGCAACATCACGATTCAGAGGCATTTCATATAAAGAATAAGGCTTACTACATATTCTTACTTAGAGACTTCACAGAATGATGGCTAAATTGGGAAGTCACCTTTGGAGAAAATCCAGTCCAACCTTCCTATTCAAAGGCCAACTAGGGAACAGATTGCTCAGGACTGTGCTTTGCCACATTTCTAGTTTCTCTCTGATATAGCCTTCAAACCTCTCTGGTCAACCTGTTTTGACCATTTTAGTGGTAAAAACAATTACTCGTATTTAGAGAGTTTTCTGTATTTCAGTATGTGCCCATTGTCCCTTGGTCTCTCACTAGATATCACTGAGAAGACTGTCTCTCTTTTGTTTTCTTCCCCTCCCCAAGTGATATAAATATATTGGAAAGATCCCTTCAAAAATTTTCTTCTTGACATTAAACAATCCCAGCTCTCTTTAGCATTTCCTTATTTTATCAGGTGTTCAGATCATTTTAACATCTTCATGGTTCTTCACTGGATCTGCTTTGGTATGTTAACAAACAAAAGTTGCATCTGGAAGGCTTTTCTATGCCTTCTGCCAAAATCAATCAATAGTGTACAGGCATTTTATTTTTCTTCTAAATTTTCAACCTTTTAAGTCTGATGTGGCTTATTATAATAATTGAATTATTTAAAGTTTAGATTTTGTTGTATGCGATGCTTTCAGAAGGCACAAGTTAACAAAACTGATTTTAAATCTTTATGAGCAACTTTATTTTCTCATTATTATTGTTTAAAATATTATTAGTGGTTTAAAAGAATAGCCCAAAATCAATCTATATCAGTGAAGCATTTAGTTTATATAGTGTCATTTATAACTGCTGTAATCAAATCATACTTTTATAGGTACTGGCTTGACCTGGAAAACATGCAAGTCTCACTTTAAATCACCTGTCTTCTACTAGAGACAGAGAAAGAGTGAAATAGGTTGACATAGTGCTTAAATAACAAATGTGTTAAAATCTGTGATAACAACAATTCTACACTGTCAAAGAGCTGTAATTGACCTTTGATGCCTCCCCTTTCACTAAATGTGCTTGCTATGTCCAGTGTTACTTTTATCTAAATTATTCAGTAGTTGAACGCATGCTGCTAGTGAATTAAATTTCAAATCCCCAAATATTAATTTATGACAAGGATCACCAACTTTAGCACAATTTAATCTCAAATCCCAAAGTATGCATTGAAATTCCAATGAATATTTCTAACGCTAATTACTCAATTTCTATATTTATAAGGGAACTGGCACCTCATAAATATCACATTGTGCTGTTATCTCCATATGTTCCTGTTGCCTCTAAATATAGCAAATCAGCAATTAGCACTAGAAATATTCATTAAAGTTTGAAGGTAGATAAATAACAAGTAGGAATGCCATTTATTTATTATAATTTACAAAGCAAAGAACATCTAAACGCTTCTCATTTGATTAATGTGCCACATACCACCAGTTACACTAAATGCTTCAACTGAACTAGCACCAGATAAAATTCATACTGCCTCCTAAGACAATATGCTTAATAGCTTGTCTGTTTTGGCATAGCTCAACGCCTTGTTATGTTTTGATTAGCCTCACCTCTAACATTAGGATTGCAAAAGAATCTTAGAGGTACTCTTTTTTCAACCCCCATGTCTAGGATGGGTTTTTGTTTTGTTTTGGTTTGGTTTGGTTTTAAATAGAAAACAATACTATGGCATGCACTTGGGCTATCCTCAGTGTGAGGAATGTTTCTTTTTTTGAGAAGTTTTCAGTCAAATCATTAAATCTGTGAGCCACCTTTACTGAGAGCTTAGTCATCCTGGAAGGTGAAAACTTAGGAAATTGGCTTCAGTATACAACCTAATTGCTCCAAAACACATTCTTCTGATAATTTGTGTACCATGAATACTCTAGCTCTTTCCTCTTTGCACATGCTGTTTCACATTTGGTGCTGCACTGCTTGCCACAAAAAGTTTTTAAAGCCTACCCAGATACCAGTCATAAGAATAAAGACAATGGGGTATTCATGTCTCCCTTGTACGAAACTCAGGTCAGGTGAAAAGTCAAAACAGCATGTGTAAAAAACTCTATAAACAAGGAACTCTTAAAACTACTACTATCATTCCTACTCTGCACTGTTTCCTTGACTGTGCTTAGATTATGACTTGGATGTGTTTCCACACAGCCTCAGCTATTAGTGATACATTAGAAATATGGAATTCCTCCTCCCTAAGGAATTCTTTAAACATACACTCAGCAGAAATATTAAAAATAAATACTGATTTTTTAGGTTCTGGGAATAAATTCTTTTTTAATGACAATAAGGATAAAGTAACATTAAGATAATCCATTGTAGTCTCAGAATGGTTTTTATACTCCCTTTAAGTTTGTTTTCTCTTTTGTCAGTGTAAAGGCTTAACAGATACTGACATGTTTCTGAGGAAATCATTCCAATTTAGATTTGTTTCACATCTCTGTAAACTGGCATCTTTAAGTGCTATATAGCTTTTTAACTAGACTGACCTTTTTTTCTGTGAGTGTGTGTGTGTGTGTGCTGCAACAGACTTAACAATCACAATTGCCTCAAGCACTGTTAAGTTCACTGAAGGTCTTCGCCCTCTGTAGCAAACTGTGCAAAGGAGAACTGCTCATCTGCTACCACCTCCCCTCCCCTGAATATGCCTCTGCAAATACCTGGAGATTTGGGCTGTGAGTTAAGCCACCTGAGAGGAATTTGAGATAAGAAAAAGGTGGTGCTTTTGTCCAGTTATCTCAGGTCTAAGGAGAGGTTAACAAAGCTGGGGGAGAAGAATGTGCCCACTAGGAAAGCCAATTCTGTAGCTGTGCTGAAAATCAGCTCTGGACTGGTCCAGCTTGGAGAGGCCACAGCCCACAGCCCATTCCTGAGCCCCTTTCCACCAGAGGACTGCATGGGACCCACAGGGTTGCAAAAGACAGTGGAAAACTCCCCCTGCCCAGGGGAAGTGATTGGGCATTCCCAGTATGCCAGAAGGTGTACTGTCACTTATTACACAGGAAGGAAGGGAAAATTTGCCAATAGCAGAGAAGAACACAACACCTGGGATCAGAAGACTAGAACAGAGATCAGGATGATGTGACTAGGCCACAGCAGCAGCTCAAGCTTAATTTTTGTATATTGCTTAAAAATAGTACCAGCTTTGCTATGTATGTCTCTCTTAAATTTATCCACATTTTATGTGCAATTTAGGTTTAGTTTCTGGAGTAATACTTTATGACACATATCTGATAAAGTGTGATATTTGCATGAAGGAAACATTTCCATACAATGATTTTATTTCTATGACTTATCAATCTTCTACAAGCATGCTTTATATTCGCAACAGATATTCTCACCTCAGCTACTGAGATTGTGTCATGAGCTTAGCACTGAGCTTGCAAGTAGGATAAGCAGAAAAACTTACAAAATGGAGGAAGTTTAAGCACTTAGTTCCAGACTGTGAAGCTAATAATGTCTAAAGCAGGTGGTGACAACAGTTTTTCTGGCTGAACTGAGAGTAGAGTCTGCTCCAAAGGAATGCTGGATATATGTACAGAAGCTTTGGGGTACGTAATGATGCATGGACTTGTAACATACTGCAACAACTTTCCTTAAAAATAAGAATAAACCTTGATAGAATTTAACATTACAGCCTCAAACAGATTAATATTTGGAAGCACTGTATAACTTTATGTGGTTGGATTTAGAGAGAGTATTATATTGAGCATCAGATAAGACCACCCCTTGACTTTGCTTTATATTTATTGTCTTTTTTAATGCACTGCTGAAGGTGAATAGATGTCAAGAATGATACATTAGCTAATGTCTAAATGTATTCATATCGAGACATTGAAGGACAGTTCTTTAAATGCAGCTGGACAGCAGGAAAATAAATGACAGAGTTCTCAGAGTGTCACTTAGAATTTCATGGTTGTCAGTCACCAGAATAAATTCCACTATGCCTATAATGAGGACTCTAATTATATATCTAAATAACAGGAAAGCTGGTTTTCTATTTTTGCTCTTAAATTAAAAACAAAAATAAAAAATCTTTCAGTAACAGCTCTCCTTACAACATTTTTATATATAGGAATCATCTGCACAATGCTCCTGTATGAGGGCTTTAAGTATGAATGCTCATGTTTAAAATACTGCTTGAAGTTCATTACATAGTTTAATTATTATTAACTGGTGTATTCTCTCATAATACATGATGAATTATACTTGTTTAGTCAGGATTCTATAAGAAGATTTAATTTAATCTTTTAATTTTCAATCACATTATTCCTGGCAGTTATCAGACATAACTTTTACTCTAGGTGCAATATTAATTACATTAGATCTCACAAATGGTTGTGGTCCTACACACAGGGTGTCCTGAAGTTCGTGAGACAAAGTCAGAGGATTCAGCAACAATTAACCTAAATTAACCAGCAACCTACCAGCATGGTAGACATGGCCAGTTCCAGTTTCAGCCCCAGCGCAGGGCACGGCTGAGCCCCTCAGCCCCGGGGAAAGCCTGGGCAAGGGAGGGCAAAACGCTGCCCGGCAGCCAGGGCTGAGCCAGGGGAAGCGAGCGAGAAACAGCCCTGCGAGCCCCGAGGGGACAGCGGGAGCAGGGCCGGGGGCAGGAGAGACCCGGCAGGGATGGCTCCTGAAAGCCTGGGAACGATCCTGGTGGTGCAGGTGGACGTGCCCTGAAGTAACTATGGCAACTGAAAAGGCCGTGCAGATTCAGGTTTACCTTGAATGACTGCAATCTGTGTGAAAGTCCCAGGCTGGAGCAGGGAGAAATGTGGGGAGGAGAGAGAGAGAGAGAGAGAGAGAGAGAGAGAGAGAGAAGGAGCTTCTATGGAGTAGCAGTCCTAATTCCCCACTCCCCTACATATTTGGGGTGGAGGAGGTTAGAGAATTTGGGGGTTAAGCCCAGGAAGAAAAGGAGGGGAAGAAGAATATTTTAGTTAATTTTTTCACAATATCCATCTTTAATTCAATTGGTAATAAATTAACATTTCCCCAGCAGATTTGGCTTAAAACTGTAACAGATAAGTGATATCCCTCTGTTTATCTTGATTCTTGATGAACTTTTCCATCCTGATTAACTCTCTGATCACACAAATTAAATCATGTTCAGGGCTGGGGTCCTTGAACATTTTCTCCAATGCAAAAGCTTGACTGCACTGCCTAATTCAGAGCTGTGACAACCTGCTTATTCTGCTGCCAGTGCTTTACTATGCAACAATACTCACAGGGGTGCAGTTGGTGAAGTGGGATTTGATGCAGTAGCAAGCTATTGATCTGCTCCTGTGACCACTGGTCAAACTACTGTTGCCATGTTACAATGTCCAGGTATTTCTTGTGCCACTGCTTTTCTATGCATGTTAATTTTAGTAGGTGTTTACAACCTTGTGGTGGTATGATATTTTTAAAGGTTTGAGAAGTTACATTCCACTTTCTCTAGTCCTGGGGTGGGAGGTAATTCGAGGCCTATCCCTGACTAGCAGTTACCATGAATGAGGAGGTTCTGGATCATTCTGTGGCATAGCGTTTTTCTAGGTTTTATGTGCAAATGCGAAGGATGAGAAAGATGTGTGAAGGAATGGTGAAAAATATATCAGAAGGCCAAATTGTGTTTTAGGAAAACTTCTGTACTTGTTTCAGCCATCAGAAGGGGGTGATGTGGAAAGACACAGTCTTGACAAATCTTGAGACCTTAAGCTGTCAGGTTAATAGAATGCCCCGTAACCTTACACTACATCCCTTAACACAACAACAGCCTCTTTCTCCCCAACGGTTTATAGCTTAGCTACCCTGGGTTTTTATCAGTGATCTTGATGGTTGTGATTGTGTAAACACACACAATTCAGTTAATGTTCCTAGAGGCCAATGTTGATAAAGATATTTAGCGTTATACAAAAATTGTATAATAATTCTATTTTGGATTCTACAGCTTCTTTCTACCACAACAAATTTATAACAAGAAGTTCTTTAGCAATATTAATGTAGAATTATTGAAAAAATATTTTAAGCCTTAATTAGAGCTTTGAAAAATTACAGCTTTAAGTGAAATATGCTTAGCTTTCATCTTTCTACAGAAATGTTCAGCTCTGAAGTTATTCAGTTGATTTTCAGTGAACATTTTAATAGCAAACTTATTATCATGTCAATCAGAACTTTCATGTTTTCTTTTCTTTTAAGCAAAGAAAACACTCCAAATTAGTTCTACTTGAAATATTGGCAATAAAAGGTGTGTTAAAAACTTGAACAAGTGCAGTTAATGCTAAAAGGTTTCTCTTAAAATTTTCCAAAGTTATTACTCAGAAAAAAAAAACAAAACACTTCATCTGAGCACTTCTGAGATTGTATGGAATACAGTGTTGAACTATTTATTTTCTGTAAAATTAAAAGACATAACAAAACACTGATATTTTTTACATAATTTTCATTAGAGTCAACACTAATGCCCAATTGTGTTGGGTTTCTATACTATCCTCTCAAAGTAAGGGCAAAGTAGTACTGCTGATTTCATCAGACAGTTTGATAAAATGCATAAAATTGTACTAATGTACTACAGTAGTCTTTCTTTCAGGATTATCTTAGTATTTTGTACAACTAACTTTATGTGGTACACACAGGGTAAATTCTTTTCTTCTTTTCTGATCTATGAGATGGCACAGAGATGTATGCCTTAGCACAATTCATCAAAAAGTCATGGTCTAACCCTGTGCTAAACTTCAGTTTGAATGACAGTGGACAGTCTAACCTGGGTCTAAACAAGTGTTTAGGCAGATATTAAGATCATAGATTTGCTCATTTTTCAAGCATATGCTTACATTCTGTGTTGCTTTGTGTTCCAGGAATAGGAAAATTCTCAAAACTGAAGAGTAGCAAACTATCCAAATACTCTCTCCTCAAGGAAACATTTTGTTGCCAAGAATATTGATTTTATTTTTAAATACAATATTAACCATGTGCTTTTGAAACACTGCTTTTAGATTTAAGTGAGGAAAAAGATACTTGTTAAAAGTTAATAGGCATCTTGGGTATGTTTTTAAATCTTAATTTTCATCATCTATGTCTCACAGGCTCCCCATGATTCTGGAAAATATTCTGGTTTGCATTTTACTTTTGCTACAGTGAACTTTTAGGAAAATAACTGGCTGCCTGAGGAATGGAATCTGATAGATGACAGTTCATGGCAGGTACAAAACATTTTACAAAATATCAGATATTTTGATCTGATCCTGTTTTGTAAAGGAGAAATTTTAGTGGAAGCAAAATGTGTTCCATCAGGCTCAAAGAAAAAATATAGTATGTAGTAAGGCTTAATATAACATGCTTAATTCTGCTCACACAGGTGATCATTCTACTATTTTTATCACTGACACTGGTCAGTGGTAGATGCCTAAGAAAAGAGAAGACAGGGCAATTGCGTAGTAATAGTTTCCCAGGTGCCAATTGTGCAGATGCAAGCACTTTCTGACTTAAGAACTTCCTGAGGTCATATCCCTGTTGCTGTTTTAATATAATTAGTAATTTTCTTCTCTCACTGAATGTATCTAATTATTTAGTTGAAACTCCCAATGGTTTCAAAAGGTTATGGCTCAAAGGCATGGTCAGAGAATTTGTATAATAACTACACACACTTGCTTTGTCTGAGTATGTCCTGGATTATTATTAAAGATAGATTTAAAACAAAAAAAAAGGTGTCTATTTTTAACAAAACACCATCTTATTTGCTCAAAACTATAATCTTGAGCTAAGAATCAAAGAGCTAGTGCATAATATGCTATAATTTGAATTTCTTTTACCTGACAAGACTCTTTTGGGAAGGAGAACCTTAGTAATTCTTTCCTATATAGTCTCAGTGGAATCCAGAGCAAAATGGAAATGGGGACATTTAGCTGGAAGATTTCTGAATACAAAATAAATGGCAAAGTTTTAAGGGCACAGGCATTTGAATACTATAATCAAAATGTCATTTAATGCAAATTCCAAAAGTAGTATCAACATGGAATTATAAACTTGACAGTGAAGTGCCTTTCATGAATAAATAGTTAAAGAAAGGTTAGGATATTGCCATGTCTATCATGCTTCTGCTTGCTCTTCAGAGTTCCTGCTATTCCAATTTGGTGTAAAGTAGGTAGTGTTGTAAACCCCTTTTTTTAGCTACAGGACCAGTTTTCAGTTCTCTTCAGATATTCAAATATCTCATCATCCTCTTAAAATGGAGAAATAACTATCCATTGAAAAACACACTCCAAAACTACACTTAGCCATTAAAAGAATATTCAGTCAAATCACTAAGTGGAAAGTGATTTTCTTTTTAAGGTTGATAAAGTGTGTATTTTAAGATTGGAAAAGCTAAGTAGACCCATCTTAATTTTCTGACAATGTATTCACTGACAAAGGGCAACATTAAGTTTCACCTGTGTTGAATTTTCCTCACTGGATAAAAGATAAAAATAAATTAATCATAAAATCATTTAAATTGAAAATGACCATTAAGATCAGCAAATTCAACCATTAACCTAACACTGCCAAGTCTACTACTAAACCATGTCCCCAAGTACCACATCTACACATATTTTAAATGTGTCCAAGGATGGTGACTCTACTGCTGTCCTGTTCAATCTGTTCCAGTGCTTGGCAATATTTTTGGTGAAGAAATCTTTCCTAATATCCAAACTATACCCTGGAAAAGATGAGGCAATTTTTTCTTGTCCTACCAGTTGTTCCTTTGAAGAAGAGATCAATAACCATATGGCTATACCCCCCTTTCAGGCAGAGAGGAATAAGCTCTCCCTTGAGCCTCCTTTTCTCCAGGCTAAACACCCCCAGCTCCTTCAGCTGCTTCTTATCAGACTTGTGCTACACACCCTTCACCAGTTCTGTTGCTCTTCTCTGGACTGCCCCGAGAATCTCAGTGTCTTTCGTGTGGTGAGGGGCCCAGAACTCAACACAGGATTCAAGGTGTGACCTCATGAGTGCTGAGTACAGGGGGACAATCACTGTCTTGGTCCTGTGGGCAAAACTATTTCTGGTTTGAACCAGGATGCCTTTGGCTTTCTTGACCACCTGGACACATGCTGGTTCATGTTCAGCTGGCTGTTGAAAAATATTTGTATCAAAAGTTTTTTTGATAAATTTCAAGTTGAAAAAAAACCCACAAGCATACACATAAAATGTTTTACAGCCTGCTATTTGGCGCTGTTTTAAGAGGTTTCAAGCTTCATGAAGTGATTGAAGCATTTTGAATAAGTTTGAATAGCTTAAAAATAATTAAATTTTAATCTTTACATACATTTACAGCTTTCCATTATCTTGAAGAAAACAAATTAAAAAACCTGAAAAGTGAGATTTTTATTGTCCATCCTTATGTAAGAGTAGCCTGTTCATGGCTCCTCTGCTTAAATATTACAAACCATGCTTCTCTTTGAAGATGGATGTGGTATCTGCAGTTACTGAATGGCATTACATTAATCAGAAGATAGAAAGTTGTATTTTTCCACCAATCACATACATTTCTCTGGAGACAAGATACAGGAAATATGTTTTGACAGTGATGAGACTACAGAATTCACCTTTATCATAACACATTCAGCTCGGCCACTCAGTCTTCATCTTACCATATTCTTATCTTGTTTTGCTTTTGTTGAACACTTTCAACTCCTCCAACATGCAGGTGAATGTGATTTTACTTTCCCGCAGCTAGACAGAGCACAGAGGTGCCATGCAAACAGGAAAATGCAGTTTAGATACTCACAGAGCATGTGTGCTAAATGGATAAGAGAACCATGAAGTTCTTGATATATGTTTTATGAACTGATGCTCATTAAAGCTTGGTCTAACAAGAAAATGTTGATCTTTCCTCATGCTTTAAATACACATTCATATTATAATGCTCTGCTGAAGATTTGTCATGAGACAAATTTATTATATTGTGTCTTTATTTTTTCTTCTCTAGTTGCATGGTTCAGCTTCTTTAAAAAGTAGTAGTTGCCCATGCAGTTTATATCAATATCTTCAGTCTTTAAAAAACTAAGTATAACTGGTGTGTGAGAAACTGATAATTCTTACAAAGATTGCTTTGATACTAATTATTTAAGACAATTTTCAATATAAAGTCACCATGGAATCATAGTGGTAGAGTCTTAGAATTCTACAATAACTTGGTTGAAAATGGCCATTAGAATTACTGAATGTAACCATTAATCTAACACGGTCATGTCCATCACCAAACCATGTCCCTAAGTGTCACACCTGTGTACTTTTAAAATTCTTCCAGGAATGATGACTCAAACACTTCCCTGAATAACTTCTTCCAATGCTTGACACTCCTTTCCAGAGCAGAATTTAGTTCTAACAGCCAATCTAAATCTCCTTTTGATATAATTCTAAGTAATTTCCTATTGTCCTATTACTTGTTCCTTGGGGGAGGGAGAGACTTCTACCTTCCTACAATCTCCTTTCAGTGATAAGTTCTCCTCTCAGCCTCCTTTTCACCAGGTTAAATACTTCCAGTTTCCTCAGCCACTCCCCATCAGACTTGTGCTACAGACCCTACACCAAGTTTTTTG
This sequence comes from Molothrus aeneus, assembly GCF_037042795.1. Lineage (NCBI taxonomy): Eukaryota > Metazoa > Chordata > Aves > Passeriformes > Icteridae > Molothrus > Molothrus aeneus. Next base: position 73,244,066 of record NC_089646.1, read on the forward strand.
CTCTTCTGTGGATATGCTCCAGTAACTCAGGCTCTTTTTTTGTAGTGATGGGCCCAAAACTGGACACAGTACTTGAGTTGAGGCCTCACCAGTGCTGCGCACAGAAGGACAATCACTGCCCTAGTCCTGCTGGCTGCATTATTTTTGATACAAACCAGGATGCCAGTAGCCTTCTTGAGCCATGCTGGCTCATGTTCAGCCTTCTGTCAACCATGAAACCCAGGCCCCTCTCCACTGGGCAGCTTTCTAGCCACTCTTTCCCAAGCCTGTCATGTTGCGTGGAGTTGTTGTGGCCCAAATGCAGGACACAGATTTTTGCCTTTTTCAACCTCATACAATTGGCCTCAGTCCGTGATTCTATTCTGATATCTCTGTAGAGCCTTCCTTCCCCCAACACTTCCACCCAACCTGGTGTCAAACTGCCTGAAGGTGCACTCAGTCTCCTCATTCAGATCATAAAGACATTAAATAGAACTGCCCTGGGGAACGCCACTTGTGACCAGGCACCAACAGGATTTAACTCCATTCACCACAACCTCCTGGACACAGCCATCCAGCCAGATTTTCACCCAGTGAAGGATATGCCTGTCCAAGACCCAAGCAGCCAGTTTCTCTGTCAGAAGACTATGAGAAACTGTGTTCAAAGCTTTATTGAATCCTAGGCAGACAATATCTCAGCCTTTCCTTCCTCCTCTAAGTGGGCCATCCTGTCATGGGAGGGGAATAGTGAAGCAGGATCTGCCCTTGAAAAAGCTGTGCTGTCTGGGCCTGATGCCCTAGTGCCTTGTACATTTCATGGAATGGCACTCAAGATGATCAGACCCATGACCTTCCCCAGCACCAAGGTCAGGCTGACAAGCCTGTAGTTCCTTGGATCCTCCTTCTGACTCTTCCTATAGGTGGGCATCACATTTGCTAGCTTCCAGATGTCTGGAACCTCTCCAGTTAGCCAGGGCTGCTGGCAAACTACTGAAAGTGACTCAGTGATCACTTTTATCATCTCCCGCAGTGATCCCCATCCAACCTGGCCTGTGGGGTTAACTGAAACTTTAATGACTTTAAATTAAGAGAAGGTAAGTTTAGATTGGCTATTTGGGAGAAATTCTTCACTGGAAGGGTGGTGAGGCTGTGTAACAGGATGCCCTGATGAATGCCCCATGCCTGGTGGTGCTCAAGGTTTTGAGCAGCCTGGGCTAGTGGAAGGGGCAGGGATGGGAGGAAGGTTGAACTATATTATCTTAAAGTTCTTTTCCAACACAAACCATTCTATGAGTCCGTGAAATTCCACCTGTTTGCCTTTGAAATTTTTCTTTTACTAGTAGAGGGTTTTTAAATAATCTAAACAATTTGAACACTTAGCTACAATTGACACATACAAGACAATCTTATTTACCAAGTTTACTTAAAAATATCTTCCCTAATAATTTTAGTTGCTAGCACTTTTCTTGATGCACTTTTCTTGATGTTTGTACATTGCTAGTATGTTCTAAAGATGGTATTTTCATCTCTTGAATTTTTCACTCATTATTTAGAACAGAGTTTTATGTAGAGTTTAAAGACCAATAGAAAAAATAGTCTGCTTTTAAGCCTGATTTGATGATGGAGTCCCCTGTGAAATTATAGAAAATTATATCCTGTGCCCTCTTTGCAGCTAACTCACAGCCTAGATATTGCTGACAGCATTTGCCCAAAGTTATCATACTGCTGGTCAGGAGCTTATATAATTGACATATCTACTTTTATTCCACTTTTCAAAATGCATGGAGTAGTACAGCATTTTGTCATATTCTGCTGGATAGCTAAAAGGAGTGGATATTTTCTTTTAAAAATATTGATTCTGTAATTACTGACAAAATAGGAGGAATCACTAATAAAACATTGTCAGTATTTCACCTGAGGACACAATTTAGAAACTTTTAATAAATGCAGCAGGATATGAGAAAATATGGTGGCTGTATTTTTTGTTCATATATGCATTTCACCAAAAAAAAGGCTGAAAGGAAGTAATTAATTACAATATATATGTTAAGGGTGAATCAGTATCAACCTGCCACTGACTAAGAAAGACTGCTGTACATGAAACATTAGAATTCCACAAAACCAAAGGAATCAAAAAGTGTCTTTGCTTTATCGTAATGTGGTACATTAACTGGCCATCACTGAATAATTCAATACTTCTATGCTGAAAAGAAAATAATAATGATTCTCTTGCATTTCTTCACTCCGATACCTGACATACAACAACTCTTAATTACCGGTTTCAGTTCTACTTCCATTTCTCTCAGAGAGAAGTGGATGCTCAGAGCATTGTCAGAAGCCATATATAAAGACCATGGCAGCACCAGGAACAGGGCGCATTTTCAAGCTCACAATATGGTTCAAGCTGCATGCAATCGAATTTATTGACCTCAAACTGTCAGACAATAAATACAACACAAACCTAAAACACATTCCTGTTAAAAGCCAAGGAGTGTTTAAAATAAATCTGACTGCAATTTTAAACATCAAGTCTGTTTCAATTTTTAATATTAATTAACAGATTAACTATGCCTTAATTCCAAATGGAACATGCTAAGCCTATCTAGGACATTTATTCAGATGGGTGTACCTAATTGAATCAGTACACCAGTAATGGCACAGATCCAGTCTCCATCTCGGTACAGAATTCAGAGATGGTGAACTGAGTAGGAGTGCTTTATGTATTCAGACAAAGCTTAATAGCAGGATTTGAGAATTTGTTCAAAGCTCTGGGTTCTCAATATCTACAACTTAGTGTTGCTAGATCGTGTTTCATTCTTCCAGAGGTCTCTGAATAGCAGTATCATGCATTCCTATTGAGCCACATGTGAAGAAGAGTCATTGAGTCCTTCTAAACCTTCCCTGAGGGACAGAAATATTTTTGCATGAAATATTAAAAAGCTCGTCAGGATGATGTCTGTGGCATTCACATAAAGTGGGAATGCCTGGATTTGGTTGGAAGATTAAGAAAACTGAAGCAAACCCTAAGAATATTTGCCCCATCTTCACAAGCACATATACCAGAGTGCAACATGGACTGCTGGTTGAGAAGCTACCCTATAAAGGATGTTATGTGTTCAAACATCCTCAGACGGAAACCATTTTCCCACATTCTTGGCAAACACAGCAAATAGTAGCAGTAAAAAGGAACAAATCCACTTTAGAATACTTGGGAGGAATCTTGATAAGAAATAAAGTATTTTATTTGTAGTTCATAAGCCTGCATAATTTCAGTTAAAGTTTTATGAACTTGATTGGTTTATGCAGAGAATGTAACAAATTTTATTTTCACAGTCTACTTTTCAAGAGCAATGACAATAAAATGCAGGTTGAAGGAGGCATCTCAAAGTCATTAAACTGTCAGCCCTCTCCAAAAGAAAATTTTTCAAATGTATTATTATTATTTTTTATGTGCTTATCAGTGAAATAAAACTTGGATTTGATTATAGATGATGCATTTATTGTGAAGTTTTTTGGTTGTTTTTCTTTTTCATTTTCAGATGGATGAATTTTTACAAGTGTCCTGTTCTTTACTGCTTGACTTAGTGTAAAGTGATTTAATTGAATGAGATCATAACCATAACCTTTCGAGATTTCAGAGGAGTGGAGTCAGGAACCTTTTGTTTATATTTAGAAATCCTATAATGGAATGCACCACTGACATCATGGCTCAACATGTTTAGATATCAATGACATAAAATGATATCTCAGGAATGTTCGTGTAGCCAGTTCATGAAATTTGCCATTTGATAGGATAGAGGCAGTATTCTTCTAACTAAGTTATTTCAGGAGATTTCCATAGTATCAGAACTTGAGCCTTAAATCACCACTTTTCTTTGAAATATGCAGCGATATACACTGTTATGTCAATAATTGGTGACCATTCTGATCTGAGAGCATTACATGCTTATCTTATATGTGTGCAAAGCATTGCAGGGACGATGTCCATAACAGTAATGACTGAAAAATGCTTTGCTTATATTTATATTTTCAGACATCCAGGGCTGTGGGCTTACACAGTATTTGCAAAGGGTTTCTTGCAGGCCACAAACAGAGTAAGAAGTGGTTTAAGAAGTGGTTGATATTTCCTCAATAATTCTGAGTTACTTAGGGCTTAGAAATTTCATATTCAATCGCCGTGGATAATTTAAAAACATAACAAAGTGGACATATTTATAGAAAAGTTATGAAGCAGGAATTCTTTCTCAAGCTGTAGTTTTTTAAATCACTGCTATGAAAATATGCAATAGCCAGAGAGATTACTGTGCTTAGCCTATAATTTTCTAACAAAACCTGTATTTGTGTCTGAATAATCAATTTGTCCAGTCATTAGTTCCCAGAATGATTGAATGGCAATTGTTATATACCAAAAAAAAGGAAAAATAAAAGAATGAAAGGTGAAGCTCTTTTAGATTTGATGCTACTTATTAGGAAGTGATAGAGTTCACAATCCTTAGGAAGAAAAATGAACAATAAAAAATAAACTTCAAAAAGGTGGACTTTAACAAACTCAGAACACTTAGAAACAAATTTAGTAAATCTTAGTTAAGATTCACAGCTGAATCCTAAAGAGATAATACTAAGGGCAGAAGTGCAGACTATCCAATTACAGAGGAAGAACAGGAAGTATATCAAGAGATCAAATGACTTAAACCATGAAAGAGATCATGCAGACTATGAAAACTAGGTCAGATAGAAACTTGGAAAGATAGGAAAAGTGGCTCACATAGATACCAACAACACCAGGACATATATAGCTTAAAACACAACCAGGAAGTAACATGCAAGAGTGTTGAGAAATAATTCTGCAAGTATATTTAAGGAAAAAGGTAGCCAGTGGTGGAAATGGTCTATCAACAGGGGAAAATTACCATGTCTTTCCATCAGCATTCCCTGAAATACTCAACCAAAGGCATAGCTGATGTCATTGACAAGGTCTTACTGCCTTATTGCTATTTCCAATAGATGGCTCACAAAGTACGGAGATGATGACTATGATGAGTACAACTATAAGATTAGTTTCACAACCTGCAATTCTATAGTATCATTAGACAGCGCTACAGAGTAGAACAACATGATAACATTAGCCCAGCTCTCATGGATGATAAACAGCATGATGGGCAACATATACTACAAGGAAGATATTACACAAGACAAGTGAAAGTACAAGCACACAAAATTTGAGAGCAAATAAATCAACATTGTGACCAGAAATTTTTAAACTAATGAAATAAGTGTCTATAAAAAATTATTATTATGGGTTCTAGTCAGATTTGTTATTATCTCAACCCATCACACCCTACATTGGGCAACAAAAACAATTTTCATGGTTTAACTCCCGCTGACAACTAAGCACCACAGAGCTGTTTGCTTGCTTCCCACCTTCACAGTAGGATGGGGAAGAGAATTGGAAAAGTGAGTAAACTTGTGTGCTGAGAAAAAGACAGTTTAATAGGAAAAAAAGGAGAATAATAATAATAACAGCAATTAGAATAGACAAAATACGTGATACACAATTTAATTGTTTACCACTCGCTGACTGATGACCAAATTATTTGTAAGACTTTAAAAGATAATAAAGTAACAGCTAATTTGGATTTAATGTTTTATGTGTAGTAGAAGAATCAAAATATACTATATTGTGGCCTTAGTAAGATGGCTGACACAGTTTAACACATTTTTGTAATTAAGCTGCACAGGTGTAGTATAGATGAGACTACCAGTGTTACAGTGAAACTGGTCACCAGATGGCATTCTTAGAGAAACTGTCAATGGTAGGAGATTTACTTAAAGCTTCTCAGTGGATCCTACTTGAATTCTAGTTTATTCTTCATTCATATCCTGGGTGATGGAATAGAAAATATGTTTATTGCATTGTCCTGGTATAAACTGCAAGAATACTGGGAGTAGGATTACAATTCAAAATAATTTTAAAAACGGGGGGGGAAATAATGTTAAATTAATGATTCAATTCAATAAAGGCAATTATTGTCTTCTGCTTTTCGATTGTAATTTCAGGTACATGAATACAGAGATAGAAGTTCTACATGAGTTGATTAAATAGCAATTCAATATCAAAGGATCTGAGGATAATCCTCAGCAGATCATAAGCCACACATCAATCAGTGGTGTCATGCTGCTGTTAAGGAGAGCATTGCACATCATGCTGCGATATGTAAATGAAGTACAGCTCACACAAGATGCTGGGTAATTCTTCTGCTTTGTTCCTCACACATGAAACCTTAGCGAGAATATAGTAACCTCTTCTGAGTAGCCATTAGAACCAGCAAGAAAGCTATACACCAACAATTCAAGTAGTTCAGAAGAGAAAAATTAATATAATCAGAGATGTGGATAGTTTTTATAGAGAAAGGAAACGATACAATTTGGGATTGGTTGTCTGAAAGAATACCAAAGATTTAAGAATAATTAAATATCTAAAATACTGGTTGAAAGTGAAAAGTAGTTGCCAGTTCTCTGTGATAGAGATAATAGGACAATACATAATTAATTGGTTTAAATAACATTTTCATTTGTACATTGAAATAATAAATATAAAGATATATTAGAACGGGCCAGTTTCAGAGTCTGTGAAGTCTCCCCTTTAGGAAATCTTTCCGAACGGGAAAACATCTTGCACATAACTATACTTTATATTTTGAAGCAAAGTGGTGGACCAAGGACTTCTGAGATCCCTTCCAGCTCAGTTCTGTAATTCTGTACTGACTGATTTAAATACTGAGACTTTATAATATTTTTATATATTTTATTACCATAAAGAAAAAAGTGTTAGAGCAAATTTCCGGTATAATAATAACACTTAAAGAAAAAGAGAAACTGACAGTTATTTCCCCAAAGAGCAGGTTTTTAAGTTGCCTAATTGATCTAGGTTTGCAAAGACTTATAATTAAATCTTAGGGCAAATATATGCATTCAAATCCTGTTAGAGAATAATGGGATTCACATGTATAATTTTTCAACTCCTACACACAGCTTTGAAAATACCCTGAAGTCTAAACAAAAAGGTACCCACAGTGACAAAAGCAGAGTTTAAAAACAAACATTAAACAGTTTTATATCTGTTCACGAAACAAAATACCACTTTTCATGAAGACCTGCTTTGGATGTAGAAAGAAGGGGGGCTACTTTCATACCTGAGACTCTTTCTCAACAACCAGACAAACTCAATAAGCTAAATCTGCCCTGAAGTACATGACACAAAACTTAGCAATCACTCTTCAGTTCAGTGGGAGACCTAGCCCACCTCTGGTTGTTAATTAAAATGATTGATTAGCTCTGTTTAGCATAAAATAAATTTAAGTGCTGTATAAAAAATTGAAATATCAAAAAATGTCACTGCTCCTGTAGTATCATGTTTCTCTGTTTGAACTGATCTCACATATATTGTTGAATGGCAGGAAGCCATAGAAATTAATCTTAAGTGTTTAAGCAATGCAGTATTTACATTAATTAAATCAGCTAATTAAGCAAACAATTAAAAGCTTGCAATATTAGCAAGTAATTGTTTACTAGGCATTTTTTGAAGTTTGTCCATAAGTTTACATTATAGGCATTTAAATGAATTTCCTAAATGTACTGACATATTACATAAATTAGAATCAAACCAAACATATGGAAGAAGCCCTGGACAACACTAATTCAATCTTCTTAAGCATTTATGAACAGCTTAAAATAATTCTTATTGATTTACCTGATTATATCTTCTACTTAATCTAAATGGAACACTTCATTGCAGCCATAATTGCAGGTTTTATTGGCAGTTAAAATACAAAATCTTATGTAGATAATTGGTAGTTATAGAACTGTTGATACAATAAGACTTAAAAAATATTATATATGGCTTTTTAAAAGCTTTGAGGTTTGAAAACCACTTTATTTCGGTCACAATATTGAATATTACAGCACAATTATCAATGTTTTATCATAGAGTTTAAAGCTTTCATCTTAGCTCTTTGATCATTTTAAATCAACAAGGGATTCATTACATCATGTAAAAAAAATCTGTTTGTGCATCTTTTATGTCATGGAAAAGGGATCATAGCTCTGTGTGCTAATGAAGAAATTATAAGGTATTGATTTGAGGAAAAAAACAAGCCCTGACTAATCTTTCTTCCTCAGCTAACTCACTTTCCTTTTGTTTCTGCACTGCTTTATATGTATTCAGGAATAAATAGAACCTATTTGTACTCTTTTTTCCTTTGGAAATTGAACAAGGGGGCTGTTATTGGCATGATGTACATCCCTTTCTATAAGAAATTAAAGCAAAAGAAAGCAGCTGTATATAAACCAAATCTTTTTAGAATGTATTATATGGAATCTACTTGATCCTAAAAGAGTCCCATCTAGTAGTAAGTAATTTTCAATTTTAGACTTTTTTTCCTATATCTTTCATTTTCCTGTTCTCCAAATAGTTCAAGGTATAAATTCATCTTAACATTGATACTACTGTATTGGCACAAAAAGCTAGTGTATTTGAGGGGCTGATGAATATCAAAACAAATAAAAGCATTTAGTTATTGAATTTTATTTTAAAATAAAAACAAAGTATTGTTTGTTGCAATGAAAATAAGATGATATTAGGTACAAAAGACTGAACAAGCAGGTAGTAGCCTTTTCTGAGGAAAGATACTGAACAACAGTTTACCTATGAACTATAAAAAGAACTATAGGATGTACCATGGCAATGAAAACACTGGAACAGTGATTGGAATATGTTGGAAAGAAATTCATGGCTTCCTCATGTTATTTGAGAGGCCTATTCTTTAGAACTAACAAATTAAGCAAACAGCATCATCTAGAAAGAACAAACCCTTAGTTCCCCCAGGTAAGAACAGCTATGGCTAGTATCAGGCATACTTCCCTGAGATAAGTGACATAGGTCTAAATTCTCTCCCAGATATCTTCATGTCTGTCCCAATTTTCCTTCATTTGTGCTCAGGGATCTTTTATCCATCAATTGGTTATGCAGATGGAGAGGTCTTTGTAACTGTGGTTTGTATATGCAGGGAGATCACTTAAAAGGCTGAAAATCAGTTGAAACTGTGTCGCAGACATCTTTTTGTGAATATCTTTTCTTAGGATTTTTTTCCCTTCTGAGAAGCTGAGGCGTCAGAAACAAAATGTAAACAATGGTTATCTGCTGCTGTGGAATGCGTCAGGTGGATTTTTGATTGGGCCATCTTGAATGTTTACAATTAATGGTCAACAACAGACCAGATAGCTTGGACTCTCTATCCGAGGCACAGATCTTTGTTATTCTTTCTTTGCTATTCTTAGATAGCCTTCTGAGACTCGAAACCTTTTCCTTCTATTTCTTTTTAGTATAGTTATAATGTAATATATATATCATAAAATAATAAATCAAGCCTTCTTAACATGAAGTCAACATTCTTGTCTCTTGCCTCATCCAAGAACCCCTGTGAACACAGTCACTAAACTGGACAGAGTTGTATCAAGTAACGAGAAGAACCTTTTATATTATGTTAATAGCAAGAAGAGGTCTAAAAACCATTGGATTGATAGTTGTTGAAGATAGTCATCTGACTAATATGGATGAATAAAAAGCAGAGGTATTCAATACATTTTTTTACCTCCCTCTATCTTTATTAATTTATATCCTTACTGACCTTGGGCTTCCTGGGCCCCAGAGTCAGAGGATGAGGAGTCTGGGAACAGGAATTCTCCATTTGTGGACACTGAAATCATAATGGATCAGCAGTATCAGCTGAAAGTTCACAAGTCTGTAGGGCTGGGTGGGATTCATCCTCGAGTTCTGAAGGATTGAGTAAATGTCCTGGCAGGACTGTTCTCAATCATCTATGAAAGTCTTGGGAGTCTGAGGAGATCCTTACTGACTTGAAGATGACAGATGTTATTACAATCTACAAAAAGGGCACTGCTGTAGCAAGCTACAGTCTAACCTCACCTCCTGGAAAAATTATGGAGAAGAATATTAGTTCATTATTCTTTAAATAATTTTATATAGACATATGTCTATTATAGGGTCCACTTCATGCATGAAGAAAGGCAATGTTTGCAGGTTTTTTGCCTGTTAGGAAGGTGTTTGATGCCGTCCCTCACAACATCCTGATGAGGGTTTAGGATGCTCTGGGTGAAAACTCTCTGAAGGGCAGAGCTCAGAGAGCTGTGGTGATTGAAGCTACATCTGGCTGGTGACTGGTCACCAGCAATGTTTCGCAGGGTGCAGCTCAGGGCCAGTCCTGTTCAATCTGTTTATCAGTGATCAGGATGCAGGAATTAATGCAACATTAATGAGTTTGCTGATGATCCCAAAGTGGGAGGTACTGTTGACTTTCTTGAGGGACAGGACAGGAGGCTTGCAAAGTCCAAATGTCAGATTCTAGGATGAAGTAATGATAGAGACAAATATAAATGAAAGAACAGTGGCTGGAGAGCAGACCTGTAGAAAGGGACCTGGGGGTGCTGGTTGACAGAAGCTCAGTGTGAGTCAGCAGTGTATGCCCTAGGTGGTCCAGAGGGAAAACACTGTGTACCCTGTCAGTCCTGGACTGTCAGTCCATTAAACACAGCATCACCAGCCAGGCAAAAGAAGTGATTTTTCCACTGTATTCAGATTTGGTGCAGCCTCACTTTGGGTACTGTGTGCTGTTCTGGGTCCTCCAGTTTAAAAAGCATGTGTAGATCCTTGAATACCTCCAGAGGAGGGTAAAAATTCTTGTTAAAGGCCTGGAAGGAATGTCCTACAAGGAGCTGCTGAGGACTTCAAATTCTTCTATTTTGGACCAGAGGAGGCTGAGAGGTGATCTCATTACTCTCTGCAGCTTCCTGAGGAGGTGAAAAGGAGAGGAAGGCGCTGAAGCATTCTCCATGGTATCCAGAGGTAGGGCCTGTGGGAATGGGTCAAATAATTATTAATGGCAATAGGAGGCTTATTCTGGACATCAGGAAGCATTTTTTTATGAAGAGGATGGTCAAACACTGGAACAGGCTTCCTAGCAAATGGTCAATGCCCCAAGCCTGTCAAGTTTAAAATGCAATTGGACAATACCCTAACAACAAGGCCTGAAGTGGTCAGGAACTCAGATCATTGTAGGTTTCTTCGAACTGAGATATTCTATTTTATTCTACTCTATTCTATTCTATTTGGATCTTGAGATGAAAGCATGCCCTACTACCATTTTCTTTAAAACACAGTAAGATGAATCCCTTACAGAAAAGTTTGTAGCACAAAATCCTGTGTGGTTTCAGAGATTAGGTATTTATACAGCAAAGCTGTAGTATGTGAAACAATAGCCTTGTGTCCTAATTTTACTACTGTGTAGTGTACATGGGACTTCACTGACTAATACTGTCCCTGTGAACTATGATCAAGTAGTCAAAACATATTGAGAATGGAACAAAAATTAAGGTTTATGGATTGTGCATATGTCAGGACAGTGTGTAAAGTTCTAGGAGCTACAAGCCTGCCTGCTCAGGTTATTTGTCCTTTCTTCATGTGAATTTTAGTTTGGCTGGTGCCTTTCTTCACATGTAAAATGGAAATCAGAAAAAAACAGGATATGATGGAGGATGAGGGAGGGGTAAGCAGGACCAATGTGTGACTGCCCAGGAAAGACAGTTGCCTTATGCATGTCTTGAGTTCTTGTCTAGGAAAGATTAAATATGAATTTCATGAACTCTTCCACTATGAAGTAAAATTTCATAGGAAGTCCTCCACTCTACTCTCTTCTGTTTTTTTTTTTTCCCTTACCTCTTTTCCTCAGAGAAACTGTGCATTAAATAGCACTAGCTAGTTCTTTAAAAAGAAAGAACTGTGTATGCATCACAACTCGCAGAACATAAAAAATTACTTTGTCTCACTGGAGAAAGTATTTTTGTAATTAAATCATATAAATAAACTGACTTTATTAGCTAAAGATTGATATAATGGTTTCATTTTTAACAAGAAAGCTGAGCTTATAGCCATAATGTCTTCAATACAAAAGAATTGCAATAAAACACTGGAGGAAACAGCCTCTTTGAAAATGATTTTTTATTGATTTATTCAAACTGTTAACTCTCTAATAGCAAGGAGTCTGTATCAAAATATTTTGAAGGATGCTATATTTTAGAATAAGACTTCTAAAGGACTACATATATTATAGTTAGTCATGGTTGTGGATAACTGTCAGTACTGTACCTTTCAATGAATTTCAATCTGTATCACTCATACTGCAGACAACTGCTATGCTCTTGGTTTATATAGGAATTTGTACTGTGCTTTCCTCCTGAAATTTTATCTTGGCTTTGAGAAACCGTTCAGAATGAGAATTTAATGGAAGAAAAAATAAGTACTTGCAAAATAGATAATTTTTCAGGTACAAAAAAAAACATATCATGAAAAAACAATATGACAAATTTTAGTCCAGGTTGGATGGAGGCCTGAGCACCTTTGTCTAGAAGAAGGTGTCCCTGTCCACAGCAAGGGGTTGGAATTAGCTAATACTTAAGGTCCCTTCAGACCCAAACCATTCTATGATTCTATGAAATAAAACCTTTGCTCAAAATTAGTAAAAAACCTGGAAATGTCAACAAGCAAACAGGTTCTGGAAGTAGTACATTTTTAAAAATTTTATCTCCCTTTTTCTGGTCAGAAAAGCTTCATGCACCTTCTAACAATATCAGGCATTCTTACATGACAGAAGAAGTCCATAGTTTCCAAGGATGTGAGAGCTCCCTTGGACATGCCTGGTATCCTAAACCAGATTATCAGGCTTCTGCCCCATTCTGCATTAAAGAAAATATTACTTATACTTCTGGCAGTGTAAGTAAATTAAACCCCTGCAACTGTTTCATAAAAGTTTGAAAAACTTAAATCTACTTATTAAATCTCTGAATCATACTGTCTGTTTCATGCTAATCACATCAGGTAGAAAGAGATCATTTCAGTATTGCGAAAGCTGGAAAAAAACCCTCACCTCATAAAGTGATACTAATTAAATATTTAAAAGGTGACTCTCAATATGAAACAAGATAGCTAGATCTTAAAGTTCAAAAACTATGCAACATTTTGTTTTATAGAACTGTGAATTAATGCCTTTGGAATAGTACTTAGGAACAGATGAGAAGAAAGAAAAATTGAAAAGATATTACTTAGCATGAAATTTGCTATATTGTTATTATTGTCAGAGGTGCAGAATAGATTTTTCATTTGACATTAGTGAAAAACATTTTAAACTTGAGAACAATTTAACTTGGGCTACATGTGGTGTGCAACCTGCTTTGTAAACAGAAGGCAATGGGATCCATTTTATTGACTGGTAAATATTTTCATTTGTGTGCTTGCCCTCATAGGGATTTCTCGTACTGTTTCAGACCTTTTTATAGAGGGTAAAGCTTTTATAGTTCTCTCTGCTTGGAGGAGAGGTATTGATTATGCAAACTTGCTAAATGTTGCTCAGTTACAGGGATTCGATAATAATAGCAAATATTGGTTGTTTAGTTGGGCTGATCTTTCAGTAAAGGTCTGATGAAACTTTAAATGTTGGGGCTATTTTAAAGTGATTTATTTCAAAACCAGATAATGAAATGGAGTTCTGATTACAGACTGAACTTTATAAATTGACATCATATCCCATTTATATACCTTATAAATTGAAAAGAGTTATTTTATTTCTTGAATTATTTCTAAATGTTGCCTGGCATTTCTTTTTAAATATGAATCTTTCAACTTGACTGAGACTCTTATCATTGGATATAATTTTTATACTCTATTTGACACATAGTGACATTTAGAGGAGATAAATATCAGGATTCTTACTAATTTAATAGAATAATTTTGGTGTCTCTGAGTTGTCAGTGTTTGAGGGATACATACTGCCAGTTAGGGGAAATTTTGTCTGCACATTTTGATGGTGTACAGAAAATAATGTCAAGTAGTGAGATTTCTCCAGTTAAAAAAAAAAAAATAAATAAAGAGAAAGAAAAGAGAAAGGGAACCTTCCAGAATGACTGCCTGTAAAAGTATGAACCAGATTTCTTTGTTTAAGGAGATTGTCCTAACACTAGATACGGAAATGTAAACTTTATTAAGTGGCACTGATGCTCCTTTTATGATTTTGCCATTTAATTATAATATCAAATTATTCAAGAATCATTTATTTATTAAAAGTTTTTTTTTTATATCTGCAGAAAAAATAGGAGGGATGGAGATTGAAATAACATCCTATTTAAGAAACATTATAGAACAGAGCAAAATAGTCAAAACTGTCCTGAAAATGTTTGGTTGTTTTATATTTGGGGTTTTTTTTCATTCTTTTCCAAAACACAATTTTTGAAAACACAATTTTTCACCTGTGAGTCCTAAAGCTGACTGTTTCAAAAATTGAACAACCCTTTTGAAATTCAGAAGCTTTGGAAGCTATAAATATTTTTAAATTTCATTTCAGTACTCCTTTTTCCCCAGAAGTGATAAGGCGTAAATCCTTTATAGTCTTATTGTTCTACATCAAAAAGCTCTCTATCACTGATTTCTTTATCCTGTTGACATTTGTACTTTTTGTCTGGAAGTATGAATTTTCTAAGTCTCAAGGTGTGTAGGTTTTCTGATTACAAATATACAACTGTGCACAATTCTTTTTAGCACATTTTTTTCTGCTTGTATTTGAATATTAAAATTATTATCATGGAAGAAGTGAGTTTATTTAAATTTTCTCCAGCTGGATTATAACTAAGACTGACAAAGTAAAACCAAATCTAGGATATATATTAAATAAACACAAAATATCTCATATCTTATCTCATACCCTGCCCAGTGTAAGAAGCATAAGTCCTTCATATGAACAAATTGTAGTATTCTGCAAGGTTTTCTTTAAAGGGAAGTACTCTCACATGTCAACATTATTTCTTCTAATATTTGTAATATTTGTAACTAATATTTGTAATTTATAATGCAGTGCTGTATTATAACAACATGCACATCTTTTGACTCAAGTTTGAGACATCAATTCCACCTATACAAATGTATAGGTGGGATATTATGATATGTACAAGCAGTGAAGCTGGTTTACCTTGTTGTAAAGATGAACATAGGAATCCACAAAGATTCATAAAGGGTAGAACATGGGCACTCATCCTCATATACATTACCATGGCTGATGTGTTAACAGTACTGCTGATTTCAAGAAAATACATCATTTAGAATTTCATTCATATCTTTTAGGAGTACAAACAAATGCCAATGTTTGCAAGCATGTAAAATGCAAGGTAAAGGTAGAATTGCATATGCTATCTAGAATATTGCAAGTGGTTTTTTTGTGGGTTTTTTTGCTTCCTTTAATATGAATTTTCAATATAGAATGTAATTTGATCATAAATGTACACCTCAAATTCAAAATGTTGTGTGTTTTTTCTCTCTAAAGCTGAGCTACCCTGTATAAGTTACTTGACTTGGAAGTAGCATAAATTATGGAAATGTTAGGGCAGTTAGAAGATGACAGCTTGTGTGGCCTGCTTCTGCTGTTAGTTGGAAAAAAATTGTCACCCCATCATTTTGTGGTGCTTGAGGCCAGGCACTGCATGCTCTTGGCTCCTCTGGACTCCCACAGTGGGTGTGGAAGCACATTGCTGCTGTGGTTAGGGCTAATACTATACTGAAAAGTCTAATATAGGCATTACACTGTTCTGTAAACAAGCTTGGATTTGAAATCTCCCTGTTCTTTAAGTTCTTGTCCAAATGAGCATGAGTTTGGCTAGAGGAGTGGTTGCAAGTGAGTTTTAAGATGGGATAGATCTTTGAGTCTACCATATCTCAAATTTTTATCCAAAGCTGCAATTTTCTTGTCTTTTGACTTTTAAACTTTATTCCCGCAGCCTACCCACTTACACAAGAGACAGAAGGCCGTGTTGAGTCATTACCTGGTGAGTATGTCTTCATCATGATGCAGCCACCAGAAGTATATTTTTTTTCTAAGCAAGATTTGTGGGCATACAGCAGTATCATATTTTCAGAGATTCCCTTTTGCTTCATCAGGACACATCTGAAAAAAGTTAAAGTCCTTTTTGCTACATGTTAATAGAACCAGATGAGCACCGTGCCACCAATTATTGTCTTCAAATTTCAGCCCACAAAAAACCGGCCTGAAATTAGGTTCTCCATTATGGCATTACTGATTTTTTTAAGTACAAGAACTTGACTGTGATTCCAGAAGGATGTAGGAAATAGTATATATATAGACCACCTTTGTACTTGAACATTCCTTTAAATTTATTGTTATTGTTGTAATATTTCCCATTGCCAAAGAATTTGAGAAAGGCCTTATCATGTAAATATGATACAAAAATACTCTGTGCAAATGAAGGGTAAAATAAACTGGGATTTTTTATTCTTAATATATTCCAAATAAAAATAGGGCGGATTTGCAACAGTTTTGAAAGAATTTTCCAGTCAAGTCTTAAAATAATTATAGTCTATCTGTCATTGTATGAACAGCCAAGATAGGCACTCATACTGCACAGGAGCAAAATGACAAATAACCAATTGCCTGTTGCATACGGAGAGGAAATCACAGAAACCAGTAAAACATTCAGAGTACATATCTACCAGCTAAACACAATTCTAGTAATTAAGTATCCAAAAGACCAATAAACAAGACTGTGTCCTGATACATTTGCAGCATCCAGGTTAGTGTATTTCTGACAGCAGGGATTCTTAGCCATTTGAAGAATAGCAAGAGTGGGTATGTAGAATCAATCCTACACTTTGCAAAATAAATGAAAAGACATGATTTGTGATATCTTTTTCCTGTTAATTGCTCATACCTCTACTTGACTGTAAACCAGAAGGAAACCCTTGGACAAGTAATTCTTCTAAGATACAGTTACTCTTTGTAGAGAATTTACATCACTAAAATTTCAGATACATGTAAAATCACAGAACTAGAAGAAGCACTCGTAGACTTAACATATTTATTACAGAAACTAACTCTTACCTTTACCACTTCTCCTACTCTGTTTTCTATCACTGTGTCCTGCAGATTTTTTTTTACAAGTGACTCTTTAGACATCTATTTTGAAATTAAATACAAAAAAGTTCACTGTTGTTGAGGAATACATTCAGTGCAGGTAGCTTGGGGTGCAGCTCCAGGTTGAGCTCTAGATGGCAGCCCCTTTGTGCAGAACAAAGGTCCTGGGACCTATGGCCCAGCCAGGGGACTGGGCTCTCAAAGATACAGCAGCAGCTGAGGACATCACATCCTCCTGTGCTTAGACTGGGAAGGTATAAAAGCCCAGGGTTTCTCTTGTTTGGGGTCCTCCTCAGGTTTTCCTTTGTTTGGGGTCCTCCTCAGAGGCACCAGCTTGAGCTGATATTTTCTTATTTAGCTATTGCACCAAGATAAAATCATTTTAAGGATTGAGATGTCTGAGACTCTGCTACGGGAAATCTAAGGCTGATGGAAGCGTGGTCTGCCTCTGAGTGTGGGGTGTGTAGGGAGCCAAGCAGGGCACCTGTCAGCTCACTGCAGCCACCCAGCAAGAAAGGGCTGCAGCCCCAGCCCAGGGGTGAAGGTGTGACTGCCAGACTGGCTCCTGGATGATCAGACTGGGAAGTTTTCCTACAAACACTCATAGACGTGAACCCATTCCTGCCTTAGTTTAGGCATAGCAAAGATCAAAAGAAGGTCTGTATATGTACTGGAGACCTGCTGATAATAAGTACTAACTGATAATATACTAACATTAAGTATTATATAATATACTTAGTAATATACTAAGATTAGGAGGGCACAGCCACAGTTAATTTAGGGTTCATTAGATATTCTGCTGTGCTTTTCATTTACAGAAAAGAATACTGTGCTTGAAATTACTTGTATTTGGCATGTTTATCTAGGATTTAATTCTGAAATATTTACATGTATACCTTTAAGCTTCTTTCTATTCTACCATATGGAGGATGCATTATCTCATAGTTCTGTGCAGCACAGCTTGGTACTTGGCCTAGTAATTCACATCCCACATTTAAAACTTCCCATAAACTTGACTGAAATATACCACAGAAACACAAGGTAGGCCATTGCTTACTGCTGTGGGTAATGCTATTCTCTTCAATGAAACTATTCATACAGGTAAAAGTCCCATTTCCTGGGCTGGTCTCATGATGAACCATAAATTCTTAAATTTGGTAAGCCTTAAAGATGAAAAGAGTAACATAAGTGAGAGCAGTTAATGCTACTTTATCATCACCGCATTCCCATGGTCAGGACTTTGTTTATGTCTGTGTGTATTACACACAGTTACATACATATGTATGACCCTTTTATTTCTAAGAAATGCTCAGTTATATTAGGAATTAGAGAAAGAACACATGCCAAGTTTTCCTACAAATAGGCAAAATGAGAAATACTAGATTTCCTAGTTCCTAAAGTAGCAATTTTTGTTGAAAGGAAACAACTGCTTTAGCTTTGAAAAAAACTCAAAAGCCAAAGTGATCAAGACAATTTATTGTCTCTTCCAATCTTCCCACTCACTCTAGCAAAGTACATTTGACAGAGAAACTTCAATGCCAACTACATAAATACTGGGAATGGAATTACACTCACTGTTGTATCAGTCACTCCAAATCAATTGGGAAAAATGCTTTGTGTAAACCCGGTAAATCTCAAAATGTTGTCCTCCATTTCCACTCTTCTTTTGCTTTAGTAGAAGTGGAGAATGTGAAAGATGTTCAAATAATTGAAGTTTGAGTGGGTTCTGTAAGCAAGAGTGGTGAACTTGCAACAGAAGGCAAAAGCACATGGTACTGATTTTCTGAAGGCTGTTTCATGTGCTTCACAGATCTTTCTAGAACAGAATACTATAAAGTATGTGATCTGTATAATAAAACAGTAATTTTAAATATAAAGACTAAGGATAAAATAATAAAAAAAAGCTTCTTTGAAAGGTCTCAAGCAATGAAAATTATAATTTCTTTTCAAAGCAAATTCTGAGAATATGACTGGTTTTAATTTTAGGGATAGAAAAGTTGGCTTTATGAATACTGCATTAATTCCAAACCTCAAAATAATTTTTCTTCCTTGGCAAAAATATTACATATCCCTTTTATTTCTGTTTCTCTCTTTACTGATTTAAATTTCTTTTAGTTTGATTTCTCCATATTTTACTAATACCTAGCATAGCATCAATCATATGAAAAGTATTTCATGCAATACCTTATTCTATTACATCAAGGTTTGGTGAGGCTGACTGACATGGTAGAGTATTAACTACTCTACCATGTCAGTAAAAATAAAGACTAATAGACAATTCACCAGTTGTCATTACAATATCAAATTATGAAGATGTGACATGATTGCTATTGAAGAAGAAAAAGCAATGATGTGTCCTTTCCAAAATACAATGTTTTTAGGCAAGACTCATATTCAAAATCACAGAGCAAGACATGTCTTGAATTTCTGGACTGTGCTACCCGACTTACCACATCCAAAATCCCTGAGTATTTGGATAGGAGAAAATATTGGTAACCTCATTTTATCTACTCTGCTCTGGAAAACTTGTGGAAACCTGTAACAAGATGTCCTTTGCCTCTTGGTTGGGAAAAGGAGGAGGACGCAACCCTCTTTCCTGCAGGAGAACCAGTCCCACTGCTGATTTCTCCTCCCTTTTGAGAAGGTAGAGGGCGGGTCTCACCTCTTTTCTCTCCTGGTCTTTTTGTGTCCCCTGCCAGATAAGATGAAAAAAATAAAAATGAAGCCAAATAGAGGGAGTATATTTGGGACATTTTTCATTCTATGCAGAGGATAATGTTAACCCAAGGACTGGGAAGAAAAATGAGGAACATTTGGAGAACTGTACATTTCCTAGTCACAGTTTTCCTGCTGTTGTTTTTCTTTCTTGTTTTGAATTTTTCATCACTCAGTGGAAAAGCAGAGAGATGGGAAAATACAAGAGAAAAGGAAGGCTGCATCTGCTGTTAACCAAGAGGAGACAGAGTAAAAGGAGTCCTTCTATTCTGGTCATTCAGAAAGTGATAAACATTGCTACAGGAGTGACTATTTGTTCAAGACTGCTAATTTCTGCTTCCTAACAAAGCTGATAGAATTGATTTTTCCCAAAGGCAAATCACTGCTATGTCGCTAGATCACTAAGCCTTAGATGCTTTGTATTAGCTATTTGCATTTGTAGCAAAACAGGCCTGCTAAGTATGGAGATCTGTCAAGACTAATCCTGTAACATGTAGGTCCCTCTTACTGTTTTCCAAGTATTTCTAAAAAGAAGCTGGATATCTCTAATTAAAATATTAGGTACTATTCCAACCTCTCCATATAAATTGTAACACATTAATGTTTCTAAAAGTCAAGCAAGAAAGAAAGGTATCTTCACCCAGTATAACATGAGCTATTCTTCGATAAAACTGCAATTTTTCATGTGGTCTGGTCGCTATTGTTACATTATCTGTATCTCCATTTCTTGCCATCTTTCATGGGTTTTTTTTTCCTCCCATATTATGGTGAATGCTCACTTAAATCTGTGTTTGATTCAATTTAAAGACTTTGAACTCATCTCAGTATATGTTGCCCATGGAATATGTGCTTATGGTTTGTTGCTGGAATAGGAGGTCATCTCCCTTAGATCCCTTTTACCTTTGAGGTTGGTTTCCTCCATAGTCAAATAGCTTGAACTTAAATCAAGATGTTTAGCACCACAAGAGGGTAACAGCATGTAATTACTCAGCAGACTTACAAGATCTGAAAATGTTAAAGGTCACAGACATTTTCAGAAAATACACTACTACAATGTCCATTGTGTGTTCCATATTGACATTTCAACAGCACAAGTGATGCCTTGAGAGGCTACCTAGAGCAGAGGCTAGACAGTGTTAAAGGAATAAAGTAGGTATTTATTAAAAAGGCCTTCAAAGGATACACCTTGGGCAGTACAAGAGCCTGGCCAGGGCTACACCCAGAATGGATGCTGGCTCATGAGTTTTCACACTTTTATATGTTTTGGTCCATTTACATACTGGGGTTAATTGTCCAATTACAGCTTCAGGTTATGAAGTGTCATCCTCCCAGATTGCTCTCCTCAATTCACTGTTGTTTACACTTTTTGGCCCTGAAGCTTCAAAGGTATCCTTGGTTCTCGGGCTGGAAAAGGATTGTTTTGTCTAACTAAACTATGAGGAGAACTTGCTAACACTTTGTATGAAGTTCAGAGTTATATACTAATGCAGTAGAGAATCTGGAAAATATGAAAGCTAAAAATTAAGGCATCACAAGGAGTGCTCTCCCATTGCAGTAAGCACTTGCTGATTTACTCAAAACTTCTCATGACATTCCTCATCGATGAGGAATAGTGAGTGAGCAATTCCAGCACTGGTCTCATTGCCATACTTGCTGTGTTGCCCATGAAACAGAGCACTCCACCTGGAAGGGAAAATGTCTGCTATGTGAAAACTACATAGAAACCCTGATAGTCACGTATGACCACATCTGCTGGTCCAATGTCACAACTCCCTGGTATCTTCAGGGAGCCCTGATCTCATGAGCAATTTGATGATAATTTCCAATACTGAAGGCTTTTATTGCACATTGCAGTTATTCCAGAATAGTTTCAGCTGTCTGAAAAGAAGAGAGATGTGGCAGATGTGGCATTTCAGGAGCAATCTCTTAGCCACAGAACAGGAATAGAAGAAAGTAATGAGGAATTGAAAATCGAGTGACCTTCAAATATTTTTTCCCATCAGTAGAAGCAGGCTGTGTGCCTCCTTCTGAAACAGTTGCTAGAATTTCAGTGCAGTCTTGCAAATTTAAACAGAAATTTGCATCCAGCAAGCATAGTAAGACTACTTTTATAAACTCAGCTGGAGACAACACCCATTAGAGAAAGCACCTATTAATATCAGATTGGTGATTTGTGCACCTATTTAGGGGGCATAGTGGCAGAATCTGAAAGCACTCCATATGAATTCAGAGGTATGATAATCAAACCGGGTGTGGTTATACATAGGTATCTAATCATGCTGGCCTGTGAAAAACAGACAGGTACAGTGATGTATATTCCTTGCTCCCTTCCCCAGAAGCAAACTAAGTTATGAGGTTAACACAACAAGCACAAAAGGTATACTGTGACCTTTCAATACAACTGTTTCACAAGGAACTATTTGTTAACTGCCCCTGGGATTGAGTGCTCCAGAGCGTGTTAAGCCTTGCCAGCCCACTGGATTCACTTCCGTGGATCAGAGGCTGAACATGACAAATATGCCTATCAATGTATTCCTTGGAGCTACATGTGTTTCTGTATTTTCAGGATCATCAACCTTGTTAAGTAAGAAGTTATGGGAACTATGTATATAGGGTGTTGTAACAAACTATTGTTGCAATATAAGGTTGAATGTTTCATTTATTTATACATTTTGGGGAGAAGCAAGGACAATTTATATTTTAAACAGCTTGGCTATAAATATACCATTATGCCAAGATAAATGGTTAAAACAGTGGTTATAAATTTTGTTTTGGCATTGCAGTAAATTGTGTATATTCCTTCCTGAATGTATGTGTGAATTAGCATTTTTATGTATTCATAATGTGACCTTTATGTTTTAAACTTTCTTTAGGAAATAGTCCTCCTGGAATCTGTTTAGATTTCACTAAGTCCTTACTGAGATGTGAATAAGTGAGGTATCTATCTAATATTTAATCCAGTAGGTTGTGCAATCCTAGAGATCCTTCAAAATTTTCTGTCAATGCTCTTTTTGACTTAGGAAAAAAAAAATCTTTGGGAGGGAGTAAGAGGTGGATCCAACAAAAATACTGTGTTTTTCTCCTTTTTTTCCCATTTCAAATCAATTTGGCAGTGAGCTGTTCAGATGGTTGAGTCCTCTTTTGTTTGTCTTCCATTGGTGGGTGTACATGGAACAAATCCAGGGCCTTTTACATGTCCCCACTTGAAAGCACTCAGAAAGTGCACTTTTCACAGAATATTCACAAATGAAAGCAGGTAAATATACTGGACATCAATTTCCTTTCTGGATGCCATGAATCTGTCACAGAAAGACAATTGCGCTCATATTTATCTCAACTGATATTACATTAAGCATCTTGGTAAAAAAAAGTGGAACTTCAACAGACCCTCATTTCAGCATCTGTCAAGCAACCAAATGGGAAGCAAATGAATACAAAGATACGTTGTGTTGTTGGTTTTGTTTTGTTTTGTTTTTAAATGGCTTAAAATCCTTTGTTATCCTAAAAAAAGAGTGTGATATGAGTGCTGTTATTTGTGTTACATGTGGAATGAATTTGAAAGGTCACGTGTTACTGATGAGCTCATTGTTTATAATTAAGAAATATTTGACAAACTGTGAACAAATACTTATTTATTTTCAGAATATTAGCTAAAACATTAATTATTTTCACCTATTAGAGCATCCTAATGAGGAACTAATATTAATTTATCTAACAAAGTTCACTTTTATTTGAGACACTCACTAAGTTAATTACGAGACTCCCTTCATTAACATTTCAAATCTCATTAAAATGTAAATGGGAAAATTTTTTTGCATATTAGACAGTATTTATTGGCATTCATCATAGTAAGTACTTTGGTCTTCATTAATTATAAAGAATATAATAAATAGTCATTTACTTTTGTGAAAACAGCTGGTTAAAAGTTGTTTTACTTATGCTTTTTAGCATTGCAATCAAAATGAATGATTCTTTGTATAGACATAAATAATTCTCAGCACTGCACTAGGTGGCGTGCAAAGTGGAGGAGACCCTAACAAGGGTTCCTGTTCATCATGCAGCTGTGTATGTGCAAGGGAAGAACCTGGCAGTGAAGGACATTTTCTAACCAAAAATATACTATTCTGCATATTTCCTCCCACAATTTAGATGGACAAGGTTATCATAGGCCTTTATGTTCACCAGGCTCTGATGAGCATACTCAACTTATAAAAAGGTAGTTCAGAAAACTAAAAAAAAAAAAAAAAAAAAAAAAAAAAAAAAAAAAAAAAAAAAATCAGATATACTGAAGTGTTGACATACAGATGCTCTTAAAACCACTCCTTCCCTGCCTCCTTGCCTTCACCTCCCCACCCCCTGCAAAAGAAAAAAAAAAAAATAGGTAATGATGAGCAACTACTTAATCTCTACTATATATTTGTAGCTCCTTCTTATTTTCAAGACTTCTGTGGTTGGGAGCATAGAACCACAGAGTGGCCAGGACTAAGTAAGGGCCAATTGTAGCTAAAGGTCATAGATACTAGAGATTGTCTGGGTTCTGGTGGTAAACTGAGAAACAGAGCACACTCACCAGCTCCCATAGTTTGAACACACAGAGTCTCTTTTTGTTTTGGTCCTGGGTGTAGGTATTTTACTGTCCACCTATTTGACAAGCTATTAAAGGAATAGCTTGTCAAATAGGTGGACAGTATACATCAAAATATACATCAATTTTTCAGTTTTGAGAAGATCATGTGAGATTTGATTTGCATGTTCAAACTTTACATGCTTCTAAAACAGACTGTTTTCCACTATCATTTTAATACAATAAAGAAACAGAATATATGTATAATATATAATGCTTGACTTTCTCATATATTACCTCTTCCAGTCTTGCACATATCAGATAATTCTGTATCAAAGCAAACCATATAAACATGGAGATGAAGAAAGAAGGAGATAAAAACAAAGAACTGAGACAAGTAATAGTATTAAGAAAGTGGTTTATGGACATAAAATACTGAAACCAGTTTTATGCCTATGATAATTACTGAGGTATCAGCTTGAGAACCAAAGCATCTCTAGTAGGAATGGTTAAAATGATATTTCAATTAGTGGCTCAGAGTGTATGGCACTCAGTCACTGAGGGACCTACCACAGTTTCAACAACATATTGAAGATTCCTTCCCCTGAAGGATGACTGTTGTTAGAGGAAAGGCATGAAGCTGATAATGAATTCCCCCAAGCACCTGTAGTAAAGAGATTTCACATCTTTGAAAGAATCCCACTGGTGCTCTCTCACTTGTTCTTGTCAGGAAAAGTCACTAACTTCTCTAAGAGAGTTTGGGAGTTGATGTGTTTGCAACTAAAAGGAATAGAGCAGAGAAAAATTTATGTTTTTCCACTAAGGCTGAGTTTTCACTACTTGTTCTGCAGTGATCCTTTCTTTTCTTATAACTTCAACAAAGAATAAAATAAATTGGTTGTTTGTACCTGGATTTGGTGAAATATTTTTATTTTACATAATTTGAAGCTATTCTAGCCAGCAAAAATAAGGAAACCTAGTACACAATCAAGAAAGTTATCAAAATCATGCCATGAGTTTTGGTAATGAAATTAAAGATCAGTTCACTTGTTCTTTACCTTGGTCTCCTTGTGCCAGACAGCTGCTCACAGTAAATGGCAATAATCCCTATAAAGCGACACAAACGTTGCAACAATGACCACAGCATTTTAATGTATGAGCCTTCCAAGCAGATCAAATCTGTCGTGACTATATATGGCTCTTCAAAAAGCATTATGTGGAATTACTTGAGGAAACATTAGCCCAGGAATATCTTCATTCCCTGGTCTGTCTGCAGAACAGTGTCTTACAACATACTATACATTTTCTTTGCATTATCCCTGATGTACTCTTTGCAGATTCTTTGTCCCCTTTTTTATACTGAATAATTAAGACTTTTTTCTTGTCTTCAAGACCAGTCTTCTCCTTAACTGTAAAGATAGGATGTTCAAGTGTTTTTTGCTTCTCCATTACTCAATTAGGTATATATCCAAAGGGTATGTATCTCTAAGTATATAAAGAGGTATGTGAGATTGAAGAAAACATTTCTTTACAGATTGCTAGAATATTTTTTTCAGTTTACAGGAAATACTGGTGATGATTTAATCTGCTTGAAACAAAATCTTTTAAATGGAAAACATATTGGCAACAAAATTCTCTCCTCCAGTTTATAGAAAAAAATTATTGGGTTTTTGGAGGTGGGTTTTTGTTAGATTGATTTTTTCTTTATTATTTTTTTTTAATTAATGTGAGGTGAATGACTACTTAGGCTATCAAAACTTGTCTAGGAAACGCTGTTTAGAAGGATATGTAGAGGGATTCCCAGTCCTTAAGCCTAGCACAAGCTTCTGAGGATCAAGCTCCCAGTTTCTGCGACTAAAGCTGCCAGTTTCTGCAGCAAAGATCCTGAACACCCTGACACCTTTAGTTCCATAGGTGCTTCCAAGCCGTGGCAAGGCTGAGAGACAATGCTGCTGTAACTGTCTGTGCCTTGCCTGGTGGCATTGGGTTTGTTTGGTCGTTGATCTAATATGAAAGGAAAGGTCTCTCCACCTAAAGGAAGCACAACAGGAGGGCTGCCCAGAAATGACTGATGTCCACACATCCAGGAAAAATTTAAATTGTAGATATTAGAAATGCAACATTTTTTTCTTTTAATAAATTGACATCTTTCATCTTTCTTTTTCTGAAAGTTGGCAGCTAATTTTGCAACTAGCAGACAGTCAGTAGTGCAGTGTTCAGACAGTACAGTGCAATTAGTTAGTAGCTGATGGAAAAAGAAGAAATTGTAAAGAGAGGCTGTCAAAGGCTGTTTTCTATGACTGGGGGAAAGAATAACATCTCTGGTTTGTTCTGGTTTTAATTTGCTTTCTTTTAATCTTCAGTATAATTCCTGAAAAACATTGGCAGCACCTTCTGATTTTTGAGTTTT
The DNA here is from genome assembly GCF_037042795.1 of Molothrus aeneus. Classification (NCBI taxonomy): domain Eukaryota; kingdom Metazoa; phylum Chordata; class Aves; order Passeriformes; family Icteridae; genus Molothrus; species Molothrus aeneus. The sequence continues at coordinate 73,270,776 of NC_089646.1, forward strand.
TGATGGTGATCCAAATTAGTTTTGTTTCACATTTTGATGAGCAACCCTTAGATGCAGAATTTGATTTTGGAATTTGGACTACCAATAAGATCTGAAAGCAACCTTGTCCTTCCATGATTGCTGTTGTTACTTTGTAGAAAAGCAAAGGCTAAGCCCTATTCTGCAGCACATATGTGAGGGAAACAGAGCATTTTTTTGTCCCTATGCAATCCCCATTCTACCATCTTCGGTAAAACAGGCAAAAAAGGATAAGAGAGTCAATGTTGCGTCCTCCCATGGCTGAGAATCAAAGTATCTGTCTTGAATTTCCAGCACTGTTTGTCTTGAATTTCCAGCACTGTTACTGACCTGCAGTGGAAATTGGTGATCCTTTCCATAAAGGGCATCCAGCACGCTTTTGGAGTTTGACTACCTTTGTGCATTTGTCAGCAGTTCCTGCTTCTACCCTGCTACACACAGCAATGACATCTTTCTCCCAAGTTTAGCAGAGCTTTCCTCTTTGCTTTTTGATTAGAGGGCTTTTATGGTACCTGAGCTTCCTCTGGGACACAACTCCAAGTACAGGGCTGTACTTTAAAGGCCATGACAGAATTCTTGATTTTAAATAAATGTGATTTCCCTCTAATCAAACTTTTCAATATCCTGACAGAACCCAAAGATGTTAAAATAAAACATAGGGGAAAGTAAACTGCTTCATTTAGAATAGCAGGGTCTAGTGTAAAACCAAAACCAAAGTACTAAGCATGCACCTATCCTAATAAAAATAAGAATTGCATCAGACAACACAATAAAAATAAAACAGGAAAGATTTAAACCTGTGTTTTGATAGCCTGCTTCTAAAAGGTCCTTTGCTATAAAGAAAAGAAATGCTAGCATTTTTTTAAAAGCAGCTGAAATATATTTTCTAATCAACTCATAAAGAAAGGGACTCATGAAATGAAATTTGGTTATAGTTTTGTTTATGTTGTTCCATATCACATACAGTATAAACAACTTTGTTTTTGTTTATTAAAGTGGATATGGTTACCCTTCCATCTGTCTGTCCTTACTAATATGACAAGTGTTGACAGTTATCAGAAAATGTAGAAAATAGTAGGTAGAACAGTGATAAACAAGAACAAACCATGAACTTTTATTCCTTAAAGCATTCTGCATTTAATGGATCTAAGCAAGTTTCATTTTAAAGTACATTTTAGATGTTGACACCACTTATTTTAGCAGCTGGTTCTTTGTCAAGTTGGATGATATTCAAAACAGGAATTTGTTGTTCTTTTTCTTCTTGCCATCTGTTGCTGTTATAGACATTTTTCAAGAAATAGCTTCTAAATTAATTAGGTCATATTTTAAATGTGTTCTTTTTATGAAATGTTTAAAATTAAAAGCATAAGGAAAATAATGGTGTAACTTAATTTTATAGTATAATTTAATTTCCATTCAAATTTTCTAATAAAAAAACTGAACAACAAACATTTCTTTTTAGGTACATGGTGAACTGCTATAGGTTGTGGTTTAATCTCATCAGAAATCTGATTGCTTACAAACCTGTAATTCAGTTTGCTATTTGAACACCAAGCAAATTATATAAAATTTAAAATTAGGTGCTGAAATATAATAAAAAAAAAAAAACAATGGAAGAATATGATCCTGAAATCTGCTTCTGTTATACAACCTGAATCTTATTTAATGTGTGTTTCAGCCTTATTGAGCAAAGTAGATAAATTGCTTTACATCCTGAGCTCAGCAAATCTTGCCAGCATATGTGCTTCTAAGTATGCAAGTAGCTTGTTTTACTATACTCTACCTGACTTGAATTCATACATAATTTAATTATTTTAAGGATTAACAATTAAATTATACTGGAAAGGGGAATTTTTTTGAAAGGAGAGACAGGATTAGTCGGGATATTTAGGATCTGACCAAATATATTTAATTCCTTTTCAGACAGTACCCTGAGACTTAAATGAAGCACAAAGATGCAGAAAATGTATGCGAACCTGTTGTAAAATACACTGCCATACTGAACAAATAAAGGAAAAGCCCAAATCAAGTCTGTGCTTTCTAGTTTTTAAACACTTGCCATTGCAACTTTAAACATTGTTTTACAGTAACATTTGCAATATATAACCAAGGAGACAATATTCCTGAGCTGGAACTGGCTTCCTGGAACAATGTTCACATTGTATGCATGACCTCGGTCAGTACCCAAGGCTGTATTTGTAATGCTTTTTGCATACAGAGAAAAAAAGGTATGTGGCAAATCCCCTATGAGTTGTTACTCATTTGCAATACCTGATAAATGTGATAAATGCCATTAATGTACAATCAAAAATGGATGCACGTTCCAGACGTTGATCAATATTTGGCAGTTAATTGTTTTTTTTTAACAAGCCGCTGACTGAGGGCAGAGATTCACACAATGGGCACACCTACATAGAAGATGGAATATGTTGCAAAGGCAAAAGGACCAGCCTGGTCACTTGCTCCTTCAGTCAGTATTTCCAGCCATGCTACATTTAGTGAAATTACTGCTTCTGTAGGACTAACTAACATTTCTTACCAATTAGTACATATTAATTGTCATAATCCTTACACAAGCATGGGCAGGAAACATCCTTCTAATTTCTGGTTCATAGTTAATTTAAAGATGGAGTTGCTTTTGTCCTGCTTAAATAATTATTTGACTGCTGCTGAAGTGTCAGATGAGTAAATTATTGTAGTGAGTTTGGCAGTGTTTAAAAGTGAAGGCAGATGGGACAGAAACTCCTAGCAACATCAACTCTGAACAACACCAGAACACAAATACCTTAGACTCATTTGCAAAGCCTTTGTTCCTTGATTACATCCTGAAACCAAAAGGATTCCCTGAAGCCTTGTTCTGGTAAGCAGAAAGTTTGGAAATGCAAAGTCAGGAGACCTGGATCCTATTATTCAGGGTTCAAGTAAAGACAAGTAAGCACTTTAGCCTTGAGATTTGAACTCCAAACAACCTAAAATGAAGCGTGTGTTGGGTCAGGCTGAGTCTCTTGCTCCTCAAATATCCCCCTCACATAATTTCTGCCATACATTGGTGAAACTGCAACTTTAGAGTGCTTTGTGGTTTTTTTACTCCCATTTCTTCTGATAGAACACTGTTAAAGGCATTTATTACTCTTGTGGCTTTAAATCATGTTCCAATTATCAGCCTAAATTCCTCATGGCCAATTTATTCCCACTTGAGCTGTACCAATGTTGTTCTTTAGCTTAAATAGTTCTTTCTCCCTGGAGTTTTATTGCCTCAATCTATTTATTAGATTTAGTCTCTCTAGTCTTTGTGTTGCTTGCTAATTTTCATTACGATAGCTTCCTTACTCCCTGATGATCTTACTAGCTTTTCTCTGTATCCTTACAGAGATTTGATTCTTTTTTTTTGCTAAAAAATGATCATCACTATATACAAAAATTATATCAGCCTGTATTCAGAGGTCTGCAGGTGACACACAGAACAGTCCTAATTATCAGTCCTAATTTGAACAGTAACATGAGAACGAGAACTCAGCACTCTATGTGGTTAGACTAATAATACAGCAAATATTTCAAGAGCTACAGATGGTGTAATTTGGATTTTGGATGTATGCACCAGATCATATTAATTTTTAACATATCTTGAACAATGGCAGAAATACTTTCCTGTTAGGCTTGAAACACAACACCTGATTCACTACTGTGTATAGTTTTACATATATATATTCATACATAAATTATATACACATAAGTAAAATACAAATAAACACACATCTATATATATTTTAGATATAGAATAACAGTTGCACTATTTCAGATTTATAATTTTCCTATTGCTAAGGATTTTTTATGGGTTTTCCTCATTCACTAACACTTGTAATTGATGAGCTTAACGATGTTTCTTGTTTGTCCACATGTGCACAACCTTCCACATAATACTAGTGAATTTTGCTGGATTTGGCTTTGCTCGGTTAATGGTTGGACTCGATGGCCTTAAAGGTCTTTTCTAACCTAAAGGATTCTATTATTCTCTGAACCTCAGCCCATCTATATTAATTCAGTCTTCAAGGTCTTCTTGTTCTGTCTCTGTGGTTTTCTCATCCCCTTTCCCACTTGGAGAGGACATTACAAGTTCATGTTGTCAGCACATTTTATTAGTCTGATTCTTTTTCTGTGTCATGGCCAATAATAAAAATACTAAAAACCATAAATATCAAGCCTCAAACTTAAGAAACTGTCCTGGTCACCTCCTGTCAACCAGCCAGCTGTCCTTTCACCAAAATCTGACCCCCTAGCTACTTCTGTATTTTAGAACTCCTTTTCTAACCCCTAATTTAAAAAGTAATGTCCCATGAGGAGTCATATCAGGTAATTTTCTGAAGTCCAGGTAGGTTAGTTATATTACATTTCCCTTGTTACTGGATTGTCTACTGGGAGTCAACAGCATATTTGCAGTGTAGTCCTTGTATGCACCTTCCTGTTGCTCATGGGAGTGAAGGCATTTTCATTATTCATATTACATGTTCTTTTGCTTTCTTAATACTCTTGCTATTGCCAGGCGTCTGGCATTTTGGGAAGGATTTCTTATATTCCTGAAACATTCGGTAAACTCTGTTCTTTATGTAAAATTACCTCATCAGTTCAAAGCAATTGGATAAAAAGTGACAATCAAGAGTAAAAAAAAAAAAAGCTTTTAAAATTTTCATTTGATTCTTCAAGGCTGACGTATGTAGAGTTTCCAAGACTTCTGATCTCACTAAGATGGAAAGTAAACAATTTTCAGACAGAATTAATCTTCATTAAAAAAAAAATTTCTTTTCAGAAACATGTTCTTTTATTTTAAGCTTTTAGGGTCCATACTGTCAATTTTGTTTCTCTGGAACAGCTTTTCCATCTGCAGTTGTATTGTTCTTTTCACAACCTGGTTTTTGGTAGTGTGGGGTCACAGAAATGGCTCCTGTGAGAAGCTGCTGGAAGCTTCCACCATGTCCAACAGAGCCAATCCCTGATGGCTCTGAAGATAGACATGCTGCTGGACAAAGTTGGGCCAATTAGAGAGAGGTTGGTAATGCCTTTGTGATAACAAATTTAAGAAGAAAATCAAACCAAAGTGCTCAGTTTTTGTTCTACTAGTCAGAGAGGAGGAGGAGGTGAGACCATGTGGGGGAAACCACATGGAGACACCAAGGTCAGGGCACGAGGAGGGGCAGGAGGTGCTCCAGGTGCCAGAGCTGAGGTTCCTCTGCAGGCTGTGGTGAGACCATGGTGAAGCAGCTGTGCCCCTGCAGCCCCTGGGGATCCATGGGGGATGCAGAGATCCACCCACAGCCCGTGGGGATCCATGGGGGATGCAGAGATCCACCCACAGCCCGTGGGGATCCATGGGGGATGCAGAGATCCACCCACAGGCTGTGGAGGAGGTGCCAGTGCTGGAATGGAAGGATGCCTGGAGGGGGCTGTGGTCCAGTGGGAGACCCAGTGGAGAGAGGGGCCCTGCTTCCAGGCTGCAGCCTGGCCTTGGAGAACTGCACACTGTGGAAGAAGAGAAACACATATCACAGCAGTTCTGGGAGTGCTGTTTGCCCATGGGAGAACTCATGCTACCAAATTTCACACAGAACTCTCTCCCATGGGAGGGACCCCACAGTCTCACAGGGGAAGGACTCCTCTCTCTGGGCAGTGGAAGAAAACCCTGGGTGATGAACTGACCAAACCCCCATGCCCTGCACTGCTGGAGGGAAGGAGGGAGGGGCTGGGGGAAAAAAGGAGTTTTAAGGGCTTATTTTACTTCTCATTATCCTCCTCTGATTCTGTTATCAATAAAATCACTTTGCAACTTTGAGCCTCTTCTACCCTTGAAGTGTTTTCTCCCAGTCCTTAACTTAACTCATGAACCCTTCGTTTTTTTGGTTTTTTTCCTCTCTTCTACGCAGCTGTATCAGGAGAGGGTGAGCAAGAGACTTGTGGGTCTTGGGCCAGTGTCAAACCATTACAGCAGTGAAAAGTCTGCCAATTATAAAATGCATAGATGGGTCAGGGCTTGTAGGGGTTTTGATTTCTTTGGGTAATGAATTTTATTTCCAGAGGGATGAGTAGAGAGGTGTTTGGTTTTTGTGTTTGGGTTTTTTGTTTGTTTGTTTCTTTTTGTTGTTTGTTTGGGTTTTTTCTTTGTTTGATTGGTTTTAATTTGGTAGGTTTTTATGTGGTTTTTTTTTTGGTTTGTTGAGTTTTGGTTTTTGGGTTGGCTTTTGGGAGTTATTTTTGGTGGGTTTGTTTGTTTGTTTGGGGGGTTTTGTTTGTTTTTTTTGGTTAATTAGTTGGTGGGGTTTTTTGGTGTTGTTCATTTTGGGTTTCTTGCCTCTGAAATGAAAAATGTAAATATTCTTTTTGGCATATAGTTTCATTTCAAAATCCTCCCAACAGACCCTTTCACCAGGTAAAAGCAAAGTTATTATAGCTATAAACTATTAGGGATACCATAAGGAGATATGAATTTACTTCTAACAAATATTTTTCTCTTCTGGGGCATAATACTATTTTAAAGAAAATGAAATCTCTCATCTTTTTATTATGTGGCTGAAGTGCATTAATAGCCACTGTAAACATTCACAACTGATAGCTAAATGAAGCCAGGAAGATCCAGATACACAGACGGAAGTCTGCAGAGAGAAGAAATATTTCAGGGCAACCAGGAGCAAAGGATGACTTATTTTCTGCCCAGAATAAAAGACTATCATAGTGAAAAAATAATACAAATGAAAAACACAATCAACTAAGAACAGAAATGAACAGGTTCAATTATTTTGCTTGCTTTTAAATTCAAGCATGTAATTATTTTGATTTTCATTTATGAAAGGCTATTTGCTAAACTGTGAATGCAGTTATGTGCTGGATTTACTTCTCTGTCTGTTTGAAGGACTCATGCACTGTCTCCATGAAGGTTCTATTTACACATTTAGAGAACATTCATGCAACTGGTGGTGATAGGTACATGTCTGATGTAGCTTCACAGCTGCTTTCATCTATTTGCTTCATTAAAAAAAGGAAAAAAAATTCTTTCTTAACACTTTTATTCTGAACTTCTAAGTAGTGCCTATGGCCAGACACTTGTTGAGAGACTGGGATATGTTTAAGTGGGGTCATTATGAATAATGTTAATTTATAATTTCTTATTCAAAATTTTCATCGTAATCACCATTCCTTTTGATGGCCAGAAATGACAGTGATTGAGCTAAATCACAGGCCACTTCTGAAACTGAATTTTAAGTGCCTGTGAAACAACAGATAGAAAAATGTTTTAAAGGCTCTATCTTCTCTTAGCCAGACTGGTTGTTTGGCAAGTGCGTGCACATGCTTTTGTTGTGACGTGCCATGCTTCTGACTTTTCACTTCATATTTATGATACACAGCACTATGCTTAATTGCTTCTTAAGGAGCCTTGTCATAGTAAATCTTCTTAATATAAAATGCAATGCAATGTAGCATGTCTAGACACAGAAATGAAGAATACAAAACCAAAATATGCTGCAACTTTGACATGATTAAGGACAACACTGATAGCAGCAGATTATGTGAAATAGAATTAAATGTACTATTTATGAAAGATGCTGTTCTTCAAGAAGTTTCATGGATCCAATACATCAGGATATGAGTTGTTTGTTTCAGGGAATTTTGGTACATACGATATTGGAATTGGAACCAGGAAATCTGGCTTCCTGCCATGTCTTCCACGGCATTGTTGGGTAACAGTAGCAATATTTAGGGAGGGTATTGGCTCTGTTCACTCTTAAGTTTTAACTGTAGCTATTGAAGAATTCCTCCAGCAGCTTCACTTTAACATCTGCACAGAAAAGCTTTAACAAATATATGATTTCTGTATTTGTTACACTCCTAATTCCTGCAGACCCAAAGAGTTGAAATGGAGTTCAATATTTCCCTCAATTGCCTTGAACTTCTAATTTTTCAAGTCTCCGACAGAACAGGATCAATGTCATAACAACATGTATCAGACCTTGATGTAAGTTAAAACAAACCAAAGACACATTTCTTGGAAGAAAAGAGAACCAGAAGAGAGTATAGATATAATTGATGTGGGAGGTGTGAGAGTAGAGCACATTGTGGTTCTTTCTCCATAGGAAACAGGGTGGAGGAAGTTCAGAGAACTACTCTGGAAGCATCCTGCAGTGACTGCAGACAGTTTCCAAACCAAAGTGAGTACAGGGACACGTCCTCCTCTACTTTACATATTGTCAGTAGGGACAAATAAGTCAGAACTCCATTCAGGCTGCTGTTTGTAACCAGGTAGCCTGGACAGATATGTTACTATTCTTTTCTCTGGGTCTGGATTGAAGGCACTTGAGAGAGAAGCTCATGTTTGGACTCATGTGTTTATTATTTCTTATCAGTAAAACAGTCTCACAACCATGAGTTTGGCAGCTTTTCATTAGAAGGCACAAAATGGCCAACAATCTCTTGTTACAAGGTCTTTTAAGACTAAACTATCCAATTAAGAAAGGACACCTAGAATATTTTCCCTTTTAACCCAATAACTGATCACTGGAAACATGCAATGCAGACTTTTCTGCCCAATTGCAAAACACCACTCAAACCCTCAAAGAAGAAGGAACATGAAGCATGAAGAAGAAACCCAGGATGACACCCTGTGCCTGCCATCTTGCTTCCATCCACAACATACTAAAAATCCCAAAACCTAAATTTCTCACCAAGTGATGCACCTACACTACTCTCTATAATCTATTTCTCACTTTTGTGGATTCTAGTCTATCTTGAAGTCTAGGAAACTTTCTCCATGAATAAGGGTCAAAGTCAGTGCTCCCCTGGGGGTCAGGGCGCTCCAGAGCAGACAGAGAAATATTCCTGGTGCTCTGGGTTTCCACGGTTGCTCCTCTCATGCCCAGGACCAGTCCCTGAGCATAGCTCCTGGTGGTGTCTCCATGGTGACTTCCCACAGCTGCTGCAGAGCGGCTTTGCCTCTGCCACAAGCTGGGAGAGAGCTCCTCCCACTGCTGCTGCTGCTCCCAGGGCACATGGCAGGCTCTGTGCTTCCAGGCTGGATCTATCAGAACAAGGTGTTCTGAGGCAGAAGAGAAAAGTGAAAATAATGCCAGCTCATCCTGCTGCTCTGCCTGCTTGGATACAGAAATATATCTCACACAGAGTCTTCTCTGAATTCCCATGGCAAAGCATATTGGATTGCTATGCTGCACAGGAAACAGGACAAGGGGAAAGGTGTGGTCCTGCCACAAAAGTTTATGTGGCTCAAATTTTAAAATTAATTTTTAAAATTAAAAACATGTATGAAAATAAAACCAAATAAATTAAAACCAAATAGGTTTTAAATAAAAATAGGTACACACACATTCTCCTCCCTAGAAAAATAAAAGTTCTGTTACATATGTCTGATGACAACTGACAATATCATGTATCTTGTCAAACCTATCAGATTAGCCAGGCAGATAGGCTTACCTTAAGCCTTATTGATTTCCTACTCAGCTCCTATTCATATTGAAAGATTCAAAGATGGGAGAGGATATTTTGAGGAAAGTGAATGTCGAGGTTTAGGGCAAATTTGGAGGAGAATTTCCAAATTAGGGCTCCTCCAGTAAGCAAACCCACACAGCCCCTCCCCCCAACCGGTTCGGGAAGGATTTCTCGGAGAGGAGTGGAAAGAACCTGTTTATTTAACAGGCACAGCATCCCCCAGCACACAAAATGAACAATACCAGATGACACCGCTCTGAAAAAAGATGACAAATTTGGAAAGTCTCTCTGGGGGTGGTCACTCTGTTCTCAGTCCATCTGGCACTGGGGCTGCTGCTGCAGGCCAGAAGGTGCAGGATCTTGGTGTTTCTCAGGTCCCAGTCCGGAGAGGGTTCGAAATGATCAGAAAAAGGAAAGGAGAAACCGTCCAGGAAGAAATTGGACAGTTTAGCTGAACTAGCTAAAGAGCAAAAGCAAGCAGAAGCGAAGCAAGCAAGAGCGAGAGAGCAAAAGCAAAAAGCAAAAGCAGCAAAAGCAAAAGCTGCAGTCTCTGTGTCCCGCCAGGCTGATAAGAAAACCAAAACAAAACTTTCCCTCTTCAGAGCCGGTCTTAAAGGTACAGAACATAATAGCCAACATTAACAGAACACATGAATGGGGATACAAGCATCCTAACGTCACCCTAGGACAGTGAAGCAGCTTAAAATTAATTCCCAGGTATATTATGTTCAGGTATATACTGGCCCTAAATGATACAATTGATTTAATTAAAAGTAATTGATATTACCTGAAATAACTGTTCCCAGAATATCTCATCAACAACAGGCAGACACTAAACTGAATTTATGTTTTGAATAGAAATTAGTTTCACCCTGAGAACAATAACACCTGTATAGCAAAATGTACTGTTCTTGACATGTTTGAAAAACACTTCACAATGAGCATGGAGTGGAGAGGAAGAGGGGGAGGGTATGATTATCAAAACTAAAACAGGAGTCAGTCCTTGACTTCTGTGAGAAACCATAATGCCACTCTTAATAAATATACATCCTTATTTTTCAGGCCATTAGCTACCACCATTCATTACGGAGTTTTGTGCCATTACTGCATGCATGTCATGTGTGAAGCAACTCATTAACCTGAACTGGATTTAGCAAACCCTGTGTTATTATTTTTCAGCATGGAATATTGCACTGCTTACCTGTTAACTAAAGGAAGCTACATGCCAAATGGTGTTCTGGCCATTTTTGCATTATTTGTGGTACACCTGCTGCAGGTGTTAATGCTAGTCATAAATGACCACCTGCTTTTTTCTGAGTATGAATTAACAGTTTTCCTTATACAAAGGAAATATATATAAATGTTGACTCTGTGAAATAAACAGAAGCCATCTTACAGAAAATTAGAAAAAACTCAAAGAGAAAATATTTTGAAACATTTTCATAGCTCATGTTCAGCTAAGTCCCTTATTCAGGCATGAAATTTAACTATATTGGTTATGCATCAAGTAATTGCTCTTTCATGTAATCTGACTTGACTACCTGTAGCTTTTTCTTGACCACTAGAAAATTTAGTTCTTCTCTTGCACCTTCCTCCTTCAAATACATGGGCTGAGCCTTGCAAAAATACCATTTTAATGTACAGAATTTCAGTTTAGTTTAAATTTTATCATTTAGAGAAGGTCTAAGCCATTCTTGATAGAGGCAGAGATCAGAAAATGTATTTGCTTTCTCAGATTTAAAATATTGTCTTTTAAATTCCATAATTCCAGAGACAAGAGTTAAAATTATGAAGAAATATGTCAGTAAATACTACCAAGGATTTTTTCTTTCAGATACCTGTTTATCAAATGAAGCAAAAGTCCATATTTCTGAGGCAAAAATTCCTGTATTTTAATACAAACAGTTTTTGTGAACAAAACTCCATCAGTTTGCAATTTTCTTCTACATTAAAGGATAAATATTATTAGCTTATTTCTCTTAATATGTCCTGAAGGAAAATATTCATTTAGTTTGTCCAGCTGGATTTGCACAATTTTACCACACCCCATTAAGCTTTCTGTCTGCTTCAGACATGATGCACAAGGGATACATTATGATTTCATGTTCACAAAAAACCCGTTTAAACATAATTCCTCCCAAAATAGATCATAATAACTAAATATAGATGGTGCTTTAACATTAAACACGTACAAAAAAGAGCTCAATTAGATGATGTGCAGGGTTGTTTTGTTTTGATTTTTTTTCCTTTTATTTTCTTTTAGATCTCCTAATCTTCTGTCCAAATAGTTGAAAATGAAAAGATGGGCAATATAGCAATTATTTATGCCTTCTACCAGGTAGACACATTCTGTTACTCAACACTCCTGAATTGCCGTGGGGTGTTTCATTACAGTGTGTTCAGTAAGCATTTAAACAAAATTGTATTTACATCAGCTCAGATTGTTGTAGTCTTTGTACTAGAGTAGGAAAGTTTCCATGGATGTAGAACAGAAACCTGCCATAACTAATACTTGCAGTTTCAAAAATACCAAAGGGTAAGCATCTGTGTGATTAAAAAACCCAAACCAACAAAAACAGCCAACTGGAAAAATGAAACATTACTCTACACAGAAAGTAAAGACAGAAAATGGTTCATTTACTCTCTTTCCATTTGCACAACAGTAATAAAAATGCCAAACAGACTGATTTTCAGGTAAACTGTACACTGCAGTAAAGTCAAGATTACAAGAGAAGATTTATTGATACAGCATATATTTCTTGCAATATTGCATTTTTAACTCTCTTTCAAGGATAGGCCTATGTCTTTGCTCAGCTTAGTTTTAACTGGATGCTGCCATTTCGTTTTTAACATATATGAAATGATCTGTCTTTCTCTGATATAGAAGCACAGAATTTGCATGTCACAATTTTATGTATTAAACATTATTTACAGAGTTGTTAAGACTAAATTTTTAGAAAAAATCCACACTACTGAAGAGAGGAAAAATACCTGTTCCAGTGAATTGATGACCTGATGCCTTGCTTCATTTATGTTCTAAAGCTTTTAGAGATCATTTACATATTCTAAGGCTGTTACAGATTCAAGTCCTCTTGAAGACAGAACATAGCAAAAATTGTCACTGCTTGTTGTTGTTGTAATCCTAGATAGATCTCAACTTTGTCTCATCTTAACTAAAATTTGATTGGCAAATTTAAAAGGAAACCCTTTCTTCTTAAACATGTCACAAAGTGAGTCTTTTCCCTCAAAGCAAAATTAAAAGAAAAAAAATAGGCAACATGTCTAAACCAAACGCTTCTGAAATCCAGAAATCTCCTCTAATATAACAAAAATTGAAGCACATAAGAATTATTTGGCCAAAGACAGAGAGCAAAAGAGATGTAGTAGCTCCTAAAAGCAGCCCTCGATTGAACAAGCCTAGGAAGACCATAAGTCTATGCTCTGAGGCACTGTCTTTTAACATAACATGTTTCAGGCCTTGTGAGGCTTGTATCCTTGAGATGTTCAGAACTTGCTGCATCACATCTGCCACATATCAGCTTTTCTGAAGTGTGATGTGACAGAGTCTTCCATGACAAATGATATTTTTTAGTAAATTTTAATGCATATCACTCTGTCTAAGCCCAGACTGTGTCATTATTCACTTTGAAGCGTACCTGATTTCAACAGTCCAATTGAAATAAGCAAAATCACATAGCTATTTTCAGAAGCTAGACTGCAGAACATTTCTAACTGTTATTATTGAGGAGGTGGAATAAATATTTTTAGATGGAAGCCCCTCATTATGTTTGCGCATTTATTCTTTTACACAGTCCTTCATTCTAGCAACTGCTCATAGTGTTATAAAACAACATCATATTCAAGGAAATCCCTCTAGAAGGAGACAGGCAGATACTTCTGCCAGAACTGATGGTCCACCAGTGAACACCCTGTTGAAGAGAAACAGCTAACAGGACAAACTGTTTAACTCATTTCTAAGAATGGAAAGCCACAGTCCTGAACATTTGCAGAAATAGGGGGAGTGCCAGATTTTACCGAAACAAGACCTAATGTTAGTAAATATGCCAATGAATATATTCATATGAACACACACATCCTTAAGCCAGCATGTATTATGACATTAACATGTCTTATACAATACTATGAATCAAGTGAATTATGATACTAAACTGACCAATGGCCTATCCATGATAATTGGCATAAAAATGCCTAATCAAGACTCTCGTTTTGAAAATGTATTACATTTTGATTATTAATTAATCTTCTCTTTAATGACACTAATTTTTATTTAAGTTAATCACATAACAAATTACCTAACACAGGAAATTTTAACTTTTTAAATAGCTTTTTGTTTATCTTTGAGTAATAACAGCATAGAAATTCCTCAGATATATAAAGTTCACAGTTTCCCTAGAGATAAATTTTAAACTGTGCAACGTTCTATGTTCATGGACCTGACATCAGCATACATTCATGTTTTCAAGTTGTCCTCTTACTGGAGGCGGAGAGAGAATTGAATTACACAAAGCACAGTCTCTTAATGTAGTAAGGTTATACAGTCAAGGAGAGAAATAACGATTTGTTATAAAAAATACACTATGCTCAAATCAAATTGAGTTATTTAATGTACAGCTTTAGAAAAATGGATGCTATCCCATCATGCCACTCAGGCATATTGAGTATCTCAAAAGAAAATGTTGTGTGTAAGCTTTAATTAATTTCTATTTTCAAATCCTCAGAGACACCAGAGAAAGAAGTATGACACATAGCAGTTCATAGTACACAAAACTTCCAAGGACATTTGAGGGAATACAGTTATTATGGTGATGAAAACACATTTTATAATTAACCTTGACATTCTAAATGAGTTCATGTTAAATAATTTTTATGGGCTTTTTCATTGGAATAAATTAATAAAGATTTGAGGGTGTTCTGATTTTGTTTTGGTTTGGTTTTTTTGGTATTTTTAGTTTGTTTGATTGGACTTTTTGTTTTTATTTTGGTTTTGTTTGTTTGTTTTTAAATTTCTAATCTCCATTCTTTACAATTTGAGTACAGTAGCTCAAGCTTTACCTCATTATGTACCAGCAATATCTAGAGTCTAGAGCTTTGGAAATGCTTCATCTCTTTTTTTGAGAAAAGAAAAATAATTGGAATGTGTTATGTGTTCACATTGAAACAGAGAGTTTTAAAAACAATAACATTATGCACATAACATAAATTTCAGTATGCTTATTTCCTTGCATTGCACTCAGTGAAAGCTGCAGAAACGGACATGATGCTGAAATCACATTGAGAGGATCAGCCCTGTTTGTTTATATGAAACACTTTAGTGGAGATCCTGACACCCCTTGGCATTTTTCACAGAGGCCTGTTGTTTAACATAATGGCGTACCTAATGGTTTCTCTACTCTCCAGATTTTCCCGTTAAAGTAGAGCTCATTATTAGCTAAAATGAATGTCAGTACCAATTTTATGGTATCATTCAAAACCTTGATATTCAAATGCAGGAAAACACAGGCCAGACCATCAAATATATTAATACATTTTGTTGTTGTTGCTGTTGTCGTTGTTGTGGTGGTTTTTTGATTGGTTTTTATCTTATTTTTTTTAGAAACAAGATTGGCAAGAGTAAAAGTTTGCAGATTTTGGACCACAAACTCTCTGAATACTTAAGATCAAGTAAGTTACAAAATAAGTTACTCATCAAGTACCAACTCGCTTCTTTCAGGTCTACTAGAATTTATGTTTCTAATAAAGAAATTTTTAGCATAGCTGTAACAAATCCTCTTTCATCCAGCTCTGCTCATTGTTCAGAAAAAGTATATTTTCCCCCAAAACAGTGGAGCAATGTATTATTTTTTATGCATCTGGCATTGAAACGTGACATTGTGTTCTATCTCCAAAGTACTAAACTTCTATAATATCAGTTATATTTCTGTGTCAGCCATGAGCCATCTAAATGTGCTGAGATTAGGATAATGTCTGTTACATAGCAACTGAGAATTTTTCTATGAATATCTCTAAAATTATCTGTATTCATCATAAATTTGCTGTGACAAAAAAATATCTGTTTGTCAGGTGAAATTTTATCATTCAGTTACTGCAAAATGCTGACCTGTGGTAGTTGTAAGAAAAAAAACCTCGAAACAAACAATGCTCTTGTGAATGATTAACTCTGCTACTGAATACAATTTTCAGTCTGTATGACTTGTGCAATTGACTGAAGTGCCTTAATCTGATTCCATAAAAAAGAATGATTTTGAGGAAAAAGTGAGTGTGAAAACTAAGAAGGAATATCACTAATTTAGATAACATTCTGTGAAATGAAGAGCACACTCAACCTCCTTGGTAAGAATTCAAAATTCTAGGTACTGTCCAAGGATACTGAATATCAAGCAGAATTTTGCCCAAGGTAAGAAACAAGAACATGCCTCTTCTCGACAGTGAAATAAATTTAAGAATATGACTATTCAGAAGAGTAATTCAGAAATTTCATTCTCTGTTCAATTAATGATTATCATATCCTCAAACTGTATCTTAAATACAGTTTGATTTTTTTAAATTTTTTAAATTTCTAGATTTATTAGTTTTAAATTGTTGGAAAATTAACTGTTGTTGTCTTGTTTCTGTATCACAGAATGAATATATTTAATCCAAAAAGTATATTTAGAGTTACAGAGTCATAGAGTAGCTCAGGACCTTGAAAGATTACCTAGTTCAACTTTTTGTGGGACAGGGATTCTAGACAAAATTATCTAGCATCCTGTCTAACTGCACCTTGAAAACTTCCAGTGAGGGCAATTTTATCTCATTCCTGGACAGGTTGTTCCTGTGAATAACTGTAAAAATGTCTTTCTTCTGTGGAGATAAAACTTCCTGTGCAACTTGTACCTGTTGCCCCTTGCTTTCTCCGTGTGACTCCTTGTGAAGAAAGAGCCTCTGACCTTTCTGTGTTCACCTTTAAAGCTTTGATGAGGTTCCCTCCAGCCATCCCTTCTCTAGGGAGAACAGAGCTGTAAATGTACACACATTATATCCAAGAAAGATACCAGATAAAGTACAGCTCATGAAGGAGCTGGGACCAAAGGTCTAACCTTCATTACAAGTTTGGTTAATTGCTTTCACATGTTTGATGGACAAAAAGATTTGATGTATAAAGATATCTCTTCACTCTACATTTTTTCTGGACAATATTTTAGTGGTGTTAAAGTTTTCAGAAATTAAAGCATAGAAGATGTCTGATGCCTCCATTACTTTGAACGAGGTCCTTGAAAAGAGATCAAAGAGTGAAGAAATGCACTGGAAAATAGAGATGGTCATGGACTTCCTGACAGGTCATGGGTCAGCCCCTGTAGGGGGTTTGCTCACACACCTCTCAGTGGGGTGAAGAGCAGTATGGGGACTGCATTGATCCCACAGCAATTAGATGGAATGCATATAAATAGAGAGATGTATTTTGTAGTGGAGAAGTGTCTGTAGAATTAAAAAAATACAGCACTAAGGATTCCATAAGAACTGTCACTATGTGATTAGATAGCAAGGTAAATGATAACTTAGTTAAGGAGGTTTCAAGCTCCACTTCTTAAAGAACAGTGATTAGATGTGAATTTTACCTTATTTGGGTTTTTATTCTGTTTTCATTTGGATTGTTCAGTTTGGTCCAGTTTTTGTTTTGTTTTAGTAAGGTGTTTTTCCAATTTTCTTGGTTTTAAATAAAAAAACCCCAACATCTTTTCTGTAGTGTTTTGTTACAGGCTTAAATGTTAATTAATTAAACAAATATAAAGATACATCACGCCTTTTAAAAATAAACACTTAGTTCTTAGTTGAGAATACTCCCCAATATTTCAATTTAGAGTTCTTGTATTTCAAATATTTGATATCTGAAAATTCTCCAATGAACTGAGAACTGTTTAATATTTTATTCCAGGCAAGGACCTTACAAGATATTTTAACCCCACATCACATTTTCTTCAGCCATAGACTATATTTGGCTGATTTGCCATTAGGTCTCATAGATACAGTGAGGAGTAAGGAAGTTTCGTATACATGGTAATTATGATTTTTTCTGAATTTTAATCTATTTTTTAACATAATATATTTGTAATAAATGAATGATTAATATTGGATGTCATCTGAATATCAAATTCAGCATAAGGAAATTGGAAAAAATACTTTTTACTTATGGTAAAGATGTCTTTAGACATTGAAAAAATATCTTTTGTGAGGTGACTCTTTAAGAATAATTACTTTGTCTCACTCTTACCCCTTGAAGAAAATAAATCATCAGATTGTGCTTATTGTTATAAAGCATGCAGTAAGTATCACCATGAACTGATTCATTATTTTTTATTATTAAAGAGCTGGAAATAACACCTACATATTGCCTCATTTGATTTTGAGAACTACAGAGGAAAAAAAAACCAGCAGAACAACAAAAAGCCTCCCCCAAACACCAACGGCTCCGCCAATCTACTTTCATCCACATATCCTGAATCAACCAGGGAGAAAAAGGGCACATAGGAAAATACACACAGCCTTCCCATGGGCAGAAATCTCATCATGTCCCTCTCCCTGGAAAGGTCAGAAAATAATGAAATCTGCACAGTCCCTTAAAATTGGCCTGGGTCCAGAGTCAAGGGAAAGGAGTGCACCAGCAAACACTGAAAGGATTTGAACTCGGAATGGTCCCTTGATTATAAACGTGACGATATTGTGCAAAATGGGAAATCCTTTTTTGTCATCCTGCAGAGTTTTATGCTGATACTACAGTTCTGCTTCTAGAGCTTGATCTGGCCAAGTTTTCCAAATCATCTTTTACCTCTCTATCAATTCTTTTTCCTCTTAGGAGTGAACTTGGCGATGCTTGTCAGGACAGCCCTGTGGCTGCTGTTGCACTTGGTGCAGTTGTGCAGGATGCTGGGGAGCCACTGGTAGAGTGGGCAGCTGGAGCCCCTGTGCCAAAGTCCAGTTAAGGATGGTCTCACGTGATATTACAGAAGATGGGAAGGGCTTTAAAGAGTCGTAGTTTATGCGTCTGTGAAACAGCTTCTATTTTAAACATAACCTTAGAATTTTCTTTTCTTCACCTTTCTTCACTTTCTCTTTCAGCTCCCTTTTGCATCTTTTATTATCTTTTTATGACATTTTTTCCCCAAAACCACACTTTTCCAGCCTATTAAGGTCATAATTTCTAACTTATTTTGGTTTGTTTTCTGCTTTAGGACATAGCAATTAGGCCTGGGCATTGTGTGTTCAGATATAAAAGAAAGGCTATATGCACTCTTAAAGGCTGACAAAGCATTTAATTAAAAAACATGAAATCAGCATGTGGAATATCATTTAGGAAAATCCCACAGATACTCCTCTTGCTGCCTGATATCATTTTGGTGCGACAGGAAGCAGGGTTATCCTGCTAGCTGAATTGTTCTGTAGTGCTGATTTCTACTAATAAACTAAACTGCTGCAGAAAACTCCTTCTTGCCTTAGACAGGCAAGGTACACAGTTGTATCACAGAAAACTGC
Organism: Molothrus aeneus; assembly: GCF_037042795.1. Taxonomy (NCBI): domain Eukaryota; kingdom Metazoa; phylum Chordata; class Aves; order Passeriformes; family Icteridae; genus Molothrus; species Molothrus aeneus. The sequence continues at coordinate 73,289,805 of NC_089646.1, forward strand.
TTGTGCAATTTTGTTTTATTATAGCACTCACAATGCCTTGTCAGAAAAACCCTTTACAGTTCACAATAGAAGTAATGGGATATTGTTGAGACCAACTGTAATCAAGAAATGCTTCTCCACTTTCTACCATTTGTTAAGCACTTATATCTGCTTTTTTGGAAGCAGTGCTTCAGAAATGTACTCTGTGCTTTGCTATTTAAACCTTTACTTTCAGGATGGACAAACCAAACTACAGATTTGGGAAAGAGCATGAGTTTTACAGGTTTCAATAAGATAAATCTTGCAAGATAAAAAAGACATGATACATTTAGGAAGGAAATAAAAAAAAATGAATAAATAAGAATGACACTTAAACAAAGCATTCTGGAAATGGCAGAAAAAAAAGAAGAAAAAAACATGATACAGACCTGAAATGAAAAGAATTAAGGATTTATGACCACAACATTTAATTATTTAAAGGCACCAATGATAAGGAAAGGGAGAGTGACTCACTGAAGTGAGGGGGGACTTTCAAAGCATAAGACAAAATGCAAAATGAAAAAAAAAAGAAGTAATTTCTGCAGCAAACAAGCATATAGTTCAGTACAGGTTAAATATGAGTACCAATATGATTTTACTTGGACAACTTTTAAATGAATTTCTCTATAAGTCTTCTACAAAAAGGTAAAATTAAGTCTAAAATAAAGTAAAATAGTTCAAAGAAGCTTGTTTGCAATATAAAAATAGATGCATTGAGAAGTTGTCCTAATTTATACTGTGAGCAATAATTAATATTTCAAGGAATGAGTCTGATTTTGTATGCAGACTCCAGACATAATTTTTGCTACTTTTAAGTTCACCTATTAGCAATAAAAGTTATCTTCTGCCATATTTTTGTCAATGCATATTTTAATTAGATATTTGGTTTTTAATACTTTTTCTTTTAATTTATAAAAATACTTTCTTTTTAAAAGTATTTTATTTTATAAAAAATACTGACTGCAAAATCTGAAAATTTTCCTTCAATTTATTTGAAGAGTAACAAAGCAGTTCATCTATTTGGTACCTAAGCTGTGATTATGACTTCATGTAAATGTGTAATCGACCTGCTTGTTTTTCTGCTCATTCCAGTCTGTATTTTCCTGTCTAGACAGTATCATGAGGTATTGAAAGTAAGTATTGAAAAATACTTGGTATTGAAAATTCTTAAATACATTTAGTCTCACAAATTCATGTTGTTATACTACCTCAGATTTGTAGAAAAAGAGGCAAGGCTCGGTCAGTTTTAAAAAAAGGAATGGAGGTTGGGGTTGGCTGAAAATTGCATCAACAGCTTGTGTGCATTAGTCATGTATGAAGAAAGGAGGTCAAAACACTGTCTGGCATCTAAGTTCACCAGCAAATGGCTGAGAAAAGCTGCATGTTATGTAGCTGGCTGATCATTTCAGATTCTACCCTGTAAGAACAGAGCAGCTGAGGGTAGGATCCAAAAGACAATCTTAAGAAACTGTAAAAGACAAAAAAAGAAAGCACATGGTAATTAATCTATTGAATGATTAGGTGGACAGGCAAGTTGTGGAAGACTGGGTTTCAGTTACTCTGCCTAAAGGATGACAGATGCACTTCTTCCTGCTCTCAGAGTGCTGTAATAACCAGAATCTGAACCATTATAAAGGGAGAAATAAGATTCTGCTTTTTCCTTCCCATTAAAGCTGTTGAACCGTGCAGAAAAGAACTAAAAGTTGCGCAAGAAAGTGTTAGTAAGACCCTTGGATTAAGAATTGTTTCTGTTCAGTGTTGTTGCTTAGCCAAGGGGATGGTGGGAGCATGCCTAGGACTTAGCTCTGCAAGGAGAGGAACGCCTCTTTCTGGCTGTGACAACATGCCAGCTGTGTCTTAGGACTGTCAAGACTGAGGGATTCTTATGCATGCTCAAAAGCAAAGTAAGTTTCAAGGCAACATTAATATCAGTGCCTGATGCACTTAGACTAGTCACATTATTTACAATAATAGTTTTGATTTTATGCACTGAGCTTCAGTTTGAGACCTTCTTTGAGAGTCTGAGTCCAGGCATAAGAAATTTGCCCAAAATTATATTAAAAGGTTTGCCAGGGAACGGATTTAAAACTCCTAGAAGTTCTAGAAAAAAAGCTGCAAGAGAAACAGCTTAGTGTGTGGTAAGCTGTGCTGTGTTTACTCCTCAAAGATGAGGCATGTGGTTATGTATTCACTAGGAATCAGGAGTTCAAAAACTCTATTTCTGCCAAAAGCCTTCTGGCCCCTACTGAGATTTCCATATTCAACATAAAAAAAGCATTCTTTTTTAAATCATTAACAATTACTATTGTTATTTCCAATATTGTTCAAAGTTCTTTATGTCTTGAAATGCAGTATTGAGGTATCGGGAAGCACTAATCATTTCTGGTTTTAGTAATTCAACGTTGAGAATTATTATGGTTGGAAAATTGTTAATTAAATCCAAGCAAAAAATTATCAGCTAAGAGAAAGGCTTTTTTTTTTTCTTGTATCTAGTGAAAAACTAATACTTAATGATCATTTTCGGATGGAAAAGTTCTTCTCAGATTCTTTTGTCCTTCAATCACAAAACATATTTGGCTTTAACCACAGATCTTTTTCTGTCCACTCATAGGATTTCGCATTCATAGCAGTAGCAAAACAAGTCTAATTTTGAAAGAGACATTTTGAATCATTAAGATTTCACTTGAGAGATAACATTTTCACAACAAATCGGGCAACTGATGAATGTTTGGTCTCCAGATCTCAGAGTTAAAAATTGTGATCTCAGGATACTAAGGAAAAACAATTAACATTACTTGGCTTAAAGCTGAACCATTTGTTATAAATTCTTGTTATGCAAATTCATGTAGAGGATTCATTTTTCATTCCCTATGTGTATTTTGCCATTTTTTCACAAAATCCTGTTTTTTACCAGAATCACGTTAGTTCTTTCCCTTGAAAATCCTTTGAAATGCAGACATCAGTGTTTCATCTGAATGAGTTGTTACATTTCTATTTTGTAACTTGGGGAGAAAGACAAAAGTTGTGTTTTTTAAAAAGTTCTACCAAAACAACTTTAAGAGTACTCAGGAACAGAAATTTTATTATGATATTCTACAATTTTTCCCGAAATTGCAATGATGTTGTTATTGCAAAAACAGCAAGGTCTTGATGTTGGCAAATTAGAGAAAACAACTTTGCATCAGTTGGTTTTGCTATCTCTTTTTCAATGAACGATGACTATTAAAAGGCTTGCAGGTTGCTTCTTCAAAATATTGCAAAATAACTTGGTCATAGATGGTGCAAGGTATGTGAATCCACAGCTTCAAGTATCAGAAAATCTCTAGAGATATTTTTATCTCACTCTATGCATTAAAATTCTGTTCAGTTCTTATCTTATTCTTTGATCCATAGTGAACTACTTCCATACTCTGCCAACATTTGGTGTTGAAATAGATGCCTGTCTATTTTATACTTGCTGTTAACTTCTGACTGACTTGGGAATGGAAGCAGATACAACTTCCATCACTATAAACTGATTTATAATACTTTGTGTCAAAGTATCTGCAAACAAGCTGGAGCATGAGTATTTAGGACAAAAATAAAGCTCAAATAATCTTGATTTTAGAGTGCTGACTGATGAAAAATCTAATACTGATTTCACAAGATGTTCTGAGGATTCATGTTCCTAAAAATGTGTCTTTATCTGTAGTGTGATTTGTTCTAATTTTAGCTTTCATTTTTCTTATATCACTCTGCCTTCTAGTTTGAGAAGCATTGTATTATAGAGATATTCAGTCCAATCAAAACTTTCTCTGATAAATTAATAAGATTGAGGGCCCTTGGATATTGTCTAGGGAAAAGTTTCCCAAAATTTCAATTATTCCTGTGGCTTTCTGAGCACTATTTCACTTGAGCTGTGAACACTTGCAGTCTCATAACAGTTGCACCGTTGCCAAAGGTGAAGAAAGCACATTATCTCCCTGCTCTTACTTCTCTTTTCCTTTGAATTGCTGAAACACAGAAAAATAAATACCTTGGGTGAGAGAAAGTGATTCTCATGTGTGCTTTTAGGTATAAAAAGTCTTTTATAGCATTTTTAATGTTCACGTTTCCTTGCTCTGACAGAGGAGTGATCAAGCATTTCAGAATTGTATTTTATATAAAAAACAGCTGTCCAAAGCTGAAACTGTACATCTTATTTTAACTATTTATTTTTTCAAGTGTCTTCAATCAAAATCTAAAATTTTAGATCCTTTAAAGACATGTATCAGTAATTGTGGTTTTTTTCGCTATAAAAGATTTTTAAAATCCATACTTTTGTCCCTTTTCTTCTTGTGCCAAAGCTGGGCTTAAACAAAATCACTACAAAAATGTCTAGAAAATTTTAAGTCATTTTTTCACAGCATTTATATAAATATTTAGCTTCTACATACTGAACTCATCACAAAAATCTATCTTTCCTTTTAATTCTGCCAATTATTGTTTGGTTTTTGTTGCTTTTTTTCCCCTGGAGTCCCTCTCTTTCTCATGTTACTTCTTCAATTGAAAATCCTATTGATTTTTATTACTATCAAAATATTTATTTTGATTATCTATCATCAACCATTTTTTCCCTTCCCATTTCTAGTATCTACAGAGGTGGCATAAAAAATGTCTTCAAATCATGACCACAAATCTTCCATGCTAACAGTTTTAGGTTAATGTTACAAAATGGTTCTCTGTTTTTGTGTTTGCCTTCTAGGTCATTTTGAGTATATCAGTGAAAAGTCTCCCAGTTCCTTCCTTCCCTAATCCAAATCTATCTTCTGCAGTTAGACTGGACAAAGCAGTTAAAACTAAGCACTATGATAGTCCCTAAAAATTATAAAATCGTGTTCAAGTATATGCTTTAGAACTATGGTATTTCCCAATTTAACTAATGTGAGATGACTATATGGTATTCTAAGGGGACATCATGTTCTACAAGTCTGCCAGAACTTCTTCATGGGGTGTCACCACAGTGGGGAAAGCTTCTTCTTAGGTGTGTTCCTCTGTCAGGAACAGGAGCAGTGTGTTCATGCCTGCCCTCAAGCTAAGGAATCTTGCTTTCCTTCTCAAAATCCTAGTAACAAGTTGTGTCCCCCACTGGTCCATACTGGGACCAGTACTTAATAGCTTCATCAATGACATAGTGGGACTGGTGTCTCCACAAGGACAATGTTTTTAAATCAGAAGAGAGTAGATTTAGCTTAAGTAAAAAAGAAACATTTCATGATAAGAGTGGTGAGACACAGGAACATTCTGCCCAGAGCCATTGTGGCTACCCTGTATCTGGAGGTGTCAAGTCCAGGCTAGATAGGGCTTTGAGCATCCCAGTAAAGTGGAAGGTGAAGTTGAGTCGATGATGTTTAAAAGTCTCACAACCAAAGACTTTCTATGATAGTATGATCCTATGAAAACTCCATATGCATTCAGGGCCTGTACCCAGCCCAACCACAGTGACAATAATTGAAACAACTATTTCATACTTTTACTCCTCCAGACTTCTGTATATGCTTGTGCTAAACTCCAATGCATTTCCTTGATGTCTGTCTGACTCTTTAAATAGGCATAAAGAAGAATGTGCCAGGAAGTTACATTCAGTCAAGTACTACTTTGGTACATCTTTAAAGCACATTGTTGAGAAATCTTGCCCTCATTTTCAAGCTATTGACCGTGAGATAGGTGAAACTCTCAAAGTCAAATTTGCCATAGGAATTTACATTGCTTTAAACATGATGATAATCCCATAAATTATAAATACCCTCTACATTAAGATTACTAAAGTTCTTCTCTTAATGCATCTAAATCTGTACAGAAACAGGGAAAGGATAGCAATTAAGTCTTCTGATAGAATAGGAGAAGGAAGACAACCTGATTTCATGCTGAATACTTAGATTTCTGGATTAAAAAAATGCCTCTTAAATATTGATGTGGTCATTCACAAGACTTAAAGTAGAGATTACTTCTAGTCTGGTTGCACAGTCAGCAATATAAACTTTGTGTAGCAGAAGGCTTTACTCTGGTGTACATGTCATTTGCAAACTGAACTTCCTCTCTGACCCATTTTGCAATCTCAAAACAAACAGCTTGGAGTGACAAAACATCACTCACACAAGTCCACAGTGATCTTGAAGCCCATTTTAAGATTGCAAACCTTAGTTATGATCTTCAGGGAAACCACAAAGACAGAACAAACCCTTGCAATATCAGAGAGGAGATCAGAAAAGATTCAGACAATCTCTGCTATGCCACGCACAATATATTTTTGTTTAAATGCAGCCATGAGAACAGAGGGCTTGACTGTGTCTTGACTACAAACTGTTTCTTGACTTTTGCATCACAAAACCAATTTCTTTCCATCCATTCAAAATACAGATCAGCTCACCATGTCAGCATCTCTTTTCATATCAGCAAAAGTTAGACTGTTTAATCTCAGTCCTTGACTTGGATTTGCTGAGCTGCAAAAACAGCTCAGGTATCAACATGACATAAATGAACTGTTCTGCCCCAAACAGGTATTAAAATGCTGAATATGAATAAGGACAATTAGTTTATTTTTCTTTGAATGTTACAAATTGTTGAAAAGGTTATATATACAACTATTAGTTAGGTGGCATTCAAATGCCAAGAAAAATAATGACATGACCATAATGAATTCTGAAGGGAAAAAGAGAATGACGGTTTCTTTAAAAAAGACAATAATCCTTAAATGGAGGTTTTCATTTTCTATTAATCTGAAACAGAGTTTACCCAGAGGCCTTCCATAAATTGGCACTAGATCATGAGAAAAGCAAAGAGTTAGATCTCCCAGTACCCACTAAGGAAACAAGAGATGCTATTAAATACCTTAAAGCTCAAAGAAGGCTCCTGGGCTTGACAGTCCTCTGTCTGTTTTGCATTTTCTATAAGGATGTGTTTTCTCTAAACTCCTTGGGTTTTTAGTATAAAACCCCAATTGGCTTGTTCATTGAACTGTTAATTATTTCTGTAAGAAAAACAGAATACATTTAGCAGACTGAAAAAAAAAAACAAAGTAAAGAAAAAGAAACACCTTTTTTTTCTATAGAAGATATATGCTGTGGTTTTTGCAGTGATGTTGGGTGCTGTAATCCAGAGTTTTATATGCAGATCAATTTATTTTATGTATTTATAAATTTTATGTATTATATCAATTTTGTGACACTATAACTGCATTCACAAGAGCAGCTTAAGCTGGAAAAGGCCTTTGGCTATGTCTTCAAGGCAAACTCACCATATTTTTAAATGTTTTGACTAGAAGCAAAATTTCAATGACCCCCTTGTTTTAAAATTGCAGTAAAACAACAGGTAATGGATGGGATTTATCTCCATAGGATACTTATCAAATTATTCTCTTCATGTTTCTTATTTACTCAGGAGTCACTGGATTTTGCAATTACTTCCAGGATCACTGATTTATTCAGAACAGAGCAGATTTCTGGTCTTTTTCTTGTGCTGGTGATATTCAAGTGACACCTTGCTGCTTTAGTGAATCAGTGTCATAAGTGGGTAAGGCATCTTCATCCAACACCGTGTCTGTGCGCCAATACACCTGTGATACTACCAAAGGTCCCGGACAGATGCTCGTTAAAAATGAAGAACATGAAACGCAAAGTGAAAATAAACAGGGGAGGGGAGCTGTCAGGACTATGGAAGAAGAAGATACAAGAGAACACCTTGGACAATTCCAGAGGGATTCAGCTTTTTATTAGTGTTTGCCTCAAATTTTGAGTAACCCATCAAAAGTGGTTGATTTTTCTCACATGCTTCCAGCTATGCAGGTGATAAAAGAAGGTTCTCCAAAACGTTTTTTTTTAAATTTACCAAAAAAAAAAAAAAAATTCTTTATGCTTGAAAATGAAAGTCTAAGTCTCACTTTTTTTTTTTTTTCTGAATATGATCTGCTCATTTCCAAACAGGAGGTATGTATTATTATTTAATACTCAGAGGAATTAAGTGTTTTGCATTTATATACCAGGTGAACTGAGATGATTTATATCAGATGTTCCAAATTGCATTAGTAAGAATAATAATGTCTTGCAGCATTATTTGGTATAAAACTATGCCCCCTTAGGACAAAAAAAATATTGTTTCTGACTAGACAGCATAGAGAAGGTTGCAATAACTTTTGAGAAATTCATAAATCTACATTCAGAATCCATTAGAATGCATGTATTTTGGCAAATTTTATTGCCTTTTTATTTTTTTTACAGTACAATGTAGAATTATATCTAGCATAATTTTTTACAATTACCTAGGCCACTATTAACTTAAAAAAAAAAGGTAATTTTTGGCTTTATACAAAAGTTTATTCCAGTTTTACATCTGCTCTATCTTTCTGAATTAAAATTGATGCATTTTAAACTCAAAAAACAAACAAATTTTTGGCTCTGAAATAGGTTTTTGTGCCTAAAGTCAGTGAGGCATCTTGATGCACTGTTAAACCAATCAGAAGGTAAAATAAAAAATTGGACCAATAATATAACATAAGGTGTTTCTTCATTGTATCCACCATCATTTTGTCAAGAACAATTTGATTATTTTCATTATTTAATCCCTATCAGCAAATTGTATCATTTCATCTTAATTAGCTTGTCACCACTAGGAAAATGTACAATACTTCGAGCTAAAAACATTAGCTGATTATCTGAAAGTGCCAAAATCTAGCTCATACTACATTTTTACAGTTTCAAGTTACTTCCTTATTATTCTGTGACTGTGTAGTTAAGAAGGTCAATAGTTTTCACCTAAGTAGCTTTAAATAGTTTTTTGTTTTGTGGGGTTTCTTTAAATAAATTTAAAAAGAAAACATGACATACAACCCTTAAATCACTTTGAAACTTCCATTTATGGATGTTTGTGTACCAGAAGGTCAAGCCACCTTAAAGCAAATTATTGTATTTATGTGTGTATAAGTTTGTCTGCACACACACAGGAAAACTCAGGAATTAATAACCATGCCATCAAAAAGATTGAAAATAGAATGTTTGCTTTAGCTCTGGGTATGGCATTTTACTTAAAGTGCATTTGTGGTGTGTATTGTGGGAAGAGATAGGATAAAATTGAGTTGTAGGCTGTGGAATGTGCCTGCAGAGTGCCATGGTGGCACAAAGGAGCACATGGCAGCACAAAGGAGCACATGGCAGTGCAGATCAGCACATGGAGGCATAAAGGAGCACATGGTGGCACAGAGAGGTTGTCTCCGCCTGACCTTGGTGGGAGGACGTGCCACAGGGCAGAACCTTGCAGAGAGAAGCCTGCTGGAAGCTGACAGGTAGGTGAGCAGTGTGTAATCACCCCATAGGAGGACATTAAGAAAGCATGGTGCTGATGTGGCAACATGGGATAGGTCACATAGTGAGAATTGCCATGTAAGGAAATACTGTGCCTTGAAAAAGTGTACCAAACCAGCTCCTTTCTTTGAATAAAGGATTCAGACTCTGTGCTGGTCTGGGTCTATGTCAGGGTCAGTCAGAGTGTATAAAGTTTTTTTTGTATATGGCTTGAATGTCTTCTTTTTCTACTGTAATTTGTTACGTTTTTGTGAAAACAGACAAAATATTGACTGTCTGCTGACAGCTTATTTAAGCTATTGTTTTAAAGTCTAGCTCAAAATAGATGTCAATCCACAGGATATGTGTGACTTATATGTTCAAGAATAAAAACCCTTTTTCTCTTTTGAATGCCTACATATACCTTAGTTGCTTGCTCTGTTCTTAATTGTAAAATCTAAATAAACTTCTTTGCAGTGTGAAAAAAATCAAAGTAGGCCATATGAGAAACCTGCTGTTGCTGTGAAAAATGACCTTTAATATTCAGAGCAGAGATACAACATGACCCAGAACTTTAAAATCTTTCTTCCTCTCCTTCCTCTTGCCACCTGTTTAGGCAAATGACCAAGAAAAGGTATGAATTAAAATTATCACACCTTGCAGCATAATACACTTGAGTCCCTCTCTGACTCTTAGGAGAAATTAGTCACATCAGAATTACATATGTAAAATCTTTATTTTACATTCAAATTTTAAAAAAATACTTAGAGATGGACTTCAGCAACTACACTACTAATGAATGCAGATACATTTCAGCAATTTAGTGTTTTAAGTAAGTCACTGTCTCAAGATGAGAAAAAATCCATGTCATTTTTTAAGAACTGGTGAAATACATAATTTGGAAAATAATCACAGCATTTTGTTTTCTGTAGAGGTTTGGAATATTTTTTTAAAATCCAGTCATCCAGGGAAGAAATTTAAAATAAAAGAAGTACAAGAAGAAGTAAATGCCAACAAAATGGCTAAAAAATATCTTCAGTTGCAAAGAAAGTTCAAAAAAATAAATGTTTTTCCTGGAGATTAAAAAAAAAATCTTCAGTGGTGAAAAGAGAAGCATTTTCTTATAGTCTTAGAAATGTCTTTCTAACTAACATTGAAAACTTCTATTCCTCTTCTTACATCACATTGTTTAGCTTCTGAAAAAGTAAAGGTGTTGACTTACCTGAGCCTCACAATATTGGACTGAGGAATGTAAGAATTGAGATTTTGTCATGGAAGCTGCCTCCACGGGTACTAGGAGTACCAGAAGGAAAGAACCTGCTGAGGACTTGATCATTGTCCTCTGGAAAAGGACGATGGTGCGGGAAAGGAGAGTTAGAGATACTTAATGGGAGTGGGAATTTCTCCCCAGGCCTCAGAGGAATCTCCATTCTGGCCCTGCTCCCGCTGTCCCCTCAGGGCTCTCAGGGCTGTTTCTCACTCGCTTCCCCTGGCTCAGCCCTGGCTGCCGGGCAGCGTTTTGCCCTCCCTTGCCCAGGCTTTCCCCGGGGCTGAGAACAGGAAAAAAAAATATAAAAATAAGCAATGGCGTGTAGATCATTACAGTATCTTAACATTTAATTTTAAGAATTGTCAGAAGTACTTAATGTAGAATGACAAAGTTAGAAGGGTTAAGCAGATAGTGAAAATAGTGGAACTCAGTGTTGCATTACTTTGTGAAAACATCTATGTCATCAGTTCAGAGCTTGTGTCTCTTCCTCATTTCTAGGGTTTTCAAAATTCACAAACTCCAACAGTGTTCAAAGTATTAAAACACTGGGATTTATAATTTTTCCAATGGACTACTCCATAAAGACACTGTTAGCAGGAGGGAAATGACAGGTAAGTACCAACCCCCTAAAGTGAGATCTCTAATGCAATGTAGGAATCTCATTTGGAGTTTATCCAAGGTGCCAGGGAATAGTCTATAAAGCAATATTCAGCAGACTGGGAGATTTAGGTAGCTACTGTCCTTGTACCAGTTTTGTGAAGACAAAGTTTTGTGTCTAAAGTTCTTTATCTAAAGAGTTGTTGAATTAGGACCTTCTGACACCACATGGTAGTTTGCACATAGTTTTCAAACACTTTTGTTTTTTAATGAACAAAATCTTTATATGCTGTGCTTACTGTAGGTGTAAATGTATTTCAGAAATCTCTTACAGGAGTGAAAAAATTTAACTTAGAAAATTAGATTTGAAAATATGTGTTACAAGTTAGAGAGGAATTTATGGTGAGACAACAGTAAGTATAAATAGTGTATGAAAAAACTATCAACAGAACTTGTAATGCAATGCCTGTATTTAAAAGCAAAAAGATTGTCCAAATTTTTATTCTACTGTAAAAAAATTAATTTGCTTTATGAATATCTATTACAGTATGGTAATTTGTACAAGTTGTTTGGAAAATGGAAACCATATAGAATCTAGAATTTTAATAATTCCCTAAACTAAGCACGCATGTAATTAATCTGTTTTGAGATTTGTTTAAGTAATGTTAAAAAACTAATCATGTCTGAACTATAATCATACTATTACGTTCTGGTTGTACATGTCCCAGCTAGGTAAACTGAAGACATTAAATTCTAAAATTCAGTCTTATTCAATATGACATTTTGTACTTATGTGCTCAGAAAAGACTTTGAATTCATCATTCTCTGTTTCACTGCTGGAATTTATTTTACCATTTTTCTTAAACTGTAGCTATTATTTCAAAGGTGTTAAAGAAAGATAAATACTCATTGAAGTTTGATGTTCACACCTGACTTGTATGGGGTCTTTCAAAATTCCTGTCTTTAGATACTTCAGATTTTGTCTGAGGGTATCATAGGAGTCCTGGTGAGACCTTGAAAACCAAAATCCTGACACCCATCATAAAATTCCATACTTTAAAAAGAGAAATTATGTGGATTTTTTTGTTGCTGTTGTTTTGGTTTTGTTTGGTTTTTTGTGTGTGTGTGGGTGGGTTTTTTTGTGTGTATAGTTTGTTTTTTTTTCCTGCGATCAGAAGGCATTAACTGATTCAAGTAAGTTTTAATGAAGTACAGTGAAAATGGCATTTATGTGAGTGCTACATGAAGGAGTCCATGCATTTGACCATTTCAAGTCAGCAATCATGGTAAATCAATACACAGTTTGAAAGAGATAAGAGAAGGAGGGGGAGTAGTCAAATGACATCTACAGAGCTGGGAATATTAAGTTTAATCTGTAGCTGTAACTCTTGAGGGAATTTATGATGAGAAACAGCAGTAATTATTAAAAAGGCTTTGTAGAGTGTGGAATTAATTTGAATGAAAAAGTGATTATGTTAGTAGAAAAAATGTGCTGAATTTCACAGCATAATGTAAGCTGTCAGCCTTCTGTTATTTATTTATTTGGTTTGTTGTTTAAGATAATGCATTTTGCACTTATTTCTAGGCATAATTTAGTAAATTTTATTGCATCTAGCTTTTGCTGTTTTTTACTGTTTTTGTAATGCAAATACTACAAATGAAGTTTTGAAGGTTTGCCCTCATTTCCTTTGTAGATTTCAGTTTTCAGTTGCTTATGACTCAAGTGAATGGAAAAGGGAAAAATTCTTCACTCAGACTTCAAGTATACAAACTGCCTTTTGACTAGTCAGGGACTTCACCCTGTGGTCTCTGCCATTGTGTTTTCTCAGAGACTTGAGCATTTGCTTTTGCTGTACACAACAGTGTTTAAATGGTAGGCATACACACATACATTGCTAGAATTCCCCTTGCACATGTAAAACCATAAAGACAAAAAAGCAAGCAGTGTCAAATGGAGTCTATGGATGTATGTATACTTAAATGAAAGTCTTTAAAAATCTTGTAAAGGATAAGGGAAGTTTTGAGAAGAAAGTTGTAAGTTCATGGTTTTTTCTACCAATTTTAAGGTAGCTGTATAGCCTCTGTTTTATTTTCCAGATGTGCTGAAGATTAGGTATCTGAAAATCAACTATGAAAATTAAGAACACTATTACTTTTCCTGTCTTATAACAATCCTAGCTGCAAATAGAAATAGACAGATTCTTTTGTTGTTTTGGCATTAGAAATGGTAGACTTGGGTAAAGCAATATCATTGCATCTACATAAACAGAATGATTTACTAAAATTAAGAGTGAGAATGAGTATAATCCACAAACTTATTAACTTAATAAAGTGACAAAGATATCACCACTGCATTAGGATTCTTTTTCATAAGGCTAAAAGAGCTGAATAGGCAAGAAGTGAGAAAAGTTAGGATTTATCGCCATTTAACAGGTCCCTAGGAACACTCATTACCCTACCCTGATCTGATTGCTATAAATTCAATAAATTTTGCCAAGCCAAATCTGTTTTGTTTTTTTTTTTGTGACAGCAATCAGTAAATGTTCTCTCCCTCCTCTCCCTCCTCTCCCTCCTCTCCCTCTCTCTCCCTCCTCTCCCTCTCTCTCAACTCACAAGCCTTTCACTCCATTTTCTCGCCCCTATTCCTTTGAGGAGGGGGGTGACAGAACAACGTGAGTGGCCACCTGCAGTCCAGCCAAGGGCAAACCACCCCCAGAGGATTGGGACCATGAGGTATTTTCTTCTCAATGATTATTACCTCAAAATGGCTTTAAGGATTTAAAAGGAAAAAAGAAAAAAGCCAGCTAATGAACCACTTTAATACTGTGGAAAAAGAAAGGATTAGGAAAAAATAAAATAGCTTTTGGCACACAAAATGTGATTTCAGTTGAACAAGAGGCAGAAAAATTATCTAATGTATGTATATCTTCTGCTTTCAAAATAATCATGTCTAGTAGATGAGAAAGCAAAGAAAGAGAAAATGAAAGAAAGAGAAAAGCAAAGAATGAGAAAATGTGCTATGGGAGCTCTTCTTATATCCACCTCTTCCCTTTATTCCATCAACACCTTTTGAAGCCTACAGCAGGAAACATTAAAAAAAAAGTGAAATGAAGAAGGTCAGAGTTTTTATTTACTTGAGGTGACAAATATGGAGTCTTCTATACAACTTCCTGTAGGAAATAAACTCAGGTATCTTAGTCTTATGTATGGAGCAAAAAATTGTGTGATAAAGGTGAATTTAGGCAAAATAATGTTTAAAGAAAAGAAACATCCTAGAAGAATGCAAATGCAAGTATTCCAGCCATGATGAAATACCTGAAAAAGCAAAGGCTGTACTTTCACATTGTCTTGAATCCTGAGTTTGGACTGAGTCCACCATATCTGCCTCTATACATCTGTGACTTGCACTTCTATTTTAATTTCTCCAAACAGAGAGATGTGAGCACTCAGAAAACTTAAATTCTGTTTATACAAGTGTGACTGAAATCAACTTGACTGAATCAAGTGTGACTGAAATAAATTTTAATCTGTGATATTTAGACTAAATTAAACATAGGTACTGAAGCAGTATACTTGCAATCTGGGGTGATTTTACTTTCCTGAGACAGAATGGTTCCTCCTTAGACATTTGCAAGTTGTGCAGTGCTCCTATAGGTCTGGAGGGCTCTCTATGAAGATTGCCCCAAAGATATGGAACATATGGAGGGATAACTCTCAAAACTCAGTATTTGCAGAACACAACACTATTTTCCAGAGATAGCTCAATCATTTGAAATTCTTTTCAAAGAAATATTTCTGAAGACTTTGTTTTTCAGTTTTCTGATTTAAATAATAATAATAAAAAAATAGAAGACAGCATTCAAAAAGGAAGACATACTTGGCAGAATTCAAATACTGAATTTTTAAGGAGGCTTAAATATTAGGTAGGGGAGGGTAATTGGATACACAGCTTGAAGGATTTTTATACTTTCAGACCTTTCTTATACATCAATCAGAATTTGAGCAAGTCTCTAACAGTTCCATCCTCATCTTGCTATCAGAACTACTTCTTCTTCTTCAGCTACAGTTTCTTCCCCTTGAGCTGAATTTTTCACTTTCATTTTGAAGCTTAAAAAATCAATGCTTTTCATTTATCTTCTGTCCCACCAGAAGTATTTCCTCTTATTTATTTATTTAGTCAGTAAGTTAGTTTGCTATTTTCAATATATGTCACTGCCTTTTTCCATATTTATGAATCACCACCTGCCTGAGTTATCACTTTCTCCTTTTATTTTCTAACATTCATTTTTCACTGATATATCTGTTATGCCCAGCTAGTACACCAGATCAAGAAACACCTGGAAAATGTTCAGTGCAGGAGTAGGTCTTAGTGTACCTGTGAGTCATGGCTTATCCCTCATAGGTGACTGAGCCACCCACACAGCCTCTCACTCACTCCTCATGGTGGGACAGAGGAGAAAATCAGAAAGGTAAAAGAGAGAAAGCTTATGGATTGAAATAAAAGCAGTTTAATAGGGTAAGCTGTATTGGTTTTGCGTGGCCTCGTTCATGGTGGTGGGGGAGCCACAGAGGTGTCTTCTGTGAGAAGCTGCTGGAAGCTTCCACCATTGTTATGATCTGATTTAATCACAGATGAGTAAAGAGAACTAGCTCTCTGTGAATCAAACAGAAGGAACTTTGAAGATTCGAAATATTCCCTCCCAAAAAATGAGTTAAAAACCTAGAGAGATTAAATGTTGATCCTGAGAGGAAAGCTAATGTCTTTACAAACAGTTCTATGGGTGAAGGTATGGATGTTAGCATCTTTGAAATGGGTCTTAATGTCTCTACTAAATTTGGGCAGTAGTTTGTTGCAGAGCCCAGACAGTTTGTCTCCTGAAACAGACTAGTGTCTACACAAGCCTGAACACCTGAACTTTTTGGTAAAATAGTAGGTTCAAGGGGGGAATATGTGGTAGGTGGTTCAGGAAGGCTGTACCTTCCTGGCTCCTCAGCCAATTGGGAAAGGAAGATGCCATTAGGATAAAAGGACTCTTGAGAGAGAAAACCCATGGGTGTGTGCCCCAGTGGACTCTCTCCCTTTATTCAAACAAAGTTGCAGGACTCCTCTGTCTCATTTTTGGACACAAACCTCTGGCATTTGTGGATTTTCCTGACGATGCCAAAAAAATTTGATATATTTTTATTCAATAGTAAAAGAGGAAAAGACAGAGGGAAATAGAGAAAAGTTAGAAAAAGCTAAGTTACTTTAAAAAGCACAGGATAGGTCACCACCACCCCGTGCTACCTTTGCTGCTGCTGAGACAGGGGAGGGGGGAGAGAAGCAGTTTTTGCCCTTTTCTTTTCTTTTTCAGTTTGAAGCATGTCATCTGCCTCCTCTGATCTCGGGAGCAGTTTGGCTGGGATGCAGCAGCCCATCCCCTGGGATGGAGGTGCAGCACCCAGTGGCTGTGGCCAAACCTTGGTCTGTTCACGGCGCTCTCACTGCGGGATCCAGGAGCAGGGTGGGCGTTCCACAGCTCACTGTGACCCTGGTCCAGGGCTGCAGGATCGGGGGGGTCTCTCCAGGCAGGCAGCGTTGGCTTCCAGGGGCCTCAGGGTGTCTCAAAGCAGGTGGTGGTGAGAGGGAGAAGTTGAAGGTCAGGGATTCTGCCCCTCACTTTCCCCTCCATGTTTTGCACCAGTTTATCTTTCCTTTTTATGGACGTCAAGGCAGGCTACTCAGAGTCTATCCTGCTTGTAGTTTTCAGGAGTTCACAAATGATTATGACAGGCAGACATAATGACGAAGCACTTTTTGAAGCCTTCCTGTCATTATCAGGCTCTTACAACCATGTCCCACAGAGCCAATCCCTGATGGCTCTGAAGATGGACATGCCGCTGGCCAAAGCTGGGCCGAGTAGAGATGGTGGTTACTCCTCTGTGATAACAAATTTAAGAAGAAATCAAAACAAAGTTTGTGGTGAAGCTGTAGTTTTCCAGTCAGAGAAGAGCAGAGTGAGAATTTGTGAGAATAGAACATGCAGACCCCAAGGTGATTGAAGAAGAGGGAGAGGAGATGCAGCCAATAGAGGTCCATGGGGAATGCAAATATTCACCTGCAGGTTGTGGAGGAGCCCACACCAGAGCAGCTGGTTGTCTAGAGGAGCTGTGATCCTGTGGGAGACCTGTGGAAAGAGGGGCTCTGTTCCCAGGCTGGAGCAGCCTGTCCTTGAAGGACTGCACCCCATGGAAGACTGATTCATGCCACAGCAGTTTTGACTGTTGCCCATGGGATGGATTCACATTGCAGCAGTTCACAGAGAACTTCTTCTCATGAAATGGAGTCATCTTGGAGAAGTTCAAAGAGAACTGTCTCTTGTGGGAGAGACCTCGTGGTGCAGTGGGGGAAGGACCCCTCTCCCTGAGCAACAGGAGAAGCTATGGGTAATGAACTGACCATAACCCAAATTTCCTCTCTCCTTGCACCACTGAGATAGGCAATAGAGCCTGGAAGGAAAGAGGGGTGGGGGAAAGTGTTTTTGAGGTCTTTACTTCTCATTGTCCTGCTCTGATTTTATTAGCAATAAATTTACTTTATATCTCTAAAGTAAGCCTGTTTTGTGCTTGATGGTACTTAGTGAGAGACCTCCCAGTCCTCATCTCAACTTGTGAACCCTTCATTGTATTTTCTCCCCTCTGTCCAGATGCAGAGGGGGGTGAGCAAATGGCTTTTGTGGGTGCCTTGCATCCAACCAGCCTAAAGCCATAACACAAGCAAAGTCTTCACACACAAGCAAAGCAAAACAAACAACCAATTCACTATTTCCCATCAGCAGGCAGGTGTTCAACCATCCCTAGCAAAGCAGGAATCCATCATGCCTAATGGTGACTTGGGAAGAGAAACACCAAAATTCTGAATGCTACTTCCTTATTCCCCTTGCCTGCTCCTTCTTTCCTTGTTTTTTATTGATGTGAGATATGCATTTGGGATCAGCAGTCCCGAGTGTGTTCTCACCCAACTCCTTGTGCACCCTGGCCTCCTTTCTGGTGGGGTGATATGAGGAACAGAAAAGTCCTTGACTCTAAACAAACACTGCTCAGCAATGATTAGAACAAACTGTTGTTATCACCACTGTTTTGGTCACAAATCCAAAACCTAGCATCATATCAGTTTCTCTAAAGAAAAACTCTATACCAGACAAAATGTATACATAATTGGCAATATGGACTTTTTCCATATTTACCTGTTTTACGCCCCAGTCACTCAACTGAGACAGTTTCTACAAACACACCAGAGAATAATCTCTGTGGAGTATCACTGGAAACATTGGAAGACATTCAGCACATTAATAAGGATATCCTGAACAGTTTAATGTGGCAAGAGGAAGCTGTGTGCTCCATGTGCCTGTGTTTCTAAGTTTGATATCAGGATGATAGCAAATATAACCTTGAGATAATTTGCAGGGTGAAAATACAGACATTCTCAATGATGATATGTTTTCACTAGCTGTGGTCAATAAATATTGAAGACACATGATTTCAAGATATGTGGCCAATTAATTGAACAATCTGTTCTGCAACTCTTTTTATAGCAACGTAGCACTCCTACTCACTCATTCTGTCTCCATCTCAAAGCACCTTTGGACTGTAAAAACTATCATTAGTGATTTTTCTTCCTTTCAAAAAATTAAATCTTTAGTTAGCAGAAAAAGTGAACCATATACTGTGGTTTGCATTAGTCGTCAATATTAATAAGTCCCTTAACAGTAATAAATAAAAGATGCAAATAAAAGCTTTTAGATGAAAAAACTATTGAAACTATTGTACTTTAATAACATGACATTTCCCTAACTTTTAGCCTTGACAGGCTTTCACAGCACTTTCCCTTTTTTTACCAGCATAAAACAGTATTTCCAGGACCACTCAGGTTTATTTAAATTTCAATGACCAAAATTTGATGGTCAGAGCTTCAGATGCTTTTAAAAAACTCAGTTGCACCAAAGCTGATATTTCACTGTATTTACTGTTCCTGGAGGAAGAAAGATCCTTTCAAGATACTTTATTCTTTAGATTTATGGACTCATATAGAGAAAATAAGTTTAAACTGAAGTTAAACAGAGTGCTGTATATCTTCAAGAGAAGAAGATAAATTGTTTACCACATAGTAGACTATAGATTGCATTATCCTTAATTTGGGACTAAAGCATTCAGCAGATTGGATAAACTACATTATCCTGAAATGGAAAATTGCTGACTCCCGACTGTCATTCTGGAAGCTGAGCTGTAAGAGTCAGGAGGGATATTGAGAAGAGAGCCTCTTGGACCTGTTTTTTTCTCCCAGAAAAGTGCACATCTAAGGACACCTCTCAGAGACAGTATGGTTTGTTATGTTGCATTATGTAACAACTTTTAATACACAATAGGAACAGACATAACTTCAGTTATTCTCTAATCTTTCTGTCTGTCTCACAAAAAACCTAGAAATTAACATCACATTATTGCAATATTACTCAACTCTGTACCTAATAAAACATTTAAATAAATGGCAAATATTTTTATATTTGACCACATATGGAGAAAGATGTCAAATACAATCTGTTTGCCTTTCTGTCTTCTTTCACTATCATCATTGTGGCATGAATGTCAAATGCTATGTCAATGTGCTTCACTTCGGTAAACACAGCCTCCAGTGAATAAAATTTTAATACTATGTGCAGGTGCCAGTATTTTACAGGTGACTGCTGCTGTATCATCATCACTGAAGTCAATCAGGATTGTTTTCCCACTCCAGTAATTCAATTCCTAATGAGTTCATGGCCAGCAAAAACAAATGTTTGAGATGGAGCATGAGATGAAAAATGACACTTATGACTGTTGGGCCTTCCCGTTACAACATCTCATGTCTAAGACTTTAAATTAGTAAATTAGTACTGAGTGCAGTTTGAACAGAAGTAAAGCAGTTCATTATGATACTCACTATGGGATGAATTTTGAAAGCATGCCAAATCTATTCCAGCTTGAGCAAGCAGTGAGCAAAATGATACATCATTTACACTGCCCACAAAATCCCAGGAAAATAGCAGTTTTCAATTGCATTCAGATGATTTGCATCAAGCCCAGAGTGCACCAAAGACAATATAGATAGTGTTGTATTTTTCACATACTAGAGCTGAAGGACTTGCATAAGTTATTATGTGAATTAAAACCAAATAATAAATTTAATTTTCTGAGAAAATTTTTCATTATGCAGAAAACTATAGAAATTCTTGCACCATTTACTACTTTTTGTGTGTATATATGTCCTAATAAAAAGTCACAGGACTTTTTCTTATTTGTCCATATGGTACTGCAATTGTGGAATTAGAGGGTATAGTATAGAACAGAAAAAAGCAAAAACTCTGTGCTTTTGGTGTTTGAGCTCTTGAAATAATGATAGATCTGTGAGAGCTATTCAATAATGCTTTTTGTGGCAAGACAATTGTCTAAATATCTGTTTTAAGGAAAAAGAAAAGGAAAAGAAAAAAACTACTTCTCATTTGCGGACACTGAAAATGGAAGGTACCAGCTGTATTGGCTGAAAGTTCACAAATCCATGGGACCTGATGGGATTCATCACAGAGTTCTGAAGGAGCTAGCAGATGTCATGGTAGGACATGGATCATCTTCCAAAGGTTTTGGGAGTCTGGGGAGATCCTTGCTGACTGGAAGCTGGCCATTGTTATTCCAGTTTACAGCATATGAGGGAAGACCCAGGGAACAATAGACCCATTCATTTAACCTGAGTTCCTGGGAAAATTGTGGAGAAGAATATGAGTTCATAAAGGGAAAATCCTCCTTATATAATTTGACATACATCTATTATATACATCACACATCTAGTGGATGAAGGGAAAGTAATGTTTGTAGGTGTTTTGCCTGTTAGGAAGGTGTTTGATGCTGCCCATCACAGCATCCTGCTGAGGGTTCAGGATGTTCTGGGTGAAGAACTCTCTGAAGGGCAGAGCTCAGAGGGCTGTGGTGATTGAAGCTACATCTGTCTGGTGACTGGTCACCAGCGATGTTTCTCAGGGTGCAGTTCCAGGGCCAGTCCTGTTCAATCTGGTTATCAGTGATCTGGATGCAGGAGTTGAATGTACCACTAGCAAGTTTCCTTATGATCCGAGACTGGGAGGTGCTGTTGATTGTCTTGGGGGATGGAATGAAAGAATTAAGTAAGTCAGAAAAGACCTTTGAGATCTTCAAGTCCAACCCATGACCTGACTTTACCTTGTCAACAAGATCATGGCACTAAGTTCCACATCCAGTCCTTTCTTAAACACCGCCAGGGATGATGATTCCACCATCTCCCTGGCAGCCCACTCCAATGACCATTCCAAATTCTTCACCTTTTCTGTGAAGAATTTGATCCTAATGCCCAACCTGAACCTCCCATGGCACAGCTGTGTCCTTTTGTGTCCTCACTTGTTACCTGGGAGAAGAGACTACCCCCCACTTGGCTATAGCCCTCTTTCAAACAGCTGTAGAGAGTGATGAGGTCTCTCCTGAGCCTCTTCTTCTCCAGACAGGACTTGCGCATGATGCAAAGTGATGCAACTAATCCAGACTCTCTTGTCAGTGAGACAGTGTCAAACATCCTCCATTCTAAGGAAGATACATGGGCATTCCCTACTGGCCTGAGTTTATATTAATCCATTGGATTTTATGTTTTTGTGAAAGAAGAACCCTCACCATCAAGAAGACAAGCTGGAGAGATCAACACAATGCCAATGGGATCCACAGAGTGGTGACACTTTCATCAGAACAGCACACCTTGAGTACTGTGTGCTGTTTAGGGCCTCCCAGTTTAATAAGCGTGTTTAGATCCTTGACTACTCCCAGAGGAGGGTAAAAATGCTGGGGAAAGGGCTGGAATGAATCCATTATAAGGACCTATGAGGGAGCTGTTGAGCTCCTCTCCCTGGTATCCAGTGATTGGACATATGAAATGGTCACTGAAAGCTGTCCCGGTAGTGGTTTAGACTGAACATTAAGAAGCACTTTTTTTACTAGGAGGGTGGTTGAATACTGGAACAGGCTTCCTAGAGAGATGACCAATGTCCTTAAAACAATATCCTTTAATTTTGGTTAGTACCTGAAGTGGTCAGGCAGTTGGCCTAGTTGACCATAGAAGATCCCTTCCAACCAAAACGTTGCATTCTA
Source organism: Molothrus aeneus (assembly GCF_037042795.1). Taxonomy (NCBI): domain Eukaryota; kingdom Metazoa; phylum Chordata; class Aves; order Passeriformes; family Icteridae; genus Molothrus; species Molothrus aeneus. The sequence goes on from NC_089646.1 coordinate 73,312,164, forward strand.
TTCTATTCTATTCTATTCTATTCTATTCTATTCTATTCTATTCTATTCTATTCTATTCTATTCTATTCTATTCCATTATCAGGACCAGCTGTGTGTTTGATTGTTACCTGACACAGCAGGGTTTCATTCATGGCTGGAAATACAAATAGGCACCAATACAAATAAATAAATCATGGTTCTATGCTTTCGTGCCTATGTGAAGATGAAGGAAATTCAAGTCTAATCTCTCTCTGTTTCAACGTAGCATTTCATAACCTTCAAAAATTCCTTTCAGGTCTTTGCATTTTTTATAAATTAATATACATAATGAGTCATTCCAATTGCTGCCTTACAGTGGTGTTATAAAGGTTCATTCATTAAAGCTTTAAAATACCACATCCATTCTATATACACATACACACACACAATATCTATAATTTATACAGAAGAATATGAGTGACACAGGGTCATAATATACCTTGATGGAGACTATGGCAAAATTGAAAGTTAAATCCTATATTCCTATTCTGAGAAACAATTTTATAGCCATTAAAAACATTTTAACTTTAATGAGACAGTGAATAATTTCTAATACTTTGAAACTACTTTAATGTAATTCTGAGATCTAAAACCTTTATAAGTGAATCCAAGCCAAAACTTAAAAAGTAATCTTGACTGAACTATTAGGCTTAAAAATATTTAAAAATAAAATACTTTGCCTAAAAATCAAAAAAAAATATGCAGTTGTGTGCTTTATTTCTGTGGATAATGGCTTTACAATACAGTGTTCTTTATTTTATGTCTGATATACTGGGCTAATTAATTAAATGGGATGTATTTGAAAAAGATCCATAGTAAGTGAATAGAATATGTTCAGGATATATGGATGCAGAGGTCATAGTAGATTATAAAATTTTCATTAAGATTAATTTTGAGAAAATGATATTCCTTGTAAATTGAAAAGTCACAATTGAGTTCCATCTTTTTTGAAGGGTGTAAACTAAACACTTTACCACATAAAAATTCTATGTATTCTCTTAGGATTTTTTTTTCTCAGAATATGTTTCTGGAATAGAATTATTTTAAAACTATTTAAAATATTTCTGTTTAGGCTTTTATATACACATCCTTTCAATTGGATATATTTACCATAATGAATCTCAGCTGACAGGTCTTGGAGACAGAGTAAATAATTAAATATCAAAACCTCAGAAAAAAACAAAAAAAACCTCTGGTGACAGCAAAATATGCATACTAGAATGTTCTGTCCCTTTTTCCCACTTTCCACTTATGTACATTGGTTTTGGGACACCAGACCTTATGTAAAATGCTCTCTTTTTGGAGGTCCAGTATTCAACACTCTTCAGTGTTGCACTGAAGAGATTGTGTCAAAAAAAAAAAAAAAAAAAACCAGAAAAATCATTGTGGTGGCTGTCTGTAAAAATACAGAATATTAGTGAAATTTGCACACTGGAAATTGTGTTTGAGTAGCTTAAGAAAGACACCTTTTAGTTAGTGGAATGCAAAACAGGTGCTCAAACAGGGGAAAAGTATACCTCGTTGCATGATCTCATCAGGAAGATAAATGAGGAACATTCTAAGTTGCTTTAAACACTATGAAGTCTGTTCTTTTTCATTCTACTTTTCAAAGAATTTCCCATATGATGTTAAATGCTTGGACTCTTCCAGAGAAGCAATATTATGGAAGACATGAATTTAGTTTTCCCAGCTGTTTTTGAATTATATAAGTATAAAAGGTTTGACAAAACACTTTACAGTATGTTTTAAACACAGATGGTCTATATAGGAATAAATAGGATATGCTTTTAGGTTTTAAATCCCTGATCATTTTTAGATGTCAAACATGCTAAGATTTAAGTAATTGATAAAGAGAGGGAAATTCTTCTAGGAACTTAAAATATTGAAACTCTTTCAAAATTAGATTAATTTACAACTTAATTTAGTGTGTGCTTTAGTACGGGTGTGTAACAATGGATCAATTATATAAGTTTATATTTATTTTCTTCTTTTGTCATGTGTGGTTTTGTTCATGAAAGTCTATTGTAAAGTTGCAAAAGAAAATGCAAAAGGGACAAATAGCAGGAGACAGATACACTTAGATATTAAAATTAATTCATTAATTCACTTAGATATTAAAATTAATAACAGTTATGAGGATTTCTAGGCAGTAGAATAAAGTATAAAGTGAGTGACAGATTTTTAGTGTGCTAAGATTCAATAGTATGCCTTTCATATCATTGCATTTTAGCCAGATACACATTAGGAAGCATAGTCACTAGGCTGAAAATGAAATATGCTTATTTGATAACTTAAAAGGCATATGAATCCTAGAAGCCTTTCAGTTTAGCCTGAATCTTATCATATTTGATCTCTTACATAAGTCAGAGGCCAACATCTGATCATTTCACTATCTGCAAATACAGGTAAAATTTGCACATCTGTTGAGATATGGGACACTGAATCTTTTCTGCTAGAAGCTATAGGTGTTAAGAAAACACTCTCAATTATGAATTAAATTTTGTTTCTTTAATGTCATACAATTAATAAAATTTAATGGGAGTTCTGGAGATATTTTAGTTTAATAACCCCTCCTTGTTCTTTGTACTACAACAAGCTGACCAGCATTGCTAGTCGGGTTTTGAATATTGCCAAGTACAGACACTCCATTAACTTCTACATACCTTGTTCCAGTGTTTAACCACCATCATATTAAAAAAAAAAAAAAAAGCAGCTTCTTCCCATGTTTATATGCAATTTCTTGTATTTCATGTCTTCCCATGTTCAAATGCAATTTCTTGTATTTCCTTTTGACCAGTCACTAGGAACTCTTGAGGACTGTGACACTGTTTTCTCTACTCTCTCTCTCAGACAGTTATACACATTGATAAGATCTTCCTGAGCTTTCTCTTCTACAGACTGAACAGCACTCTCACTGTGTCAGATGCCTCAGTCCCTTAATGATTTTTGCAGCCTTGCTCTGGACCTGCTCCAGTATACCCAGTTGTCCTATACTGGGGAGCCCAGAGTGCTCCAAGTGTGTCAGCAGTGCTGAGCAGTGGGGAGGGATCATCTCCCTTGACATGCTGGCAGTGTTCCTCCTAATGTAGCCCATTTGTTATTGTCCTTTGCTGCAAAGGCACATTGCTGGCTCATGTTCAACTCAATGTCCAGCAGGGCCCCAGATCCTTCTCTGGAAAGGTGATTTTTGGCTGGATGACGCTTGCCTCCCACCTCTATGACTCTATTCCCCAGATGCAGAAGTTTGAACTTCTGTTTCTTGAACTTCTTGATATTCCTGCTGGCCCATTTCTTCAACCTGCAGAAGTTTGTCCCTCTGAATGATGGTGCACCCATCTGGTTTAGCAATGCTTCCTTCCAGTTTTGTGTCACCTTGCAGAGGATACAGTGGGTCCCATGACCTAGATCATAAGGGAAGTTGATAAACTAAATCAGCCTTGCTATCATTCCCTGGGGTTTGCTGTTAAGGACTTCATGCTGCTGATCACAACCCTCTGGAAGAGGCAGTTCTGTCGGCTTTCGCTCCACGCAAATGTTCTTTCACATGATCTGCAATCCATCTGTTTATTAGTGAGGATACTATAGGGAAATGTTTTTAAAAACTGTACTACAGTCAATATAATCAACACCCACTGCTCTCCATGCATGCACCAAACCAGTCATTTACAAGGCTTTCAGGTTCTTTACCATTTTCTTAAATGAGTTTTTTTCCATAAATAATTGCTGCTTTTCAACTGAGATGCACAGACATTGCCAGATCTTTGCTTAATTATGAGAACAGACATTTAAAATGCTTAAAGGTAGTTTGCATATTAGAGTAGGATTGTGAATCTGAGAAATATAATACCTAAGACGATGCTTGAAATGGGGGCTTGGGAGCAACCAGGAAGTAGTTTATGCAAAACAAATTTCCCATAGCATAACAGATCCAAGAAAAAGAGTTTGTGGGATAGTTCTGGAAAGGAGAATGTGAGCAGTACTTGGGTACCATCTGTTATTGGTAGGGAGCAAAATAAATTATTAGGCCAGAAAGATGGAAAGAAGTACCTGAAATATCATCTTAAATCAGAAAAGACATATACTTAGTCAAAGAAAAGGCATATTCTATAATGAGTTACCATCAATTAAAAAAAAAGAAAACAAAACCAACCAGAATCCAAAACAAAACGCAAACAGAAAAAGGATCTATGTAAGACATAAGAGTTTGATGCATGATCACTGCCTCTTATTAAATCACCATCTCAAGGGATGGAAGAATGGAATCAGATTAATATTAATTCTCTCTTTGACATGGCATGGGAAATATCCACAGGTTGCTGGAGTATTCTGGCAAAGTTGGTGAAAGTTTGGCATTTGCTTTGGATATTTTTTGCTTCAGCATATATATATATAATGTTCTTAGTTAGTAAGGGCAGTTTACGATTTTTTTTTGGAAATTGTTTCCTTGCAATTCTCACTGATAATGAAGATATTTACAACACAAGTTATTTGCATGATGGCAATAACAATAAAGAGTAGTAAAGTAATAAAAATATAATGGCCAAATAAAATGGTGTAAATAGTGGTGAAGTTATCTATTCAAAGTTCATAACAGTAACGAAAAAATAAATAATATATGATAGTAATTACAATCTCAGGGACATCCAGACCAAGTGAGTAATAATAACTATGCCCATAATTGTAAATGCATCTTCTGCTACTGTAAATATTCTTATCATATTACTGTATTTGGTAGACAGTTTTGCCATAAATTCTGCCTAGCAGTCTAAATGCATGTATAATACCTGTACCACATCTTAAATCTTACAAAGCATATCCGAAATGTATTTATAGAAATAAAATAAACAAGGGAAACTGCATGAATATTAAGTATCTCTCAACTTTCATAGTTACATCAATAGAAAGATCTGTACACATAACCTGCGTAATGAATTCCTAGTGAATCCTTGTGTCGTGATTATCAATAAGGTCTGAAACTTGAGAAGTTTTCTACCTGAAATGTGAGCAAATTAAAAAGAATGTTATCTAACACAATACAGGGATATAAAACACATTGGTATCTTGGATAAATGAATAAAAATGCAGGCAGCTGCCAAAGAGCAGGTAGGAAGACGACAGTTGTGTCTTAGTGGTTGAAATTGATCTTCTGGACAGCATCTGGATGGACATGCATAAAAAGTACAGAATTCTAGGAACTGTCATGGCAGCTAGGAAGAGGTATTGGTGAAAATCAGAAAAAGCTTTGAGAGAGAAACTTCACTTTGGGAAAAAGATTGAGTTTTATAGCATTTCTTCAGGATGTGTCTGAACTGAAGCAAGTGCATAAATTTGGGCCTTATTCTTAGAGCAGACTCATGATCTTTGACAGAGCATTGTACAGACACAAGTAACAATTTCTAATCTGCAGTAAACAGCAGGAGCTGGGAAGATAGGGCATATTCCTTGTCTACAGCAACCAGTTCCTTCTCTACCTCTCCATCCTTGTAACACAGTGAGAAGAAGCTGAAGAGGAAAATGTGGCAAGATAGAAATCCAGATAGCAAAACTGATCATCATTGCTGATTTCTTCAAACTCTCCATGCCATTTTGTTTTTTCACAAAATTCATAGTGCTTCTAGGGTGTTTATTTAACCTTTGTTTTTCTTGTTTTATTTAGAACTATGGTTTTATTTGGTTTGCAAAACATTGTGATGTTTACATGCCCATTCCAGTGAGTTACTCTTCTTAAATGCCTCATTTAACTGGACTTTCCTGTTTTCCAAAGGTCTTACTTTTATCCACTAAAATTTAGAGAAAGAGAAATCTAAAATATTTAGTTGAAATACAATAGTAAATGAAACACTTCACCAGTCCTACCAAAGTGATGTCCAATTAGTCAAAAGTAGTTAGTATAAAAAGACACAAAAATCAGTAGCCATGTCCGCAGAAAAATCAATATGGTACCTATATAATCAATTAGTTCCTCTCAATCCATAAAATTAATCAGGAACAGAATGGCACTTCACTCAAGAGGTGCACTGAATGTTTAGAGCAAGTAATTTTGAAACATCCAGAGTGTCCAAGCAATTACTCCTCAAGACTGTGTGACATGGAGGTAACAGTATTTGGCATGCCTTTTCCTTCTGCTTTCTTCAACGGTGGGTGAAGAAGCAGACCCTCTCTGCTTGCAGGTCTAGCTCACTTCTCTACAGCCTTTCTTAGCTTTAGAAACGTGTCATAAGAGTAATGCTTTTCATACATTAGCTTTCAAGCTATTTTGAAAGCAAGATTTTTGTCATCTTCTGTTTTCCAGATGCTCATTTTCAGTCAATACAAGCAAAATGAGGGGTTTACAGCTCTTTAAACTGTAGGAAGTTATTTTCACATGTACCAGAAATAATGTCTAGTGCCAAGAAAACTGGAGAATTAAGGGACATCTGGTGTCTTTGGTTCTGCCTTTTCAGTGTTTCCCATTATAATCACCTGGCCCTCCTGCTGAATGCAGAAAAATTAAGAAACAAAGTCATATATAATTTTGGTTCTTGTGATTTATCCAGAGAAATGTATTTTGTCTAGAATATAGGTATAAAATAGAGTTCAATATAAATACTTGGACTTAGGTTGAAACAAGAAGCCAGAAGTGGTACTAATTCCAATGTCCAGCATCTTCACTAGTATGACAGACACTGAATCAAAGAATAAGATGAGTTGGAAAAGACCCAGAAGGATCATCAAGTGCAGCTTTTGGGCCTGCTCAGGACCATCCCAAAGAGTCACACCATGTGCCTGAGAGCATTGTCCAGATAGTTCTTATACTCCGCCAGGCTGGTGCTGTAACAACTTCCCTGGGGAGCCTGTTCCAGTGCCCAACTACCCTCTGGGTGAAGAACCTCTTCCCAATATCCAAACTCTGACACAACTTCAGGCCATTCCCTTGAGTCCTGTCACTGGTAAACACAGAGAAGGGATCAGTACCTGTTCCTCCTCTTCCTCTCACAAGGAAGTAGAAGTAGACTGCACTGAGGTCTCCCCTCAGTCTCCTCTCCTCCAGGCTGAACAAAAGATCTGATTCATGTAACATTCATGTAATGCTTAAAGTAGTGCCATGTGAACTGGGGACCTGAGGTTTGCTATGCTGCTCTTACTTGAGCTGTTGAGAGCTGGTGCAGAGGGATCCCAGAGAAAACCTTGCAGAAGTGAAGTTCACAGTTTTCCTATGATGAAGGCAATCTGCATTTTCTTCTTGTACCCACCTCCTCTCTTCACTCCTTGTTGATGCAGTCTCTGACTATAGACACTGAAATCTGACATGCATGTGAGGGAAGTCCATCCCTCCTGGGCAGTCAGCTCACAGGAAACTGTGGCCAGAGTAGGATATCTGTGGCAGGGGAGATCTCTCAGAAGACTTTCAGCAGCATTGCTAGAGGAAAACCCAACTGGTAACCTAGAAGAAGCTCATGCAATTGGATTGCACCAGTGGCTGGGACTGCTGGAAAGAGCAAAAGCAGCATTTATGTCTGATTCCTTGAAGTCATCATGAGGAAGTGATGACTAGCATGTTTAGAGTTAAGATCCAGTCAGCATAGAAATTCCCAGAAGGAATTACTTTCCTCTTCTCCATGCCATTGTTATGTGGCAAGCTGTCTGGCTCTCAATTATTGCCTGGCCACAGGGAGCATAGAAAATGGGTAAAACAAGATGAAGCATCACCTTCAGTGAAAACTTTACTTGAAGGAGACCAATCATAATATTAGTCTGCATGCAGGGTTCTTGCTTTATTGTCTTAACAGAAGTACCTCTTAAATTGACTCTTAAACAACAAAATATATGCATAATTCTGAGGTCTTACCATAGGTGTATCTTTTATTCTTATCAGTTATTGCAATATCATGATAGGGGAAGGCATTCACAGGCACCTAGGTGATTTAGGAACATGCATTCCTACATTGCTTTTTCTTTCTTTGCTCAATTTTGTTGAAATATTTTTGAAAACTACATTCAGATAGGCTACAGGCAAAATTGGCTAGAAATAGTAAAGAAAAAAAGGCCAACTAATACTCAAAAATACGATAATGTTAAAAAATGCTTTTAAAAGTCTTTGATAAAGAGACTGTACAATTACTACTTTGCAGGACTCAATGTACATATCTAAGGATACTAAGGAGCTATCTTAGGAATTACTGTTCATTTACTGTGAGAATGGATTAAAATTGCAAATTTTACTGTGTCAAATGGCCTATTTAATAATTTACCTTCTTTGCTTCACAGTGAAAAAGAGATATTTTCTGAGAAGATAAAGGGTGATAAAAAGGTTTCATTGTACAGAGTGGTCAGTATAGAGGAAATCAGTATCTCTGAGAAAATAGGCAGGTGTTTAATTATTTATCTACATCTAGTTTTTGACAATGCAAAATCATATGCTTTCATCTCTGTTCATCTTTTTTTGAAAGTTAAATATATGATCTTTAAATCTCCAGACTCCTTGGGAGAGAACAATTTAGAATACAATATGAAAGAAATTACAAGATTATATTTACCATATTTCTACCAGGACAAATTGCTCAAAGAGGTTTGTGCAATTTTGCCCTAATTTCTTAATCTTACTGAAATGTATTTATACCACCAAATTTGATTAATATGTTTTTCTTTTATTTTGCTCTCTGTGGGCCAGAATAATACCACATTCATATAAAAAAGTTGTCTACCTTCGCATTAGCACTGGGTAGTTTTTTTAGCAAAATTCTTCTTTGGAACAAGTAGAAATCCACGTCAGTGGCCTCAGAGCAAAAGTAACTATTAACCACATAGTTGACATGCTGTGTAATAACAATGGTGTCTCTCAATGGGGATATATCAGAAAGCTGTAGGCTACTTCACCCCTCCTGCATACTAAGCATATATTCATGAGGACTTAGGGCAAAGAAAGTAGTGCTCCTTAAACTCATACCCTACCTTCTTGCTGATTCTCCCTGCCTATTTCTCTATGAAGACTCAAATCCTCTTTGCTGTGGAGTCCCACAGCAGGGACTTCAAGTCAAGTTGACTTTGTGTCAACTTCAAGTTAAGTTACATGACTGATGTTGAGGATAGTTGACTTGATGGAAGAAGATAGATGTATTTTGAACATAGAATAGAAATATTATTAGTAAGAATTAAAAGTTCTGCCTCAAAAACCTTTGTTGTATTAATTTTCTGCAAATATTGTCTCTACTCAATCAGTGAATTCTGATGGTCTTGAAAAAGACAATGTTGGGAGGACAGAGGACAGATTCTGGAGCATGAGAAAGAAGGAAATAAAACCAGATTCTGGAAGAATTGAAATTAAACATATTATCTTAGAGAATATTTGAATAATCCTGCAGACCTGTTTTTTATCTCACTTGTCTTGAACTCATGTAATTTATTGGTTGTTTGAGCATTATCTGGAAAAAAAACACAGCATAAGAACAAACCCTAGGCCTGTATCTGTCCAGGATTTGCATTATGGAGTGTGTTGATATATGTGTACATACACATATATAATGATCTACAGATGCTTAGCTTAATTTTTCGTTTTGTTTTAGCATCTTCTTATATATCAGCATAGGAACATGAAGTGTTACAGAGGAGGAAAGAACCACAAATTCCCTCTGAATTTCAATAGGATGCGTGTTTCTCTGTGACTAAAAATGTTTCTGCCATGTATAAAACTGTGTCATCTCTTCCGGGTGCTCCTCATATTGGCTGCTTGTACTAAAATTCCAAGACACTGCAGTAATGCAGTACAAAAGGCTGGGGTATAATGGTTGTTCTTTCTAATTTATCAAAATATTAGTAAGTCTGGCACTGATTTAGCATATATGCAATCCTCATAGATAGCAGGACACTATGTACTGCAGATTTTTTTCCCATGGGTTGTGCACTTATTGATTTTTTATAATAAAAAAATTAATGAGAGATTCATAATTCTCAAGACATTTGCTCTTTTTTTTGCTGCTATATTTTAAAATGACAGTATTTTGTGTTCTTAAATTGGCACTACACTGTAATAGTCCTGTTAGCACTTCTTTCATACAATTATATGATATCCTGAGTTACTTATCAGTGGAAAAATTGACTACTTAGGCATTTACAGATGAGTTCTCCGAGTTCAAGCTTTACTCTTACACTAGTTTGAACAGTTTTATTTCCACTAGGTGGAGCATTGTTATCGCACCAGAATTTTTTTTACATTAGAAAGATTCTTTTGAAGTCAAGGAAGAGAAAAAAAGAGATTGAGCTGGAGAATTTGGTTCCAGATCTAGATAAGTTTTTGTGAATTGTGTGACAGTTAAAGTATGCAAACATCTGTATTCCAATCCTGTTTGATTGGTCTGCCTCCTTATCTTGTGAATTCTTTCTCCTTGGGTCATTGCTATACTTTCAGGCTTTGACTGAAAAACTGAATAATTTAAGGTGAAAAACATGAGGTTCTTTGACAATTTCACCAGAGGAAGTTGAGATGCAGGCACCATTTTTTTCACTCTTATGATCAGTGACAGGACTTGAGGGAAATGAAGTGAAATCAAGTAGGGGGATGTTTAAGTTGGGTATCAGGAAAAGGTATTTCACCAAGAGGAATGGAACAGGCTCCCAGGGAAGTGGTCACAGCACCAAGACTGTCAGAGGTCAAGAAGCATTTGGTCAAAACCCTCAGGCTTGGGGTGTCTGTGAGGGGCCAAGAGTTGGATTAGGTGAATCTGATGGGTCCTTTCCAGTTTAGCATATGCTATCATTCTATGATTTCTATTAAAAAAAAAAGGAAAAAAAAAAAAGAAAAAAAAAAAGTCAAGGTATTTGCTATGGTGCAGATGTCTGTGCCTAAAGGATGGATTGGAAAATAATGAAAATATCATGCTTTAGGAGACTATATTTAGTGATTAGTTTAGTAAAAACATAATGAATTACATACCATTTGTGGCTTATAAAATTCCTATGTGAGCAAATTCAAAGATAAAAATTCACTGCTAAAAGATGCCTTTTTTGAAACTGGGGAAAGAATAAAAGTACCTTATAGAAGAGTAGCTTGGCTGGTGCTTTCTCAGACCAAAATATGGATATTCAGAAGCTTAGCGGATCACCATCAACTTTAACCTCACTCAGAAGCACAAAAGTACTAAGAAAATTGCAACAAATATGTGACAAAACACCGATGCCATATTCAATTATAGTAGGAATTTTGTGTCCATACTCACGGTTATCACTGTCCTCTTATATTTTCAACATTATTCTTAGGTGAAATCCCACAAATAAAAGTGGTAGATCAGCTTTTTCTGATGTCTCTCTTGAAGCTTTGTATTCCCAAGAAGGTCTTGTTTAGGCTTATACCTTTCCCTGCTGTTTCCTAATTGGTTGGTTTTTTCTTAATTTTTAGCCATGTATACAAGAGGTAAAACACTCTGTAGATATGTAGAATTCTTCAGGTGTGTCCAACTTAATCCTTTGTCCCACGGGAAGGTACAAAAGGGTCTCCAGTGCTGTAGCTGTGTCAATACAGAATTTAAAAAGGGATGAACCTGGCCACAGAGGCATTTTCAGTTTTCACTAGTTTCAATCAGAAAGAGCACCAGTGTCAGAAGAGCAGTCTAGAGCAGCCTTTTTGAGTTGTGTTTGTGTCTGAGCCATTCTACGTGCCACAGCTGGTGACAGGTAGGCTCTTACAGCTGGAGCAGGCTGTGTCTGGTCTGCAAATGAGACAACAGGTTTCTGCTTGCTAATACTGGTCATAGATGTATAAGCATCTACACTGTACCAACAAATATACACAAATTAGCTTAAAGGCAGCTAGTTCAGTGATCAACAGCAGTACAGACCTGAGCCTTGTTTACCTGTCTTGAAATCAGACCAAATGTTTTAATTTCTTGGGGGGAAAAAAAAAAAGATAGTGAAGAGGGGTACAAACAGTCCATATTCTCAGCAGTGGGTGAGAACCATTGTCTTCTTGGTTCGATGGTCACACCTGCAAGCATCCGTCACGCTTTGGTCAGCTCGCCTCCCCCACACACCTCCCCCAGTTTAGGGGTTTCAGTCTGAGTCCTTGGAAGGAGGAGAGGGGCTTTTTCACATAGGGGTGTCATGTCTCAGTCCTTGAGGGAGAGGCTTCTCCCATCTCAGTCCATTCGTCACGGTGGTTGTAAAACAGGTGAGGGGTCTTCTGTGGGGACCACCAAAAGTCACCTCAGGAAAAGCCCAGCCAGGCAGAGAGGTGGGGAAATTCCAGGGCTGTTGTTGTGAAAAGCGGGTGCAGGTGAAGAAAGGGCAAATTGCCCCTTTCTCCTTTTGCTGGGTTCAGTGTTGCATACAGCAAACACACCTGCGAACAATAGCTTAGCAATGCCAGAAGCTGTGCTCAGGCCTCAGGATATTGGCAAGCAACCATCTCCAACAAGGCCAGGATTCCAAACAGGGTCGTTTTTTGGTGGTCCCAATTTCTGTCCTTTTCATGACGATTGTGAGGAAGATGACAGAAATTTCAGACAGATATTTACAACTGGGCTGCATCTGAAGGCTTGTGCTGATAAAGATTGAAGGTTCTCATTTTTTGACCTTGTGGCTTTCTGACTCCAACTGAAGGCATAATTTACCCTGATGCCCATTAGAGAACACTTTGTCATGTTTATGAAGTTCTAGATGTTTGATGTAGGTTCCAGTGTTAAAACTGAGTATCCCTTTGTAACTGGCTGTGTACGACTCTTCTTAGGGTAAAAGAATGAGTGAACATTAACAGACTAGGATGTAATGATTTCCAAACTGAAGCAATGCAATTTACTAATTATATTTCTCTTGCACATTCTTGTGTTGGTGGAAATGCTTCAAATATGTCTTAGAACAGGCAACTTTCATCTGCATTATGACTCTATGCATAACACAGGTCCACTCTGAGGGATGACTGACAAGATTGTCAGCACTCTAAACATAACTTCTTTAGAGACAGCTATGTATTGTCATCAAATGGTTGACACAGTAGTAGATACCAGATTAAAAGTCTTTTTTGAGCCCCATGTATTTTCTGGGATGTTAATTTCTATAATTTACCTGACAGCCTAGCATAACAGAGGGCTATGGAAAAGGAGAGCAAAATTTTCAAATGGTTTCTTCAGCTAGGGTTTTGTAGCTCACCTAAATTGTCCTAAATTGCAGGAAAATATCAATTATATATATTTTTAAGTAGTAGCTGAAAAAAAACAAAACAGACTATATATAGATTGAATTCAAAATTAATCTTTTGCCAGATGAGAGAAGCCCAATGGGAAAAAGCTTTTCTGCAGCTATCCAGAGAATAAAAAGGTTAAAAATACACAGCACTCCACAAACTTGTTTAGTCTCCTGGCTTTCAAATCAATCATGCTATCAAATCAATAATATCATATTTCTTTTTGTGAAAGCTAATGAATAACACATAGTAGGTTAAGGAAAACACTCCAGTTTCTGTAGCCAGTGGGATGCTGTATGCATGGTGTTTCGCTTGTTATCTAATGATAATTGGGAGCTATTTTTTTTAGTGACATGGAATACAATTAAATCAATAAAATGTTTATGGGAATTGTTAAAAGAGTGAAGGACCTTCCACGTATTGAAAAATAACTGAAAAATTAAAAGCTAAGTGTGAAAGATAATAACAAAATACACTGTCATTAATTTTTGTCGGAACCATTTCAAAATATGTCTTAAAATGTATGAAATGTGTGTGATCTATCTTTTATCAGAGCGAGCCATATGCTAATTTATACCATAAAGATACCATATAAGAAACCACAATATTCTAAAAGACTGAAGTCAAACCCATTTTTACATAGAATGACTAATCAACTACAAATTTTACTACGAGGTTGAGGGATCAGATATGGCTGCTAAAAAGTGTTAAGTGCTATAGTTTAGGGGAGACTATAATAGTCCTTCTTTGTTTTAAAATATGACTTTATAGGCTATCACACATTTAAGTGTGACTGAGTGTTGTCTATGGGGCAAATACTATCAGCAGTAGTGGATTTTACTATCCTGGACTCTAAGAGTGCCTACTTCATCCCAGCTCCATGCTGGAAAGAAAAATTGACTAATATGTCCAGCTTGTCTCATAGAGACATGAACTAGAAAAAGTGCAAGAACAAGAGAAATGTGTTCCTCCAGCAGGTCCTCTCCGGGATACAAGAAGAACATTACTATTTCAGGACACACTGGAGTCTGGGGACTGAGTCATCATTGCCATTTTCCCTTTTCTTTCACTCATAGCTTACATATATTTATTTATAGCTTATATTTCTGTTTCTAGTGAAGAAAAAAATGCAAAAGTTACTCAGTCAAAGCCATTCTCTATTTTTTTTTTAATTCTGGGTATTTAATTTCAGAATTTCCATTTGCAAGCCCTTTACATTTGTCTTTCCCCCTTAACTTAATCTTGATCAAGACTGTTTTCAGCTTTTAAGTTATGAGTACTTCAAAGAGCAGAGAACAACCTAATTACCTCAGGGCCTCTGGTCCTAGCTCACTGGCAGGTAAAGGAAATAGTTGAGAATGGATCAGATATTTTTCCACCAGGTGCTTTTGAGCCTAGGTGATGAAATATAAAGATGGTTAGAGGAGTCTTTCCATCTAAGCGCATAAAACATGGGAACATGTAGTATTTTCTTTACCTTTTCTTCTGGGAAAAATAAAAGCTTTCTCCTTCTCTTCTCTTCTCTTCTCTTCTCTTCTCTTCTCTTCTCTTCTCTTCTCTTCTCTTCTCTTCTCTTCTCTTCTCTTCTCTTCTCTTCTCTTCTCTTCTCTTCTCTTCTCTCTCTACTAAACCACATAGAGTCACACTAGCGCAGAGTTGACATCAGTGGGGTAGGCAACTTGTTTTATTTTTTCTGTAGAGTTGGAGACCCAAAACTTGAGAGTGATCACTCCACTTGGCTGAGCTAAGTCAGTAGAAGGCAGCAGTACATGTGCCCACTAAGCAGTTATTACAGTATAATGTACATTTTATTGATATCTTTAAATGGATTGCTTGCTATATTTATGATAACATTTATTACAGGACATAGGGTTCATCTTGCTGGAACAAACCATTTAGTTCATCTTGTCCAGTAAGCTCTTGACAGTGGCAGGGAATAACTGATGTCTCAGAGCAAGCATAAAAATAAACAAGAAGAACTCAGCCAATTGTGTGATGCCAAACCTCTGCAGGCGATTAGATAACACCCTCAAGCATGAAATCTGATTACCTTATTATCATCTTAGCTTGCATAGGCATGGATTCTAAGCAATGCTATTAGTTATCCACTCTTCTTTAGAATGTAGCTGTAATGTTTTGCCTCAATGAGTTCCTGTGGCAACAATTTTCACAAACATATTATGCAAACTTTTTTCCTTTTCATCAGTCTTGTTAACTGAATTTCAGCAGTAGAAACATATGTTAGTATCTAAAATATAATAGCAGATACTTTATTGACAGTTAAAATACATTTCTGGACTGAGAATTTAATCAAGCCTTAATTAAAGTCATAAAAATATGAATTTTCCTTAATATTCAGTATTTTAAAAATAACAGAATGTAGGGTGTCTTTTCCAAAAGAGAGGGAAAAAGCTTTTCTCTATGACCTAAAAGGACTGAAACTCATGCTATTTTTAAAACAAATCCTGAGATTCTCATGTACCTACATGGAACTAGGAGCCAAGGATTTAAGATAATGATAAAACGGGATAAGATTTGCAAAATTCTGCAAGCTGATAACAGTGTGTTTGTAATAGCTGCATGAAAGGGAGCCTATCCTAAGCTACAATGCCCTTGACAAATCTAAGGGCATTTAGTAGTTCTGAGGAGGCTCGATTGATTAACTGCTGACAGACCTACCAAAGCAAATAAGATAAAAACCTAACAGAACAGTCGGAACAGCCAAAGTGTCTTGACTTCAATTTCTTCCCTCCTCCCTTTTGCAAGCAAGCTGGGAGAAAAGATATGGTTTGAAGACCAGATTATAAGAAACTAAGACTTCTGTGTTATCAAACGTCTTACATTATTGTAGATGAAATTGGTGTATTAGGACTTTAAAGAACATGACTTATTGTCTGCTCTTTGGCCACTTTGTTGGTGTATGACCATGACTCAACAGCTCCCATCCTAAATCACCCATGGTCTGCTAGGAGTTTGGAATCCTTCATGGTTATGTGCTGGCTAGACCCTGCCTGGACACCAGGTGCCTACCAAAGTGGCTCTGCCCCTCCCCATCTGGACAGAGGGGAGAAAATATAATAAAAGCATCATGGATTTAAAGCAGGGAGAGAGTCACTCTCTTCTCTTTATTTCTTCATGTGGCCATTCACCTAATTCATGTGACAATGAAATACTGTCACAGGCAAAACACACTCAACCTTGGGAAACTTATTAATTTATTACCAATCAAATCAGAGTAGAGTAATATGAAGTAAAATCAAACCTTAAAACACATTCCTCCTTCCTCTCTCTTCCTCCTGGGCTCATCTTCACTCCTGATTTTCTCTACCTCCTTCCCCCACAGCAGTGCAGGGGGACAGGGGCTGGGGGTTGTGTCAGTTCATCACACATCTCTTCCACTACTTCCTCTGCACGGGGAGTACTTGCCATACTTTTCCTCTGTTCTGGAATGCTGTGTTTCCTATGGGAAATAGCCCTCCATGTATTCCTCCGAGATGATTCCTTCCCATGGGCATTTACTGCTCCAGCATGGGTCCTTTCCATGGTGCAGAATCCTTCCGGAACAGGCTGCTCCAGCATGGGTACCCTGCAAGTCTCAAGTCCTCCCAGCAAATCTGCTCCAGAGTGGGCTTCTCTTCTACAGGGCCACAGACCCTGCCAGGACCCTGTTCCAGCATGGACTCCCACAGGGTCACAGCCTCCTTCAGATATCCACCTGCTCCAACATGGAGCAGGGCTCCAGGGGGATCTCTACTCCACTGTGGATCACCACAGGCTGCCGGGGAACAGCTGCCTTACCACAGTCTTCACCACAGGCTGCAGGGGAACCTGTGCTATTCTCTCCTTCACTGACTCTAGTGCCTGCAGAGTTGTTTCTCTCACAGATTCTCGCTCCTCTCTTTGGTTGCAATTGTACAGGTTTGGGGATTTTTTTCACTTTTTAAGTATGCTGTCCCAGAGCTGTTACCATGACTGATGATGGGTGCAGATTTGGCCAGCTGCAAGTCCAGTTTGGAGCTGTTTGGCATTGACTCTTTTGGGCATGGGGGAAGGCTCCTACAGAAGCCACCCCTGTAATTTCACTCCCCCACCAATATAAAAATATTACCAGGAAAACCCAACAGTTAATTACTCTTTTCACAGGTTTCCATGTGCTTTATCCTCTCCTTTAAATGCCTATGAAATAACACTTTACCGTAGATTTACTGTACTACATAAATCTGGCATCATTTTCTTCTGTAAAGTAGCAAGGAAGTGTCAGATATCAGATTGCATTTAATGTTATAAGGAACCATACAGAATAGACAACAGTGAGTTAAGCATCTGGTTATAAAAATCTGGCATTTTAGTTTTAGTTTCTTTTTATTTTTTTTCACTTTTCATTTCCCATGGAAGTACTGCTCAGACAGTTCAGAAAATAGGTATGAGAATGAAATAGGAAGCTCTATTTGAATTGCCCAGGGAGAAGGGGCATCAGCATGCTGAAATGAAATCTTCCCCTCATTGTACCACACTTCACAGCAAAAAGAGAAGCTGACAAGAGCAGTGTTTGCAGTATCCCAGAAATAATGGAGATATTCCCAGATGAGAAGCTGAGGCACATTAAAGGAAAGGGGAAAATGAACAATGTACATCCCTGTTTTATGTTCTCTACACCACTGCTTTCAGCAGCACAAATATCTTAAGAAACAGTCTTTTTTGCTTATTTTTCTTGCTACTGCTTCCATAACCATAGGTATTTCTCATTAAACTGTTGTGGATTGAACACAAAAGCAACCCTGAGTGCTGGACTCTCCTACTCTTTCACCTCTGTGTGCTTGGCTCTGATGTATGGAGTCATATTTCTCAGCTTGCCACAGTGAACACTGTGCTATCTTCTGCATATCCAGCTATTTGTGTCAGAGTATGTTTTTTCATTGGTCTTGGTCTGGTTTTTTGCAGTTCTGAGAGCATATACTACTGTGAAGACATAGCATTCTAATGGCCATGGAGTAGCCACACCACTCTGTTCTCTGGCATTATTTGTGTTATGTATATTGTATGATTCGGTCCTTTTACAGACTGACAAGGTAGTATTACATCTGCTGCTACAGTAAAATTCCATGCCACCATGAGGTGTTGGTTTCTATAGGGTTTTGTCAGCTACATGTATGAAACTTCATCCTTTGGTTTTTGCCACTATGCCTCAAATTGTAAATTAATTCATAGTCTTTCCCTGGAATGGTTTTGATTTTTTGCGGGTGATGGGTAGGGCTAATGCTAGGGTTTGGATGTTTTTTTTAAGGGGGGTGTGGGCAGGTAGACCTTCCAGTAACATAGAAATTGGGGCTGTAGATACCATTAAGATCTTTCCTATTAAAGAGAGACTCTGGTTGCTATGGAGTTACTTGCTGCATTTCAGTCTGAAGATGTCTGACTTGCTTGGCCACTTCTACCTGTGACATTTGATTCTCATGCTGACGCCTTTGCTCTCAGCACTGTGACCCTGACCTCTGTGTCCTGGCTCCTTGGTACTGCTCCTTTCCAGCTTACAGATCCACTCCATCTCACTTTTTAGTGTAATGGCTTTATTAAGCAGCACTCAGCTGCTTTAGGCTGCAGAACAGCTGTTACAAGGGGATCCTGTTTGAAAGAGATATGCATTCCTCGGGAGATGAGACCATGCATTTCTAAACAAGGAAGGATTTATATAGAAACAGAAGCTCATTTTAAAAATATTGGGTTTTTCTTTTTTATTTTTTCCTTTTAATGATTTGATTTCAAATGGAACAAATTGAGATAGGAAGGATATAACACACAAAACAGAAAAACAAGTGGGAAAAGAGAGGGTTATTTGAGAAGAAAATTGAAAGCTTAGTTTTTCAGTTCTGTGGCCTTGGTAATTGTCTTCAAGAATGTAAATGCATTTGATTTCTTTTGAGGGAAAAAGACTTCTTCTTAATAAAATTTACACTATAAAAAAAGGGATTTTTTTTGGTAAATAATGACTCTTCAATACTTCAATTTATGTCTTACATATGAAATAGTCTCATCTTTCCATTATATTTCATACTTGTGCTGAATGGTTTTCATTTGCTATCTTGCTACTGTAAATGAAATTCATTAATCTGAGGCAAAAGTAATTATAAAAAAGAACATAAAATATCAGATTATTAGGATGATATCTTTCTCTGTCGAGATGGGTTACTTCAATCCATTCATCATCTCATAGAAACACTAGGTTACTTTAGAAGGAATGTGACCTGAATTTAAATCTGAAGATACATAGAAGTGTATGTCTAGTACTTAAAAAAAAAAAAAAAAAAAAAAAAGAAAAAAAAAAAAGGAAGAAGCTCTCAATGCTTGATATATTACAGTCTGGTTGTTAAATACCTGGATATTTCACTTCTGTTTTTAAAGTGTGACTCTCACATGAATCAAACTTCACAAAAGTGAATTTCATGCCTGTCCAGAGTACAAAAATGAAGCATGACTGATGCAGATATATTCAATAGATTGTGGCAGCAATTGTTTTCAGTGTGGGAAATGGTCAGTATTTCAACCTCTACCTTCCAGTCAATGATATAGAATCTTCTTTATAGTCCAGGAGTGTCCAGAACTGCCCGATTTCTTTGAATTGTCTCAAAACTGGGTAATGGAGCCCACTTCACTTTTCCTTTATTTCATGAGAGTTAAAGAAGCAATCTTTTCAACCTCCTTGCTTTTGTCACAGTGAAGTCTAGGAGACAGAATTCAGCAATACACAGAGGCAGATTTGTTTTCCCAGGACCTTTAGACTCCCTGTGTCCAGAGGGAGGTGGATGTCTTTCCTGGGCACAGTACATGTGGATACTGCTACTGCCACTGGTGCAGAACAAGCAGCATTTGCTGTGGGTGCCTTTTGCTGTGATAGAGACCAGCATGGGCACTTGCTGGTCACCTTCCTGCAAAGTCGCAATTGTTCCCTTTGTTACAAATTCTTTTCATCGCTGGAGCTTCACTTCATGGCAACCACCTCAGCTGAAAAAAAATCACACACAATTCAATTTTCTGTAACCCTTTTTTCTCTCTTTTATTTCAGTCTTGAATAAATTTTAATTGTACTTACCAGTAAACCATAAAAGCTGTCTGTGTACTGTGAATTTTAGAAGCAAAAAATAAAATTCTCACAAATATGCTGCTTCTGATAATAGTTCTTTGTTTTTACACATCTGTACAAACTCAAGCATATTGTAAAGTTCAGATGGATGCCCTTGAAATTTGTACCCTTGAAATTGTTAATGAATGTTATCATGCCAAGAGAATGTCTTCAGGAATGTTTCACTCAACGTTTAACTGAAAAATCTTGCTCCTTTTCCTAGAAATGAGGCCTGGTTTTCAAAACTGAAGTGACTATAGAAGTGGAGTGTTCTGCCTTGTCACTTGGCTGGTTTTCATCTAAATTTATAATCCACTTAGAAATAAATCCTTTCATAGAAACATGTATTTATATGGAGCAGACTGATAAAGCCATGATATGAAGATACAAGTATCTTGCTTAAAAGAAGATACTCAAAAGAATATGAAGTTCAATGCTGGCAAAGAATCTCTTGTTTGCCATAGAATTTGTTTGTTCTGGAAATGGATTTACAATGTTACAGGAAACAATGTTACCATTTCAGCTAACTTGACTTGATCTTGACTATCAAAAGAAAAAGAAAAACTTATCATCTTGGAAAAAAACACAAAAACCAAATCTGCACTTGATTTTGTAGGTGAAATTTTAAATTTTCATGACATATCAAACAGAACAGCAAGTAGCATTACTCTATCATTAAATAGCAAAAAAAACCCTCTGTGAAGTAGGTTAAGTCATCTAAAACCTAGGCATTTTGTTATCTGGGTCTTTTTAAATTGTGGTTCACATGCTCTTAAAAATTCCTGGAAATATATTATGGATTTAAGGAGTGGTTTCACTACAAATAATAAAAAAAGAATGTAGTAAAGTAGCCATATTTACATTTTTTTAAAGGTATTCAGTTTATGGTCTCTTAATATTAATTGTCTCTGTACTGAGGAGTAAAAACCACAATGCAGCCAGCGTGAAGTCTTTTTATCTGTAGGCAGTGGTGCGTAATCTTCTATTTTCTATCCCCAGTTGTCAAGAATAGATAGAAAAATATCAACAGCTTCCACTGATAGTTCAGCCAGGCGAAAATCAGAGCATAGTCCCTTAGGAAGTCCTGATATTGTGACATTTGTGTCAGCCTTAGTCAACTACTCAAACTTTTTTGTAGACAGAGTATTCAGAGAGCTCAAAAAGTTTACAACTTAAAAAATACAGAATTCCTTGTTTTAATTTGATTTGGTGTTCAGCTGAATATCCTTGTGCTGCCACATCAATAAGGGCATACTTCTTGCTTTCCCTCTCCTTTTCTTATTCTACATGACTTGACTTGCATCAGACAAAGCGTTTAGCAATGTCATGACCTGGCCAGGAAAGTCTGGACCCATGGGAAATCCAATCAGTAGTGTATGCATAACACCTTGACATCACCAGTAGATGCAGCTACCCAATGAGCAACTCATGAGAAAACTGTACTTGAATTGGTCAACTTAAGATGTTTTGGTTAGACTCAAATTTATTCATCTAAATAAATTAATTAGTCAATTTCAGTGAGAAAAAAAATTAAACATCCGTGGAATTTCCATAAAGAAATTTAATTTAGAGAAGTGTTTATTTACTATTCCTTACCAAAGTGCAAATTTTTTGTCCAGCTTATAGGTATCATAGTACCTAGCTGTAAAATAAAAAATATTAAGTTGAAAACTGTGATTGGAACTGAGATTTTTATGCAATTTATTTAAGAGAGGAGGGAACCTCCATCCATTTCTGGCATCAGAGTCTGCTCTGTGCTGGGTATCAGTAGAATTATATTGTCCTCACAATTGAAAGGGAGGCAACTCTCAAGCTGAAGACACTTCAGGGACAATCAAGCACAGTGCATGAGGAATCACAGTCTGCATATATGCTGTGGGCCAGCCCAATCCATGCAAAAAGCAAAGGTCGAGATTCTCTTTCTGTGTAAAAACCCTAACTCTAAGAGATCTGTGTAGGATTTTCTGAGGACAATGTCTGTGCCAAGTTACTTAGTAAAAGGATGGTTGTTGCTAATTTTGCTGGAA
This sequence comes from Molothrus aeneus, assembly GCF_037042795.1. Lineage (NCBI taxonomy): Eukaryota > Metazoa > Chordata > Aves > Passeriformes > Icteridae > Molothrus > Molothrus aeneus. The sequence continues at coordinate 73,334,476 of NC_089646.1, forward strand.
AATGGTTTTAGCTTCAGCACATTGACCAGACCAAAGAAAAAAATTAAAGTTGAGTGTCAAAACTTGACTCACTGCTATATCTGCTGTAAATTTCTGCTGTAGTGCTGTGTTACTGAAATATCTTCTAAATTAATGATAGAGTACCTTTCCATTTAGTCTTTCTGTCATAGTTACATCCTCAGAAAAAAAGATAGAAGAAAACAAAGATATTATCTGAAGCAACTTCTTTTGCTACTCTGATTACTTATTATTTTGAGGAGTTTTTAAAATTTTTTTTTAGCTGAACAATCTGAAAACCTCATACAGCTCCCCATCCTCAACTGACTCAAGAGCCATCCACTTCAATTCCAAATATTGATATTTATATAGAAAATTATTAGTGTGGAGATTAATTTTGATGGGAAAATATTAACAAATATATATTTTAAAAAATCATCCCAGTAGATAGAAGTGCCACATATTTAATAAACCCAAGTACACAATAAGATAAAAAATTGCAATCAACTCCATTCTTCTGTAAATATTCAAGAAGGCCATTATTTTTAAGCATGATTTGGTATTATCTCCAAACCATTGACAAATAATTATTGAGCTCAAAACACCAAGGAGCATTTGCAATGAAATGCTGACAAACATCTTAATTGTAAATCTCTGAAGATCTGATTCATATTAATATGGAAATTAAATATTAAAAGGCTAATGCTGGACTTTGCAGTCTGCTATCTTGCATCCTAAGCACTTGCAGTTTCACTGATCAAATGTTTCTTCAGTATTTCAGAGGAGGCCTTTATTTTAGTTCAGAAAGTAATGACCTATCTGATTAATATATGCATATTAGACATATTACTGTTTCAGTAAAACACTGGAAATTGCACATGTGCTTAAGCAACCCTGGAAACACTTCTTCACACCTGGGCCATTACTCAGCGTGGATGGCTCATACAGGACACACTGAGGTTCTGGCAAAGGGATTGCCTGTGCCTGTGGTTAGATATATGCCACTGGGGTTTCTTCTAGTTTCAACTGGATGTGGCTGCTCTGAGGGCAGAGATTGTTCTGCAGTATATTCCAGATCCTCCTGGTCCCTTCCTTTGCTGGGTTGAGTACTTGGCCTGACAACTCAAAATAGCTCAAAAAATGGTAAGATCCTCCCACCCTAAATCTGTGAGGCACCCAGCAACAATGATGCCCTTCCAGTTCCAACTCTTACAGTTATAACTATTCATAAGTTGGAATAAGTCTGATAACTGACTTTAAAAATAGGAAATTTTTTTTTATGCAAATCTGCTAAGCTAAGCTTCACCAAAGTAGTCAGTCACCTGCATTCGACTAGGAAATAATCTAATGCAGCCTTCTTGCACTCAATTCTTTGCTAAAAAATTATGATACCTTGCTAACAGGAAGATTCTGGTATACTTGGTGCTTGTGTCATATTGACTCCATTACCATCAATGTATATATTGCACCCTGTAAGATCAGAGGTACAGATCAGCCATGCAGACTTAGATGGAAATGGCCTGCATAGCTTCACACTGAAATGGAGATTTACTAGCGGCTAAGATGTCTTCATGTGGAAACACTTGGTCTCTGAAGGGAGCTCAGAACTACTTTGGCAGAAATAGTGCTACGTGAAAAACACATGCATGCCTCAAATGAGTGCCAGGTATTTCATGCATCACTATAATGTAGCAAACAATGAATCATATTCTGGAACTCTTTCTGTGGGATAAGGAGCAGATGATATTTTTCCCCCTAAAAATATACAGACATTCTAAAGCCATCCCTTCTAGAAATGACAAGATTTTACTTGGAAATAAAACACCTTGGAGAGATTATTTTTTCAAAAAAGAGAAGCACTGTCATTTGCATTCACAACCTCATGAGGAGATACATATTTCAGAGGAACATGCTTTTAAATGTTCATCTTCTACTGAAGCTTTAAGTACTCTGTAGATTCTAAAGAAGTATCTTTAAAGAAATATCAAACAGCCATTCAGGCAGGTAGATAATATGCAAATTTTCATGGCATATGTATTTTCTGCCTCAAGCCAATCATTCATTCAAGATAGATATTATATTATAATTCAGGAAATCCTACTTGAGGAGTCATTATAATTAGCAATCCTGAGCTGCACACTTGTTAAAAGAAAAGTTGTGCATTTACGTAAGTTAAGACAAGATTTTTTTTCTCCTCTCTCTTTTCCTCATCAGAAGCCAAAAATTTCCAAGCAGCGTGTCATCAGATGTGTCTAAAGTACAGATACCCCTCATGGATGGCATCTAATAAATTCTTTTTAAATATCTTACAGTAAAGGGCAGCTACAGCAAGCGGTTGAAATTTGTTTGATGTTGTTCATCAAGGTTTCATTGGGAACAGGTGGCACATACCCAAAATGAGTGCACATTATCTGCATTTAAATAGTCTTGATAATAGAGCATATTTATACTGTTGGATGACATTACAAATAATGGATGATTGTTTGACTTTGTAATAGGATTTATACAAAAATATGCTAAGCTACCTCTTCCACTTAAGATTAGTCTTAAGAAGTTTCTTTAAATATTATCAACTGAATTAAGATTTTCTGTACAAAGACTTAAATAAGCAGTCAGGTCTTAGAGGAAAGAGCTTATATTCCTAATAGGAACCTTAATAAGAATTTGAGTTATCTTAGAGTCTTAAAAGCTTTGCAACCAGTATAAATGAATGCTATTAATCAGATTTTCCTGTTTATTTGCCTGTAGGCAAAGTGACCAGGAAAGGTGCATAACAATAAATACCGTGAGTACATAGAAATAGCATTCTGTAGTGGTTTCTAAAGCTAAATCAATTTAGATTTGAGAACAGAAATTTTACTACCTGAGTAAATGTAGATGAAGATCTACAATGACATCTGCCAACAAACTCTTTAAAATAGATTATTTGATCTGAATCTCCGATAAAGAGCAGATAGCTTCTTACCCTCCTGTCTGACATTTTTTTAATATAATGACAAACTTAACATACTCATTGCTCAAAAAGTAATACTTAAAATTTAAAACTTACATAATTTGCTTAAGCATACCACCAATAAGCGAAGCAAGCATTCTCAAATTTCTAAAAAGCGTGTTCAGTGGACTGGATACTTCAGGCAAAATTACTCTTTTTGTCTTCATCTCTTTGTTCTACCAATCTTTACTTAATCAGTCTCTAATAGTCTTGTGTTCATTATTCCCATTTTGGCTGGCACACAATTCCAACTTGATATTTCCATCACTAAATTACATTACTAGTAAATAATTATTCATTATTAATTGTCACAGATATGTTTCAGAATAATACTAGATATGGATGATGCAGGTATCCATTGTAAATTGGCATTTCTTCTGGCTTCAGACATGACTTCTTGTTGTACTCGGTATGATGAACTCACATTGTATTCATCTCCAAGATTCCACTTGACAATCCATATGTGGCAATGAGCCCTTTATAGCAGAAACTTTCCACAGCCAGTTGTTTCAGTTTGTCACAGAAAATCTAGCAATAGCATTTATGTTTTTATCAATTGCTACAATTCTAGGAATAAAAATATGAGTAATGATTTCATAATTCTTTCCCAAAATATGGTACAAACTAGGAAAGACCCATTTTCAAACTGTATTTTCATGTTTTTTATTTTTCTCTGAAGAAGCACTCACAATATCAAACTGGAAAAATGCTCTCTGTGTAAATAAATCCTAAAGGAAATCCTCTCTGTTGGTAATGTAAAACCTTGTCTGGGTCTGCGCTCTTACATCATTACTCCTGTCAAGTTCAAACCAATAATTATGATTGATTTACTGTTAGCATTTGTGCCATGACATATATGCAAAATAACGAGTCCTCCTCTGCCTAAGATTTAGAAATTCAGTTTTCCAAGATTAATCTTTTGTTGGTCTACAGGTCACACGTGAAAGGTCCTTGACATGTAATTTATCACTGTAATGTATTAATTTTTTTAAATCAATCAATAAATAACTTGATGAAGCCTGCTTTGTTCGTGAAAGTTCACAAATTATCTCAATATTTCTGGATCTTTTCAGTCACAGCTTTTTTTTCCTGAAAATCAATGTCTGTGTTTTATTTTTTGTTGTATATCTCAACATCTTCTATTAATATCTCCCAGTTCATGCTGAGATCTAAATCCATTGTTTGAACTACAGCATGTTCTTGTCCTGCTAGTCACCAAGCATGTTTCAAAAGTCACAGAAGTGTTTTGCTAGCATTCCTTAGCTGGTGAAACAAAATGCCAGAGAATGTTTTCTATAGGGTTCAGAATCCATACCATCTCCTTACCCAGAAATGTCTTGTTCGTTTTTCACTTAATATTGCTTATACCTAGAGAAAAAGATAATGCAGTTTTTTCTCAAATGTCCCACCATCTGCTTTTATCATCAACAAATGTGTTTCTAAGTATATTCTTATCTCCTTTGAGTATAACTTTCTTTCCTGAGATATTTACAACTTTTTTTTTTGAGTTGATGACTGAAAACATTTTAAGGACATCTGATCTGCAAAGAGGATGAGAATCATCCCACATTTTAGATTATTCTTTTAAACATCATTATATATTTTATATCTCCAATGACTTCATTAAAGCATCAACAACATCTGGTGAGATTTGTTGACCAGTTGATAGACTGGCAAGGATTTTCTGGTAATGCTCACTGGATATTCAGTTTTCTCAAGTATTTCATGTAAGATTTGAAAGTGTCTTTGAATTTTTAATTAAAAAAAAAGAAGGTTATAATTATTGCAGAAACTATCAAGATTTTTTCCAGTTATCTTAGATTTCCAAGTAGTCTCATAAAAGGACTTCATCACTTAGGAATTGAGGTGCACCTATTAAAAAATTCTGTTTAAGAATTGTAGTCTGAGTGGTTTTTGTTTGTGTTCACTTCTATTGCTAGATGTACTGTGATTCTCCAGTCTGAGACAGCAAGCTTCCAAACTTGAGCTAACAAATACATCCATCATCTCTTCATAGATGGTACATAGGAGACATAATTTGGATTACATGCAAAAATTCAAGCAGTCATGACAGAGAGCATCCACAGCCTTTTCTAACTTCTCATAAACCTAAACAAAATGCCAGATCAGTGTAAGAAATCCAAAATAATGAAAAGCTTCCATTAGCATACTCTCTTTGATAACTGAGGTGCCCTTCAAATAGACACATGCTTTGTGAAAATGAGTAATTATAAAAGACTTAATCAAAAAGCACTTAGCAGATGTTATCTCAAGCACTGCTGATACTTTTAAGTGCATCTCCAAGTGGGCAACATCAGAAACGTAATTATCTTGTAGGCAAGGAGAAAATTCACTCAATGTTCATTTAAAAAGTGTTTTTTATACAACTTCAGCACTTATGTGTTCTCCAGTGACTGGTTCATAACAGGTGAAGGAGGACAGATTTGTTTTAGGAGAATGAATAGTGGAAGAAATAGAATATTTTATCAGAGTTCATACTGTTATGTGGTACTATAACAGTACCACATACCAGCAGCAGGACTATCCCATAAACTAAATCTGGGATTATTTTAGTTTGGAAGCAGGTAAGCAGACATAGGAAACAGCATGTCAATATGTTTTTTTCCCCCATTTATTCAATATATTATGCTGACAGCTTTATTTACCTGTATTCAAAATTGAGAAGTTTCAATCCTTTCTGAGCACTTTAATAGGACAGAAACAATATAATTACATTGATTATTTTGTACTTACTCCTTACCCTATTAGCTAATGTATTTGCAGATGTTGATCTAGTAAAGAGAGACTGAAGAGAAACTTCCTCTAAATGAGACAGCATTCTTTCCTCAGATCTGACAATATTATTCCAAGATGAAGTTTCCTGTCTATATAAAAGTTTGAATATTTCTTGTGAAATTATTTTTTCTTGTGGAATGAAAATTTTGTATCTGTTCCTGTGATAATTCAGTGACACTAAAAATATTCCAGATGTTTGAATGTTCAGAGTGTTGAGAATAGAGCACTTCCTCTGTCTTTCCTCTCTCCTTATGACTTCCTCTTTGTTCTTATGACAAAGATTCCCTGTTGAATATTTGTTGAGCTTTTGGAGGGAAGGATACCATGACTCCTTCACCCTTTGCACTTAAGTGTAATCTTTCAAACATAAACTGTTCTAATTAAAATTTCTTGTATGCATTGTAGTTTTATTTTGCTAATCTCAACTCCATATTTAGTACTTTCAGAAAGCCTTCTTGAATATGCAATAAAATCCCTCCTTTTAAATAAAAAATATGAATGTGAGGCATGCCTGTAACCTTCCTTTTCCTTTAGGTTATGTATTCTTGGAAACTTTTTTAATTCATTGACTTTCATCTATCTTTCAACCAACACTAATCTTTCTGTAAGGACATGTGATATTTTCCAAGTAGCAAAGAGGATGTTTCTAATGAACAGAACCATTTCTTCACAGACAGTGTTTTCCAGATTGTTCACAGTCTGGATTTTGTCAAGTCTTTTCTCTGCCGCTATTTTGACATCTTCACTGCTGCTGCACAACTGGGCCTTTTTATGAGAATGACCTTCTTCACCAACAGTCTATTTACTGTGTAAGTTGAGGAATTCATCAACTTTTTTCTTCTTTATATAAATTTGCCTCTCTTCACCTGCACATAAAGTATTTTCTTTACTGGGTTCTTGTTCCCTTCTGTTTTACTTAGGTGATTCCTTTTCTTAGACAAAACATCTCCCTTGTTTTAAATCACTTGGAGTCTTACTCTATATACTTTCTCTAGCTTTCTCTATACACTTACACTGTATACTTTCTTACTCTTATACTTTCTCTAGCTAGTATAATTTTCTAGTTGCAGTTTTGACAGATGAGTATTAAAAACCTGGTTGATGTGAATATACCTTTGCTTCTGCTGATATCACATCTGCATTATTTCTCCCTGGCTGAAGTTTTCAGTAACGGCAAAACTGGAATATGACTGTGAATGTCAGAAGAGGATGCTGTGAATTTATGTCCCTAAGTGACGTTTACTTGACATATAAATCTTCAGAAATTCTGTCAGTATTCATGTCTTTCATGCACATTTAAAAGGATCTCTCTTCACTGCCTAATTTCATAAATGAGACACTTCTGTTTCAAATCTGCAATAAAATACTGCATTGATTATAACTTACATTATGCAAATGAGAGAGATACCAGCAATACATAAAAAAGCCCATTCTTGTGTTGTGACATCAAATTTTAGTTCACATAAAATAGAAAATGTGTTCATACACAGAAATAATCCTGCTTGACTCAAAGTTTGCAACCTCCTATGACAGTTGTTTGGAATGCTTCGTTGCCTGTAGCTTTGAGTGAGTTAGAGACCTAGAAAAGGTATATCCATAATGAAAGTATATTAACATATTCAATCCAAAAACATGTTAACAGAAGCAATAACCCTCCTCCTGAACAATTCCTGGGATGAGATTCTCAAATCCAATTTATTTCTTATGATCTAAGGAAATATAAAAAACCTGGAAAATCTGCTTTTCTGAATCTGAGCAAGTATGGTTTCATTAAATATTGGAAAGAACACAAGCTCATGTAAGGTATTTTTCCTTTTTGCTTGTAACTTTTATGATGAAAGGAGAGGTTTTGAGCATTGAAGTAACAGATTTTTTAATGCCTGGCCCAATTACAATTTGTCATGGAAGAACCATTCTATTTGACAATACATAAATATGTTTTCCATGTCCTAAATGGTTGGTTTCCACCTTCTAAACATATTACTTTATGAGACATCATTTTTCTTTGAGGTAAAAATTATAGGATGTAGAGGTATTTACATGGTACTGAGGAAAACAGTCATTAAAAGTGGGCTTGCTGGCTACCAACCTCCAGAGTACAATTGCCTGAAGAAAAGACTTAGGCCTATTACAGACATCTGCTGGCCCATTAAGTAGAAGGCTTTTCCTAAAGTGTCAAGAAACATATTTTAGTTGTAATACCTCTTTTCTTGGAGACAAAAAAAAAAAAAAAAAGTTTGGAATAAATTTTTATGTACTGTCTGTTTCTCTGAATTTCATGACGCTGAAAGCCACACAGTGAGCGCTGTATTGTTGGTGACAGCCCTGCCAAAGCTTTAGGCTTTTGCTTCTCTAGGTAAGGAAAGAAAGCCCACAGTGAGAGCTGCCAGGGTCATCAGGCCTCCCTGTGGACAGCAGCTGCCACAGAGCAGTTCCCTCAGAAGCAAGAGCCACCGCAATAGCAGCATTCCTCTTTTATCTCAGGGCTCTGGCATTAATATTTTTGCAACTCTTGTTTTGCAGTGTCTGGCAGCCAGCTTTCTCTGATCAATTACTTCTTATTTTGCCTGTGTGTAAAGCTGTCATGGAAGGAAATCTGCACAACTCTGGCAGCATAGCAGTAAAACAGGTTTACTTGGTTAAGGTCTTGTCAGGCACCAGTCTCAGACAATGGAAACATTCACTGTGCAAAGTAAGCACATATACAGAGTGATGAACTTCACTCAACTGAGCCACAGAGATTTTTCCTATCAGCCTTCTCATGGCTGAGCTTCCAAATTAAAAGAGGTCGTGGGCAGCTGTTAGGGTTGATGAGATCAACTGTGGAGTAAGTGGGGTTGTTTTGCTTGTCTCAGGATGTGACAGCAAAGAGCAATCTGTAGGTTAGAGTATAAGCCTGGGCTAACTGGACAGGGGAAGAAATTCCACATGGAGATCATAAAGAAGTAGGTGGGCACTGTCGGGTTCGGCTGTCTGTCTCTGCCCCGACACGGGTAGTGTGGCTCTTGGGTGGCACGCGTTTTAAAGGACGAGTCTGGACTCTTCAGCTTTTCGGTCTTCGGGTTGTTTATTATTTCTTATCTACAAAATTTTCTGTCTGCCCAACAGAGGTCTGATCTGCAAGCAGTCACAGGCACTCTCTGACCACCCACGGGGCGGTCAAGTCTTTTTATACTAATATCTACGTACATAATATTTACCTTTATTTCCCAATGCTTTTCACCCATGTTAGCAAGTGCACCTTCACCATAAACCAATCCCCAAATGCCAACATCACAACAGGAGATGGAGGACAAGAAGAAGGAAGAAGAAGGACAAGACACGCCCTGATCCCTCCATCTTGTCTCCATAACCCCCCTGTACCCAAAAACCTTAAAGTCTATACTTCACCCTCTAAATGTGTCCCTTTTACACCTTTTACTCTAAAGTGATTCTCTTGTCCTCAAACTCTCGTTATTTCTGTGGATGGATCAAAATCAAGCCACCAGACACTTCTGGCAACATTCCAGGATTTTCGAGACCCCCAAGGGTTCTCCTGGCATCTCTGAACATTGGGAACGATGTGCTGAGATCCCACAGGGCACTATCTCTTTTGTATTTAGATCTGACACTAACTCAAAGCTTCCACTTCAATGAATGGAACTTAAGATACTACAAATTTGGGGACAAAAAATTTCCAGAAATTCATTTTAGGAAATCAATTTGAAATAATGATTACACATACTCAGACAAAATGTGGTAATGTATGGCCTGCCTGATTAGTGTTTCATAAACCACTGATCATAAATGGCTCATTAAAAGAAATGATGGTTTAATACTTTGTTCCTACTTACATGGTGCTATGAGCTTTCTGTGAAAGAAAGAAGAACAATAATGTCTGGTTACTACCTCCACAACAAAAAGCAAGCTTATATGAAATTCTAAATCAAGAAAACAGATCTTATTGGCAGCTGTTTGTATGACATAATGTACTCCATTAACAAAGAGTTCCTTCTTAAGGGTAATTAGAAATGTAAAACTGCAAATGTCATCTTGGTCAAGAGAAATGTAAATGTATCTAAAAAAGGATAAAAAAAGTTAAAAGTAATTGATCAGTTATTAAAATTTTTAATATTATTTGGGTAAACAAAGCTCTTGTAAGTTAATTCAGGTGAATGTTCTTGCCTTTTCATATTAGTGTAGCTTCATAGATCAGTCTTTAGAGAGCAGGCTTAGAGCTCTGGTGGCGACTTGCATTTAAAAACTAAACTAAACCGTATGTTTAATGTAGAAGCATCTTTTATACAAGTGAGATTTTCAACTTTTCACATGATATGTTTGAATCACTAATTGCTAATTGCAGATTCCCTCACTGTTCTTTTTAGTGACATATTTGTATCAACCACTGAAAGATTATATCGAGAACATCAATTGGTGCATAAATATTTATGAATACTTAAGTGGAATAATCAAGTGTAATAAACTCTCCAGAGATACTGCTGGTTTCTGAAGTGAATTTTAAGAATCATATAATGTGTACATATATGCTGTGAAAAAGGTTAACATTTACCTTGCCAGAATCCCTCTGTTATTAGACGAATTAATTTGCTTTTGAGCTTTCCAAACAAACTTCTCTCTTAAAACAGGGTTTTTTTGCTTGGGAAGAGATCTCTAGGCTAGTAAGAATAATTTTATTCCCAGTTCCTTCTCAAGAGACAGCAGTGCCAGATAGCTTGTGACTTAAAATTTTATTAGCACTGTAGATTTTTTCCCTTCAGAAGTACAGAGCTTCTCTAATTTCTTATGGTTTTATTATCAGCAGAGGCTGAAAGTGAGCCCTGCTCAGTAAAAAAACCAGGCACAGCAGAATGCACCTACAAGGCACCTTGTTCCACCCTCTGTATCTTTTCAAGTGAAGTCTCAAAAAGTGCAAAGGGAAGAGAATTGTTCCCCGTTCCTACTTCCCTTTTAGAAGGACAAGATATTGCTGCTAGACATCTAGAGAAATTTGCCACTGTTGAGGCAAATTTTGTGAAGTTACCCTTTTTCTCTCCTTAGACTGAAAAAGTTCTGATTACAAAGTTTTATATTAGGATGTCTCTGGCAACTCATTGGCTTCTAGGAAGCATAATTACGTAATATGTGTAATACAGAAAAAAACTGATTCTGCCTAATGGTGGAATTTATGGAGATCTTTATGGATTTTTTTTCTTTTATATTTTGTCAGAAGTTAAGACCTGGAATGCAGATAAAGCCAATCCTACATATTCTCTCTTGCTGTCAGGATGCTAACCTCTGCAATTTATAATTTTAATTCTCCAATCATTCCAAAATCTTTCTATTTACTCATAAGTTCCAGTCAACTTAGTCTCGATAGACAAAGCAGTGTAATGTCTGCCTCACTGGAAAGAGAGAATTATCCAGGAATCCTGAATTTATGTTTCATCATCACCATTCCTGGAACTCAGGAATGGTGACCTTTAATCTAAGGGTTTGGACTATAGCCTTTTAAGTTTCTTGTCTTAGTGGAGTGATATATTAGATTTTAAATCTAGAAGAGATTTAGGAATTAAATTATAAATTATTATAAAATTATTATAAATGAAATTCCTAATCTAGATTCTGCAAGTGATTTCTTCCAGCTTTTTGGTGCAGCAACTGGAATTTTGAATCCAGAAACCAATCCTCTCACCCCTTAATGCACAAAAACTTCAATGAATTAAATATAAAACTAGGAATTCATTCAAATTAATCCTGTATTACTTTTTATTAAGTCTAATTCACTCTGGTTTCAAGGCTTTGAGCCTTGAACATTATTTTTTTGATGGCACACTACAAAACTGATGGCCCAAATACTCTGATTCAGTTTTGGCAGTTCTAGGCTACAATCTTGCAATAAATTCAGTGATGACAGAGATCGTTACAAAAGTCAAGGATCAAGACTTGACACAAAGAAAAAGCTAAACGGATCAGGGTCAGTGGTGTGTATGCTCTGAGGAACAGATTTATGTGCTCAGATCCTATTAACTGTTATTTAGTACTGAAGTGATTTGCTGAGTTTGTCCATGGAAGATTTGCATTTCAACTCATGCAAAATGAGAAGCACTACTGGATATTTCCAAAAGTCTCACAAGAAACTGGCAAAATATTGTCATTCCAACTGAGGCAGATCACTAAATCAAATGAAATATAAAATGCTGAGGGTTTTTTTAATAATAACATAATCCATTTTACACAACATCCCCTCTCTCTATTTCATGCAAGTAGTTATTATAGGTAAGTAAGGAAGGAGGAAACTTTGCTATGCTTGTTTACTGAATAAGGGAATTCAGCATACAAAGCTTAGTCTTGCATATTTCATTACCATTAAACACACAGACATGAATAAGAGAGTTCTGATTTTCCATTTTGATTTTAATTTCCAAAGGCATTTCATAAAGCTCTATAATTTATGTTCGCCCAATGATAACATTCTCTTTAAATAACTTTCAATATTAGTAGCGACATGATGATCTTTTTTGCCATTAAAAATTTTTTCCTCAGTGATAAATAATCATTTTCAATGTCAATTATTTTGACTCCGTTTTGTGGCAAGATGAATAGTCAGGCAGAGCTAAATACTGCTGCAGAACAGGTCTGTGTAGATGTATAACTTTATTCTATTTGTATACATTCATATATAATAACAACAACAAATGTTATTTTTTGTTATATATATTTGTACCCTCTTTTTTCCTACTCTTCATATAAGAGAAACATTTAATGTGTTGCTTTAAAAGAAAGGAGCAGAACTACTTGCTAACTAGGGTGTTAAGCCTTCATTTAATTTCCTTTTTCTCTTGGGCCATAAAATAACTCATGAAATATGAGATATTTAGTATGACTAATTAATCCCCATCTGATGTTTTTTCTAATATTACCATATTAATTAGCTAATTACCCTAACATTGCCAATGGTAATAAAATGAAAGCAATACTGCAACCACTCTTGTTGAGCTGTAGTCTGGCAGACCTATTGCATTGAAAGTATTTCTGAAACAAATTGCAGTTCTAGGGAGGAAAGATAGGACTTGCACCCTGTGTCAAATCTGTTTGACACCACCAGAAAGTCTAGCTACCAGGCAACTCTAAGGCAACATGCCTTTTATACCAATATGTGCAACTTGAGATATTGATATTTCCTTTCCCATCTAATAAAATATAATAGGTACCAACAGGTAGAATTTTTAAGACAAGGAGGAAATGGTTCAAAAAGTCAGCACATTTCAATTGAATACATAGATTGGTAGGCAGATAGATAGCAGTTAAATAATCAGACATTATTGTGATGGAATTGTTTAAAAGACTGACAAACCAGGCAAGTTTTCAAACATCACTGAATAAATTCCTGGTACTTTTATTGCTAAAGTTGTACTTGCAAATCATTAATCACGATCCTTACATATGCAAAACTGTTAGTGCTTTATACCTATGTTCTGAATTATCTGTGAATATAAAATAACATAGAGCCAATGATCTACAGTTGCTAACAGTGGCTGTGCTTCTTGGTGTTATTAGTCACTGATGTCTGAGTGATTAGGCTGGAGGACTCATTGATGAAGGGCCAAAGCCAAAGTGATTTTCTCATCTTTCTTCTCTGATTTTTCTGTACTTATGTCTGATGGTATTATGTCATTTTGCTCTCCTCCCTCCTCCAAAGGAGAGTCTAATCTGTCCCAATCAAGTTTCTCTACTTTCCTTTGTTTTGTCAATCATCCTGTTGTGCATCCAAAGAATCTTATTTGTAGTCCTTTAGACTTACCTTTGCTCTGTCTTGCACTTCTACATTAATTAGACACATGCCTTTACATGCCAAAACACCCCTCTTTGCTTGCCACTTTGGTGGTCATACTTCCCATATATTTCGTAAAATGCTTATACATTTTTTTCTGGTGAAACCATTATACAAAATATCATCAAACGGTTTTTAAACTATGTTAGTTTGCATATAATCATATTACAGGCAACTGAATATTATTTATATCCTTATCATCACACTATTAAATTGTAAGTGCTTTAGTAACAAGGGTTAGGCAGCAGAATGTCAGCTCGTGTTGATTGCAACTGAAAATTATTACTTTGACATTTTTCTATGGTAGCTTTGCAAAGCAGGTTTGGTTAACTCACCTCAGTGAATAATGAAAAAATGTTTACGTATATTCAGGGTTTGAGTTCTGAAATATAAACTTATTTTATTTCAGTACAACACTGGCAAAATAAAGAGGAAAGGCATAAATTTTAAACCACTCCCTTTTCTTTGACTAATAAGCATCTCTTAAAAACTGCTGTCTTTACAGCCTACATACACAGTATTAGCATTAGACTTGGCTGTAGTTTTAAAATTATAGTGATAGTAGAGTGTGCCTCTGATGAATTCAATTTGTAGTCTAATAATCTAAACTGAGTTCATGAAGGTGGCCTGATGCAATCCCACAAAAAGGAAGGAGACTGGGTCAAAATGAGGCTTGTCCTGGCACCAATTAATGGTTCCATGCAATCTTCACTCAATACACTGTCCAAGCAGTTTCTTAGCCGTGCTCAAATTGCTCACGCAAACAAGTGCTCATCACAGTGTAAAAGGATCAAGACAGTAGAAAAATGTTCAGTGTTTACTTCCCAATTTCTTAGCTGTCCTCAGAACAAGCCAAATCCCAGCAGGACCCCCTGAAGTGGGTGATACAACATTATCACCATAGAACACATGCACTCACATTAGTCATGCTACAATGACATTTAAACTGTGCTTGCTTATCTGAAGAGAAGAGATCATAAATCCTATCTTAAGCTTTCCTAGAACTTTCTGCTTGTAGCTTTTTCACTGCAAGTTCACCTTTATTATCTTTTTTCCTCAGGTGCTTGTTCCCACTGGCTGATAATCCTAGGACCTGATATACCACCTCCACCAAGCACATGGCAAAACTTGCTCTAAATCAAGTGTTTTGTTTGGATTTCTGTTCCATTCTTGTAGATAGCTAAAGGAAAGTCTTTGACTAAAAAGTGTTATTTTCCTTCTTTATGTTCGGCGAGACACCTTGAATTATACTCTTCTGTGCAAATGAATGCATTCAATACACCACAGGAATAAAGAAAACCTGTTTCCTGAGTTTTCTCTGGGATAACTTAGATCAAAACATAGGGAATCCTGACTAATTGTTTGCGCGGAGCTACTTTATATTTTTGTCACAGTTGAAGTTCATTCACTTATAGCATTGAGAATGGTTTGTGAATTTATCTAAGAACCAGAAAATAAGTTAGTCTTACAGCATAAGATACACAGATTATGTCTTTATAATATATTTAGAGCTTTAATCAATGATGGTTTTTAAAAATTGTTGTTAAAGTGCATTTATTTTGAAAGGTAGAAATGGTTTTCAAAAATTTATTTATTATTTTCTCTATCTTAAAACTGAAAAAGCTATTTCCTATCCCATATGGGCATTTTCAGAGCAGTTGCAATTTCACTCATCCACAGTATAGTAGATGCAAAATTACTCAAAGATGAAAAACAATAATTTAGCTAGCACATATATTTTTCACACATCTATTGAATGCCAGCTCCATGTTATGTTTATTTCAGTAAGAGGGATTTCTAAAATGCCCCTAAAGTTCTTCACCTTGTTAGATATCTCTTGAAGTTGAATGAGTTTTTCTTTGCTTGTTACTGAACAACGTTTTTATGGTTGTCAATGAAATTAATTTAGCTGCATACAACATGTTCATTGAATACACCTCTTCAAACTTTCTGATGTCATGGAGAATGCAAAAAATATCTTTTGCAAATTGGGGGAAGGGAGAAGTAGATATTACTAGAGCTTTTTATCAGAATATTGTTCACTGTCAAGTTAAAAGTTCACTTTTCTGTCTCCTTGAGGAAGGTCTGCAATTTATTCTTGTGTCACGTTGGAAGACATCCTTTCCCAATTTTCTTATGCCAGAAGAGCTCCCAGAAGATATCTCAATGGGCTGGACAAAGCACACATTTAGAGCAATATCAAATCTTTACTGATGGCAAAAGAAATTCTCACTAGTATATGCATGCTGTGTATGTAGTTGTCACCACAGAGAGCATGCAAGCTTGAAGGCTGTGTACAGCCAATTCCTTGAGCTGTTGAACAAGAAATGAGAGTGCACATATCTTTGTCTCTTACAGTCTATTGATAGGCCTGTTGTCCATGAAGTTGGTCAAAAGATTGCTTAACCTGCTAGTGATATGTACCTCCAAAAATTTACAGTTGCAACATGTTCCAGAGGATTACTTATTGTTAGATAAGATTTAAACAATTGCTTAAAACCAGTCTCCTACCAGTTTCCATTGTCCTCTGGTCTTACTGTTGCATTTTTAAATCTATAGATCAATTTATGATTTTGTAAATGTTAATCCTCTCCCTATCAACCAAAAATACAGGCTGGGAGAAGAATGAATTGAGAGCAGCCCTGAGGACAAAGACCATGGGATGTTGATTAATGAGAGCTCAACATACACATTTACAGCCCAGAAAGCCAACTGCATCCTGGACCTCATCAAAGGAAACATGGCCAGCAGGTAGAGGAAAGTGGTTCTCCTCCTCTACTCTGCTCGTGTTAGACCCCACCTGAGGTACTGCATCCAGCTCTGTAGATCCAGCAGAGGAAGGATGTGGACCTGTTGGAGCAAGTCCAGGTCCATGAAGATCATTGTAGAGCTGGAGCACCAGTTCTGTGAAGACAGCTGGGAAAGTTGGGGCTATTCAGGCTGGAGAAAAGAAGAATACAGGGACACCTTAGAGAAGCTGCAGAACTTTTCATAAGAGCATGTAGTGATCATACAAGAGGGAATGACTTTTAACTGGAGGAGGGTAGATTTACCATGAGGGTGGTGGAGCACCAGCGGCCCAAAGAAACTGTGGATGCCCCATCCTAGGAAGTGTTCCAGGCAAGGTTCAATGGAACCAGGAGCAACCTGATCAAGTGGAAGGTATCCCTGCCTATAGCATGGGCTTGGAACTAGATGATCTTCTAGGTCTCTTTCAACCCAAACTATTTTGTGATTCTATGATGATATTTTTTCCTCCCCTGAAATATCTTGAAACTCCTATACCAGTTCCTGGACCAGAGCTGTTAACAGTACTCAAGAGATGTGCAAAACAAATTTTTATTTAAAAGCAAAAAAATCCCCAAAACTTTCTTTTTTTTTTCTTTTTTTTTTTCCTCTGAATACCCTTCCTGATTTTATCCAACATTTTTTTGACTGCTCAGCATATTGAACTAATGATTTCAACAAATTGCTAGTGACAGCTCCAAGTTATCTTTCCCGAATTGCTGTTGCCAGCTCTGATTTCAGTCTTACTTGGATATGACTTAGATACTTTCTCTTAGATGCATTACATTTTAGTTTAATAAGCTTAAGTGAAGATTACTTGCTACCATTTTGTTGAAATTCTACCTTATATCCTTTTTCACTCAGACCCCTTTGTCCCAGTTCCCTTTAGAAACACAATCTTCTAGATTATCCCTCTTATGCTAATAAAGACCTTATTATCTCTTCTCCTCTCAGTGCAGTCAGCATCACCAGACACAATGTCTTCACTTTTGTTTCTGCCTTGAGTTTATTTCTCCCTTGCTTTTCACTGTACCATGGCCAAAAGATTGGATGCACTACCCAACTCAGCTTCTGTAGCTGTCTGATCTCCCACAGTTGCTCTGTGTGCTTCAGTGTGTAAAAGGCACTATGACAGAGGTTGTCCAGAGACCAGTTCTTCTTTTCCTGGAGAGGATGTATTTTTCAGGACCTGACAAGTATCTTAATTACTCACAGGACCTTGCAATCCAGAAGTGGTCCAGCTGAAAATTAATTTAGCAGGGATATAAGATCTCTGTGATGAAAAACAGGATAATAAGTGGATCTAATCTTAGTTACTTCAAGTGCCTCACTTATCTGCTCCTAAGGTAAGGAACCTAGGCTGGCCAGGAATTATTGAATTCCAGGCAACTCTGTCTCAACAGTGAATACCAGTGCAGCCTCTCAGTATGAACAGCCATTCTTCCTGGAATTACCTTTGGACCAGAGCAGAGAACATTTTTTTATTTAGTTCTTCTTTACAAGATAGGTATGTTCTCAGAACCAGCAAATACACATAGATTTCCACCATTATCAATAGCTACTGTCTGGCTGAAGTTGTCTTGTTGTAATGCAAAGTTCTGCTTCTGTGCACTGAGATAAATCCAGAGTATCACACACAGTAAGCTCCCTGAGAGCAGACTCTGACCCATACTTTCAATTACCTGGCATTTTTTTCTAGTGGAGACAGTAAAACAACCTTCAGTATTAAATATGAGCATTCAAGTTTTCTGAGTTCATGAATTAAAATCTCATTCAGCAGCCCCAACTACCTGTAAATTATTATATGAGTGAATAAAATATTTCTAATCCTTTTGGATTCACTAGGAAGAAATTCATCTAAGTTTAGAAGACAAGGGCATTGTATCTATGAGATAGATGAAATCTTGGTGAAATCTTGGAAGCTGAACTTAGAGCTCTCAGAAACATCATAAAATGCTCTTCATAGAATCACAGGATCATAGAATACCAGGCTGGAAATGGACTTCAAGGATAATCTTCAAACACTCTTGGAAAAAGCACAGACAAGATGGCCCAGTATCCTGTTCAGACAAATCTTGGATGTGTCCAACACTTGGGAATCCTCCATTTCCCTGGAGAGAATATTCCTATGGCTGGTTGTTCTAATTGTGAAAAATTGTCCTCTTTTGTCTAATCAGAATCTCCCCAGGTGTAACTCAAACCCACAACAGTTGTTCCATGTGACAGCTTGTAAAAATGGAGTGTCCATCTTCTTTGTAGTCACCCTTTAAATAGTGGCACATAGTGATAAGGTCTACCCTAAGGCTTTTTTTCTAAAGGCTGAACAAAGTCAGTTCTCTCAGCCTTTTCTTACATGTCAGGTTTCCCAGTCCTCTGGTCATCTTTGAGGTCCTTCTCTGGACCCTTTCCCACCTGCTCATTTCTTTTTTTTGCACAGTGTGGACCAAAAGTGAACACATTATTCCATGTATGGCCTGAGAAGCACTGAATAGAGTTGGATAATGACTTCTCTGTCTCTGCTGGTGATGGTCTTGTTGATGCAGCCCAGCATGCTGTTGGAATGCAGCCCAGCATCCCATTTCTGCTTTGATGCAGCAGCATGCTGTTCACTGATATTGAGCTTGTTGGCCACAAGGATCTCTACATCCTTCTCCAAAGAGTCATTCCCAAGCTGGATAGATCCCAGTCCATGATGCATTCCTATGTGATGTTTTCCTAGGTGCACTTCTCCTTGCTGAACTTTGCAAGATTCGTGTTGGCTCACTCTTTCTTCCTATTCAAGCCTTCCTGGAAGGTGGCCTTCCTTTCAAAGTGTCCATTGGGGAATTGTAGAATAACCTTGGGTGCATCCCATGTGGCCTCATAGATTTGTGTGGGTCTACTTGGTGCAGCAGGTCACTGATCATTTCCCCTGGTATTTTGGCTGCTCCATTCTGCTCTCTGTCTCTGTCTTTTGCCCTTGGAAACTGGATACCCTGAGAACCACTGGTCATGCTATTAGAGACTGAGGGAAAGGAGCCATTAAGTACTTCTACCTTTCTTCATCCTTTGGCAATACGTTTCCCCCTGCATTCAATAAATTAGGGAGATTCCCCTTAGCCCTCCCTTTGTTGCTGATACATTTGTAATACCATTTTTTTATCCTTAAAGACAGTAGACAGAATAAGTTCTAGCTGTGTTTTGGCTCTTCTTGTTTTCCCCCTGCATGACCTTACAAAATCCTTGTATCCTACTATCCTTGCTTGCCTTTTGTTCCAAAGCTCATAAACTCTCTTTCCCTGAGATCAAACCAAAGCTCCCTGCTCCACCAGGCTGGTGGTCCTCCCCACCAATTCATCTTTGTCTTCTTTGCTAGGGTACACCTGATCCCATCTCACTGGTCACTTATGAATGTATTAAACTGTCTAGAGGCCAATACCAGTCCCGGGGGGACCTCACTTGTGACTGGTTGCCAGTTTGAAAAGTGGCATTTGATGCCACTCTCTAACCCCATCCACCACACAGATCCCTTGTCTAGACAGCAATGCCTCAGTTTCTCCAGTAGGAGGCTGTGAGGAACTGTGTTGAAAGCCTTGACTTAATTGTACTGGATAAAAAAACCTTTCCTAAAAGGAGATAATGGATCTGTTGTTGGTTTCAGAACAGTTCTTGGAGGCCGAGTGTCTTGAACTGTCCCAAAATGTTGCATCCATCTTATCTATTAACAGCCTAGGGAAAACCATTTCAGAATGCAAAAAGTATGAGACTGGAGTTCACTTCTCAGGGTTGCAGCTTCTAATGGACTGACTGTCACTGATAAGAAAATGATGGAGGAGCACAATGTTCTTGCAATCTCATTAGCTGGATATATTGTGTGATGCTAAAGTTACCAACCTTCAGAATACTAACACAGACCAGCTGCAAAAGAGTGAAGGAGAAAGCAATTTAAAGTTATACATTAAACTTTTATACTCTAGTTGTTTCTATGAAATAACAGTTTTCAGGGCTTTTTAGTTTGGTTTTGTTGGCTTGCTTGTTTTGTATTCTATGCTTACATCTTTAAATACAGTTTAGTTGGTGTTAATATTATTATATTAAAAAAAAAGCCCTCATGGGCAACCAATTGGTAAACCAACCAACCAAAAACCTGCCAACACAAATAGAGAGTATTTCTTGGATGAGTTTTCTTGTTCCAATGATTTTTTTCACCCTTTTTTTTGTCCCTTATGTCAAATATTTCAGTGATGTTGCCTTTTTTTTCAGAAAAGGGTTTGAAAATACCCAATAAAGCACAAATGAGGTTCCCTCCTTGATTGCTTGACTGTCTAATAAAGTTATTAGAATGTAAATGTGACATTTCTTACCTAGGGGAAAATCTAACCAAGAGGCTGACCTTCAGTTATTTATACATTTGCAGTAATCCCACCAATGATATTTTGAAATTGGATGTCACATGTATTGCTGTATATGATATAAATACCCCTCCATATATCTTCGGCCTAATTAATATTTTTCCTCTTAAAGTAAAACACTTTTGATAAAATAGAAACTCTTATTCATCAGTCTTAGAGAGACAACTGTATAGAAGAAATGTGGACTGAGAAACCAGAAACAATTAAATATTTATGTCTTTTCCTTCAAACTACTCAATCTGAAGTTGTATAAAATGGACTAAACCAGATATTTCAGGTCATAACACTTGGCAATCATTAGCTAAGAACTACCTGTGATAATCTTGTCTCTGCACTAGTTTTAGTGACAGCTTTTTGTATGTTTCTTAAGGACTTTGTTTCTATGGTCTTGTTGGATCATGGGTTTCATGGGTAAGCTAAATTTCCTCATGAGCCTGGAATCATTTAGTTCTGGCTATTCCTTCCACTGATAGACATTGTCATCTCCATCATACCTTTTATGAAAAATGCGCATGTGCTAGAGATACTGTTCCAACTACATCCTAGTGCTTTTCCAGCAGCAGGATCTAATATGATCTCTCCATGTAGCTCAGGAATGACCCATGGGAACATGCTAGAATTGTGGGATAACACTCAGGTTAGAAGTGGGGATTTCGTGTTCTTTGCTGTTAGTTGGGAACTGAGAGTCACAAATAGGTGTATAAATCTTTTTTGCTGTAGAAGGAAAGGTACATATATTTCAAAATGCATCACTTGAGGAATGTATGAGAAATGTATGAAAGAGTATTTCTGTGAAAATTGTTCTCTTAAGCATTTTTGGTTTTGTTCTTTGTATTCTATATTGGTTACATTTTTGAAACTATCCCTCATGTCATTAAAAATAGGAACTCAGAAATGCTCTGAGATCGTTTTGCAGGAAGTACAGCTGCAAATCCAATTTCTCCTTTAGCTCATATTTTTTCTATGGTCTTGTTAATCAGTTCTTCCTTTGTCAGAGAGGGGAATAAATTAATCCAATATGTTGTTTTTAATTTTTGTAAGAGCTCACTGTATACATAAATAACCTATATATGACAATTCTACTTTTTAATCTTTTACCTAGACTGTTGTATCTTCTTGGTATTGTAGGTCCTTGCCAGCTACTGGAATAGCCCAGCACATTCTGACATTCAGATTTCCATCATGGCAGGTATTTTATATGCAGCATGAAGTGTTGTCGCAAGCTCTTGCTGCTTATGAGACCTTATGTCACCAGGAACAAAGCAGCCCCTGGCAGACACCAATGATGAGCTGATTCTTTGCCTCTTCCCTCAGCTCATCATTCACTTGCAAGAAAAGTGGAATTATCCCAGCTATTTGCTGCTCTCCAAGTCACAATGACCTAATTGATTAGGATCACTGTGAAGAAATATCATCAGTTAGTTGTTTATGGCCTTTAAGAACTCCTTTTTGTAAACCCTCAAAATACTCAGGAATAAAGAAATGTATATTGTAGTTACATCTGAGGGACAAACAAAATTTTATACTTCCATCTACATGCTTGAGACACATGATGTTGTTGTTAGTTGGACTGAAATGAAATCCATTTTTAGGCTAGTGTTAATTATCCCTAGGCAAATACCAGTAAGAGCTTCATCTAACATAATTATTAAATTTTGATTTTTAATTAAGAGATATTTGCAATTTAAAAGGAGCTTTCATCTGTGTAGAAAGAATACTTAAAATATTTTAATTTCTTCTTTTTGCACTGTTCCATTTTTAATTACTACATTTTCTTTTACAATAAATTTTAGCAGAATATGAATTCAAGAGGTAGTTTTTTATGACATCTTTTTTAATAATTACTATTGCGAAAGCTGGATACTCTGACCCTAATTAACATTGTATGCTATTTTTCACTGCCTGAAGGGACCAGCTACATTTTCCTAGCTGATCATAATCAAAAGCCTGTTTGTTTAGCAATCATTATTATAATAAAAGGAGAGCGAGTGAGAAGGAGGGAGAGACTATTTATGTAAGTGTCTGTGCCCATACCACAGAGACATCTGCTTTCAAAACAGAAATAAAAAGTCTCTTAGCTCCCAGTGATGTTAATGGAAGTTCTCAAAATAAATCCCTGAACATCCCTTTGAAAACATGCGCTTTATGTAGATAAAAGTGTAGGTGTCTTCTTTCTTTCAGCACAGAGAAAGTCTGGTCAGACTTATTTTGCCCCTCCCCTCATTCTAGTACACTGTCTTGGTGGGCTTTGTGAAAACTCTGCTGAGTCATATCTACACTCCTCTTACAAAAGAAATTCTCTTTAGTTCAGAAATAAAAGCAATCTTCATCAGCTTTTATTTTTTTTTGTTTTTTTTTTTTTTGTTGTTTTTGTTTTTGTTTTGTTGAATGCCGATAAATTCTCTTTTCTTCTTACCCTCTCCTACAAGGGAGAGTTGAAACTGTGATATAAATTGGTGTCATGCTTGGGGGAAGGGAAGTCATTCAGTTGGGACCTTGGAGGCTCTCAAAGGGAACACTCTAAGGAAAAAAATTTCCTATCTTTATTGTTCACTTGCAGAAAATGTCTTCAGTACGTTATTGAAAAGAAGCAGGGCTAGGGAGGTTGCTTTTCATAACTTGTTGGGGTAATCTGCAGTGTCAATTCCTGCTTAAGGGGAAAAGCAGGCTGCCCACTGGGACTGGCCTCTGAGGAAATGCTGGGTCAGAAGCCAAATGTATAACCAGAAAAGAAGTCTTACTTTTCCTCTTGCAGAAAGGGACCATTTGAAAATAAGATTACACAAAAAAGTTGAAACAGGTTTTCAGTACTGACTCAATTTGTACTCTGTTTTCCACTCAAAAAGGTTTCTTAAAATATTGTGCTGTTTTTCTTTTCATGTGTTTAATAACGGTGTATAGTTTCATTTCTGGCATCAAATTGACTTCTTTTTATAATAAATTTATTAAATTATATTAATATTTTATATAAATATTCATAATTTATATCTGTAAACCAATTGGTTTAATGTTTTTGTTTTCTTTTTAGAATACATCTTAAAATTTCAGCTTCCAACTCCATCTTGGAGCCAACCTAACCTTCCAACTGCCAAATTTTCCCTGGAGAGCTAATTCTAGTGTTTGAGATAGTCTTACTCTCTGTGATGGACGTTTGATTATCCATGCCAAGACAGTAAAGTTCTAGAATTTATACAATAATTGATTATCTCAGCTAAGAAGTCAGAAAATGTGTAATGATTATGAGTACTAGGAAGGAAAACAAAACCAAAACATTATTTTCCTTAGAATTAACAAAACCATGCATTTTTAATGTCATAGAGCTTTAGAAGAGCTACATTTTTGTAAGATAAGAGCTGATTTATTCTGTTTACATCTCATGGTTAATTCAAAGAGACTGAAATATTACAGAGGCGTTGTAATTATTTTCTTCTTTTTTTTTCTATTCAGAGCTAAATTCACAGTAGAAGGAATATGGAGACTATTTTCAGTTTGAGCTGTAATTTACTGCAAGAGAAAGATCATGTATGTAAGATAAACTAGGATTAAGTGTATAGAAATAAGTATATATATAACATATATATCTCATTTACTTTATTATGTCATTCATTTTCATTTATTTTTTTATGTCAATAAAAAAATTTTCATTTCTTTTTTTATGTCAATATTGTATGAAGGTGGAAACCTTACTTTCAGGAGAAGCTGGAGACAGTTGAGTTCAAAAGGCAGCATTTACAGCCACTTTCAAATTTCTGCTTAGAGTTTACAGAAAACAGCCCATACTTTCCACAGATCAGCGCTGTAACAGAAGTGTCTTTTTTCTTTGTTTTTATTCATTTCCCCTTCATTAAAAAGAAAATTATCTGCTCTTCCAAATGAAGGCTTATATTCATGTTTGCCAATCAAATTTAGTTGCATATCATCACCCAGATATGTTAAAATACTGAAGTTTTACATTTTTTGAATTATAGAAACTGTTCTTGATGAAGAAATATTCATTACATGGTTTAAGAAGCAATTTTCCATAAGAAACCCTGTATTGTTTCTATCAGTTTTAAAGAATTCCTTGGTCATTTACAGAATTCATAAAAACCATATTTAAAAACTGTAAAGACAGTCAGACTGTTTCTCACGAATGTTTCAAAAGTACACTCAAAATATTTAAAGAATGTTAAATCAGTATCTTAACATTGAACATAAAAAGAAGGAACCCAAGAATACTTCAGAGCTCTGATTCCAGCACTTGGAAAGTCCATCTATGTCTCAGCCTGTAACAAGCTGAGATCTCACAGTCTTCCCTTCTCTTGCTGTCCACTTTCCATTAGATACAGCCAAAGCACCTTAACTTAACTGACCACATGAAACTAAAGCTGACTGGTAATGGCATATGCTAACTTTAAAAATTTTCACCCTCCAAAAGCAGTAAAAGGTGTTTTAAATCATAAAGACTTCCACGTAACCTAGTGAACCATGAAGTATTCACTCAGGTTAAGGAGAGATGGTGAATCAAAAGCATTCTCAAAGGCAGTTTCGATCATAGTAAACATATAGTATTTAGTAGATCATAGTAAACATAGTATTTTTTCATTGACTTCAAGTGTTTTATGTAGTATGCTAATTTTTCAGTAATTTTGCAAGTAGGAAAGTGTTCTTCAGGCTTATATTTTACTTTTCTTCTCTCGTAAACAATGATGAGTCGGTCTGATTAACTGAAAGATACAGCCCAACATTTATGGCCTTTATCTCTAATTGGGTATATGGTTACTTTTTATTTATGGAAAACATATCTTTATTGTTTTGATTGGCTTTTCTTAAGCTGAAACTCAACATACCATGTGAGTAGTGCACAAAAACCCAGACCCTTGCTTTCAATCCTCTAAAATTTTTTATCAATTTTTCTTGAAATTCCTCTGAGAATGATGAACTTTTCAAAACGCATAAGTATGAACATTCTAAAGCTTCTAGCACCAGAAACAGTGAGAGTCTTCCCTCCTCCCCCCCATTCTTTGATGCTACAAAACACTGCCTAAAACAATAAGGTGCTCACCACTAATAACAGATCCCTGTTTTCTGAGCACCTCCTGCAAGCGCAGGTCAATGACTGCCAGAATGAGGTCATGAACTGTGTCTTCTCAATACACATCTAAGTGCTGCCAGGACCTGACTGCAATCACTAGTAAGGACAAACTCTAACACCTGCAATCTTATCAGCTGGCAGAAATGCCACACCAAAAAACCCAGCTTGTCACCATCCCTGCAAATAAATGTGAAAGGAGAAATCAGACTCTTCTCAGTTCCAATTTTTACAGAAGGAGTGACAATTTCCTTCTCAAGTTGTCAGTCCAGCTTTTATTACATTGCTTTTCAATTCTTTTGGTTAATGTAAAGGTGTAAATGAAACCCAGCATTTTTGTGTAGGCAAAAGATGAAGTGTTTGGATCTGATTTGTTCATCTTACCTCAACAGTCAAGAAATCTTACCTCAAGAAATAGTCTCCCTTGAAACCAAAATTAGTGAATCTCATTCTCAGCCTAAATATTTCTCAGTAATCAGTCACGATTTCAGGACCTTGGGTTTATTTTGTTACCTAACATTTTCCTGGTTTTCTGTTCTCTTCTTTATTTCTTATTTGAATATTTAATGCTTTTCTTTGAAAAGCAACCACAAAAAAAAAAACCCTTCCTTCGAAGGACATATAAATTAATAGAACAGCACTGTTCAAGGAGTACAAAGAAAAGTCTGTCCCCTATTATTTTGGGTTTTATTTGCTAAAATAGAACATAATTTTCTCATCATAGTAAATTATCTTTATTTTCCTCAGTTCTCGACCTATAATTAACTCCTTGCAATTTCGTGCAGATACAAATTTCTAAATTATCTACCTTATTTGTATAATGGGAGTCAATTTAATTTGTACTACAGGGGTTCTTCTCTGCATGTAACTCTATTTCCCACAGGATTTTAAATTTGATTATTTTTTTTAAATTCCAACCATTGAAATACATACAACAGACCTGTCTAAATCAAAAGAAGTCTTTGTACAAAAGGAGTCTTTGCTACTCAACTCACTGGACACCTTATACGCCCTTTCATAAATCTAAATTGTAGGAGTTTTTAGTCAATACTTCAAATCTTTGGAAAACATTCATATTGAAACTTTGTCCTACATTTTGCACTGAGGACAAATGGCACCAGTAAAGACACATGGTATTACAAAAATGATACATGGAACTGAGCAGGATCATTTTGAAAGACAGATTATTACATACCCACTCTTCTACAATAGTGGTAGTTTGGTCTCTTGCACAGTTAGCCCTGCAATTTTTATTTGTGTCCTCAAACAACTTCTGAAATTCTAGACTGACTGCCATTCTTACAGACCACAGGCACAAAGTAGTCCCCATCTGAAATAATGAAGCTGAAGGAACTATTTTCCCCAACAATACTATTTGCAAACAGCTATATCAGCTTTTAAAAACCTAGTCTTCAGTTACAGCAAATGTGAGTAAATACCTCTCTTCTTTCTTTTGTATCTCTTCCATGTCTTATATATGACCAATATTTGTCATGAACAATGAATATCTCATTATATTTTATTAGAATTTCACTTGTTGAGAGAAACACAGAGTGGTGGTGAAGAATAAAGAAATCTTGTTCATGAATTTCAAACCTGCTGTTTTTGAACTTCCAAACGAAATCCAGAGAGAAATCTAATGATTTTTCACTGTACTGGACTGAATATTTTTTTCAGTGTTTGCCACTGAAAAATAGACAGTACCAGATATGCTGCACATGTAGGTATGTGTTTCACTTACTAAAATCTTGTCAGTATCTACTTTCTGACTTGCCATGCTTTTGATTTCATGTAGAAGGTCATACATTTGGGTAAGTATGGTGGCTGTTCACAGATGAGTCCATGGTATGTACCCATATCTGCTTTTTTTTCTGTAACTGACTTTTTTTCCTGCAAAAGTCCTGCAAGAATTACTCAGTGAGATTTTTACTGATAATATTATCTGGAGTCAGAATGGATACTTGGTTGCAGCAGCACCAGAAAGACAAGGTGCCTGCAAGATTACTCCATGTTCTTATGCTGTATGCATCAATAATTCTGCTTTTCCCAGTTATGTAATTCCCTTCTCTAAGTGGAGCATATTCTTTTCAAAAACAACAGTGTAGGAACCTTAAGTGGTACCTTAAGACTTATTGTCTACTCTTCCACTCTTTCCCTTAATTTCCCATAATGTTAGAACTATTGCATTTCATGCCTATATTTTATAATGTAGTTTTTAATTTCTTTGACATTTTATATCCTCTTTATATACTCTGACTTTTGAGTGGTTATAAAATTGATTGTTCAGGTCTTTCTTAGTAGTACTACCAGAACCAAGAAAATCTCAAGCTGAATTCCAATATTTTCAACAACTTATTTGCCCATCCAAAGAAATAGAACCCTATGCTTGATGACGTCTTAGGTTTTTATGTTATAAAATATTTAAATAGTATTGTAAGGAATGAATAGGCTCCCTAACTTGCAAACTGTTCAATCAAACAGAAGTAGCATCTCTATGGTATTTTTTTTTTCAGAATCTGAGGCCTTTATTCATCTAATTCCTGAAATAATTTATTGCAAAATTCCATGTCTCTTGTGACTTCTACAGCACATACTCTTCCCATCACAAAAATGTTTCTATTTTCTTCAACTTTTATCTGGAATATTTTCCACCTTTCTTAAGGGAATATTATCTTTATTTAGTTGAACTTTTGTTTTTTTTTTCTTTATGTAAGTATACTATGGACTTATCAGTTGATATCTTCAATTAAAATTGCTAACTTTTCTGAATCATAGTTACTTTTCATTGACTCTAAATAAAGTGTTTTAAAAATAGCTCTCATGAACACAGCTGTAAATTCTTTAAACCTAGGTTTGATGCACTTAATAAAAAAGCTAGTTTCTCTTCATCCTGTATGGATGGTTTTATTCTGATTGACTGCAGTAACTGTTATGCTCTTGGATCAAGCATGCAATTTCTTTAGGCATGGCTGCTTCCCTCATTACCTAGGACACAGTGTCTTAGAACAGGGTAAACCAATGTGCAAACCCAGGTTAGCCATGGAAAAGATATTCTGGATGTCCTTATCTAGAGACAGACTAAATATACTTGAAGAACAAAGAACAGAGAACAGAACATGTCTGCAGAGAATGTCACACATGAAAATTTTACATGCAGTAAAATGTTTTCACCATGGAGATGACATTTTCTACAATTTTACAAGGCATATGTAGTAAATCATATAAATAATTTCTTATTTTTCAATAATAGGTAAAAACAAAGCACATTAGTAAATTAACATTTCTTTTTTTTTTTAATTTTTCAGCAGCATAGAAAGAAAAATCAAAAATTTGACCTATGCTAAAGAGATATTTCTAGTAAAAGAAGAAAAGCAGTTGTAACTAAGTAGTAAAACAGAAATGCTTTGGGAAATATACCACAGTGATTTCATCAATAATGGAACAGGTACAATTGCTAATTTAATAAAATGGTGGCAGCTTTTATAGGTAGTATTTGTTTAATCACCTGGACATTGTTTCACTATTTCTCAGTGGACAGCTCTTAGTAAAAATCCTTAATTGGCTATACATAGTTGTGTGAAAGTAGAATAGTTATAAGCAAATTCCTTCTATATCTTTCAAAATATATAGAAGCTATATTCCTTCTATATATTTCAAAAGAGAATTCGCATGTAATGTGAACCTGAGGTGTGTGAGGGAGGGGGTAGTGGGCATTGTTCAACAAACAGAAAGGGTAAGAAATATAAGAAACCTGGCAAAGCTGGTTGTTGTTCATCTGCTTGCCCCTGTCTGTCTTATTATTCCCTTGATATTACACTGACAAATCAAAAAGGAAACAGCATCTCCTAGAAACAAAAAAACCCTTAAATTGATGAGTAATTATGCAGAAGAATGTAAAGCAGACTATAAGAAATAGTCTTCTGAGAAGTGAAAGTATCAACGTGATTTTTCTCTAGCATTCAGTTGCTTTCTTTCCTCTGTTTATACCATGTTCCTCCTAATATACCTTTTTCTGGAATTCCTTTTTACATTTATCAGCTACTCAGGTTTCCCAACCTTGTGTTCTAATTTTCCTTTTATTATTGAACACTAGATCTACCCTGTCAAAATGATTTCTTTTATTGATTATTCCAATTCTAATTATAGCATGGGACACATGAATTTATTCTATTAAGTCTACCTCCAAATAATATCTTCTGTATTCTCTGGAATCATAGGTTTTTGCTCATTTATAGGCATTAATCACAATTACAGGTTTTAATTGACTAATTCTCACCCACTACAGTAGAAAATAAATAGGTATTGGTTTGGGGATTTGTTTCTTCTAAAATCAACCCATTTAAAGACCCTGTACATCTGCAAGATTAAGTTTGAATTATTTGTCAGGGGACATCTCTTTTCAAATCAAACATACTACAGAATGCTTATAAGTAAATAATGAATACAAGTTTGCATAATTAATTATTATTATTTTCTGATCTGTTATTTTTTTCTTTTTATTATTATTTTCCTACTTAAAGGTTCCACAAAAAAGCGCTCCAGGTAGAAAAAATACTTTAAATGCTTATTGAAAATTATCGCTTATTCCAATAGATTAATTTATTGCAACTGAACAAAAAAGTTTATTAAATATTCATTTTCTTCTATCTTCACTGATATTAGTGATTTAAGTTTGGCTATAGTATAATCAATTACAGTGAAACATGCTGTGAGAAAGTGAGCCTACCACATTAATTTAATCTATTTTAGCTACTCCTGCTGTCTCCAAAATCATTTCTATGGTTACAAGGCATTTGTCAAAGATTTCTAAAAGAAAACATCCTGTGCTGCTGATTCTTCTCTAAATAAGGCTAGCATTTTATTATTCTCTCGTGAAATACCAAGTTTCGGATTTCTGTATCTCTAAACATTTCTCCCTCAGTAGAAGAGAATTCAAACATTGTCATCAATTGACATTTTCTATAGATAAAATGCATGGTAGTTGCTTGTAAAAGAGACACAAGAAACATGCAAATGTTTAATAAGCAGCTAGGAGAACTTGACATGTCTCATCTGAGATATCAAAGTACTCAGTTTCTTTTCCCCCTTTTAGAAGACACACTGACAGAATCCACCATGGGTTTTAGAGCTGTAAGACATTAGTTGAAGGTTGACATGAATATAAATTGATACCTATAATATCAAGAAAACAGGAAAGAAAGGACTGTAATTGTAAACTCTTAAATAAGAACCTATCCCAACTTTGATCCTGAATTTGATATAGGTCATGTGTGGTCCCAAGTGGTAGAAATTTCTAATAGGGAGATTTAACTCTTGAATGCAATGGCATCACCCTTATATGGCATGGATTGCTTTTGGGAGAAATATATTATTTTCCATCGTCACTTGAGAGAAAATAATACAAGCTGCTCTGAGACTTCAATATGAAGCATCACTAGAGCTTGAAAATAGGCCATGAATACAGCATACTTTTATCTTGTATAAAGTTGCACTGCTACCCAAAAGGGCAACTTCTTTTGCCTCTTCTTTTTGTTTCCCTCCTTCTGCCAGAGCAAGGGTTCATGAGTCTCCGTAGTGAGCTGGTTCTTAAACCTTATACTCCACATTAAAAAGTCATGTAGCAGTCACTCTCACTGACATCCATGCTGGAATGCGGCTCTTTTACAGAAACTCTTTTGTCCTTTATTTACAGAAATTGAAATTCCATTCTGCAAAGCAATGTCTCTGCTGGCCATTCAGTATAAAATAAAAAGAATTTATTTTTCTTTGTAAAGAAGGCTTATTTGATTTGGTGTATATATATATATATATATATATATATATATACATACACACATATATATACTTATATTTGCTTATTTATCACAGAAGACTGCCAGGATTGTTATATGCTGGCATGATGACAAATGCTCAGAAATCCAATCTGTGATAAATTCTGCAAATAAGAATTTTGAATTCCTTCAAATAAGACATCATAGCATAAACCATGTCAGAAGCTACCTCTGGACCACCTAATCTATGCCTTGTTCAAAGCAGTGCTAACTTCAAAGTTAGCTTGGATCTTTGAAGACTGTCCTCAGCTGAAATACAAAAAGCTGCAAGGATTGAGATTTCATGGTCTGTCTGGGCTCTTGTCCCAGTCCTTAACCACTTTCATGGTGCCTATTTTTCGGCTTGTTGTGGTGGCTTGGCTTCTTGACCCTGACAGGATACCAGGTGCTTAAGAAAGCTGCTCTATCAGCTGGAAAGAGGAGAAAACTATAATGAAAGACTCATGGGTCAAGATAAGGGCAAGGAGAGACCCCTCAGCAGTTGCTGCCATAGGCAAAACAGACTTACTCTTTGAAAATACCAGAAGTGAGTTTGCAGAGAGATGCATGTCCATCATGTCTTTCTCATAACATGTGCTAGAATAAAAAAAAATGGCCTCAAGTTGTGCCAGAGGAGGTTTAGATTTATTATTAGGAAGGATAATAACCAAAAGTTTTGTCTAGCATTTGAAAATGATACCTGGGGAAGTGGTGGAGCCAACATCCCTGAAGATATCGAAAAAAACATTTAGATGGGTCCCTTAGGCTTAGTGATGGACTTGACAGCGCTGGATTTACAATTAGACTTTAGGATCTTAAAGGTCCATTTCAACCTGAATGATTCTATGAGTCTTTGAATCAGGAAAAAAAAAATTAAGTTATTACCAATCAAACAAAAATAGGTCAATGAGAAATACAGCCAAATCTTCCCCTCACCCCACCCCCCCACCCACCCTCCCCCCTTCATCCCAGGCTCAAGTTTATTCCACATTATTAACTTTCTTCCTCTGAGAGGTGCAGTGAGACAGGAAAGGGGGTTGTGGTCAGTTCATTGCACAATATCTCTACTGCTTCTTCCTCTTCTTGGGGAGAACCCTCAATCTTCCCCTGCTCCAGCATGGGATTCCTCCCATTGGAGACAGACTCTCATGGACTTCCCCAACATTGGTCCTTCCCATGGGCTGCAGGTCATCACAAACTGCTCCAGTGTGGGTTCCTTCCATGGTGTGCAGTCCTTCAGGCAAGCCTGCTTCAGTGTAAGTCCTCTGCAGGGTCACAAGACCTGCCAGGAAACTTGCTCCAACAGGTCCTGCCAGGAGCCTGCTCCAGCTCAGGCTAGCTAAAGGGTCACAAGCCCCTTCAGGCATCCACTTTCTCCAATGTGGGGTGCTCCATGGGCTGCAGGTGGATCTCTGCTCCACCACGGACCTCCATGGGCTGGCTGCAGGAGCACAGCTGCCTTGCCATGATCTGCACCAGAGGCTGCAGGGGAATCGGTGCTCCGGTGCCTGGAGTACCTCCTCCCCCTTCTTGTGCACTTCCTTTGGTGTCTGCAGGGCTTTTTCTCTCACATACTCCTCTTTCCAGACACAGTTTGTTGCAGAGATTTGTTTCCCTTCTCATGTGTGCCATCACAGAGGCACCACCACTGACAATGACTGATTTGACCTTGGCCAGCGGCTGGTCCACCCTGGAGTAATTGGCATTGCCTCCATTGTACACAGGGGCAGCCTCAGACAGCCCCCAACAGAAGACACCCCTGTATTCCCCCCATCACCAAAACCCACCATGCAAATCCAATACCTGCATCTCTTTGCAATTTGCTATTTACAACTAATATCTGAAGTCTGTTGCTTTCTTCTTTATGGCAGCTCATTACAGTCAGTTGATTGTAGCCAGCTAATTCTCTCCCACCTAGTCACATCACCTCTGCACTAAACAAATCCATTTCCCTTTTTCACTCCCCATCTATCACATGCTCCATTCCCCTAACCATCTCAGCAGTATAGTACTAATGAGTATATCACTGTAAAGATGATCAAAGAAGAAAGAGAAAACTTAAAAATAAACAAAGGGATCAAGGTAGCTCTAGGAACATATATCTGGTTGCAATGAAGAGATACCAATGTAGTATTTTTCTGGGAAAAAAAAAGGGTCAGTCACTTCAAATCTTTTTCTGAAGGCAATCAGCCATGAAGAAATTAGCCATTAACTCCCAGATTCTGGGCAGCATGCTCTCTCCCCTTTGCTGAAAAGAGTTGAATCTTCAATTTTGATATAAAGAACTCACTATTTTCTCAAGAAAATCTATATGGAGCTCAAATTCCTTGAAAGACTAGGAAATTAAAATAATGATTTTCCTAATTGTGGTGTGGTTGTAAATTACAGTAACTGCATTTCAGAATAGAAGAGCTAGAACTTTTTCATCTTCTTCTTAAATTTCAAATACACAGCTTGTAGGAAAGGAGCAGTGGCAGAAAAATAAAAAACTAATGAGGATGAAAAAAAGCCCTTTCAATATGGGAAATTTACAAGATAAAAATCTCTTCAGTGTGTGAATTCTGACTTTAACAGCAAAAACAAAAACCCGAACCAGTCTTCCCAATGTCATGTCGCATGAAGCAAGCATGAAATATACCTTCCACCTATCAATTGGCCTATTGCCTAGATTAATGCTTGCCCTAGAGAGATAAATGCAAATTAAATTTTTAATAACAATTAATTATCTTTTTGCATTATGCACACAGACCTATGGCTCTGTTTTGAGATCAGATGACAGCAAGCCAATGAATAACAAAATCTATCAATAGCAAAGAAAACTGTAGTCCCTTTATAAAATAGAAGTTTTAAATGCTCCATTTAATGTTTTCTGAAATATCTCAAATATGAAAAAGGATATTAATTCCTTGAAGAAATCTTGCAATAATGAAAGTATTATCTTCACTTTATATTAAAATTGTTTTGAAATGTAAAGACTGATGCTTACTAATTGTAAGTGAATGCACAGCCCCAAGAAGAGGTAAGCCATGACTTACCCTTCAACTCTGCTGCATTATTCCCTGTGATGAATGTATTATTAAAAGGCAATAAGAACCACCACTCTGACACTGGAATTTTAGCAGCAGCCACTGCAGAACATATTGTCTTGGACATATTTTTGTTCTACCCTTTTTAGTTTAATTTTAAAGGCAATTTTTCAGGGGAATTGTTATGACTAAGAGTTTGCATAGATGCAAAAGTTTCCAAACCTAGCCAAACCATGAAGTTACATATTTTCACAGAAGTGGGATCTAAATTTGTTCATCCAGGTTATTCAGAAAGTAAAACTAATAATCATAGATTGTGGATTAAAATTTGTTGGGATTTTAATTGTCTATTGCAAACATAGGTCTACTCCTATTTGTGTGAATAGGACATATACTGGACATCTCTGGCAGTGAAACAGAGGAAATTAAATATCAAACTCCCTGAAAAATAGTGTAAATAGTATACAGTTAATTTGTCATTTTTCTTATTTGTGTGATTTGAATGCATTACCAAAAATCAAAAATGCTAGGTTCTGCATATTTTCACCTAGAAGGACTCTTATTCATGGCAATGGGAATTTTTCTTGGGTAATTAAGTCAGGCATCAATTAAGTTCTCAAAAATAAATCTGTTTCTTTAAATTCCTGTGAAAATAAAGGTACTTTTTTTAGAAGTAGACAGAACTGCATAATGTATGCAGCATAGTAAGTTGGAATTCTATGGTGAAGTAGAACTTTTTTTTTAGATATGTAGATTTTCTACTGTTTTATGATTTTAACACCTTTCTCTTTCAGTAAACAGGTACACTTATGAAAACACAAAATTACATTGAATGCTTCACCACAAAACATTGATCACAGAACAGATTGTTTCCTTCCCTCTTGTAGTGTGTTTTTATATTTTGTAATACTTTGAAGTAGTTTTGTTTTGTATCCCCATATTTTTTCCCAAATGGTTTATCCACTCCCCTCCCTTTACCTGTGTTATCCCTCTCCGGGGATGAGATCATCCCCAAACCCCCACCCTGGCTCTCTGTCAGTCACTCAGCATCCCATCCCTCAATCCAGAAGTTTCGGTCCAGGTCGTCGAGTGATCAGCCAGAGGCCAGGGGTCAGCCCCCCAAGCCTTGCCCCACATGTCCTACATGTCTATGTCCTACATGTCTATCCCCCAGCATCCATCCCTTAGGGTCACTCATTGGTTGGTAAAATGTTTCTACTTTTGGTTTCCACCTCCCTTTAAATGTGACCTTGGCACATCTCCCGGGGCTCTCGGCAGGAGGCCCCCTGAGGTGCAGGAGCTCCTTTAGGACTCCTAATAAAACCTTGGATTGACCCCTGCTAAGAGTCGGCCCTTTCTCTTCTACCGATGTCTCTGGTGTCTCTTGTGCTGCAAAGGCGCCAGCCCAGGTGCCCTCAGCACCCTCGGGGCACACACAGAGAGTGTCTCCCTGCTGCCAGCCCAGGTGCCCTCAGCACCCTCGGGGCACACACAGAGAGTGTCTCCCCCCAGCCCAGGTGCCCTCAGCACCCTCGGGGCACACACAGAGAGTGTCTCCCTGCCAGCCCAGGTGCCCTCAGCACCCTCGGGGCACACACAGAGAGTGTCTCCCCGCTGTCGGCCGTGTCGGGGCTGCCCCTCGGTGTCTGCCGACTCGGGACTGGCCCAGGGCTCCTGAGAGGCTCCCAGAGGGACCGAGACACTTCTCTCTGGTCACTGGCAGTGAAATGCAAGCTGAATGTCAAGGCAAGCCACTGCTTTTACCGGTTTCCTGGTGCTGCAGTGGAGACTGAGTTTGCTGGTCCTCTACTACCCTGTTTTTTAGCAATTCCCTGTTTCCTACTTCAGTTAGTCTTTTTCTATTTTTTTTCCCTTTTGGTCACTGAATCACTAGTAAAGTAAATTGATGTTTGACAACTGATGGAGAACTGGATGTCACTTAAAGCTTTTTGCATTGGGCCCAATATGTATTGATCCATGAATTATCAAGAGTTCCTTAAAAGATCTGGGCAAAAGATATTTTCTTTTAGTTGGTCACAATCTTCAAAGAGGATGTAGTTTTCTGTCAGTTTAATGCAAAATGTTCCACATTTTTTCAACAAAAATGCAGAAATTCACTCATAGGACTTGCCCTGAATGCAGTTAGGAATCTTGATTTAAGATTACTAACTGCTTTATGACTCAAAACTCAATATGAAAACACTGCAAAAACAAGTTGCGGTTTGTTTGGTTTGGTTTTGGATTTTTGCTTTTTTCCTCTGGCATTTATACACTGGGAGAAATAAACAGCTGGGGTAAGCAGCAGGCTTTTCAATATGTTTTATTTATTTATAAACAGAACTTTAAGCATATGTCATATTGATGGCATTTACATCATAATATATGTTGTTCCCTATAGCTGTGCAAATTCATCAAAATTGTCTGAATATCTACTGAATGCTAAGGGAGGAACAGCTTACCAAACTTTTTTTCCATCTGGTTCTTATCCCGCAGGCTCAGCTTTTCTGCATAAAGCACTCAGAGGAGGAAATATGTATTTTAAAATGTAATAGGCTGCCTCTGAAATAAAGTGGTTCCTTTTCTCAGTCCAAAGGAAAGAAGAAACAGACATAGGAATTTAGTTTGTTCCAGCCTTGAGAACAAAAATAATAGAAGGGAAGTATCCACGGTGAGAACTAAGAGGATTACATCTAAATTAAATAAATTACATTAGAAAGTGTGGGTTTATATGACAGCTTGTACAAAAAATACACCTTTTCACTTGTACAATTCCACTTACATTTATATGTATTTGACAGATTTACTGATGTAGAAGTTCTGTTCTTTAGGTTTATGCTAGCATTTTAAGACTTTGTCCTTCGCTGAATAGTGTCTAAGATGCTAACACTTATGTGCATCCATGGTCTGAGATATAATATCAGAAAAAATTATCCAGGGGCTTCTCTTGGTATGTAGGACTGGAGTCAGTCCATGCATATTTTACTCACAGGTTCCAGGCCTGTTAGCTGTTCTATCAAGGCTATGTGCCTCAGTATGGAAAACTGTCTACCCACCCAAATTAGAATAAGCAAGTACTGATTTCTCTGATGTTTGACATTATTATAGTGTCTGATGATATCCATCAAACCTTTCTGCTAGATTTGTTGGGTCTAGGTTAAGTCTGCTCCTTGTCTACCCAGATAAAATAAAATTCAATAAAAATGAAATAAGTACAAAAAAGTAATTGTTTTCCATGTTCAAACCATAATGTCTCCAAATC
The DNA here is from genome assembly GCF_037042795.1 of Molothrus aeneus. NCBI lineage: Eukaryota > Metazoa > Chordata > Aves > Passeriformes > Icteridae > Molothrus > Molothrus aeneus. The sequence continues at coordinate 73,372,415 of NC_089646.1, forward strand.
CAGTATTGTATTGATTTTTGTCTCTAGAAGACTCATGGAGATCTGTGGCAGCAGCTCTCTGGCCATAGAGAGCAACACACAAGTTTCCTGGAGAAACTGTCCTGGAGAACAGCACACTGTCCTGGGAAAGGCTGTGAGATCAGAGAAAAGAATGAGAAACAATTCTTATCTTGGCCTGCTACACCTGCTGTTGTGAATATGTGGAATGTGTTATGGAGATTTGTTTACCAAAGGGTGGTTTCTTAATTGGCCAATGGTGATGTTGTTTGGATTGAAGGACCAGTTGGGTCCACCTGTATCATGACTGTCTGTAAGGGTGATGGGTTTCTTAATAAGCATAGAATAATAAAGTGATTGATCAGCCTTCTGACAATCATGGAGTCAATGCTAATTATTACTTGACTGGGGGCCTGCGATGACAGAGATCTAATTTCTATGTTTCATTCTGGACAGTGAGTGGAAATTTATTCTTCAATTAGTGGGATGTCTCTAAAGATGGAAAAGTAGCTCTGAATGACTATATGACTGCACTAAATGACTAAAAGGTTTTCTTTAAAGTAGTAGACATACTTGAAACATATTTTATATAGCAGCATAATACTGTCTGCTGTTTGTTTTCATGCATAAACACCAACAGCAATAATTGTCCACTTGCTACTACACACTGTGGGGAGAAAATATTCAGAAAAATGGAGTCAGTGAGTAGCACTGTAACCATGACAACAATTGTCTGGTGTCTTGCACATGCGGTATGGAATGAGAAGACACATGCCTTTGGACTCAGGGGGATACACTGTCCAAACACCAATGACTCATCTTCTGCTTTTTCCCAGCAATCCCAAAGGAATGATGGGTACCTTTTGTTGAGAAAAATATGACAAGTCTGAAAAATGACAGGTGAAATGGAAACCTAGATAAGATAGGATCTTGACTTTATTCCCAATAGATAAAATCTATTTATTTCCTGGCAATTTAAAGACTGAAGATAGCATATACACTTTTTATTCTGTGTAGCCTAGAACCGTGAATCTTCTTAAGATATATTTTATCTTCTCAGTATAAGTTAGTTTTGTGATATGCCTACCACCTAAGATGTAAAGAACCGGTGTTAAAAAAAAAAATTCTTCCCACAGTAACTTTTAGAAAACATACAAATTCAAAACCATCTTGATTTCTGAATTTATGACAGAGTTTCCTCTGCCTCCACTAGGGATTTCAAGAGTATCTAATTTTTACATTATTCATTCATTGGTCATATTAATATGGTCTAAAAAAAGGAAAACTACTGAAAAAACATTTGGTTTGATTACAAGGTTTGTACCTGAAGTTTTCTTCCTTGGGCAATGCTATCTGAAATTCTGCGCTTATCTTGTTAAGCATTCACAAGCTGAAAACAAACATGTCATTTTATCCTTGGAAAGGCCCTTAATAAGGTGGAAGAATTTATTTTTATCATTCCATTTAATCATTCTTTGTTCTCTACCTCATTTTTTTTCTGCAAATAATAAAAACAAAGACCTCTAGTTTCAAAACCATCTAGCAAAGTAGAGAACAAAATACCAGCAGTCACAGGAAATACGCTGAGTCCTTGAGCTTACTCAGAGTCCTGTCGTGGTGTCACTGACTGGAGTCCCTTCAGTGATACAAAAGAGTACAGCTAAATTTGGACTTAATGTGAAAATATGTGTATGCTATAATTCTGCATCATCATCAGAAAATTATCATGAAATTTATTTCTCTAATGAAAATTGGCTGGTATGCTTCCATTTCATAGAAACAAGATATTACTGGATCTGGTAAAGCCGCAGAAATGGGAAAATGCTGGCATGTGAATTTTTCTGTTCATAAATGCAAGAAAGCATTCAGTTAGAGAAAAAAAGTTGACATTCATATATTAAATTTTAAATATATCAAAAGAATTATCAGTATTCCTGTCTATATTGCTCAGCAAAACATTTTCGCACTCTCCAATGGTGGAAATGAACCATAGAAGGATTAACAAATAATAAATAAAAGCTAAAATGAAGAATAAATAAATAAATAAATAGGTTTGAATACAGTTTATATAATGTATAACACAGAAAACAATAGCATATTCCAACTCAGAATATTGAGTTTCATTGTGGAACTTAAATATATGTATTCAAATAATAGAAATAAGATGATTGTATCAGAGGCTTGATAAAGACTGTTATATAAAAAGCAAATAAAATGACTGAATAGTTTGATTTGAAACAGGACAGGAAAGAAGCTAAAAAATAGACAATTTTATGAACATAAATGGAATCTTGATCTCCTAGAATAGTGATAGTAAAAACATTTCAGTTAAGTTCATCCTTCAGAACTTTTTTAAAAAACGTGTGCTTGTGGCACATGCATTTCATGGAACTTTCCTACCACAAATATTCTTCAGATCAACAAAATTTAATAATATTCCTGTACTACTGAAACACATGCTATATTAAAATGTCCATATTTATACAATAGGGAGCGAAATCTGAATTCCCTGAATTCCTATGATTCAAGTTGTGCCTTGCTTCTGATTGTTAGAGAAACAACTTCAGCTAAGTATAACTACAGATGCCTATTGTGAATTTTCCTATGCTTTTCCAGAAGTAAATCCTGCAGACTATAAAAAGACACAGAGCCATGAAAACCAACACTTACTCCAAACAGCAATTCCTACTATATCTTATTTTTATTTTCTTAATTATTTATTGTAGGTAAATTATGTCCATTGAGGCATAATTTTTATTTAAAAATGCACCTTTTTTGACATCAGATGCTACATAAAATTAGTTAAATCTTGCTCTGTTGTGCATTTGGACAAAAAAGAATCAAGATAAAATCAAAATAAATCTACGTTCCTTTTCAGAATTAATTTCATTTTACTGGTTTTATAACAATTTTACAACAGTTTGAGGCAAAAATGAAAGATCTCCCTTCTGGTCTAAAAAAAACCAAACCCAGAAATTAAAAACTCCAGACTCAATTACTATTTTTTAAATTGCCAGAACAATTATCTGACATTTAATATTGTAAATGTTTTTAGTAGGTATTTGTTGCCATTTCTCACTGATTATTTAGTCTACCACACTGCAGAATAACCACCATAGGTGAAATTATCAGAAGTAAGCAAAGAACTTCTCAAGTGCTTTTTCCTATTACGGCATTTAGGTATCCATGCAACATTTTTTCATTCTAGTCCCTAAAGAAAGCCATTGCTTCTTGAGTCTGTGGGAATAGATGAGTGAAAAAGATTTGTTTTGGCTAGGAAGTCTGTAGGGATTCTACAGGAATGATTCAACAGAAGCCAGAAAGCAATTAAGCTTCTTCAGAGGCATGAAAATTAAGTGTAATCATACCTTGATTTAGTTTGTGGAATTTTAGCCAGGGAGTCCACACAAATCCCAGAGGAAACTCACTGCTTTAATTGTTTAATTATTATTTGTGGTATGAAACAGATGCTTTTCTTGGTGACCTCATCTACCTGAATATCACATTGAAACATATGCTAAATGACCACCTTGCAGTTAGGTCAGGTGATTAAGACAGCCAGATGGTTGTTTAATCTAAGTGAATACAGTTAGGAGATTTTTTTTTTTAGAAGTACATTTAGTAACACGTATACTTTTATGCATTTTATGCTATTTCAAAGTTTGACCAGTATCCTATTGGTGTAGATGGATTTTCAGTGCACCAGGAGAGGGTTAATAATAGTTTACTCTGTAGTAGATCCTGTCTGATACGAATTTTTACTTCTGAAATGGTGGTGGAAAAAAACAGCTCTAAGAAAAATTAATGTATTATTGCATTATTTTAGAAATAATGAGCAAAGTTCATCTTGAGCATGTGAGAGTAGTAAATATTCTGCTTTTTCAGTGGCAAAGCATATTACTCACATGAACATTGTAGAGCTATCAGTACTACTACAGGTTGAAAAAAGTCCTTACTCAGACTGTATCATGAGGTTTGCCCAAAATTAGGAAGTTAAAAAGTTATTTTCAAGTATTTGTCATGGGGTTTTTGTTTTGTTTTTTGGTGTTTTTTTTGGGTTTGTTTTGTTTTATATAGAGGCATTTATTTCATATGGCTATCAATCTATTAATTTTTAAATAGTCCTGTATAGATTCAAATTTTCAGCACTGTTTCCATTACTTAGTTTACTCTTTCTTAACCTGTGGACTCTCTATTTTTGTATTTCTTTCAATGTTGCTCATGGTTACTAAAAACTCAAATGGGCTGTTTAAGTTGCCCGACACATTCCTCTGGTCAGAGAGGATTTTCTTTCTATCTCTATCTGGCATTTCCAAACGTGTAGCTGAGAAATTAACAGCAACTCCAGAATGACAAATATGATTGTAATTGATGGAATAACCTATTATATAAGTAACATACAATTGCTCTGTACATTTGCAGTTTGATCACCATTTCCTAAACAAAGCACTAGAGCTGTCATTCTCAAATAGGATCTACAGGCATATGTGTCCAAAGGAATCAGAATTTACAGAACATATACTTCATTACACCCATTCACCTCTATCTGCTGAGGTATTCTAAAATACTTATATTTTAGCATCCTTGTGTCTTCACTATGAAAACCATGGGGAAAAAAGTAAAAGAAATACTGAATTTAATGTGGCAATGCATTTTTCTCTTTTCTATAAAAGTATACAAATGAAATCATTATAGTTTTTTTTTTAAACCAATTCCCCTTTCTTTCTGATCTCCTAATAAAATAGTTTTGTCCTAATATGTAAGTAGAAGCTCGAACCTGTGAAGCAGAAATTGTCTCATTGTTAGTCAGAATTGTGGTTTAATATGATTTAGGTCAAGGAAATAAACCTTTGCTGCGCAGCTTGATTGCTGGTACTGACATCACCATTTTATTACTTTCACTGCTTTGGAAACCAATTGACATTCAGTTCAGAAATAACTCTGTTTGCTCAGCCAAACTGACTTCAATGCTCTCTCTGTGAGCTGACAGCTGGCTTGCAACAGACGATGATGAGTAATCAGCTGATCATGTCTGAAAACAGAACCATGCACCTGGAACCATCTTAAATTCGCATTTCTATTGCATTTGGAATAGTCATGGTGGCCTCAAGAATTGATATAATATCGCCATATCTCTTCAATATTAGCTTTTGCAAAATGGGTTTCTTCCAGGTGAATTTGCTTAGCTGAGTTTACCTGTGTATATATGTGAAACTTTTCTCTAGTTCTGTAAATTAAACATTCACACCATCTATGACATCCACAGATTTTTTTTCCCCAGGAAGTGTTTCCTCAGACTGAAGTAAAATTAAGATAGTTCAGAGATTAAAATAATCAAAGATAATATATCTATATTCTAATTTAAAAAGCCTCTTGTAGGTTTCACTCACCAACCCAATCATTTGCTTTTAGGATTTTTTAATTATCTTTTACCATGTAGTCCATAACTACAAATCTTGGTGATATTGATGTAAATGTTTTCCCTTAGCCACAAAAATGCTCATGTTGAATACTTTTTTGTAAGAGCTGTATATATCAAATGAAGAAATTATTGTTTTATTTTGCTCGTTGACATATCAAATGACAAATGGAATAACAAGCCTTTCATTCTGTGAGACTGTTGCTCAGTGTTCATGTGGTATTCCTGCAGTTTATGTTTAGTTACTGGTTCAGAAAAAGTATCAGCTGAAGATCAGTATACTTGCCCCACTATGGGATACAACAGCAAAGATCTTTGGATATGCCTGAACTTAGGAAGGAGAGGCCTATAGAAAATTTAACTGTCTGATCTTCAGTTATCCAAGGACATTATGCGTGAGGGAATGGTTAACTGACACTACTGATACTCCAGAGGGTTTAAGCATGGGCTATTATAGTAAAAGCTACCAGGGTCCTCTGTATGATCTCCCTTTGTAAATTAGCAGTAGGTCTGTGCCTTCTGAAAGTGAAGGAGCCTTTCTAGAAATTCTGACTGGAGGTTATACCACAGGTAGATTTTTAAACTGACTTTTATCAGGAAGTAAAAAGCCTTATGGAAAGGATTTCTCTGAGAGGGTAGACACATGGCTGATAGTGAAGGAATTAATTATTTGTATTTGAATTTTTCAGATAAGGTTTTTCATCAGGGTGTTTTAAAGGACTTGGGAAAAAAAAACCACCCAAAAAACCCAAACATATAAACTCCACAAACAGAAAGCCCAACAACTAAACCCTGTGTTTTATAGCCTCTATATTTGAATCTCAGTTGTTCCCTCTGGTTCCCATTGATGTTATACCTCATTTAGAGTAATGAGGTTTTATGGCATGGTGATTTTATCAACATTTAAAAGTAGCTGATTAAAGAATAAGCAATCAGGCTCTTTACAGTGGTACATCCTGACTGTAATCACTAACTGAAATACAAGAAGTTCCTTTAAACATAAGAAAAATTTTTTTGTAGAGTGGTTACATAGGTTAAAAGGTTTTGTGGAGTGGTCAAACACCGGTTATTCAGTGTGACTGTGAAGTTTCCATCCTTGGAGACATTCAAAAGTCAACCAGACCCCATCCTGAGCTGGATTAGACAGTCTTCACAAGTCCCTGCCAACTTTATCACTGACTCTGTGGCTATCATGGAGTGACTTCTGCTTTGAAGGATGTTGTAGTTTTTCTGGGAAGCAAGCAGGTCTGCTCATGAGCACAAACTTGTAAGGGACTGTAGGATGTCAAGAGCAGAAGACATGAGACAGAAAAGGATCAGCATCTCACAGAGGACATGTGAAAGAGGAGAAGGGAGTGAGTGGCCAATAGCCAGGTCTCAAGGACAAGGGAAAGGAAACTTCATGGAGTATAAATACTGGTACTCTGGGTTTGGTTTGGTTGTTATAAATAAACCTACACATTTCATTTTAATGAAATCATCACAGAGATGATTTTTTATAGTTGTTCATGTTCAGATTTATATAATCATATATTTAAATTCTAGCTGCTTGTGCAACAGCTACATTATGTAGTCTAATCAGCTCTTCAGACATGCATATCATCATCCATACATTATAAATACAAAACCACTTGCTTTCTGTTCACGACCATCTTTTTTATTGCCTTTGTATCCATTATCATTGAATGTCATATACAGAAGCTTTCTCAAAAATATCCCATGAGATTTTTGAATTTTGAATTTGTCTTTTTTTTCAGTCACTTTGAAAAATGAGGATGCGTTTTGCATGCAAACAAAGCTGGAAAATGTCTCAATCAACCTCTATAATCAAGGGTGTATGTTTTGCTTGTTCAGTGCAATGGCCTCACAGAGATAGCAGATAATATTCACTACTCATTTTTTTAGCATATTCCTGTTTTCTTCTTTGTTTAAAGAGTCAAAATTTAGTCTGTCATCAGCATACGCTGTTGCATTTTGAAGAATATTAACTGCTTTGTAACAACAGTGGTGAAGCTTTGTTCTCCATTAACTTTAGCACAATGCTTTTTTAGTGAGCAAATCCCAATTGTGTAAAAATTTCCTTTTTCTACTTAGTGGAGATTAGATTGCATTTAAGAGCTGAACAAGAAGAGGAAATAAAGTGTGACATCACAATCACTAGAATATAGGTAATCACAGTAATCTGACAAAACAGTATGAGTAGGAAAAAAAAAAGTACCTTTTCCAAGGACATATTCAGGCAAGAATGTAAATTAGAGCTGATGACAAATCTCAGAAACAGGAATACTGTAAAAAATTAGCATTATGTCCTTGCTGTGGGCAGTACCAGAGAGTGCTCAGCATTGGAGCTGCACAGAATATATTCCAAAGTATGGCATCTTCTGTCTAGAACAAACACACTTTATCTTTGTTTGTTACTGCTTAGCAAGTAAGAATAGAACAAGACTGCAGAATTAAAAATAAATAAACATGGAAGAAAAAAGGTGAAAATAGCTAAAAGCAATTAACAATTGGTTTTGTTTGATATGGCCATGGTAGCCTTCAGCAACAGCTCAGAATGGGGCAGAATATTATATATATTAGTTTGAAAACTAATTGCCCCTCACTCTGCTGTCTCAGAGAACCACATATGTTTCTCCTTGATTTTATGCAGATACTTGGACACTAATATTGCCATTAAAAAAAAAATTGCAATAGATGCAGTAGATGGCTCAGTACTTTCCAAAAATCATGGAATTCAAATCACAGTCTTTTGAGGAAGAGCTAGTGTCATAAGATCATTTTGTCTAGCTTCTTTACTCAGCCCCTTCTTTTTCTTTCTTAAGAGTTAAAAAGAAAGTGGGTGAAAGGTGCAAAGAAGATGAAAGAAATGAAGAAAAGAGGTGCCCTTTTCCCCTTACTGAAAAGTCAGTAATCTCAGCAGGAAGATGGGGTGGGACTGAATCAAGGGCACAGAGATCCTTATCAGATGAAGAGGACCACACTTGAGCTTTCCCTGGGTTTAAAAAGAAAAACAGAAAAAGAGAAAAGAAAACTATGAGAAGAAACTTTAACTGTCTTAGGTGTGCTAACCACCAAAGGAGAGCAGAAAAGAGAAAGACAAGGATGTCAAGCATCTGGGGCTGTCAAGAAACTAAGGATAACAAGTTGTAAGTTAACAGAGGGGCTCACCTTACCTTGAGCAGCCACCTTCAGTGTCCTACCTAGTATGAATCTACTTAACCCTCCCAATAATATCTCTCTTGCCTGTTCCTGTCAGAACTGTGAGTTCAACTTTGAAATATAGATGGCTATTCTTCTCCTGTTTTTCTTCCAAATTCTTGTCTGCAACTCTCTTTTGCCTTTAAAACTATCAGCCCTGTTCCTGCTTCTTGTTTTCTCCAGCACTAAATCTCTCTTCTTACACCTTTACCATTGCTGAAATCTTATAAAGGAAATCATAATTTTAATCAGTGCCTGGATATTCTACTTTGAATTCTTCAAGACTCAATTTTTTGTATATGAGAACATGCATATGGATCCATTAAATTAGAGTATGTACAGGAAAACACTTGTATGGCTTATAGTTTCTATTCCTGTACATTTTAAAAATAAAATTATTTGTAGGATTTTTTTTAATTTTTAACCATGTTCTGAAACTTGGAAGTTAGCAAGCATTATACCCTCCCAGTGTCTGTAAAATTTAACTGCTTATTATAAGTGCTGCAATCTAAATACTTAGGGAAATACATTTTTGATTGTAAAACGCTGTTTTGCTTGTCAACACATAATCCAAATTCAGGTTTTTAATGGAACTTAAGAAAACTTTTTTTCTGTTTGGCACATTATGTCAGACAATATGCGTTTTTAATGCAAGATCCACGAGGAGAGAACAACTATTTACAGTATGCAAATGATATGTAAATATGCCCTTGTTTTCTGACAGAATCATTGATGCTCAAGGATATCCTGCCTTCCCCAAATGAGATGCAAAGAATGAAAAATTCTCTCAAGTTCAGCAACTGCCAAACTCCACATCTAGTACAGCAGTGTCTAGCTTTCCTGCCCTGCAAGCTGCATACCAAAACCCCTGCATGTCTGAAAAGCACAAGACATTTATTCTGTAACTAAGAAGGGCAGATAGGTCCCTGTGAATGGTTCAAAGGAAGAAGAGAACAAAAGACAGAGGAAACCTCCCTTGGAGATCTCACTGTTCTACTACTTCAGGGAGGATGGACGCACACCTTGATCATTGAATGACCTTTTGATTTCAGCTTCAAAAGAGCTTCGTGTCTCTACATAGTCACGGATTTCAATCAGGCAGAAGCCCAGGTGCTGCATGCTATACACCCCTGCCATGGAAGTCTCACTTGAACTTACATAGCACTCTTGATCCTTCTCCAGGGGTAAGAAATAAATGAAAGAGCTAATTACATGGCCAGCTAGTCAGCAAGTGTCCGATTTTATATTTTTTAATACAATTTTTAAAAGATACCATAATTTTAACAGTAAGGTTTAGTTATCACAGGTTTTGTCTTTCAAACCACAATTGTACATGCAAAAAAGTAAATAGCAATAGAAATATAAGCAAAAAGGTATAATTTAGAACAAATACTAGTGACATCAAATTTCCAATGTCCGTAAGGAAGTCTAGAAGAAAGGTGGGTGGGAATAGTGACTCTTCCATGTTTATAAACGCAGCAATGTATAGAGTACATGAGATGTCCATGACAAACTGTTTTTCTTTCTGACATATAATTAAGAATGCAAGAAATATGAATTTATAGGTTAGGGACCAGATCCTGTGCTTGTATAGCATTGCTAAATTTAATAGAAATCAGCTCATTAACCTCCCCAGTGAATGTTGTGCTAAATATTATATGAGCTGCTTTATGTGTTCACCTTCTATGTCTCACATACTTCATACAAAGGAAATGTAGGCAGTTTCTTTTTCAGATTGTATTCAATATTTTATGTGCTGAACAGAGACACTTGTCCTCAATCTTTTCTTTTTTAATATAGAACCATTTGAAATAGGAGGTAATATGGGGAGTGTCTCTATCTTAAAAAGCTGCTTCTCTTTTCAGTAACCACATATTACTTTAAATTATATAGGCAAAATTTTCTACATAATTTCCAAAACTCTGTTTCAACTATAAGACAAAATGCAACTATTTTGCTGACATAAATGAATGTTCAGTAATTATTAGCTATGTATTTTCACAATGAATAAATTTATCTTACTCAGTTGTTAGTCTGTATTCTATTCAATTTCCACCTAGAAACGATGTGGAAGTTGTGTCTCAAATGTGTAAGTGATTTTACTGTGGTGTTCCACAAAGTGCTGCTCACTGAGCAATGCCCTGATTACTGCAGCCACTTACTATGCTAAATGCACACTCGTCTTGGGTCAACCATGCACTAGAACTGCCTGCAGCTTGCATAACATTGTATATCCACAACACATTTCTGTATAACAGATTCAGATGAACCACATACACACCCAAATTCAGTGGTTATTCATCTCACCTGCACACCAGATTTTGGGAAAAAGAGAAGGATACAGACAAACAACCTACATGACTACTACCACCCTCCTAGCTGAAGAAAGACTGGAGAGATATTCTCTAGGTTGTTCCATCTAATTCTTTCTCCCTCATATCCCTGCCCCAAAATACTTAATCAAGAGACAAGATTCAATTAAAGTTAATCTCCACTTACATTTTCTTAGCCCCTTCATATATTTTCTTTTCCTGCAAACTTCATATACTGGTGCTTTGCTCCTCAGTGGAATTCACAGAATCACAGAAGGGATTAGGGTTTGAAGGCATGGCAGTGGATAATTCCAACCACTGTGGTCAAGCAGGGTCACTCTAGAGGGCATCACAGAGGATTGCATTGAGATGGTTTTTGAATATCTCCAGTGAGGGAGGCTCCAAAGCCTCCCTGGGCCAACTGTTCAGTGCTCAGTCACCCACACAGTAAAGAAGTTCTTCCCCCCATTCAGGTGGGACTTCTGTGCATAATTTTCTGCAAATTGCTTCTTGTTCTATTGCTCAGAACCTCAGACCAGAGCCTGGATCCATGCTCTGGACAGCATCCCTTCAGATGCTGATCCACATTGATGATATCCCTTCTTAGTACTCTCTTCTAGAGACTGAACAGGCCCCTCTCTCAGCCTTTCCTCATAAGAGAGTTGTCCTACACGCCTAATCATCTTTGGCACCCTCCTCTGGACCCACTGCAGGAGCTTCCTCTTTTGTACTGAGAAACCCAGAATTGGACACACTAGTGCTGAGTAGAAGGGCAGGATCGCCTCCCTCAATCTGCTGGCAATGCCCTTCCTAATGCACCCAGGTTACCATTGACCTCCTTGGCAACAGGGGTGCTGCTGGCTCATGGACAGCTTGTTGCTCACAGCACACCCAGATCTTTCTCTACAGAGCTGCTTTCCAGCAGTTTGGCCCCCAGTTTGGCTTGTGCTGGTCCATGGGGTTATTCCTCCCCAGGTTCAGGACCCTGCATTTGCCCTTGTTGCATTTCAGAAAGTTGAACACTGCCCATTTACATCTTTCCAACCTGTCAAGGTCCCTCTGAGGGGCTGCACAGCCCTCTGGGGTATCAGCCACTCCTCCCAGCTTTGTGCCATCAGCGAACTTGCTGAGGATTCTCCTGCCCCTTCATCCAAGTCATTGATGAATATGTTGAACAATACTGGGCCCAGTATTGAACCTTGGTGGGGGAAAACACCAATGACAGGCCTCCAACAAAATCCTGTCACAGTGATTACAGCCCTCTGGGATCTGCTGTTCAGGCAGTTCTCAACCCATCCAACTCCTGTCCACTCATCCAGTTCACACTTCTCGAGTTTGCCTGTGAGAATTTTCTAAGACACAGTGTCAAAAGCCTTGCTGAAGTTGAGGTAGAAAATATCTACTGCTCTCCCCTCATACATCCAGGTAGTCATTGCTTTGTAGGAAGCAACCAGGTTGGTCAAGCAGGATTGACCTTTAGTGAATCCATGCTGACTGCTTCTCATCTGCTTCTTGTCATCCATGTGGATAGAGATGGCATACAGAATGAGGCACTTGATCACCTTTTCAGGGACTGAGGTGAGGCTGACTGGCTGGTAGTTCCCTCCTTGTCTTTTTTTGAAGATGGGCGTGACATTTGCTTTCTCAGGCAACTCTCCTGATCATCACAACCATTCAAAGCTCATCAGTAAGAAAATCAACTCTATATTGCTAACCCTGTGTTCAGTGCAAATCCAAAACACAGCACTGTACTAGTCACTGTTAAGAAAATTTACTCTACTCCAGCCAATACCAGCACAGAGCTTTAAGAAACCTTTAGGGACAAGGCACTTTAATCTGCCCCGTCTGCAAGGTGAAATTCCCATCAACCTGCTGGCTTCTGTGAACTTTCAAAGACACAATTCCATACCACCCTGCCACTAGAGTGTTGTAATTGTCCATTATGTTGTAGAGGAGTTCACAGCCAGGATAAATTTACTTTCCATTTAATCTGCTTCTATAAGCTCTTAAAAATAAATGAACAAAAAAAAAAAAAACCTCAGTGCTTAATGAAAGAGATGAAGTATGAGCTTTGTCACAGAACTATAAGCCTTTCAAATTTTATATTTTATGTCTAGGAAGAAAAGTATAAACTTCCTTTTTATACCACATTCACATTTCCATATAAATTTACATAGCATGCAGTAAATCAGCCTAAAGATAAACTGTTAATATACTGTGCTTGCAAAGGGCAGACCATTAACAGAAAGTTTACTTTAGGCCTTTAAAATTCTTCTCCTATCTTCTGCTCTCTCTGGCTCTGTGACCTCAGGGGATGTAATCCCTTAAAATACTGCTCATCTTCAATTAGCAGAGAGAACATATGTACGTTCTTCACTGAAATCCCCAGGTATCATGCAATGCAGTTCACTTCAGATTTTATAGTTAATTAAAGCCTCATGCACATTTTTTGATTCTCCAGCTGACACTGGAGAGTTTTAAAGCTTAGACCATTTTAGCTATTACTCTGCTAAAAAAGTTTACTAATAAACATAAATGTTCATGTGCCTTTCTTGCTGACTAACACACTGTTATGGGAAGTTTATAAACACTGACCTCCACCTACAAAGAGAATGAGTAGAAACTGAGGTTGCTGGAGGCACCAGATTTTGAACTGCCTGCATCAAAATAATCCCCCACCTAGACCGGAATTCTCTGAGAAAACATACCTTGAAAATTAGCAAAGGAACATTGAGAAGAGGTTACAAAACATTTCCAGGTCATAATCTTGAAAACTAGTAAGGCAAAATAGACCTTGTAGGAGACAGATGTGATATGAGGGATGTTTTTTTAAGGAAATAAAGCACATTGTTTTTTTTCCAATCCCTTTCAACAGTCCCTAAATTAACAGTATGTTTTGAAATCCTTCCTTTTTATTTAGTGTCCTGTGTAAGGAATATGTATATAATAATTCCCTGGCAGATGGTTTGTTCTCATAAGATGAAGATTCAGTGCTATTTTTTTTTGTTTTATTTTAGTAAAAAATTTCCTAATCCTATTTCTCTTCAGAGTAGTAATTCTTTTAAACTCAGTGGTTCTTCATCCTTTTTTTTCCTTCCTCAGCTAATATTGATCTTTCTTTTACAAGGTTGTTCCAATCACCTTTTTAATCTGTCATCCTCTTTCCCTCTTCTCATTACTGTTTCTCTTTTCTCTACTTTTCTTCCACGTTCAATATCCTACTTTTATCCTTTTAACATTCATATGCTCCTCCTGAACTTTCACTGGACTGAAGGCCCTTGATCGTGACATAATCTCATGCTTGAAGAAGTTATTATCTGAAGACTGACTGTAAAAATGTCACTGCACTGTTGTTCTCCCATGCATCTCAATAAGAGGTTGATCTCATCAAATCAACAGGGCTTTTGTTACAAATGAAAATATTTTTATTCCTTCTGTTTAAAAATAGGCCAAATCATTGCAGATTCCAGTGTTTCTGAAATTCTTTTATCTTTTATTGTTGAAGTTCTAAACACATAAAGTTTTCCAGGCACATTTAGTGACTAAAGAACTTTATGAAGACTTAAATCTTCATTCTGTTCCTGATATGGTTACATTGCACACTTGATCCTTGTATAAGAAACTGCTTTGAGGTCAAAGAACATACAAAAGTATAACTAAAAGCACAATTAGGGCCCATTTTTCTTCTCACCTGATTGGTCCCTGGGCCCATGTGGAAGTTTTTTTTTTGGTTTTTTTTTTTTTTTTTAAATTAAAACACATTTGGGGAAGTCATTAAGAAATAAGCCCGAACATTCTGTGTTCATGGTATTTTGCTTGTATCTGTTGCGGTACCAAACTACAAGAAGTTTTCTGCAAAGATCATGGGGAGACAAGTCACCATATCTGTCAGTGCTGGTTACAAAACAACGGTTCTGCAAGAGGAATGTACACTGCAAAACAGATTTACATTCTTACATGACCCACAAGATTCAGAGGCATATAAAGCTAAACCTAGCTTAGTGTTCAGCCTCTCTTGAAGTTTAGAAACTTGTGCCAAAAGAATGAAATGGATTTTTTTACATTTAAAATATTTCTATTTCTGAAAGGGCCAATAATAATGTATTATCAATTGTATTGATAGAGGAGCAGGATGGTAATCTACATTCCCTTTTCCCAACATTAACATTCTTCCTGTCGTAAAAGGCATATAAAAGGATGTATGCTTCAGAAACAATTCCTTTTTTGTCAACAGCATATACTTGACTACCTTGGGAACATTGTTCTTCTTTTCTTCTCAGGTAAACCTTCTGTGAAAAATACCTTAGCTTACTGGGTCTTCTTTATTGAACATTTTCAGGGTATTCATTATTTTCATCCTATTTCTGTGAGTCTAATTTAAAATAGTTTATGATGATTATTTTAATTTCATCCATGTCCCTTATTCATTCTCTTTCAGAAGAGAACTGCATGTATTTCTTTGATATAGAAAGGGAATCTGAAAAAGCTAAGAAAGATTCATGGCTAGAAATGTTGGAAGATATAAATTGGCATATACCTATTAATTCCACTAGGTCTGTGCACATTTAACTTGACCTGTTTCTACATTTGCAATAACATGATCTCATTTAATATTCTAGATAGTTTCTCATTACTTGTGGCGGATTTGCATTTCTGTGTGTCTGTTTACTTTTACTGTGAACGTATTTGGAATTGAGAGAGAAAAATTACATTATTCTATAAATTTGAAACTATTTAAATAAAGCAACTCCTGCACAGAAAAAATGACAATAGTCTGTAATTTCCTCTTTTGTGAAAGCTTATAGCTCTTGTATGTTATCACATAAATGAAATTACTTGGCCCACTGCTGGTCATGGAAATCAAAGAAACAACTTTATGATTACTTCCTGTTAGGATAGCAACCCACTGTAACTTGACAAAGTGAAGTAGAAATGTAGGTGAACTCTAAATGGTCAACCTAAACAAAAAAACAAGTTTGTAACACAGGTGTCTTAACAAGGTCAGGTGAAAAAAACTTAAAACCACAAAACCTTAGATTTCCTGATAATATTATTCAGTAATATAATTTCTTACAACTCTTCTGCCACAGATTTAGAATGCTGAGCACATTTATAACAAACTCTCAGTCAACTGCCAATAGGGAAAGAAGACAGAGAAAGGATGTACTGTAGTTTACATGAAAAAAAAAAAGTTACTTCTTTAGCAGTCCATGTCAAGATTTCACCCATAAAGAGAACTGGAGAACTTGCTATACAAGTTTTCCTATTAGCCATCTTTGATTTTTCCAGATTCTGGAGAAAAGATAAGTTTTTTCTTTAAGAATACATTCAGAATTTTATGCTTTGGAATTTCTTTAATAGAATGTAAATTGATAAAAATCTCTTTAACTTGGTGATAATACCAGATAGTGGGCTAGATGCTATATACTGCAAATAATTTTGGAGTCTTGATATTTGGGGTATTTTTTGGGTGATATACATAAAATTTTCCTTTCTCAGTAGTTTTTAAAAATTAACATATTCATTTTAGCACTTCAGTCTCTTTTTTAATTGAGTGAGAAAACAGTAATCACATTAGTGGAATTAAGAAAAATGACATGGGTAAATACTAAATGATGAAGAAAAGCTTAATATCATTACAGAATTATAAGACCTGCAATATCCCAGGGTTAACAGAGAAACACATTCATATCAATAAATTAATCTTTATTAGAGTAAAATAAAATAAGGAAGTATTGTACATAAATTCTACATCATCTATATAAACTTGTTTTAAGGTATCTTTTAAAATCATTCATTCTGTCAAGACAAACTTGCCTATGCTTTTAAGATACACAGGGGAGTATTTATGATTTAAGCTTGGATTAATCTGTATCGAATACATTTGTGAAAGATTACCTTAACAGCTCAGTAAGTCTCTAAATGACTCTGATACATTTAGCAATGCACATGTACTACAAGAGATATTTTGTTAAGGGGGAATATTTGATTACCAGCATGAACATCACAGAAATGTGAAGAAGAGCTGTGCTCCAAAAGAAACAGTTATTTTCTATAGATTGTAAATGAATGTATACATTTTGGAAGGGATGTTGCTTGTTGTTATCATCATCATCATCCATTACTCCATGCATTAAGCTCACATCAAAACAAAATCATACCTTGGATCTGGAAGGATCTTGGAAGCAAGAGAGGGAAAAGGTGCTTGGAAAGCAGTAGTTGGGTGTGTAAGAGTTTTGTCAGGGGCAGCTAGCCATCTACGAAAACAGCTTTACTGCATCCTTCTAATTTCTTCTTTGCTTCTTCATTTGTGTCTGCTTGCCTCTTTTTTGTGTTTGTGTTTAAGAATAAAACAGCATTGTGACTTTAATAAATCTGAGGTTTCTGTTTTGTTTCATTTTTTAAAATCTAGGGTTACCTATAGATGTGTGCTTTATGTATTTTATTATTATTTTACATATTTTATTTATAAAATATGTATTTTAAGATTACCTTTGGAGTACAGCTCACAGAAGAGCAAGGCAGAGGCAAATTCAGTTAGCAATATATAATAGGCCACATACTGTATGATTTATAACAAACCCCTAATAAACAATATGCTAGAATATATGGTTCTTCATAAAGAAATATTTTTTTGCTGGTGACTTCAGTTTAATTTTTATTTGTAGGCCCTGCTTTATTCTTCCCTCCAGAGGCAGAATTTTGTACTTTTTATAAAGGATTACAAATATTTCCATCTGAATCTGATTAAGCATTTTAAATATTTTCATTTTGCGGGATTATATTTTTTAACCACTTATCGCAGCATTTTTAAGAAATCATAATGTGTGCAGAATTAAGTTGAAGGTATTTTCAGATCATCTCCCATTATATTTTCTTTTAATCAGTTATTTAACATAGAAAATGAGATTTTATTTCATAGTGAGACTGATTTGACAACATTGACTAAAACATACATAAATTTCCATAGAAGTTCAATGCAATGTTCCATGCAAGTTCAATGAGAACTTGTATATCTGACACGTAAAGACGTGATCAAGTTTCCTTTGCAGTGATAAACCAAGCATGCTGTCATGCTTCCTTTGCAGTTCTATTCCTTGGAGGATGTAGGATAATAGCTGAACTTAAAGATGTCAGTCACTTTAGATCCTAAACATTAGTTACAGTGACTAAACAGAGATTCTTATAAAAATTCTGATGTTTTCTTCATGTAAATGTACCAGATGTTGAGTCATCTAATGTAGGAGGCATATTATTTATTTAGATCATTTGTCTGTCCTTACATTTCCTTATGCCATGCTAGTATGGAAGTAATAAATAAGAGTGTTAGATGAACATAGTTTTTCTGAGAAAAGAAACTTCATACCATATTTGTTTAAAATTTTTATGAAAACAAAGTCAAATCAATGGTAGGGCTTTTTTTATCCTAAGATATTCAAATGCTTAATAAATAACAGACATATACAGATAGAGCAATTGGATGAAGACATCTCCTTTTCTCTGAGATATTCTCGATGGCATTTCAGACTAAAGGATTGATCAAGAGTTTCCACATCTTAGAGTAAAGATCACTGAAAAAGCAAAGAGAAAAAAAGGCTTGCCCATCACTGAGAAAGAAATCTCAGCCACACAGGGTGCTGAGAGACTGCAGGGGCAAGAACAAAGTGCTGTGTTCCTCTGATCTGTGTCAGAAGATTTAGCAATTGTTTGAAGAAAATGGTCGTAGACTAGACAACATTTGGAAAAGAATCAGATTGTAAGGAAAACCACATGAAAAAGAGAGATGGTTGCTAAAAAAAAATGACTTGTATTAGAACCAAGTTATTACCTAAAATATTGTGATCTCAATGAGATTATAAATTGTTTGTAAAATCGATTTTATGCAATAAACTATAAAAACTACTTTCTAGTCTTTTTGTCATATGCTACTTCCATGGGATTATGTCTCATAATGGGGGATGGGGAAGGAAAACACAAACACCATTCCTTTTGCTTTGACCAGGCCTCTTATTAAATGGAAAATTCAGGATTGGTCTTTGCTAATCCATCTACAATAACTACTCAACAGAAAATGATAACAGTGAGATTTTCAGCAAGGAAAAGAAAAAAGAAAAGTTTAAATGGCATGGCATGTTTATAAGAAGATTGACCTAATATTCTAATAAGCACTACTGCCTTAAGATAAAGATGAAAAAGAAACACTTTAAAGATGAGCTCAGCTTTGGGGGAAAAAAAAGAAGGAAAAAAAAGAAAAAGAGGAAGAAATATTCTGAAGTTTGCACTCAGTCTTTTACAATCTGTCTTCTAATTTATACAGTGTGAGCTAAAGTTACAAGCATAAATAGGGCACAAAATATACCTTTTACAGAGCATATCGGAGTTCTCAGGAAAGCAGATTTAAGGCTTATACAAAGATACACAGTAATCTATTTCTGAAGTAGCATTCAGTTTCTTTCTTAAAGGCAAATGAAAAAATGGCAAACAAATATTCTGAAAATGAAAAAGGAGGTGGTTCATTTTCTGAGCAATGGTGTCAGCTGAACACAAAACTCCCTGTAGGACCCAGTAACACAGAATGTCAGAGCCCTGAAAGATGAGAGTTGGATGTTCCTCACATATGCCAGAAATACATTTCCTGAATGTGATAACAATGATGACACAAGTTTCTCCAGCTAAATATGATGGTACAATAGGTATAATGGAAAAGTTAGGTGCTATATATAAAAATAAAGAAAACTGCTATGAGAGGAAAGTGAGGGGACTCTTGAAATCTTGGGGTACTGGAATATTATCCCAATATTGCCAGGTGGAATGTGCCTGGGCTCGTCTGACCCTTGCTGCTGGGCCAAAGGTGGCAGCCGTGGTATTTCACCTCAGAGACACCTTGGGCTGGCTGGAAGTTGCAGTTAGGCACCCTGAACAAGTCCAGGCGTGGTAGAAACTCAGTTTAACTCTGATGGAAAGGCTCCAGGCTAGGTGAAGAGGAAAAGGAGATGGATTCTGCAGAGGGTTTAATCCAGAGTTTTATCCCAGAGTCGCATTTGTCTGAATCTTGGTAACAGCTCCACAGAATCCCGACCGCAGGGTCTCCGTGTCTTTTAAGCTCGGGGCAGGGGGAGTGAAGGGACAGGTGAGCCACCAACCAGGTGGGAGGGGGGCAAGGCTCAGGGGACAATGACACTTGGACGAGCCAATGACCCCAGGGCTGAGGGGCATCTTTTGAACCTTTGCCAATCACACGACGCCCCTGCTGGAATGATAAGATTGACTGACAGCGCTTAGCAA
Source organism: Molothrus aeneus (assembly GCF_037042795.1). Lineage (NCBI taxonomy): Eukaryota > Metazoa > Chordata > Aves > Passeriformes > Icteridae > Molothrus > Molothrus aeneus. Next base: position 73,392,629 of record NC_089646.1, read on the forward strand.
GGAGGCAAGGGGGAGGAGAAGGGAGAGGTTGGCACACCTGGGGGACTGGGATAGATAGAACAGGAAATGACATCACACTGCAACATTGGGGTAATAAAAAGTTAATTGCTAGACTCAGTTTTATGTTGAGATCAGCAGTTCTTAAAATAATGTTAGGGACAGTGAAGACTCATAGGAGCTGCTTGTTTCTCAATATTCCATAAAGATCTTCATGGGTCGCAAGCTATAATGTACTAATAAAGTCTTTCTGCCATTTCTCCACAGTAGAAATTAACCATCTTATATCAACATCTAGTATTCCTATTCTAGTATTGAATTTAATGAATTTCTTATTACATTTATTGAATTATACCTATAATTCTCTTCCTCATTATCTCAAACACTTCCTCAGAGATTATTGGGGTTGAAGGTTTGCTGGTAGTTATATTGGTGATGTTTTGAATGAACAAGAATTTCCTTCTGCTAGGCCCAGTAGGCTTCACATGAATATAATAAACATATATTTGTTTTAAAAATTTTATAATAGTAGCACTAATTTATGGTTTCTTAATGTCAGCAAGATCTTCCCAGAAATATTGTTTCTATCTTATTTACTGATGTCATTCATTGGGGTGAGATCCTGATTACTGCATGAGAAAAAAATTCTATAAAAGTATATGCAACTATTTCTGTTTTAATAATCACTCCTTTACTAAGTACTTGTAATGGGAAACTTACAGTCTGAGGCCAAATATGTAGGAAATGCTTTTCAGATAAATATGGAAAATAAAGAACCAAAAAAGTTCATTTATGACAAATACTAAAGTTCATTTATGACAATACAAAGCCATTAATTAGCAAATGTTACTAAAGATTGTACAGAGCTCTAAATTTCTCACTGATTTTCAAAATGAAAAAGGAAAACAAAAATTAACAAACTGCAGATTTGTCAATTCCTAAAAATTACCATTATATAAAAAAGAGTATGTTTGCTTTAATTAACACCATGTTCAGATTAGAGTACACCATGCTGTCCATAAGCTGTATTTTGACAATAAATGAGGCACTAACTCCTCCTGCTTATGGCAGATGCTCCCCTTTCCATGACTTCTCCTGCTGTCTTCAGTTTTGTTTTGTTTCTTATTTTCTTTGTTTGCCTTTATGCAGATTTCTTTTTTCTTTCTTTTTTTTTCCTACATGAACACAGTTTGAATATATAAATAGGCTAAGGAAGACATAAGAAAAAGGGATGGGGAAGAAGAGAAAGACAAAATGGATAAGGAAAGTGGAACAGGTAAGTGAATGCAAACAGGAAAGCTGACAAATCAGGGTAAGCAAGAATTAATTCCTTATTCCTGCATTTTCTTCCTAGGAGCACTAGAAAGCTAAATGATAGTAAGATTAGTATTAGACATGTGGCTCAGTTCAATTTTGAGATTTTAGTGGCTTCCTAAAAGTAGAGATTCCTTTGTTTTTGTTTAAGATGTGTCCTTTATAATAATGCATAACACTTATGCTTCTCAAGTGTGAAAGCCTTCTTACTCAGAAGAAAAGAGGAAGACAGGAAGTTGGAGGAAAAAAAAAATGAAAAGATGGCAATTAGGAATGGTAGGAAGACAATGACAGGTCAATATAAGGTGATTTACATACTGGATCACTGACAAAGCTCACTGAAGGCAAGTAAAATCTTTCCATTCATTTAAAGAAACTTTGGATAGTCTCCAGAGAAAAACAAAATTAAAATAAAATAAAATGTCTGAGAAAAAAGGAAAAGTATATATTGACCAGAAAATTACAAAACATTTTATTTATACATTTATTTATGTCATTTATTTATAAACATTTGTTTCTAGAATCCTGAACAATAGTTTCAATTTTCAAAAGAAGAAAGAGTAGGGGGTGGGGGGAGGCAAAACATTACATACCTTTTTGTTGCAGTCTTATTTTAAAATAGTATTCACAGATTTTAAGCTTTTGTTTATGACCTTTAGAATCAAATTGCACATTTTGTTAAATTTAAATACACCAATAATGTAAGTTTAAATTTATATATGAATAATTTCTACCTCTTACTCTATAGTGACATTTTATGAAAGAATCAACATTGCAGAAGGTAATTACAATTTTTCTACTACCAAAACCTATCACACAGTTCTATAGTCTACAGGGAATTTACAAAGAAAAGGAGTGAAGGTCGATAATATCAAACTGTCCAAATAATGGCAGGTGTTTGGTCCCAAGGTGTGATTCCATATGGTACACATGCTTGCACAGTCAACACTTGTCTGTTTGGGGATTTTTTTCCCTTTTGTGGGTGCTCTTGGCTGCAAGCTGTGGGCAGAGCTGATCTGAAAGGCTGGTCATGTGAGGCAGGTTTTGAGGCCAGTCACAGAGTTACAACGTGCTCTGGGACAAACACATAGGGATGAAGCTCCTTGGGCCAGGCAAGCACCCTGCTGATGCTGCAGACAGGCTTCCCTGAATTTGGGCTAGCCAGCAAAACCAGGGCTGCCCACACTCCAGAGCCACTTCTTGTGGCAGCCTGTCTTTGTCATGCATCTGAACCATCTCCTGGAGTACAGCAGCATGAAAACAGAAGTAAATGCACTACACTATAAAAGCAAGTAAATTTTAGTCGATGTCTTTGCAGATGAAGTTATAAAAGAAGCAGAAAAAAAACAGGAAAAATATCTTATCACAAACCAATGGGTACTGTTCTGTGGGAAGACTTCATCAGAGACACTCATGCCCTTTGGAAACCGAGACAGTGTCTAGACTTGAGCACAGTAACAAGACAGTAATTCAAATGGCAAAATGCAGAATGCTTCTCCTGTAACACTGTTCAAATCAATTAAAAAATGTAGATCGATAATGTAAATTGAATTGCTTTGGGATTATTTAGAGGCTCCTCTTTTCCCAGCAGTCACATGTTTAAGGATTGTTACAAATTGTTCCAAGTATTAGGGGTATCAGCTAGACAAAACAAGTCTATTATTTGCAAAAAAGAAGTGCCAAAGTAACAGCTAAATGTAAGCAATTAAATCATGCTCTGACAACTGCATAGCTAAAAAAATGAATATAGCTTGTTCTCTCCCTCTGGGCCGAACCTGCCCTCTACGTAGACTATTCTGGAAAACTTGACTCTGCGTGGGGCATTTGGACAGTCTGATTTTCTCAAGGACTTCAGTGAAACCAAGCTCTTTTATGCTGTCAGAAGTATTGGAAAGGGTTTCTGTAGCCTAACATCTGACCTTTCTTTTGACATCCAGCTTGTTGTTTTTGATTTTGGGACTGTTTTTAAATTTTATGTTAATTTATCTAACTGTTGTAGTCAAAATACTTGCATTACAGTTCCTTCCTTTTCCTTATTCTTGTCAGAGTGCTTTCCCTACTTATCTGAGTCTATGTTTCTGCAGTGTTGCCAACTGGTAATACTCTCTTATTATCATAAATATAGGTATTATGGAGTATTTTATGGAGTTTTATGAAAGGTTGATACAAACTCTTAAATTTTGTTCACCTTGGATGCCACCTCACTTTAATTAATAAAATGCTACCACCTGCTTTTATTTTCAGTTGTACTAACACAATTCACGACCATATGCAAAAGGTTCCTCTTCCTCTTTGCAGGGCAGGAGGGAGAGGAGAATAAGGACTAGAGCACTAATTCTCTAAAGAGTTAGACAGAAACACTGCTGATGCTTCAGGTGAACGTGTAGTAGAGATGATGTCCAAAACATGAAGGATTGTAAGTATTGCCAATAGAATTCCTAAAGTATGAAATATTTGAATGTTTTTTGCATCCATGTTTAAGATGGCGCTTGTCTTTTAAGAGATTTCATATGGATTCAGATTCAGAAGTTTTCCTTAAAAGAAAAAGATAGAACAAACCAAAACCAATACCTGCAGTAAATAAAAAGGTCTAAAAGTCATTCTTTTAGAAAATTTCATTATTTTTTACTCATTTCAAGTCTTAGAATACTACTTTAAGCTTCCCTTTTGGATAACCTGTGATTGATGTTAATGGCACTATTTCTGTTCTCTTAAGTTAAACAGCATTTGTAGGAGACAGAGATAAATGAATCAAATAATTTTGAATCAGAACCACTGCAAGAGGAGTGAATAGCTTTCAAGAAAAGATAACTCCTCTAGTTACTATTTATGAGTCAAGATTAGATATCATTCAATCTTGTGCTAGTGTCTCAGAAATTCTGTTGCCAGGCCCCTCTCTCTGGTTCAGATTTCCAAGAGATCACAAATACTTTAAATAGGAGGTTATTCTTCTAACCTGAACCTCTGCATACAATTACCACAGAGACATGTCTCTATTAATGTAATTACATTTCTACCACTCTCAAATCTCCATTATATCATATGTTCTGGTGCAGAAAACATTTATGTAAAACACTACCCCTTGGGAATCAGCCTTCCTACTCTCTTCTAAACAGCCTCGTAGCACTCAATATTTTTAAAAGGCATGCTTCAAAGGATGCCCTCTGAAGCTGCATCCAATTTTGCATCTGTATCTTCTGTTTTATGTAGAAACTTTCATGTTAATTCAGCTGCTTTTTCAATGAAGCTTTCCAAACTAAGAAAGTACCGTGGAGAGCACTTAGGTTTTCAAGGGTTTAAGACACCTGCTTGGTTTTGGTTATTTTTATTTTTATTTTTTCCTCTGCAGAGAGCCTCTGGCTTCAGATAGGTAAATAGGCCAGGTAAACATTTTACCATTTTGCATAGGTATATACAAATGTTTTCTGTCAAAAATCAGACAGATATTCTAAGATCAGGAAGCATAATCCAAATCACAGAAATTCAGATAATGATGTTAGGTATTAATAATTACATGTACCATGACAAAATACTGATAAACTTCTAAATTAGGAGACGAACCCAGGTACATTGAAAAGCTGACTCTCATTTTTAATTTTCTCAAATGCAATATCCAGACATTAGAATCTGATACAGTGAACTCCAATCTGAGAGAGCTCTTTTTCTTTTTTTTTCCTTTGCTTTTTACAAGAGATTTGTTTATGAACAAAAGTCAAATTGCTTGGGAAACCCATTCTTGCACTGTTTTTTTATTTCCATTTGCTATACCCTTTTCCTTTTTACAGCTCTTTACTTAATCTTTGTAAATGGCATTTGTCAGTGTACTCACCAGACTTGGAGCAAATTGGACATTACTAAGCAGCATCACTTTGTCAAAGCTGAAAATGCTCCCAAGCCATAACATGTTGGGTGGTTGGTAAACATGGAACACCAGCCTCACTCCACTCAGTGGGCTGTTTCTCACACTACTGCTGTTCACTCAGTCAACCTGCAGGGAGTAATTAAGGGTGAATGCAACTGACAGAGGCATGGAAAGCAGCCAGAAATCCTTTTGCCAAGCAGATAATTTTTATTGTTATTACTATATTTATTATTTCTTTCCTCTTTGCTTTAGCAAAAGAAGTTGCTTCACTTCCCCTCCAGTGCTGATAGTCAAAAACAGTGAGGTGAAGGAAAATCAAGTAAAGGTCAGTCCTGTTAACCAGAGAAAAGCCTCAGGTCACTCACTACTGTGATTATAATTAACAGCATATCTTTGTGCTAGTTAAAGGTTAAATGAGTAGAAAGAAGGGGGATAAGTGTGATGAAAAACAAGGAAACAGAAAGAAATGTAATCTTTTCAGCAGGTTAAAGGTGAGATACGGCACAGTTCATTGTCTGAGTGCATAGTCCCAGGGTTGGGGAGTCCTGGAATACATTGCAGACGTTGTCCCAACACTTCTGAACTAGGACAGAAGTACTGCATAGAGAGAAGAAATTAATTTTAGAAAAAATCAGTTAAATGTGAATTTACTCATTAGCACCCCAATCAATTAGACTTGGTAAACATTATTAGCTGGTGAAAGGACATCTCCTTTTACATGCCCAGTGGACAGATACTTCCTGGAGATTTAAGTAACAGAAGAAGGCTACACTGAATTAAAAACATATGTATTTGCTGAAGCAACAACTAAGGAGACTGTAGATTGTCCCCCTATACACACAAATAGAAGCACCCTGTCTTGTATTAACACAATCTAGTATGTACATGACCTCCTAAACCTGTGAAGTTTTAACAGAACTAGATTCCCAAACACAATGCAACTCTCAAAGAATAGCTGTGTGGTTTACTAAAAATACTGTGAGGGAAATGGCTATAGTTTGGTTTTGGGTTTGGGGTCTTTTAGTTTGGGTGGGATTGGTTTTTGTTTGATTCTGTTTCTTCTTCAGTGGAAAAAGAAAAACACTAACCAATGGCTTCTTTGAGCACAACATGTCAATCACGTCCTCTTTTAACTAGTCTCCTGCTGCATGCTAAATCTTTATGGTGCCTTTGCCACACAACAGGCCTCTGTTCCAAAGGATAAACCTGGTGGGCCAAGGAACATCTATGCACATTAATTTAGCCATGCAGAGGTATATGTGTGCTAAGAAACCCACCAGCCTGGTATGCTGGAATTCCCATGTCATGACAAACAAGCAAACAAAAAAGCTTTAATACACCTTACCTAAGGTGCAGCAATGCAAATAACCTGAACCATCACTTGCAAACCAAATACCTCCATGACTTTTCTTCCCATGTTAGCAGTATTAGGTATACCTGAGATGAGTTGTAGCATAAGATTTGCAGATGAAAAAGTGAAAGATATGGTTGACATAAATTTTTCTCTGCTTTAGCTGCAGCAATGGTAAAAAAGATTTTGTCCACAGAGGAAAAGAACGGGAGCTGTAGAGCTGCTGAAAGCAGCTGAAAGGATCAGATCATACTCAGTGTCTTTGGGGAAATCTCATCCTACTGGAGATAAGTAAAGGAAGTCTGGGATATTGCAGAGAAGAGCTCAAGTTCAGTCTTCTTCTGCTACCTGCAGTGTTCAGCCTTTTGCCACTCCCTTTTTCATCTCACCTACTTCCTGCATCCCCATATGCTGACCAAGCCATCCTTTCCCAAGCATATTCTATGCCTAGTTTCCAAAATTTCTTTCTACCAGTGCTATGGCTATGGATCCTTCTGCTCCATGTCTTCCTGATCTTCTAATAAAAGTTAATTATGATTGAATAGAAGGTAAATCTGCATGTCTGTCGCTGTCGAGGCGGTCACGACATAAAGCAGAGACTACAAGCAGTCTCAGTTGGCAACACTTTATTATTGAATATGGCTGCTTTTTATACACTTTCTAATTGTTTATCCTTCTTCTATCTTTACTATTGGCTACAATAAATCAACATAATACTATTGGTGAGAAGTTATGGTGACTTAATTAACTTTCTAAAAATGTTTCATCTAGCTGCAAAGTTCTTCTATCTTTCTTCCCTTGGTCTCCTTGGCTACAGCCTTGGAGAGAGCTCCTTATCAGTTTCTTCTTACTTCTCAGCTTCTTCTCTCTCCTTTAGCTAACAGGCCCGCTGTTAGCCCCTTCCACATATGTCTAGGTTTATAGACAAGCAGTTTAGAGTCACATACTTTTAAAGCAGAGAATTTGCCTAGGCAAATTGCACCTACAAAAGTACTTTCAGGATTAGGCTCAATTTTTTCTTCTTTCCTTGCAATTTAGAAATTCTGTTGTACAATTACAGGGCTGCCTTGTTAAATGGACTTTTTTTCTCAGAATTGGATGAGAAAATTATTTCCCTGTCCTGTTTTTCCAGGTAACTCAGTTTTACCCTGAAGTTACTACATCTACATACATCTTTAAGTGTAGTCTGGATTTGGCACCTATTAAACTCTGGTGTGTTTACCCAGTGAATGGCTGCCACTGGTAAAGAATGATTAGTTGATTAAATTAATGATGTGGACATGAGTTCAGTGTTAATAAGGTGGACATAAAACATTCTAAAAAGGTCACTAAATAGTCAGCTGGAGAAATTAGGCCTTTTGATTACTATCAGCTGTATCACTGTAGAATGCAGTTAAATATTCTTTTCTCAAATGAATGGAAAACTTTTTTTTCTTTTTTATGGAAAAGCTTTCAAAGACTGAAGTGCGTAAATTATCAGAGCTACTTTCACCACGTTTTGATTTACTCCTAATTTAAATGTAACAATTAAAAAAAATTAAGCCTCTAACTGGTGCTCTAGAGATTTGCTTAAACCTGTTAAATACACAAACTGTTTCTCAGCTGAGATCCTGACTTTTAAGCTTCTCTTAGCCTTCCGTATTTTAATAATAGCTCTATTCTATAGGGAAAAAATATTGTATTGCTTTTCAAGATCATTTTAAAAGAGGCTATACACTATTTATCCCTGCTAATAAGAATGCAGAGACACAGACTAAAATGAACTTCAAAATTTTTTTAAAGAAATTTCAGAGACCATGTCTTGGTCTAAGACAAGTTAAGAGAGTGGACACTCCAACATGCACGATCTCTCCTTTAAGTTTTAACAACTCCCTTCTTCACCACTAAGGAGAGACTAATAAGAGTAGATATAAGTGAAAAAACAACGGTTTGCTAAAAACAGCAACATATTTCGGGCAAAAAATATCAATACATAATCAGTAGGTACAAAGTTGCTAAATCTCACAGACTCCCTAGGAACAAAGAGAAACAAAAATAGTGGAGAAGCCCCTCCCCAAGATGGCTCACTCCATGATGACCCTGTGGAGAGAGACAAAGGGAAAATAGAGGACAAACACTACTTGTCTCCAATATTCCTCTGAAACAAAACAAAACAAACCCGAAAAAACAAACAAACAAACAACAACAACAACAAAAAAAACAACACACAAAGAAAAGAGAAAAAAATAGTGGCTTATGAAGCAGTTCTGGTGTCAGATGGGAATTGATGGCATTGCTCAGGGAGCTCTGGCCCCACTGTGTCAGCCTCCGGTTCACTGGGTGTCAGTGCTGCTGTCCCAGGTTGCTGCCCCAATAGGGAAGGAAGAAAATGTCCACTGGAGCACAGAAGAATCATGGCCCGATCTTGACCCACTCCGGCTTTGTGCTGGGGGACAGGTGTTGCAAAATTCACTATGAAATAGTTTGGAACTTGTGAAATGCAGCTTCTGTGGTTGCCACTTGGGTTGGTGCTTGAAGCAGCCCCCTCTGCAGCCCACCAAGAAACAGAAAAAGATTCCTGCCTGATTCCTGCCTCAGCTCTCCACATGAGAACTCCAGGGAAAAGGAAGAGCCAAAAGGGCTTCTTCTTGAGTGCCTTGACCTTAAAAAGACTCAGCACCCCAAACCACAGCAGTTCCATTTCTGGCTGACAGATATCTATGGAATACAATAAGATTTTGGGTTACCCAGGGTATTTTCCACCCCTTATTCCATATCATGGCCACATAAATATCTTTCCTCTGTACACATATATACGTGTGGCTATATACAAATACAATTATTATTTCAGTAGCCCCTGACCATTGCTCAGGATATGGATTTAGTTCATTGGTCCATGCTAGGTTATGTGTTTGTTGAGGGAGGAACTTCCAAATTGGAGCAGAGAATTCCTTCACAACCTGGCCTATATCTTCCCACATTCCAAGCCACTCAGGATTTTCTGCCACTGGTGCAGCTCTCCAGGCAACCTCTCTAGAAATGCCATTCCTGATTTTAAATAAGTTGTAGGCCATATAGGGAAGACATGGCAGAATTAGCAACAAAAATATGGTGTTTTGAACATTTAGAGGGAAGTGAACATTCTCAAAAGGTGATGTATGAGACCTGAAGTGAGGAGAAGGAGGCAAGAGGCTAGGAAAAATCATTCCCTCTTTTTCTTCCAACAGGCTGGGTGTGATTATTTATAGACCCCCCCTACTGGGTTATGCAGGATAGCCCAGTATAAGGTAGCATTCTCTATTTTATCCAGACATGAATATCCCTTTCTTTCTCCCTTCCATACTGCTGGGGTTCAGAGCAAGAAGAGAATGAATGAGCAAGAGAAACCTACATTGTATACAGGACCGTCAATATTTAATCCTGTATTAGTGACAGGTTTAAGTTTTAGTATTTCATGGGCCATCTGACTTCAAATAGATGCTTTATCACATTAGAAAGTGGAGAGTCTTCCCTTCCTATGAGACATGGCAATCCTTCCATGGTCTGGCAGGCTGGAAGATATTGGTTCATAAAATCTTGACACTGGAAAACCATCTTAGGTAATATTTAGAGGTATGCATGGCTTGTTGTTTATAACCTTTCCCTCCCTCTCAGCCTGCAGAGTTCAATTCAAGGTTCAGTTTTATTTCAGAAAAAATAAAAGCATAGTGATAAGATCCAAAATTTCTAAATGCTATTCTAATGAAAAATGCAACAGAAGAAAAATGAACCACAACGAAAATGTAGGGGACATCTTATTAACATTTATGTTGCTTTATCTTTCCTCTTTGGAATAATGCTGACTTAACACTTGTCTCAAGGTGTGCAAGAGTAAAAGCAAAGACACATACCTAAAAATTATATGCCTCTAGCCACTAGCAGTCAAAAAATGTGCCTCATAAAAGATTCAGGCTTGAAAGACCTACATTTAATTTCAAAATTCATGGAACAGCATTCAAAAAATTAAGGTTTCATATCTGATGTTCAAAAGTTAAGGACAAACATTATCCTGAGATAAAATACAGGGAAGTAAGTGTGGTAGCAAGAAAAGAGATGAGAGATGAGCAGAAACAGCACAGAGGGAAACAAAATATCATTTTACATGTTAATTGGGGAATTAGTTCTGGAAGCACCAGGAGATATCTAACATAGACTCTCTTGATTTTTTTCAGCAGAACTGCTTTCTAATTGACGAGAACACTCATCCTTATTGAAATCTTCTTTTATCAAAACTGGAGGTAACCAGGTGGAAAAACTAACAACTTATATTTTAAAGTAAATTTCTGGTTTAACAAGAAGCATCAGGTACTTCATGGCAAAGGATTTTTTTATTAAAAAATTAAACAGATATGAAAAAAAGGAGCTTTAAGGAAAGTGTTTTCTCAGCCAGAGCAACTCTATGATTCTATGAAGCTGTATTGAGATAACAAAATTTAAAATAAGTACATAATATGATACATAAAAAAAAGAAAAAGAAATGTGTGTTCATGTATGCTTATTATGTATGTGATTGTACATATCATCTACATATATCAAAAATACATTTTTATAGGAAATACAAATTTATGTGTAGACTAATCAATGAATTGAAAAGATTAAATATTAGTCATCCAATTGTATATATTTGAGTCACTCATACAGTAGACATTGTATTTGTAAAAATATTAGATTCAAAAAACCATTATATTTCTAATATGTTTTAAATAATATTTAAATTGCTGAGGTTTAGATACTATTTCTTAGCCAGGCTGATAAACAGAGAGGACAAATATATTTGAAGATGCAATAAACCAAATTCTATTCTTGCTAACACTGACACACTTTCATTTAGATAAATCTGAAAAGAATTTCACCCCACTACTGTATCTTTATTCAGTTAAATCTCTTTAATAGCATTAAGTCTCATTTAGAAAGTTCACAATCCATAATTAGATGTTTCTTTGAAACTGGTTGTTAAAAATGTCGTTTCAGAATAGCTTACCATTCAAATAATATATATCCATGGATTAATTGATTTGTCCAAACTTGCCAATTTTAGACATTACTTACTAATTAACATTAAAATTCACATGCTTTTTACTTTTTTTTTTTTTTTAATAAGAGCACTATTAAGTAATACCCTGATCTTTAGGAAAAATTACATTCAGTACAAAAATTAAGACCAGGTTTTAAGATTCAATCACTATGAAAGGGCAGAAACAAAGCAAAACAAAATAAAATCCTTTGAAGTTACATCCTGTCATTCACTTTCAACTATTCTTTTGTGTTTCTGCCCCTTGCATTTAATTTTATTTCATTACATGTAACAAAACAAATTTCTCAAAAATCCATATTGATTCTGCTCATTTATTTTATCCCCTTTGACCACTACCTTCTTTAACCCTGAGGTATTTTGTAACAGAATTAATTTTAATCTAATTTGTTTTATTAAGCCAAGGTTTTCCAATGTTCCAAATATAAGTGTTATTTAATGGTGCTACTTCATCTTGTGAGGTCCAGACATCATGCAGAATACTTCTATTTTTTACCAGTAGTATGTGAAGACCAGATATTTTTTGGTATGGAATTCTTTGAGTTGATTTATTGCAATATACTTTACTTTTTCTAATATTTCTTTTTTTAGAAGTTGCAGTGACTTTAATTTTCTCTTTTGCTGAATAGAAAGGTCAGTGTGAGAATTTTCAGGGAAGAAAAATATTTTTTTCACCTGAAAATTCTCATAATGAAAATATCAGTCTAGAACTGAAGTTAAGAATAAACACATGAGAAACTGCGACATAGATAGAAAGGGATGAAAAGACACAACTATTAAATCTAGAAATAGTAAACTGAAGATCATGAGGAAAATCCATTATGACGGTTTTCAGAGACACGATAGTAGCCTGCAAACAAGGGTATCATCTGTGACCTTCTTGAGTGGTCCTCTATAAACACGTGGTTCCATGCCTGGGATTGTGAAGACTTGGGTTTCAGCCACAGCAAAGGTCATTCAGGTTAGATCAGACAAAATCTTCACAGAAGTAACCCATTATTATGGATTTCCTAGAAATATCATCACTATGCTGGATGAACATATCTGAAACTACAAAGATATATTTAGTTTTAGCTGATGCAGGTGATGAACAGTTTTGCTATTGAAGTTATTCTCAGTTCTGTATTTTTTGCAATTTTTATGGATTTAAAGAGGTTTGAAATGAAATAAAACTAATTTCTATATACATCAAATCTTAAAATATATAAGAAAGTAGAAAAAAAAAATGCTCACAAATCTCACTGAACAAAATCCTACCATTTTCCAAATGATTGTATCACAGTTATAGACCTAGAAGCTACATGAATACAATGCAGATAGCTTAGCTGAATAAAATACAACGAAGAAGTATAGGCAGCTTTGGGATATGTAGCAAATTAAAGTTTTGATTCTAGAAGTACATAATGAACTATTGAGCCAGAGGGTCTAGTCTAGGATAAAGTAAATCATACTTGCACACAAAGGAAATCAAGTGGCTCAGCAGTACTGAGTTACATGGGCCTCTGTAGCTTGCTACAACAGGTTTAAAGATGGAATTGCTCTTTTTTGGAAACTTTTCTACACTTACATGTACCACACTGCACCAACTTGGTGGGCTGTGGCTGAATTTTCACTTTACCACTGTGGAAGGGATAATTTGCTATCACTCTGTGCAGTCACTAGTTCCTTGCATCAATGAACAGGAGAGCAGTCAGGGAAGAAAATGTGACTTCAAAAACACTAAGGTGTTTGAAGTGCCCTGACTTCCTCCACTATTTGCTCTGATGATGTGTTGCCTTAGGAATACTCAAAAGCACTAAAGAGCTTCTCTCCAGCTCCCGTGATCTGCTTGACACAAGGAGCACTGATTAGCTATCAGGGAGCCATGAAGCATCTCCCAGTTCTATTGATAAGTTAATATTCACCTCAGGGGAGGTAACATGCCACAGGAGTGCTAATGTACATGAGAAACTTGACCTGCCTGTTCAGACTGCAGTACCCCATCACCGTCCTGTGCCCTGCTTTTGAAATATTTCCTATTGGGGGGCTGGGAATTGGTTCCATCAGCTGTGGAAGTGATGGCTTTTCCACAGGGAGGATACTTTGAGTTTGCTCCTTTCTGACCCAATTACACTGCTTGAAGGCAATGGATATGGCTGCATGTGTCTAAAATGTATCCACTGAGCTTCTCACAGACCTTAAAGGACTCTGAGCAGTCAAGGTCTGCTGCTAATGGTTTCAATAGGTAATAGGTCCTCCATTTGGCCTGTCACTCAAAGGAGGGAGAAGGAGAGCAGGTAACATTGAAAAAGGATACTTATTGGTGCAGAAAAAAGGAGAATTGCTCTTAAATGGCAAGAGACAGACTGTAGCTTTACCTAAAATCTGTAAAGTGGTCCTGAACCTGGATCCAGCTGATGCAACTGGTGACATGGGTCCACTCTGCTCCAGAGGCAGCTTTGCTAGAAAACAAGGAAGAAATGGTTCCTTAGGGACAGGTGTTCATGGACACATAATATAGTTATCTTCCTAAATATGTTACATTCCTTAATGTTAATTGATAATCCTGGTTTTTATGTTAGGTGGTAGATCTCTAAAAATCTAATTGTTATTTAACATTGGTATTTGGTCTTTCAAAATACCAAATATATGAAGCAAAGAAGCTGGCACATTGTATTTGTTGAATTTAAACTTAGAAATGTTGTAATAATTTACTAATTAAGTTGTGCTACATTGAGGAGTGAGAAGACTAGAGGGTCAATGATATTTTTCGTATAATACACAAGTCCTTTGTACTTAATACTTCAGTTTGTTCTAACTTTTCCTTTATCCCTGCTGTCACCAACATGCATTTTAAAAGCTTGCATGGGATTTATTCTTTTTGTTTCCATGGCAACAATGAGACTGATCCCTCAGATATGGAAATCTCCATTTATTCCGAAAATTGTTTCCTGGCAGGATTGTCTTGGATCTGAATCTTGCAATTGAATATACAGGAATTTTATCTTTACATATATCATGTATATTGCATATAGTCACGGATAGAGATATTTGGCCTGCTTCCTCAACTATTGATTGTACTAGCTGCTGGTTTTGTTGGGCTTTAGATTCTATCTGGAATTAGGAGTTAACTATTTTGCTGGCCTTTGAACTACTGTAACCACATTTTTGGCTGTGAAGCTTGTGACATTTCTGCTTCCAGAAAAATGAATGCAAATTTTGTTACTTCAACAGAGGAAAGCAAGCACATCTGCTACTTTGCGTACTTGATCATTTTAGTTGAATGATGATAGGCATTGCAAAGAATTGTTTATCTGGGTTTGTGGATTCATCTTCCAATCAGTTATTCAAAAAGTTACAGATTATAGTTTCACTGTATTTATGCTGGGACCCATTTTATATTACAAAGCTCTCAATTAATCTTGCAAATCAATAGGAGAAAAATCACTTTTCCTTGTTTGCTGAGCCATTTACTTTGTTTGTCATTCCTTCTTATCCTTGATTAAATTTGAAATCAGGTAGGTTTGCCTGCAAGCATGAGGAAAATCAAGCTCAGACACCTGAGTAGAAGTTAAATCAGACCAGAAGTAAATGCCTCAAGATTTGTGACTGCAGTGAGACAAATAACAGAGGTGACAGTAAATAAAGAGAAGGTCTGTGATGATGTCCTCAGTGTTTCCCACATTTAGCAGTTTCAGCTATTTTTTCTGTTATCTCTGCACTCTTTCAACCTCTGACATAGTGACAGGTTAAGCTATGTTAAGTAGAACAAACACTTATTTACATGGGAGTCAAATATCCAAATGTCTTGCTAAAAGAGCCTAAAGCAGTATAATTAACCCATCACAAAATATAATATACCAAAAATGCTTTTTATAATTTAATCTACTAATGATGCTCAGCATGCATTCACATTTTGCCCATTTTTTATATGTCATACATCAGTGGTTAGATAAACACTCTGATTGCCATCATTTTTATGGCACTTTGAGAATCCAAGTTGATAACTGCCATTAATCACAATCTCAGCAGCACAGCACTTTGAATATATCTGCCACAGAGCTCTGACAGCAGTGACCAATAAGGGACATAACTTGTTCTGTTTAATACAAAAAAACATGTGCTTCATTGTTTTATATCTACATACCATTTCAAGCACAGAGAACCTCCAAAAGTCCTGACTATTAGGGAGATTGCTTGAATTCTTTGTACTCAGGATAGGCTTTTTTTTTCCCTTTTGGAACTAAAATACAAACCCACAGTGATTAAACTAAGAGTGGCTTTTTTGTGCTCATTCATATTGTTCTCAACTACAAAAAAGCCCTCTGGCCTCTGAGGCCGTGTAGTTTCTGATGGAGAGTCACAGGGAGATAAGCAATTGCAGAAAAAGTGAGTTATGACCTTACAAATAGGAAAAATACCAGTACTGGGAATATCATGATCAGGAATCATTCATGAGGTGGTCCTGATTTAGCAATTTTCACAGTATTCTGTTTAACAATGAAACAACTACTGGATGTCAATTCTGAACAAAAGGCAAAATTCAGCAGAGATAACATCAAGCCTCATGATCTTGGTAGCTCATCTGTGATTCTGTTTTTTGAGGGGTAGAGGGAGGAACTAGCCTATGCATCTTTGAACTATTACGTAATATGAATGAGTTTACAGATTATGTATACAGATGTTCTGAGTTATCAAATCTGCCATGATTTTTCTATAACAAAGTGCTAGTTTATTCACAAGCATTTTGGCGGTTACCTGAATGTACAAATATATGCTATAATTCCCTTAATATCTACCTAATTAGTTATATATTTAAGATACTTTTTTTTTTCTTGTTCTCTGATCACTTCAGCAGTTCAGTTGAATCATTGTCCATTAAGTCACTGAGGAAGTTAGACTGAAGCAGTCAGACTGATGTTTCTCTTCAAACCAGGTATATTAACATCATTAGTCAACATTATTAATATAATTGAAAAAATTTAGAGAGAGAAGATGAAGTAAAAAATTAAACTCTATTTTGACTTTATACATGTTGTTATGGAAATTTCAGCTGTAACATATGTAAGAAATAGTATACTTAATGATAAATCTTTTTATTTTCTAGATATTCCCATTCCTTGTCATTACTTGTCATTTCTTAGGTTGAACATCAGTGTTCATGGAAGATTAATGTTTTTTTCACACAACAGGCGCACTAAACAAAGGAAGTATTTAAATCATGGAGTTGGTTTATGGGATGTATAAAAAGGCTGAAGAAATAAGTGCTATTGAAAGTCATCCATGAAGGTGTTTAAAATTGGAATATATGTCACTATGAATAGAAGCTGACTTAGCCTATATTCAGTCTTCTTATTTTTAGACAGGATATTAATTTTTTAATTTTTAATCTTTACAACCATTCTTCTCCAGTTTAAGTGAACAACCTTTTTCATTGTTCATTAACAACGAACTTTTTATTGTCTTTTGAACAGACCCTACTTTTGCCCTAACATAAAACAATAATAATTTTCATGGCCTATGATACTGAGGAGGTCAGACTAGATCAACCAAAGGTCTCTTTTGGCCTTAAAACCTTCTTATGTAGTAGGTTTTAGCTGGAAATGTCGCAACAGTCCTGTCCATAACAGTCCTGATTGACTGCATGTTATTAAATTTAGTTATATGCTTATTGAAAACTAATTTGTTTCTTAAAAAGTACAATTAAATCAAGAAGTCAGTGCAAGGTAAGGCTTGATGCAAAAATACTGCATCTAAAACTATGATGAAAATTGAATTCCCTCTCCCTTATTCTAGGTTTTTACCTGCTATCCACAGTGACTGTGTTTGTTGCAGGCATATGCTAAGACATAAATTTCATACGTGAATTAACTCCTCAGGCAAAAAAGGTATGTAGTGTCTTTACTGAAGTAGTTTCTTGTTAAAATGTTTTGGGTTTGTGGGTTTGTGGTTTTTTTTTTCTTGTTTTCTTGGTGTTTTTTGTTTTGTTTTTTTTTTAGGTTGGTTGATTGTTTTTTGTTGTGTGGTTTTTTGTTTTTTTTTAATCTGAGTTTCTGTATTCTTGACTCGAGTTCATTTGTAGATATCCAGTTGTTTAGCTAGATGAGTAAAGTTAGAAAAACCCCACAGCCATACTTATCTGAGGAGAAAATGCTAAAATATGTAACAATTCTTAATTCCTAGGGCATTTGGGCTACCAGTCAGTTTCAACTCCTTTGCGAGATGACTATTTCTTCCTTGAATAGAAGAAGGTCATGCCAATTGTGACCTCTGGCCTGAAGGTAGTTTTTTAACTATCCTGAATGTAATTTTGGTGGTGATAAAAGCAAGACCATAAATTCAATTCCAAAGGACCTACATAGTAAGAGCTGCTGTCTAGATCTCTGTGCTCCTGTTTTACCTTGCACTGACTTCTTTTATTCATGAGTATATCTCATAGAAGCACTGAGCCAGCCTTGAAGGAAATCATGTGTCTGCACATTGCATTAGGGAAGCAGGCTGATATGGCATATTCCTGGTCTCCTGAAGGTTGCATGTTAATTTTACAAATATGCCAGTGTTTGTTCCTTGTTGGTGGCCTAGGAACAGGATACACAGGTTTCAGCTACAGCACAGAAGGATGGGCCTTTATGGGGGAACTGAAACCATTTTTAACATACTTTTCCTCTAATGGGTGGTACTAGGATATGCAAATCAGTCAGATAAAACACTATAAAGAAGGTCAGGAAAGGAGAGCAGATGTTTAGCTTTTCCTGCCCATTGGATGGATCCTCCAGCAGCATCATTCTGCTTAATTTTCTTTGTCCTGGAATGAATCCCAGTTGCACCAGATGTAGATAATTAGGTGAATATATATGTTAAATATATAAGAAATAATACTCTAAATGATTTTATTATTTTCATCACATATAATTTTCATATATAATTTTGAATACGAAACACAGACATTTGTCTATCTTCTGTGTGAGTATGCTCATTCTGCACCTGAAATCTCAGTGTTCATTAAACAGACTTTTTGAGCTGTGAATTCAGTGATCCTACAACTGAAAATAGTGACAAAGGTATGAGTTCCAAATTAAGTGTAAATAGCTCATTTTCTGTTTCTTCCCAATATAGCAAAAACTGTGCTTTTGAAAAGCAAAAATACATCAAATTGAAAATATCATAGAGATAAATTTTCTCATTCTTTTTCCTGCATTCAAAATATTGCTAAATTTTCATTTTTAATTTTATGTTATTATGAATCATAAGGTAGAAAACTTTATATAAAAGGCTAAATAAAAATAAAAGGTAATCCCAATGTTTACACTGTCTTAACTTATGATGCCTCCTGTTTAGGTTTTTCCAAAAATTTCCCTTTACACAGAGATGAAGAATTCTTGTATTTTTTAAGTTAAAGTTCAGGCTCTAATTTATGTGGCGTTTAAAATTATGGAGTAGGGAAAACACAATTCATCAAAACAAAAACTCCCACCCAAAACAGCAAAAGCCCCTTAGATGTTGAAATTCTGATTCAGTGTAAAAATAGAGTAATTTTCCCCTGAAGTTCTCAACAAATTGTAGGTGAAGGAACAATGAGAGCTGCCTCACACAAAATCATAATAAAAATACCATTTTAAAGTTTGGCCAAAACTAATGATTTTTCAAAATCTTTTTGTTTTAATTTTTTGACAGCTTTTGAAATATAATATTGTTGTGATTATGATGGTGTTGGTACGTGGTTATTTTTTTATCCTACTGCAGGTGTTTAATATAAGCACTAATAATTTTAATTTCAGTTTGTCTTTGGTCAAAGACCCTTAAATGTCTCATGTAAGACTATTTTTATCTTCACTAAAGACATAAAATCACCTTTTAGTCCATTCTGCTCTGCTAGATAATTAAGTACAAATATTTGATATTGATTTTATTTTAATCCAAATCCCTTTACATTTATGAATTATCAATGTCAAAAAGTAAAAAAATATTCTCACATCTTCATTCCCCTTCTCCTTAATCTGACTACTGGTGGATTTACTGAAATCCCCTATTAGTAAATTCTTGGATTATATACTTATTCCTCAGGTGTTTCTGTTCTATGCAGTTTTCTACACCTCTAGGTTGTCTCTCAGAAAAAAAACAAATCTAAATTTAAAGATGAGCTTATAATACCTTAGCTCATGTTAGTTGTCTGAAATGGATAATTAATTCATAAAGATCAAATTTAAAACTGACATTTTCTAACTTGTTCACTTTCTGTGCTGAAAATTGCTTGAGTGCATCTTTGTCAGAGCAGGGAATTTGGCTCACAGATTTTAAATTATTTGAGCATTTTAGTTCTAAATATTGCTACTGGTTTAAATCAAATTGCTTGGAAAGTTAAGGTTTCAATGTAGGGTTTCCTAGGTGAACATGATCATGGCCTCTGTGAAACTGCAAAGGGGTGTTTGGTTTTATTTTACTTTATCAAAGCTATCTAGCACTCCTGCTTTGAATAACAAAGCCCTAAATGAAACTTTGTGTATAAAATATCAGAATTTAAGATCAAATAATGTACTGTACTGTTGGAAATATAGTCTATCAAGTGACACATCTTACTCTTCAGCTCCCCTCTCTCAGCTACTATAAATATCTGGGATCCCCTGCAGGATAATTTGTGGTTTTTCAGTCAAGGGACATTCCTGTATGATCATTTCAACCTAACCCTAGCAATTTTTTTCCCAACTTGGCTATGGTGTTTCACCTTTGAAATAACACATGCTGGAAAGAATTGAAAAGAAGAGGTTTTTCTGTTTCATCTGATGCCAACCAAGAGCTCATTTTTGATTCTGTAAAGTGTGGTAGATAAAAAGATTACGTAACATGTTTTCTTTTCTTCCTCTTGGAGTAATCACCATTTGGTAAAAAATGTTAAAACCCCTTCTGTTTTAAGCACAGAAGAATACTAGTTTTACATGAACTTATTTCAAAATCCAATGCCTGGATAGCGCTAACAGGTCTATAGCAAGTCATCAAAGGTTTGAAAAGAAATTCCTAACTCCTCAATTTACCATATCTAGCAGAAAACATTGTTAAATGAATGAATTTCAATGGCTTATGTTCTTGGGGCACATGCGGATTTTTCTCTACTTCCCAAGTCTCTCTCATTTCTGGATGTCTAAGAAGGAATTTGTAATGTATGCTACTAATAATGCAGCCAGCAGAGAGGATAATGTGAAAATAAAAGGTTCAGCTACATTTTTCACTACTGAGGTATGGTATATGATAGTAGCATACATTAATTCACATACTTTCTACATATATGTATGGAAAAATAGTGAATATCAGATATCACATTTTCATAATGTAAAGATAGAAATCAGTGAAATTTATGCATATTCACCTTTTCATATCCATAGGCAGTATTATTGCACATACATTGAGAGCTGAACAAAAGTATTCATTGTGTCTGAAGGACAAAATAACCTATTTCTCTACATATACATTTTTCCACAGAAATTATCCCTGACAAAAAAAAAACACTTTCTTCTAAATACTGCAGAAGAGAAAATCTGTGATATCAGCTTTGTCAAGTGACAATAAGGTAAAATATGTTCTTATTTACTAAGGAGTAATGTTATCACTGCAGTGCTCTCGGTCAGAGTAAGATGATTCATCCCGTGTATCCTGAAGTATTAATAGCGAACATCACACTAGCAATTCTTTGAGTTCTTGAACTTTTGCAACTTATGTTCAAAACTGATGCAAATTTAGCTAAAAATACCAACAATCTCTCTTGAACATCCTTCTATTCTGGCCTGTTATACAGTGACTGATTCTGAGAAATATATAATTGCATTAAAAACAAATAGAAATGTAGAGGTTTAAAAAAGCATCATTTAAAAGGCTCATGCACACTGTATTTTCCCATCAGAGACCTCACAAAATGTCAACATGACTTACTTTTGTCATTCTGGTGCTATCTGGCCTTACAGACATTTACCTGAAAAAAGCTCAAACCCTGTGAAGTCATTAAATCCACCTGAGATGTCACCAGCAGAAATAAAGGCTAGCACATTTCACTTTCATTGGTAATGAACATGCATTTATAGTCCCCACATGACAATTTTAACAGAGACACTTCACTTTATGTCTTCTCAAACAAGTTTCCTGAAAGACTCCAAAATTTACTCTTTCCTTTTTTGAGGCACTGAGAGATACACACAGATGCCACATTAAAGGAAGAGTATAAAGTAAAATTTCTTCTCCAACTCAGAAACAAAGATAATTGAGCAAAGGTGCATTTGCAGGAAACTGTCAGGAGAGATTGCAGTGTGAGACAGACACATTTTTTTGTTTAAATCCTTTTTTCCCCTGTGATATCTTGCTAGCTAAAAAATGTTTTGATTTGACCACGTTTTCCAAAGTTACTCTAATGTGTTGTCTTTAAAGGAGTTTGGAAAACACAGGGTTTTTATCTAGTCCGTCATAGCTAAATAAATAAAATGTCAGAGGACAAAGAAAAGTAGTATCTCTTGCCCCCATGTCTGTGTTCAGTGCAGTGCAGAGTAATAGCAAAAGCTGTCATTTTAGGGCCAAGGCATAGCTTTCCAAATTACTCCCTCTCCATTAAAACAAGCAAACAATAAAACAAAAAAAAAAAAACCCCAAGCCCGACTGCAAAACATCAGGGAGACTCATAGAGATCAAGGGGACAGGATGCACAAATGACTTCCCATCAGTCATAGTAGGGCAGGTAAAACAGGTGTGTGAATGCAGGTCTGCCAGGCCCTGGAGTTAGCAATCCCAGGGGATTGGATAGGAGAAGACATCCTCTCTGCAAGAGACATCATGTAATGTTGATTGAACATCCACACTGTAAACCACCTGCATTTTATAGTGTGCAATGACAGAATTTTTTTCACCTGGCTTTTATCACAAAAGCTTGATTTTGAAGCCTTTGTTGCCTATATTATTTGCTTTTTGATTAAACATCACCCATTGTTATATATTCTGAGAAATGCTGGCCCTGCAGCGATTGTAAATCGATAGCTAGATGTAGAAGAATAGGAAGGATAAGGGAAAAAAAGAAAAGGAGAAAAGTTTCTTACAGCTAAGTCAGAAAGAAAGTTAATAAAAAATAGGTCAGGAAATTTCAGCCCTTTCTCATATGAAACAAATGGGCTAATCTTAAGTAGGAGTCACACATAAGGATCTTCAGTGTATCTAGGGCTCATCAGGAAGTAGCATACAAGTAGCAATATAAAAATCCTTTTTCACTGATATCAGGAAGTTTGCAGGATAATAGATTATCCTGCAAAAAATTTGTATTACATCTGTCTTTTTACCTAGGATTGAATAAACATTGCAGAAATTAAACTTATAGGTTATTCAGGTCATGTACTCAGCAATGATTAAGCTGAAGAATCATATATAAAAATATCAAAATATGTTCTTAAAAAATCTCTAGAATGGTACTCTAAATGGATGAAAAAAGGAAAACAGAAGGTAAGGGCTTTTTTTTTTTTTTTTTTCAAAAGACAATCATTTGGAAAAAACCCCTTCCATAATGCAATGAAATGATATTTGAAGTAATGCACATATAAAGCCTACAAATTGAAATCCTACTGGAACTCCTACTTATCTGTCTGCTGTAATTAAATTCATCATGGAATCTTGGGGAAGAAAAAAAACAGAAAAAACCCATCCAAAAAATCCTATTTAGAATACACAAGGGAAAGACACTTCTAGATTTAGGTATAAAAATAGAAGACATCCAAGTGGCTCAAAGTTACAATTCAGGAAAGACTTTGTTAGTTGTATTTGGATCACAACTATAGCAACTGTTAGCATGTGTCACTGCCTCTAATGGTATATGGGTTCAATCAGAGCACACAGAATACCAGATGGGACTGGAGGAAGCTGTCAGCAGAAAGAAACTATACTCTCTGATTTTTGCATTCCTGTGCAAAAAGCCACTATTGTCAATTGTTTTTATCTGTAAAACCAATGCTTTTGTTATAAATCTTGGCATGGTCTGGGATTACAAAGCCAGCAAGCACCAGATGGCTGAAGAGATTCAGGCCAGGTCTAGAGCCTCCTGCCAGCCTTGTTTCTGCAATCAGGAGTATGCAGTAATACAATCCATGTTCAACACGTCTGGGGGAGCAGATGCTCCTCACGTGTAGACACAGTAAGTACACTGGCAAAACTGTAGCGTGACTGGTAGAGAGATGCCTGATGAAAGTAAAGAAGACTATTTAGAAGAGGGCAAAACACAGCATTGTTGGAATAGAGAATAGTTGCAATCTGCTGTGCTGGTTTTGAGTGGGATAGAGTTAGTAGCTGGTATGGGCCTGTGTTTTAGATTTGTGACCAAAACATTGCTGGTAACACAGGGATATTTCAATTATTTACACAGTGTCAAGGACCTTTCTGTTTCTCACCCCATTGCACCAACAAATAGGCTGCAGGTGCTCAAGGAGTTGGGAGGGGATACAGCTGAGAAAGCTGACCCCAGCTGACTAGAGAGATATTCCATACTGTATGTCATCATATTCAGCATATAATGCTGGAGAAAAAAAGGAGGAAGGAGGAGAGGTTGATGGTGTTTGGACAGAATGATGGTGTTTGTCTTCCCAGGTCACTACATATGGTAAAGTCTTGCTTTCCTAGGGTTGGCTGAACACCTGTCTGTCTATGGGGAGCAGTGAATGAAATACTTATTTTTCCTTTCTTTGTGGGAGTGGTTTTTGCTTTACCTATTTAACTGTCTTTATCTGAACCCACATGTTTTCTCACTTTTGCTTTTCTGATTCGTTTTCCCATCCTGCTGGTGTGGGAGTGAGTGCAGGACTGTGTGGGGCTTAGTTGTGGGCTGGGCTTAAACCACAACATCTGTGATCAAAAATTAACCTTAGCACAGGCATTACTTTAGATGGTAATGAATATCAATACCATGTCAGTAGGCAGCTGCAAGTATGAAATTGTGTCTTTGCTCAACCTGAAAAAGAAAATACATTGACCACTGAGAGAACTGTCATTTCCCCAAAACTTTGAAGCATAAATTTCTAAGGGCCAGAAGAAAGATTAAAACCACTCCATGGTGAGCACCCTCATGATAGTGTGAGAAATTTCTGCAGGAACATGGAACTGAACTGAGGTTACCCAAATCTCGTTGTAGTATCTTCACAGAAGGCTGCTTGGCCTCATATACTAACATGCAAATATGTTGAAATAAAATGTTTTCTTCATCCTTATTGTGTTCTTGTAGTTCTTACTTCCATCATCTGTGGATTACTTCTCTTTAATAGAAACAAACATCAAAATTTTCATTTCTCTGAGAGTCATGTTGCTGTACTAGGCAACTACATACCTCTTCAGCAATGATGAATACCAGTTGAATGAGCTCCCCTTTCTCTGCATATGTCAGGCAGATACGTTCAGCTACATCCTGTAGCTGAAAATTTCTGATGAAATTTAGCTTTTCTTTGCACTTTTATTCTCTTCACAGTATCCATTTATTCCCTGTTGTAAATTGCTTTTAGGAGATCTTGTGGGAAAGGTATGATGAGGATGCAGGTAATGGGAGAAAAATCATAGAGTGCCAAATAAAAGCATAAGTTGTGAGATTTGAAATGATTCTTTAACATTTGTGTGCTTCTTAATCAGAATCATAGAATATTTCAAGTCAGAAGAGACCCTTAAGGAACACTGAGTCCACCTCCCTGCTCCTAACAGGACTATCTTAAGACTATATCACATGATCAAGAGTACCGTCCATACACTCCTTGAACTCTAACAGGCTTAGTGTCATTTCCCTAGAGGGCCTGTTCCAGTGAATAACCATCTCCATGAAAAGGAACCTGGTGTCCCATCTGAGCTTTCCTGACATGGCTTAATTCTATTTCCTTATGTCCTATCATTGGTCACCTGAGAGAGATCAATGCCTCCCCTTTCACTGCTCTCCTGAAGAAGGTGTTGACTGTGATGAGGTCACATCTCAGACTTTTCCACATTGAGTAAACAAAGTATCTTTAGCTGCCCCTCATAAATCTTGCCCTTGAAAGTTTTCACCGTCTTGACCCCTCTCCTTTTGATACAATCTAAGAATGTGATGCTCTTCTGTTGTTTTAGAGTCCAAACCTGCACACAATACTCAAGGGGATGCTGGACCTGGGAAGTACAGAGTGGGATAATCCCCTCTCTCAACCAGCTACTGATTCTGTACTTGATGTGCCCCAGGATATGGTTAGCCATTCCAGCTACCAAGGCTCACTGTTGACTCACATTCAATTTGTCTCTGACCAGGACCTCCAGATCTCTTTCTACAGGGTAGCTCTCTAGCTTCATGTCCCCCAACTCATATATGAAGATGTGATATTTCTATCCCAAGTGGGAAAACCAGAACTTGCTCTTGTAAAATCTCATACAGCTGGTGATTGTCCAGCTCTACAGTCTATGCAGATCTCTCTGTTACCTCTCTCTACCCTCAGTGGAGTCCACAGCTGCTCATTTAATATCATTGCCAAATTTACTTAAGGTACATGCATCCAGATAATTTATAAAAACATTAAAGAACACTGTCCCTAGAACTGGGCTTTGGGTAAGCTCCCTTGGAACTGGCTGCCAGCCTGATACAATGCCATTTAGCATATTTCTTTGAGCCTCACCTGTCAGCAATAGCTCACCCTCCAAACATAGACATATTGAAGTGACACACCCAGCCAACAGCAAGGTGTTTGTTTGAGAGGCTTCTGAATTGAGCAGGCAGAAAGAAGTGATGCTGCTGCAACCACATCCTCAGGTAAAGCCAGAAGTAAGGACAGCCACAAACCTGGATAGGCACACTGTCACTGTACCAAATATGCACAAACATACACAACTGGCCACACAAGACAGAGGAAAACACTTGTACAAATAGAGATGGCACAAATGGTTGAGTCCGGTCCCTTTCCATAGCAATTCATGGTGAAGGTTCATTAGTGAGAAACATATATATAACATGGGAGAATCCATATTATATATGTAAGCATGTCCTACCTACTAAGAGCAGTGGCTGTCCCAAGCCACTCAGCCTGTCTAGCAGTGCTTCCTCCAGCAGACCACATCAGTCTCCCTGCTATTCAGCACAGATTTAAGGCCACTCCAGTAACCGGCTCCTAAGCCCCTTATACTTTGAGCATCCCAGCTTGATCCTGACTGGCGGTTGTGCTCTGTCATACATACCCAAACAAAGGACACAAGCTCTGGTCTCTCCAGCCACTGACACCACAGGCAGACAAGCCCCAAGGTTCTGATCCCTGGTCCCATGCTAGTTACCAGCAGTCATACACCCATACACACACATGCACAACAATAGAGTCCCTCACTCAGAAAAACAGCTAGAAATGGCAATTAATAAGAGAACAGAATGAACTGTGTTTATCAGGCATAGAGCACATCTGCACCAAGATACTGCCCAGATCCCTGTTTATGTGTGACTAGCTCCCTTCATAAGTTTATCTCTTCATCCCATGCTTGTTCCTTGCCAAACACTTTGACATTTCTTGCCTGTGATTCTTTCTAGTGTGACACGTGGACACTCTTGCTGAGGCTCTCCTAGGACAGCCTAACAGCAGCTGGGGCTTATGTCTCTTATCGGGGATCTCCCCTTCATCATTGTGTCTCTGTGCTCTTTTCTGTATCAGGATTAACCATAAATCACATAACAGCACTTTTTAAACTTAAAAAATATAGGGTTTTGTCTATAATGATGATTTGGAAAGCCCAGACTAATACACTTTATAATCCTATGGCAATTTTACACAACTCATCATGGTGCTTGTCTTTCCAAGAACTGTTTAACAAAGCTACTTTTTTTTTTCCTTTTGCAACTAGCTCTATCCATTCTTGATAGGAGATGTGGAAAAACTGTAGAAGTACCTGAAAATAGTCTTCACCTTAACTAGTGTAATACATTGAATTTCATACAGAAACACACTTGTGCATGTATGTGCTAGTCTACTTCAATAATCAGCCAAAATATTTTAGACTATATTTCTCTTGTGCATTACGTGTTAGTATAAGCAATAACACTGACTCAGATTTATAAAAGAGAAGAGTCAGAAAATCTTATTGAGTTGTCTTTGCAACTCAGAATTAAGCTGTGGGGGTCTGCAGTCATTCTTATCTCCTGCAAAAATTTGAGATGCTGGTCTATCCCAGCTGTGTTAATAAAAGAGGTAGCAAATATGCATATATTCCATTAAATTCATAATTTTCTTTCCATGAGAATATAATTCAGGAGGATAAATGTCCTGTCTTAGTCAAATGAAATATCATTTACAAAGCTTCTTATGTACCCTATTTCAAGGGACAAGGCTGTTGCATTGATTAAGCTTTAGAATATTTAAGTACAAAGACAAATGCATTTCATGTATAATTTCCATTATCAAGACTCAGAAAAAATCCAGTCTTGCGTAGCTTAGCAATGGAGACTAATTTTAAAACTCTTATTTAATTTTTTTTTTCCATAATAGAGAAGAAAATTAAAAAAAAAATAAAAACATTTATAAAAGTTCATACAAACCAAGAAAAGCTATTGGCGTCTTATGCTCTGGACAATCCATGAATGTTCACACATTTTATACCATAATGTACAGAAACTAGAGAATGTAATTCTAACTCCACTGACACCTGCAGGGAAAGTGCTAGGACCAGAAGAGCTGAGGCTCCACCCAGGGCATACCAGAGTGACAGAATCTCTGTAGTTGGGCACTTTTCAAAGTAACCCATGTAACTTATCTACATACTGCCATGTCCTTGGCTACCTTTTTTTTTTTTTTTTTTTTTTTTTTAACAGGTGCCATTTTTTGAATAGTATCAGAAGGTAACAGAGAGGAAACAGAGCACCATAGTGTTTATTGAAATATCTTTTTAGCATCTCTGGAACCCTTTAGGCTTTTCAACAGGGAATGACATTCCAAAAACAGCACATTTCAGAGAAAGCATGGACTCTTCTATGATGTATCACCATTCCTATGGGCCCTATACATGTCAGAAAGCTACTTACAGCCAGTTGGGGAGTTCTGCTCAGCTACCTCCCCCATTTATCTTTACTGCTTCTCAAAGCTTACCCAAGCCAGCCTCAAATCTGACTTTACCTCATTTTAAGAGATACAGGATCGTTTATTGAAAAGCCTGGAGTAGAATACATGATTGTATAAATAGATATTGCCCAGATGCCATCTATTCTGTTTCCTTCAGGAAAAAGAAAATGTTAAAAAAATAAAAGTAATCAGTTCTGTGTAGTCTCAGGGAAATATCTCATATTGATTCTCATTGAATTTGATTTCTCTCTAGTTATTACAAAGAAAAAAATTCTCTAATATATTTTTGAGCAACAAAAAGTGACTTCATATTTCAAGAGGTGTATACAACATATGATTCTGTTTCTATTTAACTATTATTTAACTAATAACTTGTCCTTTATCCATTAGAAAAAGGATAAAGCATAGAATGTCACCATAATTAAGAGAATAATTGCATCAAACTCATACATACTAGTCCCAAAGCAACATTAATGAATTTTGATAACTTTTGAGAACCTTAGTGCTACTGGACTAATAACACCTTGTTTAATCTGTGCTCCTGGAAGTCAGTAGAGCAGTGGCAATTTCTACTAGCTGGGAACTTGGTGCAGTGTATTTCAAGTTACTATTTTCTATGTCTTAGCTGGTGAAAAGATATTTTTATCAAGAGCTTCTGAAATGGTTTCACATAATTACTACAATTCACAAATGGTTTTAGATAAAACTAATGGAAAGGCAATGTGACAACCATTGTCTCCTCGTGGTAAAAGAGAAAAAAAACCCTCTTCCATCAAGCCTGTCTTTTAGGCAAATATTCTTAAAATATTTTCTATATTTTCTATAAATTGCTTTTGATAGCAATGCTGATCAAGCTGTATTGTTTATTCTATCTATTTTTTTCTTGGGCAGTTTTGAGATCAGTTTTACTTGCTCTTCTCAATCATCACAACAACTTCTCTTGAACACTCTTTTTTTTTTTTCAATGGTGGCACACTTGTGTCACGATCATCACGATGACAAAATGGACCAAAATGTGACACTTATCAAAGACCCATTCCATGTCCCGCCAATCCCAGCGAATGAGAAAAACTTCAGCTGAACTGATGTTTGCTTATATATAAGGGGATTTTTCTAAGGCAGAACATGAGCAAAGTGAGTCAGAGAAGATGCTGACAATCATGGTTTATGCTGTACAACTTCATTCAGAATGCACCTCTGGCTCCATCATCAGCAAGTTGACAAAGTTAATGAAACAAAATGGAGAACCATGGACATGTGTGCATCCTGGAAACTTAACAGTGAAAAAAGTTGCATGTCATAGTAATCATATAGTATGAAAAACTTTTCAAATAAATTCTTAGACTTAAAAAAGCTTGGACATGTGTATCAAATACAGTCTATACTTATATGAACAAATTAAATTCTGAAAAGGCTGTTTTATGCACAGGAACCCAGTTAACTAAGTTGCTAAAGTGGTTCCTGCCATTCTTTTGGCCTAAGCTCTCCCAAAAAATCCATAAATCTGCTTGGAGAATTATCAAATACTTGTAGACACTTTATTTATGGATATTTCTTGCCTATGAGTACCTCCTTTGAGATAGTTTATTGGGATGAACATGGGCCGTAATGTCAGTTTATCTCAAGAAATGGCCACTGGCATATTTCATTTAATTACAGTCATAAATTCTATAGTTCCTAGTTTGTTCTCTGTTTTTTCATACTCAATTCATTAGAGACCAATCAAATTATCATCCTGTGTGTCTGTCTGTTACATCCTACAGATTTCAGCCAAATTAAATATATGAGTGAAAAGAAAATTCCTTCAAGCTTGAGGAAAATAGACAAATTAGTAGAGAAGTAGAAGTGCAGCCTTTTATGGAAACTCCCTATACAAGTTTACCCATCACTGCCAATGGAGAATCTGCATAACACACCAACTTTGAGAAACTCTCATGAAAAATTTGGCTTCTTTTGCCTTTCTGCCTACTGAAATTTCATTGGTTATTTGTTCCAGTATCCTTGAAAGAAGTAGATTTAGACTCTCTGATGTTTCACTCCCCATTTCATTCTCTCAATTTTTACTACCTCCATGCATTTCTGTCTTTCATGCTGTTTGAGATTATTTCCAAATCAAGACATTCTTTGAGATTCTAAGGAAATGGCATTTTAGAGAGCTATAGACTAATAACTAAGCTCTTGTGTAGACAGTTCTGTGGTAATTTAAGGGAAACTGTGACAATGATTGAGTGGAGATTTGTCCTTAAGATGAATGGCACTAGTAGCCCCTGTGCCGTTCCAAACAAATCTCACAGTTTGGGCCTCTGCCTGAGTTCTCATATTATTCTTTATGGATTTTCTCTCATAGGACAGAATCATAGAATTTTTTGGATTGGGAAGAACCTCAAAGTTCATTTAGTTCCAACCTCCTAGGCAGTGTCATCATCCACAAGATCAAGTTGCTCAAAGCCCATCCAAGGTCTATGACTGATGTAATGCTTAATCACATAAGGCATGGAAAAATATTTCAAAAGGATAGCAAGAGGGAATCTACTTCATTTTGCTCTCCTAACTTTAATTCAGCTGTTCTTAGAGACCTTCAGCAGCAGAGACTGTGCAACCTGCTTTTTCCTCTTTTTATCAACTGTGCTGAATAACTTCTGAAATGCTTTCTAAAGTGAGCATCCACATAGCACTGTGTATGCTGAAGAGTCTTCCTATTTCTGTCTTTCAATTATTAGCTCATCAGAAATGAGTTACTGTTTTTACTGAATATATTCCATCTGCTGGGGGAAAAAAATATCCTTTAAAGTTAATAATAACGGGACAGCTGTTATATCGTTGTAAGTCCTGAGTAACTCATATAAGTTTGCAATCATAGAAAAATAGGATTTTTAAAGCTGGAAAAGACCTTTAAGATTATCAAGTCCAACTGTCAACCTAGCACAACCATCATGTTAACCATTAAATCATATCCTCAAGTGCCATAGCCCCACATTTTTTCAACACCTTCAGTAATGATGACTCCATCATTTCCCTTCTCAGTCTATTCCAATCATTTACAACCACTTCCATGAAGAAATTTTCTCTAACATCCAATGCACACCTCCCCTGCTTCATCTTGGGACCATTTCCTCTGTCCTGTCACTTGTTACCTCAGTAAAGACTCCCTCCTTTCAGGTATTTCCAGAAACTCTGCTGAACCTCCTTTGCTCCAAGCTAAACAATCCCATCTCCTCAGCCACTTGTTATCAGACTTGTGCTCCACACCCTTCACCAGTTTCACTGCTCTTCTCTGGACTCACTCCAGCACCTCATTTTCTCTTGTTGTGAGGTGGTAGTACTGATATAATGACTTGCAGAAGTACAAATGAGAAAATACTGTGGCCTGAAGCTCTAGAATTTCAAATTTCTTTGCATGCAACTCTTTGAATGCATGCTAAAGAAAGCATGTCAGGAAGTTATAATTGATATCAAAGTGCTGTTTTTCACATAATTTGCCTCACTTTAGCTATTTACTATGAATGTCTTATCAATGGTTCCCTATATTTAGAAACAAGAATTAGAAATGTAGATAAAAAGCTGCACAGCACTCACATTTTGAGGAAAATATATATTCAACCTGCATTTGCTTTAGCCTCTGTGGGACACTGAGACACTTGTCAAAACCCAACAGGCGTACTGAGCTTCAATGATTCATAGGATTTAAATTACTTGCTCTGGGGGAAATCAAGTGTGCAGGAGACCCCACAGGGTCCCACCATCTAATTAAAGGGAGCTTTCTTCTTGATCATCCTCATGTAAATATGTAATAAGCCATCAGACTAGAATCATTCTGTTTACACATCATCTGCCAGTCAGGAAGATCAATGATGAGAGCAAGCATTTTATATTTATCTGCTGAATATGTTTCAGATCATCTAACAGATTTCTTTATGAAGACTTGGATCTCCATATGCAGGCAGAGAAGCCTGGAGCAATTCTGAATTCTCTTAAGATACCATTTTGAACAGGGAGATAGATGCTCAAGTTAAAATGCTCTAGGAAGATTAATTTTTGGACATAAACTGTTTTATTCTGTAGAATTCTTATTGTTGTAGTCCTGCTTCTTTCCAGGATAAGATATAATAAAAAGTACTGCTTTATGCACAGCTATACATGTGATAAAGACTTCATCTTTAGCACTATATTTTAAACAAGATGCTATCAGCACCAGCCATTGAACTAAATGAGAGCAGACCCCTCTCCAACCAAATGAGATAAAGGAAATGATTTTACTGTGTCAGGGTAGGAGGATCTGTTCTCAAACAGTGCTGCAGTAAAAAAATTACATTGATTTTGTAAGTCAGCAGAACTCTAGGTGTTAGAATATTTTCCTGTGTTCAAAAATTGTGGCTTTAAACTCTTTAGAAAAACAATAAAATGTTATTGTGAAAGTCAAGATAAAAATAGATCTAATGTAGAATTTTATAAATTTCTTATTTTTTATTCATTTCTTATTTTGGGGAAATTGCTGTGCATAGAGATCCCAACAGCTATTATTCTTTTGATTTTTTTTGCTTCTCCAACTGCCTTCGTATTTCAGTTTATTAGTTAAACTTTATTTCTGATTTTATCACCATCATCAGACTTCAAGCTGTTTTTTGATACTCTTCCCTTCTTTTTATATTCTCCTTTTCATATAGACTGGAGTTTTTCTCTTTTCCATAACAACCAGAATTTTCTCAGAGGCATGGAAAACCAACAAGTGAGGTCCCTTTTGAAGTAACTACAAAGGATTATATGAAGTATGAATGATACTAATTAGATCCTGTAACTTTAAAACAGTTTGAAAATCCGTGACTTTCTAAAGGCAAAATAATTTCCTTTCTAGTCTGACTTTTAACCTTAAGTGATTAGTCTTTATTCTCTGTCTGTAACCAAAGAAATAAGTTCAGATGAATAAACACAGTATTTAGCATTTTTATTGGGGAGTACTGTCAATTCTTTGATGTACTCTATTCTTAAGTTTTTTGTTTTGATATTAGAAAATGTGATTCTTACACCAAACCTCTACTCCTATGCTATATATCTTGCTTTGTTTTAGCAGAGGGACTCAGCTAAAACACAAAATTGTTTTGTTAGTGAAGAAATTTCCTTAACAGGTATGAGGACCTGCATTACTATCATCAATAAAACAGGAGCTACACGTAAGTGTTTTTTCTTACAAAACCAAAAGGGTGTTTATTCTTATCTTCCTCTGGAAAGAAGAATTTTCTAACCTACAGTAGGCAGACCAAACTGTATGAACAATATGTTCCCTTTAAACACCTATGCATTTGAGAAGACAGCTCAAACCAAGACATCAAAAGGAAAAAGTACAAATTGAAAAAGGGGAAATTTATGTTAGATATTAGGAAAAAATTCTTTGCTGTGATGGTGGTGAGACACTGGATTAGGTGTCCCAGGGAGGCTGTAGATGTCCCATGCCTGGCAGATTAAAGCCAGGTTGGACAAGGCCTTGAGCAACCTGGTCTAGTGGAAGATGGCCCTGCCAAGGGGTGGGAAATTGAGGCTAGATAATCTCTAAAGTCCATTCCAGCCCCCTGGCATTCTCTGATTCTATTAACTATGGAGAATTAACACTTGCATTAAAAATAGTAGCACATATATTCAGTCAATTATTTGCAGCAGTCAGCCTGAAGCAATGAGTCTTGCTGTCTTTTGGTGCCTTTCTATCTCTCTTTAGAGACTGATCCAGTTTACAGGATTAGTCCAGTGACAGGTATCCAAGGGGAAAAACACACAGTTAGGACATTCAGACAATATCATCCAGAAACAAGAAATATGATATGACCATTAAAAAAATTCTTTATTAAATCTCTTACCTTCCTCACCCATCCCTAAATCTTTTTCTTTCTTTTCTAGATAGTTTAAAGCCCCAATTTTCAAACCCAGGCAAATATATAACCTATTTTCCTGATTCTCCTTATTGTAAATTTTTCCCTTTGGTGCCTGTCCATTCAACTGGATCAGGCTCAGAAGGTAGATGGGAAGGCACCACACCCCATTGCTGCATGCTGACTGCTGCCAAGAATTGATTGAATAAAATTACTTTTCTCCTTCAAGTTAAATTGCTGACATATTCCTATCATTTTGCTCACTTCATACATTTCAGAACAATCTGTAGCACCCAAATTCATGAGCTCAAAGACCTTCCAAAATGTGTTTCTATTTCAAGTTGCAGTAAGTCCTGAACAGCAAAAGAAAGAGCAGCATTATCACATCACTTCTCACAGCATATCTGAACTGATAAAACCTGTTGAAAAGAGGTACAGCCTTCATAAAATATCACACAGGATGATTTTTTCAACTCAAAATGTGGCTGAGTGCATCATTTAAACATATATAATGTAAATAATATCCTTGATTTCAATGTTAAAGACAGTCTTGGTAGCTCTCTGAATTTCAGGTGCAGAATTCTTAATTTCCTGACTCTCTTAATTCTAGTGTTACTCTCAACTGTGTCTGCATTAGTGGCTTCTTGATGCTTTAACATGTTGAGCTAAGCTTAACTCTCTCTCAGCTCACCTCTTTTGATCTGGGATCTTCTCATATTATCCATCTGATTGACTGGGTCAAAGTATCATAATTTTGCCTTTGGTATTCCAGTTCTGATTTGCTGGTCTGAAGGAGTCTTCTGAAGTCCCTGTTTTCCCAGCAGCCTCCTTGTGCACAAATAGTACTGGTTCTTCAACTAATTCCATGGAGCACAGACTTGTGCTGAGTCCATTAAACTTCTGATTAACCTTCCTTTCAAAGTTTCATTGTACTGTAGGCTTTTCTGATGCCTCCATATTGAATCAGGTTTTTTGTGCTACAGATTTGATCCAAGTAAGCCTGATGTTACAAGAGGAGCTCCCCAAAGGGCAATGTTTAAGAACAGTATTGATTTAAGTGAAAGGGTTTTCATTAATTCTCTTGAATAAGTTATGCAAGCTAGCAAAGATCAGAACAAATATTTCTGGTTTCCTTACTCATTATTTCTTCCAGATATGGTAGGAAAGATATACCATCATAACTTCTATATCATGCTCACAAGCCACACATTCCATCTCCTTGTACCTGTGCCAGCAATGCCAAAAAGTCATTGGTTCATCCATCCATTTCATGTTCATGATGAAGGTGAACATGATGAGGACAAAGAAAAAGGGACCTTGCTTAAGACACAGAGCATAAGTTCAGCTTATTAGAAATTCACTGGAAGATAGGTTTTTGCCTACATTTCCTGAACTGTAACAGATTCAAGGCCTAATTGGAGGAAATCAGCAGCACTATAAAACCAGCATGTCCTAAAGAAACCTTGAAATATAGTTCAATAATTAAGAATGTCTAGGACAAAACCATCAAAGCAATTAAAAGTTGTCATTAAACCATAAAACATTGACACTAGGCTTAGAACATCTTATTATGCATGATTGTATCCCAAATAACAAAACTAATTTTACACATCATGCATTTGAGTCAGTTACTGACTGGTAGGTATGAGGAACTGATTTAATGTGCACATATTATTTCACAGCTGTTTACCTAAGACTTTTTTTAATCCAGTTTCCAGCTACTGTCAGACAGAATATTGGCTGTGGGTCAGATCCATTAGGACAATTTTTATGGGCCTAATTTAACAAATATTAATTTATAAACTCATTGTATTTTTTTTTACAGGAACTTAGATTAAATATTTATTTTCAAATTTTACAATAACTTCACCATGGAGAAAAGTGAGCAATAATGATTCATGAAACTTTTAATTGACATCTCAAGTCTAACTGATTGCTTTTTTTCACTGAACTTCAGAACGTTGTGAGTGCAAAAAATCAACTTTGAACTCATAAAGTGTGTTGCGAAAATGGAATATATATGTCTAGAGAACTTGTTGGAATGGTATCTCCTTGTGTAGACCCTCTACAAGGACTGAGAACAATCCCTCAACCAAATAGTAATATACACCACAGATGCAGGAAAAAATATGACTGAAAGTTATTTAGTATTATTATTTAATTTAAAGTCCTGCCAACAGACTGCTAATCTTTCCTGAATAAATTTGTCCAATGTTCATATTACTAGAGGGGATTAATTATACACAGTACAAGCTGCCTCTATAAAATACTGTGGTAGACTTTCTCTAATCAGATAGCTTCCATCTCCCTTTTACATGTTAAAAGCATGAATGAAAGGATCTCAATTACACAGCAGTCACAAATATGAGAATAAATGACTCTTTGTCCTGTGCTGATGTCCCAGCTAGGGGGACACACATTGAAGAAATACTCAGTGGCATGTTGGGACCACCAACCTGGTTCAAGTTTATAATGGTCAGTTCGAGCTCTGGAGGGCAAACTTGCCTCCCAATGCAGTTACCCTTGTGCAGCTTTGGGTGTCTGTGAGAAGTCTGATATTTGCTGGTCCAGATTAGAGGGTCCAAACTCTCAGAGTCTATGGACCCCATAGACTCTGAGAGGTCCCTTGATCACCTGCATTTTTGAAAGTCATGACTTTGCCAGAGACTGTACTGTAGGATCCTGAGTTTCTGTAACTGAGAAGATCTGACTAGGACTGTGATTCAGAAGAGTCCTTGTCTGTATAAAATTACCTGTCTGAAGAGCAGGATAATGTAAGTTTGTATTCTATATTATGCAGAATTTTGCTTAGTATGTGTCAAAAGGTAAGCATAATTATTTGATCTATTTTTCAGCCTACCTTGAAGGTTATGTTATGTTATTCTGTATTAATTACAGCATTTACATGAAATTTGACATCGAAGAGCAAAAATTTTATATAATTTGGTGATATTGCCTTGTAATTTTATTCCTGGTTTAAATAATTTTCAGCATATGACTGGCTTTATCACTTTAATTTCAGGGAACACACTGCTGCAGTATACTAGGAGTTGGCACAGCTAGAGCATTGTTTAATGTTTTGGCCAGCAGTGCAGGAATATTAGTAAAACTGAGCTCTCAGAGTTATCTCTCTCTTAAATAAGTGATTATGTATATTTAGATATATAAACAAAAACATATAAACATATACTTGTATATATGTTTACTTACATATGCATAAACCATCTATACATATAGTTATATATATATATAGTTATATATATATGGTTTTATATATATATATATATATATGTACGATTCTTTAAAAAAATAACAAATTCTAAATACACTGAGGACATTTCATATTTGAAGATGTCATTTGGAAAATTACCAGTAAGCATCCAGATGCCTCCTTTAATAATAATTCAGATATTAGTGGCAAGGTCTGGCAAGATTACAAATTTCAGAGTTACTGCAGTTTTAGAGCAAAAAATAAGACACATCAAGCAACTTTGCCCTAGCATAATCTACTTGTTTGTCTCTTTAATTTAGTCCAGCTGTTGCATTCTAGCTAAGTGATGAAAATAAAAATAAATAAATTCAGACTTAACCTTTGTTGAATTTAGCAAGATTTTTGATCAGTCTACCTGCCCAGTAAACACCTTCTGTCATAAGAATTCAAATTATAAAAAACTTAGTTAAACTCTAAGGAATTAAATAAATTTTAAAAAATACATTTTAAAAAGTCTTGTGTTTGCAGTGTATATAGAGGATAAATATCTTATGAGAGCTCAGATGGAGTATTTGAGAAGTAGGAAAGAGTCTCAAATCTTCACTGCAGGTAAGGTGGGTGCTTCTGGGTGAAGGTATGCAGGAAACATCAGGGACACCAGCCATGCCTTTAACCCAGCTGTTCTTTCTCATCTCTCACAGGAAGGGGAGAAGAAGGGTATGGAGAATGACAGGACCTTTATCTATCTCCCCTTCCTACTTCCCCATGAGCATCCACTGCTGCAAGAAGAGCATGTCTGCCATGTTTGCATCAAGCACTGTGCTGGCTCACAGGGGCTGGGCCTGCCACTGCCACAAAGTACTCTGCCACTGTGGGGGACACAGTGAGAAAGGAGGTGTGCACTACAGGAAACCAGCATGAAAAATCTGGGCCACCACACCATTCCTACGGCTTACTGCAGAAGAGCTTCCTTAGCTGTAACTGCTCATGAGTTTGCTCAAGGTTGGGAGGACATAAAAGTTATTTAGACCCACGGCACTTCTCATTTGGCAAGCTGCAACACTCAGGGAGAACTTCAGTCTTTTACAGTTATTTCATTCTGAAGTGTCTGTGCCAAGATAATAACTCTTAGACAGCACTGTGCAAATGCTCTGCAATATAAAAGAAAAAACAAAAAGGGCAGTTAAAATGGGATTGAAAAGAAACTACATGAAAAATATCCTAAGTTTTATTTCAGATTCTTGATTCTTTCAACACTAAACTCAGCAAAATTATTATCATCTTGAAAAGCACTAACTATGCTTAGTAGGAAAGGTGCTTTGCATTAAACTGGTAGCAATGGGCTGTTACCACCTCCTCTGAGGTAGTATCAGGTTCTTGTTAATACATGCATGTAAGAAAGTATATAAAGAAAAGAAAGTAAAGGAAAGAAAGAATAAGAGTGGAGGATGCCACAAATAAAAGGTTTGAACATTCAGGTTCAGGTGGGGAACTCCAGGTTCCCCTGGGAGGGGAGTTTTATATTGTCTGATGTGACACTCTCAATCATGTATAGTCCTTTGTTGGAAAGTGACAGATATGAGTCTGGGGCTATTTTAAGGATTTCTGATGGTTTATAATCCTTTCTAAAATATGACATCTGTTTCTCAGATCTGTATAGTTAAGCTAGTTATGCTTTATGAGAAGAGATGAATACTCTCAGGCCTACGTGTGAATGTCCCAATATCTCCTGGGGGAAGAGGGAGAGGTGCCTAGTCTCTGGACTTTAGAAGGGAAAGCATTGGCATGATAAAAAGAATTATCCCACCTCACAGGATCTGCTTCTTGCCTTTTCCCTTATGTGGCTCAAAAACCTGACTGCTGTTACCTAAAGATTTGTTTGTCCTGGTCATCCTCCAATGGTGGATGCACTTGGCCTCTGCACTTGGGCTATTCTTAAGGACATCAGAGCTTTTGCAAGTACCCACCCAAAACTCTCATCTTTGGTTGGGGGTTGCAAACATGGCCATAGCAAAGTACCTGCTGCTTTTGGTCAATGGCCAACTGTTTAAATCATTAACCATTACCATTTCAGTGTCTCACATGGGCCAGCCTGCAAAGTCTTGATTCTGAACCCAGAGATGTTCAGGGGAGTTAAAGAAACACAGCCCCAATAATGGGTTATGGACTGTTAGCTGCTGATGTTAAAAATAATCTTGTGAATGTTTAGGATTTTTTAAGAAACTGAAAAATGGCAATTTTTAAATCAGAATATGTCCACTAGGAAATTCACCTGCATATTTAGTACATCTTGTTGATGGTTTTGGTCTTCTGCACTGAAACTTGTAGATGAATGTGGAACTGACTTTTATGCAATCAAAAAATCATAGTTCTACAGAAACTGAAACGGTTGTTGAAGTTTCTGAAAGCAAGGAGTGTCAGTGACATCAGAAGAAATACCAAAAAGGTAAAAGTTATAAGATGTGAATATGAGATTGTTTGCTGATCTAGGAACAAAAGTACTTCATAGGTTTGGGAATATCACAGCTGACCTAATCCATGAACCGCAAAATCAATTTCAAACCAACATCTTTTCACATTTGTGTTCCAAAACTCACATTTAGAAGGAAAAAAATAATTAAAAAGATGTGATTGTCACAGACTCTGTAACTCCTAAGGATTTCTACCTAGTGATAGATGTTCAACCCTTCTGAAAATCAAAAATAAGTGATCCCTGGTGCATGTAAACCTTTTTTATGGTTTAATTTTGAAACAACACACAGAATCCTTTGAATTATCAGAAGTCAGCTAAAAGAATCCACTGCCCTTTATCTCAGCCTTTCCTCCCTCTCATTCTAATGCTTTGATAAATCAGACTCATTTAGAGACCAGTGAGGAAAGTGGAATTCATGAGGACGTCTCTGTGTTTACAATCCCACGTCTTCACACCCTGGCAGCTCAATGCCATTCTTCAGAAATAAGACAGCAAAGAACAGATTGATTTTCTTTTTTTAATTGCATCCCTGCCAAGACCCTATTGGCAGGAAAACGGAGGTATGGACTCAGGGTTTTTTTAGATGCACTGACACAAGCTTATTTGTCAAAGATCAAATCTCCAGTGAACAGCTTGCCGCAGCTTTTATTTCCAAGACTTTGATAATAACATCAAATTGATGTTGCATTGGTGTGCACTGAGACAGCAAAGAAAATTGCAAAGATATTTGGAAAAGTACAGAAAAGGACAGAAAGAGGAGAGGGGAAAAAACCCTGATGTTTTTAAACAGCTTAAAGACAAATGTGTAATACTTCTCAAGATATAGTGCTGAGCAATATGCTTTATCAGACATAATGCAGAAAAAGTAATTTGAGAACAGCTATACTCTTGATTTGTTTCTTCTAAAAGTTTAACTTTCTCTCTGTGGAATGGCATTTCAAGACATTTATGAAAGTCTTGACACTCAGGAATATAGTTAAAGAAAATCGCACATTTGCCTGGATTTTAAGCAAGATGTTGTCATCTGTACAAAGGCAAAAAAAATCTGTCAGCAAGAGTTGTTCAAGTGAGGATGAATGACTAAGTTCTATAATCCTTGACAATGTTTTCAATCAGAGGGGAATATTTCTAAGTTTCTTAAGTATGTGATTCTGATAGCTAGAGCATCTTGCCAATCTTGAGAACACTAGAAAGCCAAATGTCATGTCCCCTAGCTGCTAGCATTTATGAAATATGTAATTGCTTTCAAGAATGTTTTATGTCTCTCTCCTCCCTTGCATCTCCTGCCCTTTTAGAAAACAGGAACAACTAGCAAGGAAAGTTGAAACTCTCCTCTCTATGCTTTCAAAAGTATGTTATAACCATTTGGCCATATTTCTAGACCACTAGACTTCCCTGTCATCTACATTGAAATTGTGCTGCTGCTAGTTAGCAATACTAATCTCAACGAGTCTGACAAAAGCAAGCCTGGAAAAACATCATTACTGCTCCCAGCCTTCACTGAAGATTACTACTGTAATTAGGAATCTCTGACCCTATTATTGTATTCAATATCTGTGTCAGGTTTCTATACCTCACTAATCAACATAGAACTTAACAGTGAGCAAGACAGGAGCAAAGGGGCTGTAGCCCAGATGTGAAGAGGCAAAGACAGTAAGGAATTTCATACCTCATCCCTTTTTTCTACCTGCTCGACACTCCTCCTTTTGTCCAGCTTTCATTCTGCAAGTGCCCCTTGATACAAAGTGTGTACCAGAAAATGCCTATTTTAGTATCTGTAAGTTAAGATAAAAATAATATGTTCATCTCTTGGCTAAGGGACTCTCTGATTCTCTGAAGGAAAGGTTTTATATTGCAAAACTTTCCCCCTGTATTGGATTTGCATGGCCAAGGTGATAGCAAGATGGGGAGGCTATGGGGATGGCTTCTTTGAGAAGTTGGTAGAAGCTTCTTCCATCTCCAACAGAGCCAATGCCCACCGGAATTGACCTGTTGCTGTCCAAAGCCAAGCCACACAGTGATGATAGTAAATCCTCTGGGATAACATATTTAAGAAGGAAGAAAAGTTATTGTGCAAATGCAATTGCAACCAGAGGAGAGGAGTGATAACATGTGAGCAGAACAACTCAGCAAGATCCAAGGTCAGTGCAAAAGGAGGGCAGGAGGTGTTGTATGAGACAGAGCTGAGATTTCCCTGCAGCCAGTGGTGAAGACCATGGTGAAGCAGCTGTGCCTCTGCAGCCCAGGGAAGTCAGTGGTGCAGAGATGCATGTGCAGCCCCTAGAGGAGTCCCATTCTGAACAGGGTTTAAAAAACAGCTGTGATCCTGAGGGAAACCTGGCGCCACTCTTGGTAGGGCTTGTAGAACCATGAAGAGAGAAAACCATGCTGGAGCAGATTTCCTGGTAGGAATTTTGGCCACTCTGAGGACCAGCACTGGAACTGCCTTTTCCTGAAGAACTGTAGTCCATGGGAAGGACTCACATTGGAGAAATTTGTGGAGAACTGTCTCCCATGAGATGGACCCCATGGTGAGGCAGGTAAAGGAGTCCTGTCCCTGAGGAGGAAGCAGAGACAGAAACAACCTGTGATGAGCTGACTGTAACCCCACTCCCTGTCTCCGTGCACCATGTGGTTGAAGAGGGTAGAGACTCAGGAATAAAGTCTGGGTGAGGTAGGAGGAGAGGTGAGTTGAAGGTATTGATATTACTAAGATTTCTTTTTACTTTTCATTATACTGGTCTGATTTTGACTGGTAATAAATTCAATTAATTTTCCCAAGCTAAGTCTTTTGTGCCCATGACTGTAATAGATGAATGATTCCTCCCTGCCTTATCCCAATCCCTAAACCTTTTGTTACATTTCCCTGTCCAGCTGTGGAGAGGGGTGATAGAGTGGTTTTGATGGGCACCTGGCACCCAGATAGGGTCAATCCACCACACCACTAAGTGTATGCACTGTCACAAGCAAGTGTGTAAACACAAATGCACATGCACACAAACCACACACTCTTGGAACTGATGACCCAATCCAGGCAGATTGGGTCATCAGCCTGATTCTCTAAACATGAAGACCACTGAAGAGAGACAATTGAAGACAAATAAATATTCAGGAACTGTCATCTAGCACTTTGAGAGATTTCATGTGCTTACATACGCGATTCAAACATGTGACAGAATTGCAGATATGATCCCTTCAACCTATAACATAAATCAAAAGACAGATGAGTAGTTGAGCTCAAATGCTTTAAAGATAATTAAAAAAAATAAAAGTCAGGATAAATGCTTTATAAAAATTTTCGTAATGCCATTGGAAATGGGTCTGTGTGAACTCAGGACTTTGAAAGATGCTTGTAATTCACTTTTGTCC
This sequence comes from Molothrus aeneus, assembly GCF_037042795.1. Lineage (NCBI taxonomy): Eukaryota > Metazoa > Chordata > Aves > Passeriformes > Icteridae > Molothrus > Molothrus aeneus. The sequence goes on from NC_089646.1 coordinate 73,436,141, forward strand.
AAAAAGACTCTGTGTTGGTGATTGTTTTGTTTCATTTTTTTATTGGGTTTGGTTTTTTTTTGGTGTTTTTTCTTTGTTTGATTTGTTTTGTTTTGTTTTGTTTTATTGTGGAAACTTAGTGAGTCCTTGCCATTTTGTTTTACAGCACTGCCATTAAAATGAATGAAAATTCAGGGAGCATCTGCCAAATGTGACCCACATTTTTTTTCCACAATCTCTTTACTTGAATGTCATACAAAGTCAAAACCACAACTTAGGTGATCCACCTAATAGAGGTCCTGCATATCAAAGCTGACAATTTATTGGTAGATCAACAGTCCTAGGGTAGAAATACAATCCTTTATGAATTTTCTGTCTACAGAATATAGCTCTTCAGAAATATCAAAGTACACTTTAGTATTTACCCACTTACATGTATCTTTTTGTTCTGAAACCAATGTTTTCTGATTTTCTAAAACATACTTCTTTCTCAGCTTCAGTTAAATTTCATTGCTGTAGGAAAATTGTCAGATCATTCGAGTAGGGGAAGAATTATGCTGGATTCAAATTTAGGCTTTTCGCTCAGGGAGCCTGTCATCACTAATACAAGCCTAAAAAGATGAGGTGCCCACATAGAATTGAAAAAATAAAGTGAATCAGATCTAAACACAAATATACCAAATAACTCAAACTGGCTAACTCAGAGCAAATAAAGATTTTTATGTTACTCTGATTATTTATCTATTTTTATAGGCAATTAAGTAGACAATCACCAGTAAAGAGAGACAAGGATAAGAATATGGTTACCTAATGATTAAGAAAATAAATTGCTTTTCATACACTGCAAAGAAAATCAGCTTTGTTTTCAAACAAAAATAGGTTTTCTAGAATGAAAACTACACTCAGTATTTCAATTATGGCTAAAAAAAATAGCTCCTTGCAAAAAAAGGTAAACAAAATTATTCTTCCCATATTTAGCCTATATCTGATTTGGTGCATACTGCATACTGTCCTGAAAGTTGATAGCTGGAGATTACTTTATCTTCAAAATAAAATTAATTCTGAATTTTGCAGAGGATTGGAAGTAGTTCTTTGCTCTATCTGTATTCCTAGCTTTTCAAAATAAATAAAAACTAAACTAAAACTGAGTCTCAGATGCAATATCTCAAAAAACTATGTTCAAATGAGGAAATGTTTAATTTTATCCAATGCTCTGAGATGTCTTGAGTAGATCAGAGGACTGTTCTACATGCAAGAGAACATAAAAGAAATTCAGAAACTTTTTATGTAGAGTAATATTTTCTCATCTCCATACTCAAGGGTTTGTAAATTTAGATATGTAGAGATATCTAAGAGCTAGACAGCCATGTAGATTCATATTTTCTCTTATTTCTAATACTTTAACATCTAGTTACAACAAACCATTACTTTATTTTGTAGAAAAGATATCTTCATTTCAGGATCTCAGTGTTTGCGAAAGTTGTTTCTTTTCACCGGAGCATAATACAGTGGCATTTTTCTTCTTCAGATGACATTCAGCTAGTAACAGTAATCTGTGATCCCAAAACAAATTTCAGTGTGAAAAATTGTCCTTATTGACAGCTATTTTCTCTGCTGGTCCAAAGAGCATGCTCGTGGCAAGCTGGGATTAATAAGCAAAGAAAGACCAAATAATTAGCCAAATTACCAAAAAGAGGTCCATGAGGATAGAGGATAATCCATTTCAACAAGAACAAGCTCTTAATTCAACTCCATCTTCTAACCCCGAGGACATACATGTAATTCACCTAGGCAGTATCCCTTTAGTCACTCCTTTGCACTTGAACTAGTACATGAACCACTAACTGCAGTTTGTGAGTCTAATGGAACATATATATGGCACCTCAGTGCTGCCTTCTGTCCTTGCTTCACAGCAACCTCATGCAGCACCACAGGCTTGGGGAAGAGTGCCTGGAAAACTGCCTGAAGAAAAGGACAAATTTTTATCAAATTGATTTCCATGAAGTATGAAAGTTCTGTTTAACCTATTACTTTTTTGATCCCTGTAAGCTTGTCTAGAGATTTCTGAATGTGTGTCAGCTGTTGCTGCAGACAGTGGCGCCCAGTTTCTCAGACATTAAATGACAGTCTCGTCTCCAACATCATTAGCAAAACTTTATTGTTTCAGCTCTGCAGACCTCATCATTCAACAAAGGAAATTATAAGATAACAGTTACATTTCATATTGATTTTGATGAGAATTGGATCAGACTTTGACTGTCTGGTAGTTAAAGTCTCATTCTCATTACATACTTTCTGCCAGGAGTTCAGTTATTTTCCTTCCTTTATTGACTTACAGAGGCTCTCACAGACTATTTAAATACAAGTCAGCAGATATGTCAAATAAGGTACTTTTCACAGTGAACCTTGGCGTTTTTTGGCAGACACAAGTCACCCTGATGTTTAATGTTCCATGCCCTTTTTAGTTTAATTTTAAGTTTAAAATTTTATGCTTCCTCAATAGTACATCACAATTGCATTAGGGACTGATTCAAAGTGTGCTGTGGTCACTAAAGTGCTTTTCATTGACTTCATTAAAGTTTGAAATGGGTTTATAATCTCAGGTTCTGTGTCATCTTTTTTGTGAACAGTCTTTTGAGGTCTTAATTATAACTCTTAAGCATGAATATGAGATAAATGCATGAAAAAAGTAAATTGGGATGCACTGATAAAAACTAAACGCAAAATTACATCTAAAGAAAAGCATTGTGGTTTGCATCCTCCGAAATGCTGAAGAAAAAGATCTGCATTTACTTAGAAACACACTCATCTATTTTTTTCCAGTTTTCAGAAAGCTTTTTTTTTTCCCTAATGTGTACTCTATCTTGGTTATAATTTATTTTAGAAAGGGCTTTAAACAGTTAAAAAGTCTAAATATTATAATTATCAGAGCTGAAAGCATGTTTAATCACCTTTTGAAGAATTAAGTCTTGCTGGATGTCCTTTAATTAAGCTTTTTAGATGACTCAGACAATATAAATATTTTTGGAAACTTTATCATGCTCTGCAGCAGGTAAGTTAGGTTAGTAAATATTTTCAGAGCTATTACACAGGGAAATAAATTTTACACAGGGAAAGAAATTCCCTTCTCCACCAAGATGAACTGACCTCAAGGACCCTTCTTATTAATAGAAAAGTCACAAAGAAAATGAGAAATGGTATTTTGATGACATAACCAGGAAGAAATGAAAAAAATCCAAATGTAGATCTGAGAGTGAAAATGGCAGCCTAAAAGTCACTAGCTCATTACAAAAATAAATTTTAAAATCATTTTGTACTTTATGAACAATGTCTGTGTTAATTCTACAAAATGAATATGGGCATCATTTTCGCAGCTTCCAACCTATTTGGCCTGGTGAAATTTGATGACAGGAGGTCAATGGTATTGTTGTATAAATATTTTACATCAGCTACTTACTCAATAGGTGGCCAACATAAACTTTTATACTCCGATTTGTCATTTGCTGTGAAAGATCTGTGACTACAGCTAAAGTTATTTCTCTGATTTTTTTTTTTTTTTTTTTTTTTTTTAATGTGACACCTTCCATTTTTGGACTGACACTTGTTTTAAAATCCAGTGACATAATTAAAATGTATAACTAAGACTGTTTTTGGATAAAAAAATAACATGCATCACTCAACTGCATTCAGTAGGTATTAAGACTGAGCATTAAATGATAAACGCATATATTTGAGTAGAACCTGTGTCTGTAATAAGGAAGATCAGCTTCTTTATTTAGAGTAAAAATATTTTGATGATAAAATATGACAGGAAAAGTATATCTCTCAAGTATTTTAAGACAACTTAAAAAATCAATACAGTGTGTACCATCATAAGACTACTAATTATGTGGAAATTATTATGTATGGAAAACACAATTCTAAAGAAAATCTTGGATGATAATATAGTGCGAGGAATATAATTTCTGGAAGATTATATACTAGATAATTAAATTGCTTTTTCTTCTTATATTATTTGTGAGCTGATCATATATTTCCCTAATGAATAGAAAGTTCAAATGTCTTTAACAAATGTCTTTCAAAAAAATTTTTTTATACATTGTACATCTTCACAATGGACCTTTTGATTGTGATTAACCCAGTAAGTCAAAGTAAATTGATTTTTTTGCCTGGGTATCCCCAGAAGAAACATTCTCTGAGACAAGAAAATTCTGGGAAAACCTTCACCTAGATAGAAGCTCCTAGAGTTGAATTAAAAGGAATAACACTGAAACGGGGTATATGTGTATATACATATATACATATCCATACATATATATTATATATATATGTAACTTATCATCTAACTTTTGACTTTCAAAGGCACATGTATGCTTTTGGAAAACTTGGTTTCTGATATGTTCCTGCAAGTTAAACACCAGAATAAATATATGAATAGAAAAACTACCTTGTTTTACTGTTCAATTAGAATCTGATAGGGTTTTGTTCTCTGCCTCTTAATGAGTATTGCAGATTTTTTTCTCACTTTTTCAATAACATTTTTAAAATTTTATCTTGAATATTAATAGGAAGAAAATAATAGCAAAACCTCATGACATTTAGTGTGTGACTTCCCTTTTATTTATCAAAATGGAATAACAAAAACACAAGGAAGAAAGATTGAAGAAGGATCTCATCTATATGTTTTTTATCCAGTCTCCATGATACTCTATAACCGGATAAACAATTCGGTTCTTATGATATATTTTTTTCATTACAACACAGAGAAATGTGTTTTAAAGACAATTACAATCAAAATGTGAATGTTTATAAGTAAATATTGTTTTCTTACAGAAAATTTTATTTTGAAGGCACCTTAGTCACTCAACAAAAAAATACATATAAATGGATTAGAACCTCTTGCAAATAAAGGCATCTATTATAATGCAAATAAATACATTACTAATACCTATTTTATTAGATACTTCTCATACTTCTCGAGTGCTACTGCATTCATAGTAATTCTGCTCTTATCTTGATAGAAGCTGTGGCCTGATTTATTTGACTTGTTAGAAGTGCAATTTATTTCTACTGAATGTGCCTTAAAAGAACAGGGCCAAGTCCAAGGCCATCCACTATGTATAGAGCAACTATTTTGTACAGCAGAAAAGAGCTGTGAGGGACAGATGAAATTACAAGTAAATATTATTAATTTAGCCTATAATAACTTTTCTTTTTAATACTCTTTTCTTAATCAAGATCAATATAGTTATATAAAAGTATGGAAACCCATGCAGAATGACATTCATATCAAACATATGGTAATGTTCTGTTGTTTTTTATTAAAATTTGAAGGCATATCTTCAACCTACTTAATTTTTTCTATTATTTCCACCAGAAAAAGTATTCAATATTATTTTTCCTCAAGTAATTATTACAAAATAAACTGTGCTTTTTCTTGTGAAGAATCCACTCAGTCCATCCATCTCTATGGGTGGCAGGTCAGGTTTTCTGCCTAGTTATACACTTTGTTATAAATGGCACATCTGACAGACTTTTAGTAGAATCTCCTTGCCTTCCCAGACACCTTTGTACAACAAGTATGAGGCTTTGGATGTGGAAGACCCATCAATGGCTGATGTGGAAAACTGTGCATCTACACCAGAGGTGCTGCCAGGATAAGCCCAGTATCACAACCACCTCCATGAAGATGACCCCCTTCAGAAGGGAACAGAGGGTCCAACATTCCTGACAGACCATCCTCTTAGGGAGGTCCCAGGTCATGGACATGACTAGCAAACTTCCCAATGTGGTATAGCCCTTTGATTACTATCTGTTACTACTCTTCCATGTGGGTGGTGATGAAGATGCCACCCATAGTCCAAGATGAAATTGCTAGTCCAAGGAAAATCAAAAGACACTTCAGAGCCTTGAAAGGGTTAGTAAGGGAATCTGGAGCACAGGTTGTTTTTTCCTCTATCCTTCCAGTTGCAGGGAGATACATTGGAAAAAACAGACTGTTCAGAAGGGACAGGAGAGGAAGGAGAGGTGGAGGGGTTGCCCTCTGCATCATGAAATGGGCAATGTGAAGAGCTGTCTCTGAAGAATGGCCATGAGCAAGCCGTAAACATGTAACAATCAGAGACCAAGGCAACAAAGGGAACCCTGTGGCTCCTGTCTCCTGCAAGCTGCCTGATCAAGAACCTACTGATGAAGTCTTGCTCCAGTTACAGGAGGCATTGCACTCACTGGCTCTTGCCTGCCAGGGGGACTTCAACTGCCCCAAAATCTGCTGAGAACGTATCGTGGTGAGCTATAGGCAATCCAAGAGATTCCTGAAAAGAGTTGAGGATAAATTATTAAGCCAGCTAATAGACAGCCCTACCAGATGAGACACTATACTAGACCTGATGGTCTCCAACACAAGTGAGTTAATCGGTGCTGTCACGGCTGGAGATGTCCTGAGCTGCAGTATCCAGGCACTGTTGGAATTTTCAGTCCTGAGGCTTATGGATCAGGTGAAGAATAAAGTAAGCATCCTAAATTTTACAAAAGTATAATTCCAGTTATTCAAAGAATCAGTCAGTAGGACCCTCTGGGAAACTGCCTTCTGGGACAAGGGAGCAGAGCAGAGTTGGCATACCCTTAAGGATGTTTTTCATGGAATGCAAGAACTCTTGATGCTCATGTGTACAAAATCGAGAAAGGAAGACAAGAGACTGGTATGGCTGAGTCAAGGCCTTCTGGTTAGACTAAAAGGCAAGAGAGAAAGGAAGTGGAAGCAGAGACAAGTCTCCTTGGAAGAGTATAACATGCTGATCACTTGTGTAGTGATGGGGTCAGGGAAGACAAAGCACAACAGGAGCTGGCAAGGATACAAAGAAAGGCTTTTATAGCTATGTCAGACAGAAAACAAGGGTCAGAGAAAGCTTACTCTCTGATGAACACCACCATCAACCTGGTAATAATGGAGGAGGAGAAGGCTGAAGTACTCAATAGCTTTTTTGCCTCAGTCTTCACTGGCAACCTCTCTTCCCACACCCTTTTCTTGGATGGACCTCAAGGCAGGGAATGAGAGAGCAAATTCCCTTCCACTGCAAGAGATGATCAGGTTCATGACCACCTGAGGAAAATCTGAACATATGTAAGTAGCAGTCAAAGGCTCAATGTCCAGATGGAGATCAGTGACAAATGTTGTCCCTCAGGAGTCTTTACTGGGACCAGTACTGTGTAATATCTTCATCAAAAACACAGAGGGATCAAATGCACTCTCAGCAAGTTTGCAGATGACAGTAAGCCCAGTGGTGCAGCTGACATACCTAAGGAATGGGATACCATCCAGCGGGACCTGAACAAGCTTGAGACGTGGGTCCATGGGAATTTCAGGAAGTACAACAAGGCCAAGTACAAGGTCCTGCATCTTGGTGGGGGCTATCCTTCTTATCAATATTGTCTGGGGAATTAAGGGATTGAGGGCAACCCTACTGAGAAGGACCTGGGGCTATGGACAGATATAAAATTGGACATGATCTGAAAGTGTGCTTGCAGCCCACAAGGCCAGCTGTATCCTGGGCTGCAACAAGAGTGGCCAAGAGGCCAAGAGAATTGCTTCTGCCCCACTACTCCACTCATGAGAAGACTGCATCCTGACTCCACAGGGAAGAAATTAATCTATTGGAGCAGATCCAGAGGAGACAATCAAAAATGATCAGAGAGATGGAACACTTGTCCTGAGAAGACAGGCTGAGAGAGCTGGGGCTGCTCAGTCTGGAGAAGAGAAGGTTCTGGGGAAATATTATTGCAGTCCTTCAATATTTACAGGAGGCCTATAAGAAAAATGGTGATAAACTTGTTAGCAGGGCCTGAAAGAGGGTCATTTTCTCTGAATATAAGGAAGACATTTTTTAATGCTCAAAAATATTTTCCAGATTTATACATGAAATTCTGCATTCATTGAAACCAATGAAAAAAAATTCCTGTTTTCCTAACCTCCTAACTTAAAACATTTTGGGAAATGAAGCAAATTAAATGAAATAATATTTTTTTTGCCATTTGTTATTTAAATGTTGAAAATAATCTGCTTTAACACACTGATGAGATATAATGTTGAGATATTCCACAAAGATACCTTCACAGCTACATCTTACAGTATTTGTTCAGAGGAATTATGTCTTTAATTAATTTCACTGGAAAGGCTTTTAGAGCAAATAGTTCAAAGAAACTTCACCCCCCAGTCACAACTTTCTGATCTTGAAATAAATGTAGCTGTTACAGAATGAGAAGTAGATGGATCTTCTTCAGGGAATTTGAAAACATATCAGTTTGGCAAGTGTACAGAATTGCCTCACTGCCTGTACAAACTGCAGTGAGATATGTGTCTCTATTACTCTATGCAGCATATTACCTTACTTCAGTTTCCTGAAAGAGGGGAGTAACCATCTCACTTTTGTCACCTTGATGCCACTCAGTAACTTCAACATTTTCTTATTTGCAATAATCTTACCAAAACACCACCACAATATTTATTGTGTTAATCAGAGAGAGTAGTGAGTACTGAATATTTGAATTCCTAGGATAAATTGGTAAATTCTACCACCCAGGGTTTACCCAAACATTTCTTTTTATCATGACTATTTTATCCTGTTAAAACAAATAGCTGTGAAATTGTCCTCTAGCATATCTCGGAACAAATAAAGTCCTAAAACTTTTTGTGCAGCTGAGATGTACAGGTGTTCCTATTACTTTTTGAAGCATGAACTTTCCACATTAACCTGTAGTTTTTAAACTACTCTCACTGAGTTTCATGCAATTATTTTTAAGTGAATTGTAAACAGTTGGTAGAAAATGATTCCATTTGTTAAATGCAAACACAAAATATTTTGGTTTGATCTTACATCTATTTAGGTAATATTTAGTACTTTAATTTAACCTTTAGTGATTAGTCATTTAAAAAGTTATACTACTAGTGCTTAAATTCATGAAAGTCCCTTGAGATCAGTTTGTTTAGTCATTCTGTGAATAGTACATTAATAAACTTATTGATTCAAGTTTAACACTTAGCTAAAATATTTTTATAGTGCTGACAATATTTCGATAAGTCAATAAAATAAGGAAATAAAGGGTAAGTCAGTCAATAACTTTAATATCAATTTGTTTGCATGACAAAGCTTCAAATCAATCAAATGTGCATGCAAATAGCTCTATTAAATCCAATCTGGATTGAGAAGATACTCAAGCATATAATGGAAATGAAAATTGGACCTCTTCTTTAATTATCTGCATAAACTGCATCACCATCAGCATAAAAAATACAGCTAATGCTCTTTTGGTAACAATCAACTGCTTAACCAGTGGCAATAATACTAAGTTTCTTTTAAGATTTAAGGTCCTGCTACAGCCAAGTACATAATTTCTTGTCTAACTTCAAGTAAAAGCATAGCCTGGTTAAAGAAAATGAAGCAAGATATGAAGTGTTAAAAAAGATGAATGCTTAAGGAACCCACTTCATCCATATAATGAAGGAATGCATATTCTTCCTTTTTAACTATGCATCTTATCAATAAGTGAACTTTAGAAGTCAATGTAGATAAACATTTAACCACTACCTAAACAAAAACCTCAGTCCTTCAGGTGTATCTATTAATTCAAACATGCATCATTTGAAACCTAGCAGAGAATAATTTGGAAACAAGAATGTAAGTGGTGAGTGGGCTGGAAAAGTGGAAGAGAGGAAGAAGAAAGTAAGATAATCCAAGAAGAATCTAAGTTTATACTCCTTATTCTATTGTTTGATGATAGCCCGACTAGCTTTTGAGCCTTTGGGTATAATTTTTGTTTACATTTGTAAAGTGTTGCTCCTTGCTTACACTGATTGTGTAAATCCAGAGTGGCTACATATTTTATAGCCAGACAACTATAAATTAGTTCTTATACTTAGATGGATGTCATGATACCTTGCTTTGCAAAGACACTGAAATAGCTGCTGGATCAGAAAGAAAAGTACTCTGCAAGGAGGTCTCTTAAGCCATAGTTTAATTCAGGATTTCAGTGCCCAGGAAGTAGGGAAACCAGCTCAGATTTTTTTTTTCTTCTGCATGGATCATCTGAATATCTAATGCATATGTGCTCACAAAAAGATCTACAAAGTATGTTGGAGATGGGGAACTGGCTTTCTAATTCCAATTTGTTGAAATTTTAAGTATGTATCTATAATTAAATATGCATTGGATTGGAAATAGACGATGTAATGAGAATTGCTCTGGCCTTCTAGTAGAAGAAGAGACCTTAGTTACAGCTCCTTTTCCAATGAATGCTTATGGGTTTCTCGTTAAAGAATTTCATATTACAGTATTATTGGAGTAAAGGACTAGAGTGCAATTCTTATTATTCCTCTCTAACCAAAAGGCAATAAAGTAATTCTTCTTCTCTTTCTGCTTCAATGAATATTTAATTATTTCATTCAAAGCTAAAAACTTCAACAAGGATATGGCCACCCTCATTGTATCCCACAACCATAAGTGTTTCACAACATAAATGTTATTCTACTCAACATTACTCAATATTTATGCATAAATAAATATATCTGTAAGAGATGTGCATAAAATATGTGGTTTGTGCTTCACTCTTTCATGTTTGGAAAAGCATTTTAACAACTGAATTATAGTATAAAAAAATGCGGTATCACACAGTCTTGTCTCACATTTTCCATAAGACAAATTCTGTATCTCAGCAGATTTTAGTTGACAAAACTCCCATGGACTAATGTGCTTCTCTCCAAAAGGGTGTGCTGTTTTGCAGGAAATATGTAAATACTGAAAAAGAGATAAAACTAAAAATATGCTTATGTCTTCACCAATTTTTATTAATGGTTTCTTGCCAATCAAATACTTTGTGATTCTGTTCAAGTTCTTTATTTTAATAATTTCTCTGGACAAGGTAAAAGACACCATTTCCTCAAAGCACCACAAGATCCAAACTTTTCAGAAAAGTGCACCATAACCTTACTTTAGCCATCCTGTTCTCTTTCTAATAGCACAAAGGATATTTCTGCCAATAATAATGTTGAGCATTTACTGTCATCATAAGGTCCACATTCAACTTCTTGGTAGCTGAGCTTACACAGCAGGTGTGGACTTTTTAATGTGCCTCAAAGCCCTGCATGCCAGATGCACACAGAGACCTTAACTTACCTGGATATGACCCTGCTTGCCCTAATCCTTCTGGAAGCATTCCTAAATTTAGAGGAGATACTGATTCTGAATTCCATCTATAAAAACCTCCAGTGACTATTAATAAAGATATTTAAATAAAAAGTGACCTAGAAATGACAAGAAAGAAGAAAAGAGGCAATTTGAAGAACTGCAAATATTTAGAGTTGTGGATCTGATAAGAATCTTCAGGCATGTAGCAGGTGACTGGAATAGATTCATAACAAAAACTACATTTAGGCATGAGAATTACCAGCACAATTCAGAAAGTCAATTAATAAAAGGAATCTCTTTCACCTGCATATTTCTGGGAAGCAGAGTTAGAATTACGATTATAAAACTGAGAAAGAAAAAAAAAAAAAGTGGAGTAGTTGTAAGACTGCAGTAAAAATGTGCCACGTGATGTTATACCAAAAGTGCTTAAAGCTAATCACATTCATGTCGCTGTTTCTATGACCTAAAATGGAAGGAAACCACTACACCTCAGTCCCCATAAAAAAAAAAAACAACAAAAAGCTCAACAAAGCTTCTGATGTTTCAGAAAGCACAAAGCAGTGGACTTCAACTACAATGTGAGTTATAATTTTGATATAATGTGTTAGACTGTGAGCACATTGAATGGAGAAAGTAATCCATTGGGTAGCTGGCCTTTTAGGCATTTGTGCTGAAATATAATACTCCCTATTTAACACTGTGAAGCATTCTAATTGTTCGTGATGCCAATAGTGTGATGGACCATTAATAATAAAGTTTACCTGTGTGAAGATCACCATGCTATAAAAATAAAAGCTATCATTTTTCTCACAAAAATTGTGTCTACATTTAAAATACCGCAATTGTTTGGTTCTAGATAAGAAAATAGGGGAAATGTTGTACAGGCTCCAGTCCTAAGTGACATGTCAACAGCACCACTTTCAAATCTCTCTAATTACAAAAGAAAGGGGTAAAAAAGACAGAGCACCTTGCTTAGCATGTCTGATCAAGCTGAATTTGATTTTTTTTTTTTTTAAATATTATTCTGGATAACTACCAATGTCCTATATTTGGAATAAACTGCACTACTTAACTTAAAAATAAAAGTGAAAAGAATATAAACATTTGGATTAGACCTTAGCAAACATTAAACAGCTTGTAAATCAGAGAGATAATTATATTTATTACAACTTCATCACATTTTTTATTCATAGAGATTGTAAAACCTATTACCATTTGGGACAGGTTAGGTTAGTTGCACTCAGTTCTTGTGCTACTAAATGGATATACTGTGATATGAAATGCCTTCCAAAGCTTTTATTCAGTATAGAGACTAAATGAAGTGTAATTTTCTGATAATTACGTTTAGCAATACAAGCTACATAAATTTTCATTATCAGTACACTGTACTTCAGTATCTGAGCCTTTGATGACAAATTACATTTACTTTCAATATGTTTTAATCTGCCAGATCAGAAGATAACTTTCTGATAAATCTGAAATTTCAGGTTTCTTATGCTTATTTATGTATGAACATCTTCAAGACTGATTGCAGTGGTGGAAAAAATTTAGATAAAGTGACAGAATAACTGGTAACCTAAATTTTGTCTTTGCAATAAGATACACCCTAACTGATTATTCCTGAACTGCATCTACTAGCTAATATCTGTCTTCCATCCTGCAATAATGTCAACATTTACCATTGCTTAGATGTTCTTACAAGACTAGGAGTTTACCAAGAGTTTAGTTAAATTGTTTTTCTCTGCATTTTAACTTTTTGTGAATGTTACCTTTCTTGGATTAGAATCTGTCTTCTAATAAAAGTAAAAGGTCTTCAAACTTATCTGTCAATAGGGTTTAGGAATTGTCCACCACAGAAGTGCTTCTGCTTACAAGAGAAGTATTTTTAATGACATGGAGGTAAAAAAAAAAGATATTAAAAGGCTGGATAAGTAGGAGATTTAGAAAATACCATTACCACAAGAGATTTAAATGCTGGCTCAGATGTCAGAAATGGGATGGGCTTCTTCACCGCTTGACTTCCTCCCTTTTTGGGTTCATCCTGTGCTTCCACAGGTATAGAGGCTGCAGACTGGTTTCATCCTTCTCTGTTGCTTACATCAGAAGTCACTCCCCATTCACCTTTGTATAAGTAACAATAAACAAGTGACAGCACTTTTTAATATGCACACCGTATAACCATGTTTAGCCCCTAACAATATATATTCACTTTTCTAATTAAATTGCTCAGTGCCATTAACAAAAAACTGCTTTATTCTACATTTACCCATTTACTAGAATATCTGATTTTTAGACATGATCCTCTTTCCAGAGACTTTTACAGATTTAATATTTAAAATATCAATTCCCTTTAAAACATATCATCTCTATTAAATTCAATTCAAGATAAGACAATTATCCTAACTATATTATTGTGTATTTGAGTGTCAGTAAATGGCAAAAGTATCTGAGGTGAAGTTGCAGCTTACCCTCAGCTCATTTAATTCTGTCGGATGTCCGATTTTCACAAAGTATCCTAGTGGCGGTAAAAGAGGCCAATTGAATAGTTAGCTGACATTAAAGCAGGTAATTCAAGTTATAATTGATCAGATTTGACCTAGAAACCACACAAGCAAGAAACTTAGATCCATTAAGATAATTTTTAACTCATATTCATAAAATGGGAATTTTGACTAATATTTTAAACACACCTAAGGGAGTTAGGGACCTAGATCCCACTGAAATTCTTCATCCTGAATAAAATGAGATTAAATCCCTTAGGCTATTTTGGAAAGCTTAATCTTGAAGTTTTAACTTAAACTACAGTAATTGAATGTATAATACATGTTGCCTGAAGACATGATGGTGTTCACTTCTGTTAATAAAGGTCTCCAGTCTGAAAAGAAATGTACATGGATTATTAAAGAACTAGAGGAATATTATCTTTCCTTACTGTATGTTAGAAATACGCATTAAACTTGACATGGTTTTATCCTAAAAATATAAAATTATAAGAGGTTTTTCTTGGGCTTCCTCCAGATATTGACAAAGAACTTAAAATAGAAGTGAAATGATGCAACTCTTTGGGGGACAAAAGGTGGATTCTGATTAGAAAAAAAAAATCTTGCACTGCAGAGCTTGCCACATCATATACAGATGGAGATTCATCAGTTTTGAACAAAAATGAGACATAGTCTGTATTTGAACTGACAGAACTCTTGAGAAATTCTTTTAGCTAAAGAGTATTAATCTTCATTAAGAGTATTTCTTTGTTTCCTAAGTTATGTTTTACTTTTGTAATCAAAAGGAAATTTCAAATTTCTTGTGCAAAATTAAGTACCAAAAGTCAAAAGCAAGGCTTTTAGTGGTTTATTTAACTATTTAGCCCTAGAATACCAATCTATTTCTTAACTATTTATTCTAGAGTTCAATTTCCCATGAACCACTCATTTTTGTAATCCTCCTCAGTTCTAATCCAATTCCTTTATCGACACATATAAATTCTACAAAATACTGAGGAAAATGTTCATACTTTGGTGTGAATCACAGGTGGATGCAGGGCTGTTGAAAAACACAAGGAAATTAGCAAGCAGAAAAACGTTGTGTGATCTGGGCAAAAAAAGATTCAGAGAACACTTAATTCTATCTGTGATTACTTGGTCTATTAGTAAAGGAATTTTTTTGTCCTATTAATTCTATACCAGATAGGCTGTCTTTTGTGCTATTTTCTTGCCTAGACAACCATGTTTAAAATTTACATCAGTAATAAGATTGCTAGGTTGCTTTGCCACTGTTTGTTCCCTCCCAGAGTGGTGTGTCACAGGAAACTGCTTGGGGACTGATTCCTTTTAATAGAATCACAGAACCATAAAATGCTTTCAGTTGGAAGGGACCTTAAAGATCATCTATTTCTAAGTCCCCCACCATGGGCAGGGACAGCTTCCACTTGACCAAGTTGCTCAGGGCCCCATCCAACCTGGTCTTGAACACTTCCAGAGATGGGGCTGTTGTGATCTGGTTTAAACCCAGAGGAGCAAAGAAAGCTAAGTCTCTGTGTATAAATAAAACAGAAAGAACTTTGAAGGTTCAAAATATACCCAAAAATGAGATTAAAACCAAATGAGGTTAGATGTTGGTTCTAAAAGATTTATATGTTTTATTTAATAGTAAAAGAGGCAAAAAGAAAGAAAGAGAAAACAAGGAAAGAATAAATAGAGAAAGAAATGTGCATGGGGGGTGAGGGGACAGGGGGAGAGTGACAGGGGCTAGATGGAAGCATATCATCCATCTGAGGGTCCCAATGATGTCTCCTTGCTCCCCTTCATCTGGTTTTCTTGGTGCTGAGGGTCCCCTGCTGTGGCTGTGCCACACCATGCTGCCACACACCGAAGAGTATAGAGTACCATGGATAAATATACACTTTGGGCCAGGTGGGAATGCCCTTGCGGGAGGCTAGTTTGACACTGTCCCTTGCAGCACTGAGGGTCTGTTGCATCACACTACAGTGCTCTGGTGCAAGATCTGGGGTCCCCTTTGGGGACCCCTTTGATGTTCTGTGTCACACCCTCTAGTGTGGATGAGCTTTCCCCTGGGAGAAGGGTCCCTCATCTGGGCTCCTCTGCACAGCGAAGGATGGGTGGTCACTGCCTCTTACCTGAAGCTTTCCAAATCACACCCAAAACCTCTTTCCCCCCACCCTTTGGTGCAAGGGTCTGTGAAAGCCTGACAGCTGATAGCCCTTATATTTGATAGCTGCAGTCTCCTCCCTGAGGTATTAGGCTTGTGCTTTGTGAATGTCCCCAGCCCCGAGTTGTTACTTTATCTAATATTCATCAGTGAACAGTGTGGTGTAAGGCCTCCCAGAGCCCCCATAAGAGTGTGGTGATATTCTGTGCAGCTTTTGTAATACAGTTCTGCTAAAAGTCCTTCATGGAAAAGTTAAGTCATAAACTATAATATTTTAGTCTCTGACAGGGGCATCCACAACTTTTTTGAGCAACACGTTCCAGTGTTTTACCACCCTCAAAGTAAAGAATTTGCTCATAATATCTAACCCAAACCCTCTTCCAGTTTAAAGACATTTCCCCTTGTCCTATCACTTATGGGATAATTATGTGACTTTTGACAAAAACTCACCCTGAAAACAGCAGTTTTGAGGATAGTGTATAGTGCCTTTTTTTTTGTTTCATTTTGGATTTTGTTGGTTTATTTTTGCTAAGTAGATGCACCTACATTAGAATATCAGTTAGGATTTGAATTGTGCTTTTGAAATTAACCCAAAATAATACCCTCTGTGTTTTAAGCCATTCTATAGAGAAGTATCAGTTCATGTAGCCTGTTGAATCCATTACTTTCTCATCATTCCAAATGAAACTAAACAACACAACAAGGTTCAAGAGATGCCTTGTGCAAGCCATCTGTTAGGAGGTGTTAATCCCATGGTACCAGAGTAGAGCTAGAAAAACAAACAGAAAACCCCTTGAATTTTAAACCTAGAGATGGTAAATTCTCAGAACTGTCCTGTTTTCTCTATAAATATTTTGTGTCATGCTCCTTAAGTACTGCTTTACTTAGATCTATTGATTCCAAAGATGATCTGTCACAATGGGTTGCATTCACATTGCATGCTAAAGAAAGTGAAGGAAAGAAGCAAAAACCTTTTTCTAAGAAAATGGATGAGTTCACAATTACAAAAAGTCTGAGTCATTATTGCAAAATAAAGGCATTAAATATGGAGAAATAATTAAGGCAGACATAAAAATGATTTGTGATGTACACTTACATAAAAATTGGGCTATGATGATAGAAGTATTACAGAACAGAAGTATATCTTGAAGACTTTATTCATAGCTAAGTCTGCATCTTGAATACCACTTTTACCAGTATGAAACCTGGATGAGGAGAACAGAAGGACGTGGTGCCAAATCAGTGCTTAGAAACATGCATATACCATCTGCATGTGCATGATAGCATTTCGGTCATATTTAGGGATAAATTTGTGAATATTACTGCCTCTGAGAGTGAAGCCAGGCCAAAGAATATACAGACTGGCCTAGAATTTTTAAGAACAGTGCTTAGTTTTCCCCCTTCAGCTTTGCTGATGCTATCCTGTTGAGGTCTGTGAATCTTAAAGAGAATGTGTGAACACTGAAACAGCATGAAAAATGACCAAAAACCCACAAGATGGCATTTGACAGAACGAAGAGTACTGATAACTAAGACTGTACTACAGAAAAGCTGCTTTAATAAGAGTGAGAGAATGCTTCAGGAAGGTACTGAAGCACAGCTAGAAGATTGTACTGCTTAGGCCCTTGACAGCTAAAGAGGAGAAAACATTTGGCTGCTAAAGGAGCTCTTGCTGTGTATTTTTTGGAATGGGATGATTTCACAATTAAATGAGGTGGATAAACACTTTGATAATGAGACATTAGAAAACCTTTAATGACACTTTTGAAAAGTGCTACTGATGACTTTACAGTTCTGCTATGACTCATGGCATTGCAAGGTGAGAGTAAGAGAACTGAGCAGTCATAAAGGATGCCACATGCATGGAGCAAGACACAACCTCTCAAGCAACCCACAGATACTTATTAATGCATATAAAAGTCTTTGCATCTGTGCCTCAGGGCCTGCAGATAATTCAGATGTATTCAGGAATGCAACAGAGCGGGCTGGGAAAAAGAATTAAAAATTGCATTTCAGGGATTTATGAGATCACAAGAAAGAAGTGGCACAAAGATCATTTCCCTATTAAAGTATGATAGAAAGAAATAGGTTGGTGCGAGACTGATTTTTGATTAAATAAGCACTGAACAGCAGTCCAAGAGGATTTTAAAGCTAGTTTCACAACCTGGATAAAAATCTTGATAAAGTCTGTGTATCTGGGTTTCAGTTGACTGAAACCTAAGCACAGAGTGTGCAACTAATGGTGATGTTTGATAGCTCAGTTGCCATATATAGAGATTATAATTAGTGTAGAAAATGGGAAGTGAATGATTAAAGAACAAGGTTCTATAACCCACTCCACTGAAATTCCAGACCTGATAATGAGAAAAGGCAACATCATATTGAGTGACAAGTATTGCATAGCTACTGTAGATAAAGGCCTCATTTATTGAGATGGTGAACATTTTGAAAATACTCAGGAAATGAAAGAAATATTTTTCAAGTATCTATTGTGAAAGGAAAGAGGCATGTAGTACATGACAGTGTAAAATGAGAATTTGAGTACCTGATGTCTTCTCCTGGCCACTCAGAGAACAAAAGGAATGGCAGTCAGCAGAAAAGCCTCCTTATACTGATATCATAAGCAAAATAAAAGAAAGACAGTAACAAGTTGGTGGTATCTAATCACTAGACATAATTTCAGACTCCAGAGAGTAGGATGATAGGTAAAGAAATAAGGAAGAGAATGCTATATCCTGATTGGAGAAAATGTTGTCAGGCTAAACTAACTTCATAACTTTCTTATTTTAAAGGTCTTGTACTCCATTTGCCATTTTTAAGGTTCTTTAAAGGGTGAAGATTTGCATATTACACTGTCATGTGGTTGATGCCACATTCTGTCCCATTTGCCAGCACTTTCCTTCTTCCATTCTTTGCATTTTTATCCTGCTTAATAGAATTCTGTCAGCCAGCAAATGTGCTGGGACTGAAACTGATTCTTGGACCATAGAGTCACTCTATCACTGAAGCACCTGGCAAAGTGCTGTCTTGTACTTAAGCAAGGCTTAGAACTTCCTCACCATACATCATAAGTATAACTTACCCTTCATTTTACTTATATTAGTTTGAGTAATAAATCATGGTTCCTTTACTGAGACAGAACTCAAGATCATTTTCTCATTTAATAGCTTTCATCTGCATGATGTTCCCTGTAATGGATATCACACTACACTAATGAGTTTGCCACCGATATCAGAAGATGTATCACCATTTACATAGTTCCTTTGTATCCCTGGAATGACTGTATGAATTTAAGAGTTTTATAATTTTTCTTCACATATATAGGTAAAAAACCACGTCCCATTAAAAATACTTTGAAACATTCATCTTCACAGTGTTCTTAGTGTACCGTTACCATTATGTTTTCTCATTAATTGTGATTTGATCTGTCTTACAGAATAGTCAGTATATGTATAAGGTGAGTGTGACCACACACAAAATTATTTGATTTTAAAAACAGAATTAAGAACTAGTCTACAGAATATGGGACTTCCCTTATTTTATTCATAGATAATTATGTCCACATCTGGAATGCATTATTAAAAATTATAAAATGAATTCTACTATTTCTATTTGAGAATCATCTTATGCTTCTGCAATAGTACAGAACAAGATTTTTTTAAATGAAAAGATGAGAAACACATTAGCACATTTGAAATACAGAGGGAGGAATAAAGAAAGATGGAAGACAGATCTTGTGCAGCAGAACTTTAAACAAGGATGTTTGGTTTTTGAAATGAAAAACAAACCCTGAATATTTTATGTGGGTTTGCAACTTTTCTTATTGTAAATCTTATGCTTAAATTTGCTATCAAAACTAAAACTAAAGATTCTATAGTCTCAGTTGCACGACTTCACTTGAGTGAAGACTAGAACTAACTGATCTGTGGGCCAAAAATTGTTCAATATTAGCTGACAATAACCTCTAAAATTTGCAAAACAAGTGTTTTCGAGCACTGGTAATCTTGGGACCTACCTTGATAATGTTTTGAGTTTTTATATAACATGCTGATTTCTATGTTAGACAGGACAGGGAAAAAAAGTTTAAAAAAAAAGCCACAATGTATACGGTCCATAAAATGCTTTGAAAAATATTGTCAAGATTTTTTATTAGTTTTGTTTCGTACCACCACAGAGACTGATGTACCTTCAGCACAGCAATTCACTCTGGCCTCCAATCTCCACAGACTTCAGCATAATCAGCTTTACGTACTGTGAATGAAGTCATTGCTTTTTACCTTTAAGTCAGGTTATGTGTGAACATGATTGAGGAATCACAGCTTTAGGAAATACTGTTGCATAAGGGAGAAGCTATAAGTATTCATACTATCTTTTCTCACTTTCTACTGCTATCAGCTATGAAGTTTCTATCTGAGCAAGTAGACTTGGTGAGCTTTTTCTTGAGTAAAGACTGTGAGACAGAAGATTTAATCCCTTTACTCCACGTGCCTCTGATTCAAAGAGGTACCTAGGAGCTGGAGTTTCAGTGGTGAGTTCTAAGAGAACGATTCCCTCACTTACCTACTAGATAGCCAATTTTTTCCAAAAAATGTACTCCAAAAAAACAGGAATTGATTTATCCACAATGCACAGGACATTGTGTAAAAATAATTAATGAGGTAAGAGTTAGCAAGCACTAGAGGGAGTCAAACTCTGCAGTCAACTTATGGTACCCCTACACCTATGTCTGTTCAAAAGGGGACTTCTCTGAGCTACAAATTGCTTTCCCCTCCATGTTCACTTAAATCTGAGATACCTGCTTCCCCTCAGCAATTCCTGTTTACTGCCTTAAGCAGTGAAGTTTGACATGTATCTCAGGTTTGATGCATTGATTTTTTTGAGTTAATGATCTACTTCCCAGCAGTGGCATGGCTAAACTCCCATGTTTCCAATGGAGAATTGAACTGTTCTAAGGACTTTTATAATAGAAGCAACAAAAGAAGAGATTTGAAAGGTTTCTCCTTTTCAATGAGCTTTGCAAAGAACACAAAAGAACTGGGCAATCCAATTTGGAAAAAGAAGATGCAGATAAAATGTACCTTACTTGGACCACGTCATGGTTTCCCCAAGAGGCCTCAAATTAAGCAGGAGTTGCCTTCTGGCTTTTCCAAAGGCAAGGGAGGAAGATAATGACTTGATGACTCAAAGACAGCCTTTCCACAGCAGTATTCAACAACGATTTAGGATGCTACATTTGTAATGCCACAAAGATAATTGCTGCTTATATTTAAGGTAAAAAAAATATATGGGAAATAATCTTCACACTTGAATTTCCAACTGTTCCACTATAAGAATACCATCAAAATTTTATTCTACCCATTAAATATTGTAGTTGATTATTTACTAAGAAATATCTAGACAACAAAATTCTAAGAAAAAATCTGGCACCAATCATAGTCAAATACTACATTTGTGCTTGTACCAGTATGGCTAAATGAAGGCTCACATGTCTGTCCTAGTGATGGGTGCTCCTTGTTGAGCAAAAGTACACAGGATGATTTTCAATTAGAAAATACAATGAGATTTACCTCCCTTCCAAAAAAGCTAATTATGTTGTTGTTATTCAGATAGGAGCACACAAAAGACATCATTATCCATTTCTAAGACATAAAAAGCTGGCCATTCCTCTGCTGATTTTCCCCCCTATCTTTTGGAAGCAAAAATGTCTATTTGCACTGCAGTTTTGGGGATGAAACAAAAATTGTCAGTATTATAAATATTTGTTTTAGATATCAGTTTGTTTGGGGATTTTTTTAGTTTCATTTAACATTAAAGGATTGTTAATAACATTCAGATAAGTGTAATACACATCTTAAAATACAGTACCATTTCCTCCAGGTTTGTTTTTTGCTATCCTGCTAATGTGACTCAGGTATAGTGAGTATAACTTAGGATTCCTGAGGAAAAGGCAAGTTTATAGATGACTGTGCAATATACGTAGAAGGATTAGAATGATAGTGTCTGGAATTGGACATTAACCTTTTCATATCATTGCAAACACTCTTCTTGCAACTGGATGTCTCTCAACCTAACTTCATCCTTCTTCTTCCTTTCTAGTCTCTCCATTTGCATCCCTTTCAAGCCTGGATAAGCAGATGAGGCTGTGCCTGTTTGACTGGGTACTGACTATTGCTTCTTACATTATAACTTCATCTTCCTTCAGGGATACTGAGCATATAACCGTGTTTTAGTGCTACTGTTTGGAGGAAAGCAAGACCAAAGTTTTTCTTTAAAAATCACTGAGTTTCTTCAGTCCCCTATTCTGGTGTCAGGCGAGCAAGCACTTTGAGAAAAGTGGATCTTATTTCACCAAGCAGCTATGAACTTGGTGAAATACAATTGCTTGCAGTCAGGGTCTTTATTTTCCTTTTTATGCTCAAAAAGACACTACCTGAGCTGAGGGCTAAGTGCTTATTGCAGGCATTTTAGATGTCACTAGTATTCAGAACTTGGTGTGTGAGGCAGTAAATATTACCATCTTTTTTCAGACTCCTCTCACATATATCGTCGAACAAGTTCACTCACAGCAATTTTAGATATGGTGAACAACACCAAGATAAACTTTATGTTAGCTCTGCAAAAGTTAACAATTCCTCCACTATCACTAAGGATCTATTCACAAAAGACCACAGTTGAAATGTAATTCTTTGCTGTCACTTGCATTACATTTATCCAGCTATTTATCTCCTGCATGAGTTTTCCTTTCCCAAGAGCAGACAGCTTGTAAGAAAGTATTTTAAATGAAAGTGATATACATTTAAATATAAGACTTTTCTGAGAAGTAATTTACCCTTCATTCTTTACTAACCATAGAATTCAATAGTTCTGAAATGCTGTACATAATGAATACTAACCTCACAGGGCTAAGCAATAATTGCCATTTTTCTGTCTTAAAGATTGCAGCTATTATTTATTTATAGCATAATAAACCCAAGTTGTCATTCACACCATGACCATGACCACAAGCCACCTTTATTCACCAGTATAAAAGAAAACTCCTCAAGGGATAGATTTCTATATGCTAATTACATGAAAGATATTAAAGGAACCATTTCTCATAATACCAAAATACTGAGGATGATGAGGCAAATGCCATGGAGGAAAACAGAAGAAACTCAGCTCACTTCAGTGGGCTCTTTCTCAGATATTACTGTGATTCATATGCACTCTGAAAAAGGAATGCTACTCTTCATATAACTGTCCTGGTCAACTTTCAGCATCTTTCAGTGCCTTTTCAGCAGCTTCATTCCTGTCTCTGCCTTACTTGAAGAACTGGAAAAATAGCACAGATCCATCCCTGCAGGAGGTGATAACTCCTGGTGCTGCAGCTCACTTCCAGGATACACAGCAGTGGAGCAAGAGCTCTTGTTCCTCTGGGAAATAATAAAATCAACCACTTAAAATCTGTTGTTCATAAGCCATCCCCTTGCCAGCTCCAAAAAAACCACAAACACGAACATGCATTGCTAGAGGTAACTGAGTTTTGTCATGTATTATCAGAGTTCTCACCCTGGGAAAAATAAGGTGATTGCTTTCTTTAAATATGTGTGTGCATCCATGTGTATTTTAACATATCTATGCACAATAAAAGTAGGGAGTTGCTATCTCAAGGAGAAGTAATCAGTGGAAGCTATGTATCAGTGAAGACATTTTGATGAAAAACTCAAAGAAAAAAAAATCAACAAAGTAAAAACAATCTCAGATTCTGTACAGAGACTCCACATGCAATTTAAAAGCATTCTGAGGGGCTTTAGTACATTTTCTGAACTTCAGTGGTCTATATATTATGACTATTTCATTGTTCAAATAAAGATAATTGAAAGAAGCAGGCCAAAAGTAAATTTTTAATGCTAATAGATCTTTGATTCATATCCAACGAAATTTTTACGTTTTTATATGAATATATGTATTTTACATCCATTATTGCTTAGACTATAAGAATTTAATGTTAAATATATTAACTTTGGATGTTAAAATTTTACTATGCTGTTCCTAATGCTGCAAGTTATTTAAACACTGAGCTCATAATTAAGTAAAGAAATACGTAAATAATCTTTAAAACTTACAACTTCTAGCCGGATTTTCATCAGCACTAAGCTGAATTTCCAGCTGGATCCAAAAATATCCAATATTTTATGAAACTACTCTATGTCTGAGGTTTAGGCACATGGGTATATTTTCTTAAGTAAAATTGATATTAATTTACATTGATGAAATAATCTTGCTTAGGAAAGCATTTATTCATCCCACAGAGCATAAGACCTTTTCTTAGTATTTACTTAGACACTTGACAGGAAGCTCACGCATCTCCTGAAGTAAGCAGGTGATTTATGTCGGCTAATTAACTTCCAAACTGAAGGACAAGAGTCCCTTTCTCCTTTAGGAAATTTTGATGGAAGAAAGATTCTCAATGGAAAATATCTGCCTGGAAAAGATTTGGCTGAATCTCCTGGAGCAAACAGAAGAAGCAATGAAATCCATTGCTGAACAAATGGTAGGTTTCTCTAAATTTGTTCTTCCAAGCTGAATTTAAATGTCCATATCAGTGCATGGAGTATTCAGCACTCCTAATTACATCATCCACCCACTGATGCTGTAGCTTCTGACTGGCTTCAGATCCCCTGTCTCTGCACATTCACTGAAGTCCAACTCCCCAGAAGGTTTATTCTCCTTATAGTCATTTATGTAAGAGCCTTTGAGGTGATCCAAGAAAATGCCATTCTTTTAATCTTCAATGCCCTCAATACTCTGAACTGTTCAATGTAGGGTGATGGCAATGAGTGGATTTTGGCTTCCTCCTTATCATTCCTGCTCTGAAAATGTGGGACCCCATAATGGGGCAGGTAAAAACATCACTATTCTTTTCAGATGGCTTTTTAAAGACTTATAGATTATTCTGTTGTATTTCCATTTTAACCGTAGATGTATTTTCTTAAAAACACATACAGCTAATTTGCAACACTAAGGTCACAGACAAAATTTGATTATTAAACTACAAATTCAAAGCATTTTGTCCTTCTGCAGCCTACAGGACAATGTGACCTTCAAGAATATGTGAATAGGAGAAAAGTTTTCTCCTTAGCATATGCACTTTTAGTCACAATAAGCAGCCTACACATGATAATATTCCAAGTTCTGACAAATGATAAAAGGGCTGATTATTCCTCTTTCTCTTTCTTCTTTTCTTACTGATTTGGTAATGGTAACTATTCAAACGTCTTTGCATGCTTCATTGTCATCATTTTTAGCTTTTCCCTCTCCTCTTCTTTTGGATAAGACTGTCCTAATTATCTAGTGATGATGATACATGTTCTGAGTCTGAAAAGAGAGAGATCTGAGAGCTAAATAAATCAAGCTGCCTCTAACTGTGACTAGTATTGACATGGGTTGTGAATCACATATTTTGCTTCAACAACCAGCACTGGGTTTCACCTCAGGCTTTCTTTAGGGTGATCCTCTTACAATTTGAAACCACCATGCAGTGGCCAGCAGTACACACAATCATTTCAATATCAGAATATGGTTTAAAATAATTTTGCCCAGACTGCTTCCTTTTTATTAAAAAACCCTAAAAAATTTATTCCTTCATTACTTGGCAAATCTGTGTTATTTTATTTGATTCTGCCTAGTAGCTGGGCCCAACAAAGTCATTTGAAGGATCATAGGGGAATATTAAGGACAGATGCTTTTATTTACATCAGGCAGGGGGTGAAGGTGTAAGTAAAATCAAAATTAAAAAATTTAAAATTTCCCAAATCTGTAAGATAAGTTCATTGATGTACATTTAGTGACCAATGGGTCTGAAATTCAAAAACACATCTGGGAGAACTCACTTTGTTCATGCTTGGCAAATGTCCTGGATAACAA
The DNA here is from genome assembly GCF_037042795.1 of Molothrus aeneus. Taxonomy (NCBI): domain Eukaryota; kingdom Metazoa; phylum Chordata; class Aves; order Passeriformes; family Icteridae; genus Molothrus; species Molothrus aeneus. Next base: position 73,461,871 of record NC_089646.1, read on the forward strand.
CATTTGTTAAAATAGGAATATGAGTGTAAGTACTGCGGGTGAATTGAACACAAAAACATCTGAGCAGGTATTTACCTTTACCTGACAGATCACACTGTAATTACAAAGAGGTTTCTGAAATGATGAAATGATGTTAGAAAGATAGATAGATAAATAGATAGGTAGATAGATAGATAGGTAGATAGATAGATAGATAGATAGATAGATAGATAGATAGATAGATAGATAGACAGACAGACGGATAGATGTATGTATGTGTCTGTGTGTGTGTGTGAACAGAACGGAGATTGTAATGAAGGGAAGGAACTCTAGACTGAAAAAAAAAAAGCAGCAGTCAGCCTCTGGTTTGACAGTGGTGGTAGTCATCCCATCATATCTCTGCCTAGGACTGATGGTGCAGCCTCCTCGAGGTCACCAGGAGCAGCCTGCACTAGCCAGGGCAGCAGTGAGTCTGAGTGGAGACCTTACCACTTTCTACACAGCTCCCCCACAAGGGGAAGAGGAGGGGCAGGCAACAGCCCCCTCTCTTGTGAGCAATGACAAGACTCAAGGGAATGACTTGAAGTTGTGTCAGTTGTGTCGGGGAGGTTTAGGTTGGATATTAGAAAAAGGTTCTTCAGCCAGAGGGCACTGGAAACAGGCTCCCCAGGGAACTGGTCACAGCACCAACCCTGACAGAGTTCAAGAAGTATTTGGGCAATGCTCTCAGGCACATGTTTTTACTCTTGAGATATCCTGTGCAGAGCCAGGAGTGATGAGCCCTTGTGAGTCTTTTCCAACTCAGTATTTTTTATACATACATATGTATGTGGAGACCATAGGGTGCAGCAAGCAGGGAACCAACATGTGGAGGCATGTGTGTTGGCATTCCTGAGATGATTCCTTGCCAGCATGTGCATCACTAGACAATAGGAAGCAGCAGAAGTACATGCAGAGCTGGGACATCCAAATGTCTCACAAGAGGGCTGTGCAGACAGGGAATCTCCTCTCTCCACGCATAAAGGGAGTGGGCTCGTGACACACAGGGCCTGGAGACAGGCAGGGAACATGAGTTAAATTGTGTGCATGGACATGTAGTATATATTGATATTTGTTATAATTAATCTTAATGTTCCAAAATATGCTCCCAAGTCTTTAACTCTATATTAGCATTTAGTTATTATCTAGTATCATGGGTCTACTGATGTGGTACTGATGCGGTTCCTGCATGTAATTCACTTATTGCTGGTTAATTACATATTGTTAATAAATCAGTAAACTGCTTCAGTCCTAATTTGGCTTTCATTACATCAGCAGAGCTGCTTTCCCACAAAATACACATGAACTTCCTTATTTTTTAGATTATTGATAACTAGTGAAATCCTTCTCTATGGTTGTGAGGGCAAGTATTTCAATTAGGTACAGTTCAAATTAAGCTGGCTTGCATAATTTCTCCCCTTTGACCAAGTGAAGAGGGGTCAAAACAGAAAACAAAACTGATGGGAGTCCTACAAAACACAGACCTCCAAGGAAAGATTGAATAAAACAGACTATGTAAATGAAAGAGGAGAAGACTAATAGAGAGAATGATAATATTTTCAAATATATCAGAGCAGCTATGAAGAAGCAAATGATTGAATTGCTGGTGTTGTGGCCAAGTAAGAATTTAAGTAGACAACAGGAAGTCCCAGATCAGATATTAGAGAAAAATCTCTTTGGGTTTCTTCTTCCCTTCTAAAAACAAAACATTGGAATGGATTCCTGCAGAATCCATTCTTGTAGTTTCTCTCTCTTTGAATGCCTGGAAGAATAGGCCTCATAACAGGAGGATAATTACATAACCTTCAAATGTCCCATCCTTCTCCATGATTTTATGCTAGTACATAACAACAGGTTGCATCATAAGACGCAGAGTCTAAATTTAGACCCACAAGCAGGTGGAACGAGATTATGTTCTGAACTCAAGCTATGATATGTGCAGTGGGGAAGGCAGAAGACTAAAAGGTGGGGTTACATTAAGGATGACCTGAAAAGCTCTCAGCTTTCTCCTCCTGTGGCACAGAGGTCATCTCTAACCACAGGTAAAATGCAAGGCTTCCTGAATTGTAGTCACTGACTAAAACATTACAGTTTCTGCCTTCCTTCCTGGCTTACTAAGCTTCTTGTTATTTTCCTCTTCTGTAGGTTCCCATCCCATAGCATAAGCAGATTCAGCAATATCTCAGCAGCCCAGGTGCTCTGGCTGACATTGGTAACACAAGCCCACCTTTCTGAGCAATTTAATCAAAATAACTGCACTGTGATTGTCAATGGCTGAGGCAGTAGCAAATGTTTTATTCTGTTGACTCTTCTCTGAGACAGGGACATTTTGAGTGGACGACTTGGTGCACTAAAATTTTACTGCTCCTGTCCTGAGGTGAGCAGAAAAAATTAGCCCCACTTATTCATCAAAAATCCTGATACTAGACTTCTCAATGTTGTGAGCAACTACATAGTCTTTATCTTCTGTTTACTCAGTCCAAGGCTTAGTTTTGAGATCAGTGGGCACTCTATATAAACCAGTTGGTAACTTTTTTTATGTCCTGTGAAGCAGGGCTGATATCACTTACTCTTCAGTGATCAGACTGCATACCATGCTCTAAATGACACAGACATTATAATGTTACCATGCTCTCAAACAGAAATAGAAGCAGATAAGAAACTGTACTTAATTTGGTATTTTTAAAGATTGAGTGGAAGACATCCCCGCTGAGCATAGGAGGGGATAGGTAATTTATATATTTCTTTCCTACAGGGCTCTACAATTTATGTTTCCTGAGAGCAAGAAAGTTCTGGGATTCATAGTTTTCTATTCTCACTCTAAAAAGGGGAGTTCATCTGTTAACAAAAGAAAAAAAACCTATTTGCCTTCTCCTTGCCTCACCTTTATCTCTGTCTTCCTTCCACCTTGGAAATTCTTTATTCCCCCTAACAGCCTCAAATTATTATTTTAACTTTAGTACCTGGTTTTCATCTCTGTCTGTACTGGCGTCCAAGCTTTATCTTTCTATGTATGTTTACTACTGTGTTTTTCTGTCTCTCCCTTACCGGGTATTTGATCACCACCTTTACTTTCCTGCAACTTTCTTTCCCCAATCTGCTTTGCTCTTCTGTCCAGTAGAAAGTTCCTCTGAGACTGAAAGTGATGGAGATTCATTGATTTCAATGTAGTTGTTCAAAACTAGAATGGTAAAGGCAAGGCACAGATCTGTTTCAATTGAGATCTTTTTGAGTACAAGGTGAAAGCACACACAGGGTAGGAACAAACTTAGAGAAAATTCATTGAGAAAAGTTAAACCTCTAATCATGCCTAAACTGTAATTTTTTTTTCTTTTTTTATTTTTGAGTCAGGGTAGATTTTCTTAAGATAAAAACATGGCCATGTCTAATTTAACAGCACATCTCTAGCTCAGAACATTTGATTCTTAAAACATTTCAAATAAAAGGACAGAATTTGATCTTTAAATTAACAATACCAAAAAAATGAGAGATCATTCCCTATAATGCTACTGCCTTTTCATGCCTCTTTTCTATAGGATTGAAACATTGCAATGGATATATACCCAAATTCACTTAAATCTCTATCTAGGTAGGAAAATTGCAGGTAAATGCTCACAAGTAGTTCAACTGAAAGTTCTAAAGATAAACATCTAATAACTGTAATAATACTTGTCCAGCCTATGTGAAACACCACTTACTATGGGGTTTTTGTGTCCCTGATGAGGAATGATTTACCTCAGCAGAGATATCAAGACCAGGTAATAGCAGTGCATGACTCCAGAATTGAAATGGGTAAAGGCAACTTCAGATTTCTATGACATTATAAAGGACCTGACTAATTTCAACAGGTCCATGCAATGTGCACTCATCCACTTATGCTATGTCTGTCAGTGACGTTATCTTTCTGAGGGTAGTAGTACTTGTGGTCATCAGTCATTAGTGATTCATTTTTCCCATCTCACTAGATGTAGTTTGTATTTTATAGCTGTTCTCTGTCACCTACAATAAATTATTTCCTCTATCTACTACTGACTTAGGATTGTTGGATGTGTCCAGGTCTAATTTCATTAAGGCATATCTTGTGCTGGCATGCAGGAGGAAAGAGGTCTAATAATATTAGCTAAAAAACTTACATCGGGTTCTTTTTGCTAATGCTGTCTGGCATCTGTGAAGGCAAATCCAGCTGACATCCACAATGTTAATCTTATTAATTTTTTTCAAAACATATCTGAGAAGGAAATGCACATTGCAGAGTCATTGCCTTCTTTTTGTACACAAAAAAAAAACCCAATCATTTTTATCCCTGTCTGATTAGATAAAAAATTCTTATTTTCAACTCTGCTTTTTATTGCACAGGAAATTTTTAACATTTACACTCACATACTGAGAATCAATTTATGGATAAGAGTAAAAATAGTAAGCAAGGTCCACAAACTTTGATTCACTAAAGATTTCTTTGATGGGAGCAGGAAGGAAAGAGAAGGTGAAAAGCTATCTGACACCCTTATCACCAACATGCAAACTATAGATCCCAAGAGCCTCCACTGAAATGTTGACTTAATGACCAAATCAACTACGCTCCACAAACAACCCAATTTACAGCATTGTCAGGTCTCTAAATCCAGATTCCTATCACTTCTGCTAGCTATGTTTGAAGATAGCCTTAAGTCATCTGTAAAATGTATGGAATTTTATTGTCTTAGGCTAATATGAGTCTCTTGGTGAGATAGGTAGACCCTTTGGCTTTAAAATGTGTATCTCACAAGTATATCACAGGCATGGCTCTCAACACTTCCCTATGAAGCCTGATACTCAATCATGGACAAGAAATTTCTAAAGCAGGGTGAATGGATCGATGTGCTGGCTTTCATCTGGTATTTGCCTTCTGAGAACCTTCTCTATTTCCTTGGGGGTATGTACACAGAGTAAAACTACTTCTGTGGTGCAGCACTTATAAAAGCTATTTCTTTTTGTAGAAGATTGCAGAAAGAAAAGTAGAAAGGCATCTAATTATATTTTAAACAGTTGGTGACGTATTTTTCTGTACTCTACTTAAATCGTGTGCACTTTCATTCTTCAAATACGAAAAAAAAATCACCTTGAATGTGTACAGCTATTCAGGTATCTTCTATAATGGATTTTCAGTTTTATTATTAGTGAAGGTCATACAAGAGTTTTGCTTTACCCAGTTGACTTCTCAAATATTGAAGGTTAGAATTTTCCCATCTAAGAAGTTCAAGAACAGCACACCAGGACCAAAGAATACTCTAGCCTCATTAATTAATCAAGTCATGTCACAGCAAATCTTGTTAATCCATCCTCAGAGGAAACTCAAGTGATGTTTCAATTCTCTATGCAAGAATAGACAGAATAGTGAATAGTGATAGTGTTATACAATTACAGAAAGATGGGCAGCACTTGAAGATCCCAGAAGCTAAACTATTTTTCCCCCCAACACCAAGTAAAAGACATTTTAGATGTGATTTTTTTTTTCAAATTAACATATTTAATGGACATAGCAGGATTATATTTTCATGCTAAATATAGTATGGTGTAAATAAATTTTGGAAATCCCATTACTTTATAAAACCAGCCTATTTTGACGTCTTTTATCTATTTGAAGTCACAACAGAAAAATGCAGGTGTTCACAGTGTTCTAGGAGAGCAACAATTACTGGGTATGCAAAAACAGCTGTTACATTACTTTTTCTTGGCTAGTATCAGCATTTATTCTCTAGCCCTGAAAAGAATCAAATTGCTTACTCCAATTATCAGTAGTATTTTGGGTTTTTTTACAGGATAAACCAAACATGTAAAGTCTGAGATTTACAAACAATGCTCTTCATTTAGTCTGATTGAGTATCTGACCTTTGTCTTGACAGTTAATGAACACCCTTGTCCTAATACCACCAAAAATCTGAGCTGTACATAACAGATGAAGAGCCTCTCAGAAGTCAGTCTGATACTTTATGTTCAACACATTTGAATAAATAGCTGAGCTTAAATCAGCGATTCTTGCAAAAATTTTTGTATGTACATTACAGATGCTACCTGTATGAAAGTAGGAATACTCCACATTTAACTTAATAGAACTTAAGGAGGGTACAGCTGAAGCAACAGTTCTCCCACTGGGTCAATTCCCAGGAAAAAGTTTCACTTTTTCTAGCAAAACTAGCTGTTAATATTTAAAGATAAAGGAATACATTTATTTGGATTTTTAGACCAAGAAAAATCATTGTAGTGTTCATAAAATCATTGCCCTGCTTACATCCCAAGGTCTCTGTCCAGATGTAGATGTTCTTTCCCAACTTTGCCTGAGGCTCTTCTGATAGCTCTAACAATTACATGTGAAATTACCCCTCAGATGGAAGAACCAGGCATCTGCAGCATGGGTCTGATCCAAAGATCTGTGAAAGCAATGGAAAAACTCCAAGCAGTGCAATCACTTGTGGATCAGATCCCTGAATTGTTAGTGATGAAGCACTGTATAAAATGTCAGCCCCAATTAATCTATGGCAAAATTCCCACTCTGTAGGGTCAGGACTGAAACTGTACATTTTTTCTCAGTTATCTATACTCCATTGATCCCAGTTGCTTTCCAGCTTAATGCATTTAAAAAGGTGAAGGTTATTTTCAAAATTAGTCATCCTTTTCCCATTAATCCCAATGTTTCTACAACTGCTGTTGTATAAAATTATTTCCTCTTTCTTTTTAATTTTAGTTACTTTTACGTCCTCCTAAGGAACAACCGTCAATAAAAATGTGTATTTATATTTGCAGTTGCGCTCTTCTCTTAAGTTTGCATCCCTTTTTGATTTAAGTTGCACTACTATTCATGGAACTAAATTATGCATTCATAATTTGAGCTCCAGGATTTCCAACCACAGATTTTTAATGCAATGTGAATATTTATATCACAAGCATGTGCGTACTACTTTAATCAGAGATCAGGAAAATACACTTTGGGATTTATAACTAGTGTCTTATACCATTCCAGATGAAGGATCCTGTGGGCCAGGTCTTCAGATGATATCTGGGGACATGGCTTCAGTGATTTCATTCAGCTCATGGATCTCTTTCTATCTTTCCTTATACAATTCTTTATGAGCTCTGTATGGAATTAAAGCATGGAGAAAAAAACCAAAACAATAGCTCAAACTGAATACATATGAAAAGATTTTGATGCTTTGTATTTAGTGAAGTAAGCTAAATTTACTCCAGATATTCCCACTTCTGATCTATACTTAGCATATTATTTACACTTAAGTGCCGTACCTGCTCCTGTTTAGGATAAAATCTCTGTCATGACTAGTTAACTAGTTTATCAGGCACTCCATTTTTTTTTTTTTTTCCACACAGTTACCTTCTTTCTAAGTGTCCATTAACAGGTTCACAAGTTAAATGTAGAGTCTTTTCTCAGGTTCACTGACTGACTCATCTTCCTCTGCCAGGTTATGACCCTTGCAGTCGCCATCAAAGCCTCACTCTGGAGATTTCACACAGATATCTTGAGAATTGAAAACTGCAAAGATCTGTTCTGTAGCTGTGGCTGGAACAGGAACACTTCCCATGTGATTAAAAATAAGCAAACCAGGATGAGCTGATGCCAGACTGAAGAATGGTCTCCCTGTGACCACCCTCCTGACTACATTTTATTATGACACATATACTTTTCTTTTACAGATAGCCATGCCACCACTCTCCAGCATCTTCTCTGTTAATTGCAGTTAAGTAAACAGGCCTGAAATTGCTACTAATCTTTTCATCAAAACTTTTCTGCATCAGTACATTGACGATAATAATTTTGCACTGCACTTACATGCCAGCTTCCAAAGACTTCCTATAAACCTGCCCTCAGACTCAGATAGATTTCCTCTTGCCAGAGGCTTGAAGAAAGCTGAGAGAGATCTGGACCATTCCACCTGAATTTACAGTTGAGGAGGTTGTATGACAGATTTGTTTTTAATCCAATCTCCACTGCCTTCAACCACGCTCTTTCCTATCTCTGAACTTATTTCTCAAAGCTCAATGCACACATAAAATATAAAATATTTTATATATAAATAAATATATTTGATAAAATATAAAAATTCTCTTTGTTTACAGGTTAATATAAAAATAAAAAACCCCTATAGGTGACAGGGGACTTACAGCCTGTACCACATTATATACACTTATGTTGCTTGCAAATTTCCCAGTTGCTGTTTTCTATTCTAAAATTTTGAGGAAAGATCCAATCTTAGAAGCCATAACATAGGTTTACACCGTCATTTATCAGCAGCCACATACTGGAATGGTCTTAGAAATTCTCTTAAGTACCACTTGTCCATGGCATTCAGCTGTACTGACACTCAGCATAGGTTTGTATAAATTTATGAAATCATGACTAAAGGTGCATTCCTTATCAGTGAATGCTTTTAAGATAGACCCAATTTTCCCTACTATACATCAGTATTATGAAGATTGCAGAATGACCATTAGGAACATAAAAATTTGAGGGACCATAAAGTCCTTATAAGAAACATAAACAATCTAAAATATTTGTATGATTTTGAGTACCTATTTTAAAAATATTTCTCATCCCTTCAAGCAGCAATATTGGATGGGAATTCAGAGGATCAGTGAATTCTATTTTTGGAAAATTATTAGTAAGAGAATTGAAGTAATGTGCAGATAAACATAGAAAAAAATGAATAATAGAATACCCAAGCCATTGCTAACCAATCATCACAGAGTAGTATTTTTTAATTAGTAATATCTAAAAAGAAATCTAATGTTTCACAGAAAAAAAGATAATTCATTGAGGAAATGGTAGCTCATCACAACACTCCCCACATTTGGATTTACTTTTCTTCCCTTGCACATAGCTGTTAAGTTTATGTACTGGTGCTAACTATAAACTACAAAAACAGGAAAACATAAAGAAGTTATTTCCACATCATTTACAGTCTGCTGGTTTATTGATTTGCTCTACATCCTGTACATCTCACATTTCACTTGAACCATTTGTTTTAGATTTTAAAAGAAAAGCTTTCCAAACAAATTAACTTTACTAAGGCTTTAACATGTCATTGGCTAGTCAGTATTATATTAATCTCTGTAATGCTAATGTTTACAAAGCACGAGTATGGGGCCAAATCTTGATTGCCCTCTTCACACCATCAGTTACACTGATTTTAATGACACCATTAACATTAGTACAGCTAGCAAGATCTGGTTTCTTACAGCTGTCAGCATGTCTTTCCAAATAAAAGTCTTGTAATTCTTCCGTTTATAAAAGCTGAGATTTTATAAACTGCAGTCACAGTGTTTAGCTTATGTCCTTCTTTCACTGAGCCAGGCATTTTGAGAGATTCATAAATTTCTTATTATGCACATTTTAAGTGTTAGGAGTTTAATCAGAGTGTTCTAGAAAAACAGTAGGCATTTTTCTTGTCTGAGCAAGCTCACATCTCAAGAGTCATATTCTTTTAATCTGATTTTACTTTTACATGTGTCAAATTAGTCATTTCATCAACAGTTACACAGCAGACCACTGTCAGGTATAGATGCCAGGAAATCACACAGTGCTTTTCATTTGGGGACTTGCCTTGCAGGCTTGCTGTGTTCATCCTTCCTGGTGCTGTGCAGTGAAATACGTATATACACAACTTGGGGTTTAATTTAATGTTCATTCTTTACTCCATAGCAGCATGCAGAACTAACTACTCTGAGAGAGCCTGAGATAGAAGAGAACTGTCACTGCCCCAAATCAGGAAAAAATTAATGGGATGAAAAAAGAATCTGCTGCTTAATATGTCTGTGGATCAGAACGTGTTGTCCACTGCAGAAAACAGAGATTCAGATCTGTCTCCTCCTTTCCTATCTTTGCCTGATATGGGGATAAAAAGAGAATGTCACAATGCAAACTGTGTGTGTAAAAATTGTTATGCTTCCAGTTGCTAATGCCACAATGAAACAGCAGCTTCTGCTCTGAGTTCTAGAACCTCAAACCTATAAGTGTGCATCAAATGGCAATATTAGTTACCCTCCTCTGAGGCAGAATTAGGGCCTCTTGTGACAAGCTTCTTCTTGTGAAATACAATGACCAGGTGAACTTATGTTCCCTATGGCAGGGTTTCCAAAAGAAGCAAAATTAAAACATTTTTTTCTTGATTCAAGTGTTAGCTACCTTTCCTACTATATATGATTTCACCCAGCTTTCTCTCTGCTCAAAAGGAAATTTGGTATTTTTTGAGAGTAAAAAGTGACATTACTTTGATATGTTTTTCTTGGCAAGTATAAAAATAACCCTTTAACAATATTAGAAGTATCATTGTGAAGAAAATGTAACAAATGCTCTCTAAAAGACATTTGTGCAGTTCATAATAAATATGAGACCAAAAGTAATTATGTTAGATACACAGTGAAACATTTTAGAGCAATATTTTTAGCATTTTTCACCTACATTTATATTATAATACTATTACTTCTACATTATACAGAAAGAAAGGTCAGAATATGTGCTTACATTCTTCATTAAATGCCCATATGTATTATAGAAAAATGGCTTTTCAAAAATATTTTTAAGGTTTAGAGTAAAGGAGAAATGTCACAAGGAAACATTCCCAGATGCCAGCAGTCATTGCAGCAAGATTTGCTGAACTTAATTACCTAAAATTCAGCACTGGTTTGCTGAAAGATGTGTTGTATTGGAACACAGTTAATTAGCACAGAAAAGCTCAAGGGTCTTCACACCAATTTATATCACATGGGTAATGAAAAACACAGGAATAAAAGACTTAGGTTACTGTCTACACTCCTGTGCAATCACAGACAATTAACTCATAGATTCTTAACCTAAACTGCAGTGAGTACTTCCTTTCAATTTATTGGTGAATCACTGGCACTTTCTCTTCAGATACGATTTTCAAGGTATATTTGCACCCTTTCAATCTTCTGAGGGGTCTCTACATTCATTGAGTAACTTTAGTCATGGACTGTTTATATACATTTGCTTTTAAGTCACTGCTGCCCTTTAAGCTTCAAAAGCTCTTTTCTTTCTAGTGCTTTTCTCTCAGTGCACAGAAATAAATCATATTCCCTGTCAGTTTTTTGTTGTCTGTGATAAACAAGCAAGGTTCTTTTAAGTCTGTCCCAAGGGATGGCCATTCCATTCTCTTCTCATTTTAGTGGACACTTTCTTCATCAATTCTAGTCTGAAACTGTTATCTCTTGAAGGGAGGTGGACAGAATTTTAAACAATCTTACAGAGATCTGATCAGTGCTTTGTACAACACATTCAAAACTCTCCTTTCTCTGCAGAAATGCCTCTCCAAAATGCCTATGAACTGTGTTCACCTTTAGGATATCACATGGATAACTGGAAAACATTCAAATATTGACTACCAAGCATTGCAGTTTCCTCTCTCCTTCATTTCAACCCTGTTAAGTGCTATGGTATAACAGATGTTCTTTTCATTAGTCCCTGAATGGATGACTGTACTTTGAATGATTACTTTTTTGCCATTTTTATCACTTCATTTCTCAAAGTTCTACACCTCCTTGCAATATTCCAGTTCTACCTTTATGTTTACAATGGTTTTCAGGTTTTGCTATGAGCAAATTTTGTTAGCACATGTCTACCTTATTTTCAGTCTGAGAGTACTATCCCTGGCTTGTGTGAGGTTTTAAGATTTTAATTCCTCACTATAGATATGTTTTCATTTGCTATTTCTCCTTTTGCAGAATAATTTACTCTGTTTCAACTTTAAGAACATTAATTGCACTTTAATTTGTCCATGTATTTTTTACCTATTGCCTTTTTTTTTGTTCCTCTGTTCATCATAACTTACACAACTGAAGAAGAGGTTTAATTTAGTTCTGAGTCATAAAGCTGTTTCCTTGACTGCAATTTCACAGCAAGGTGGCCTTTTTCTCCTTCTCCTCAGTTTACGGTAATTTTGTATATAACCTTTTCATATTTCTTTAACTTTCTTTGGAAAAGGTAACCCAACATAACTGCATTATCTCTGACTTTAAAAACCAGCAGATGAGATCAGCATCTTGATGAGGGTCAGTACATGCATCTATTTATGCTGTAACAGTTTTGAAGACTCAATTAACCCTTGAGTTCACAGCAACACATATCCTTCAAGAAGGAAACTCTGCAACCCCACTAAGACAAGGACAGAAAGGGTCTGTGACAGAAGGAACCAGTGATCAAAATTGTAATTATCTAGGTAAACATGCTATCATAATTTCATGGCCTGTTGTGATGATAAGATGTAAACAGGTCCCCTTGGAAAGTAAAAGCATCAGAGCTCCTCATTGAGATTTGCTGAGGGTTTTGCAGGTTTTTTCATGCGTTTCCAAGCAAAAATCTAGAGCTGTTGCTTTCCGTTAAAAGGATTGCTTATGATCACCTGGGACTGCTTATTTTTTGAAAATTGTCGGTGTTAGCAGCAGGAAATGAAGGTGGAAAACTGCAGTGAGCAGAAGTACATGCACATGCAGGCAGGCACCGCACCCATGCCAAGGCTCAAGGAGCCATCCAGGATCAGGCTGCAATGCAGCCACACTCAAACACAGAAGTTTTGATCAAAACACGAATACAACAATGCAAATCACACAACTCAGCAAGGATCGCAGTGCTGGACCAGTATCTTAATGTGACAGACATCCCTTATATGGGCTTCAATTTGTCTGGAACTGAAAGATTAAGTTTGGGAAACTTTGAAGCTTCCCTTGACTTAAAGAGCTCTATCCTATTTATTAGGCAATAGGAATGCATTTTACAATTCCTGGAAAACATGCATGCATTTGCACAGGTCCTTCCCAATGTATTTTCCACCTCAGCTGATAGTTTGCTTCTTTGCAGATGAGATCATTGCTTCATGTGTGAGTCCAGCATCTTTTTTCCAGAGGTTAGTTTCTACCTTCTTCAAAAGTTATGGAACAAAACCAGGTTCTCTGGATGTGTCAATAAGGAAGGTTTATTCAGGAATGTAGAATGTCTAACACAGGGAATTTGCTTTACTAACAGTGAGATTCCTACTCCAGCTAACTCCAGGGTTACAATTCATCTGCCATGTTGAGAGCTGAGCTTTCCAGCCAATTTATATCAAAGTACATATGGTATTGATTTTGCCCAAATGGTTTATCCTGTCTCTGTGTTCTGGAAATTCATGCTGGTTCTCTCCCCCTGTTCCCAAACTAAGCCTTCAAAATAACCTCTCCTTTCATTCCACTTTCTGCTTCCCTTAAACTTTTGGGGGCATCAAGAGGAGAAGCTGCAATTTATAACTGGCATTCAGCCAGAGTGCTTTGCAAATGGCCCTTCTAGAGAGCTACAGAGTCTATGATGCTTCGGCATGGGATAGATCCTGGTGTGATCAGGGTTCGGTACCAGTGTGCATGTGTTCATGTTCTCCTGCCTCATAGTGGGTAGGATGAGGCATGGGAGACAGGAGAAAGGGCCTTAGTGAGAAATCCTTCTATCATAGGTAGTCCTCCTTTGGAGATTAAATAGATTTCTCCATCAGGTAGAGAGGATACCTGTGTGACTCTGCACTGCCTCTTTGCACATCTTCTAGCAGCATGGCTTCAGTGGCCACAGAAATCACAGTCTGGCAAATTGTCACAGCACCCTTCAAACCCCCTCCTATTGGGGCCTTGGCTCTGGCCCCATGATTTTATTTTTTTCTGTGAAGAACTTTACCACACCCTGCACATCATTAAGATATCAAAAGACACCAATTCCTATTGAACATGTTGTTCCTTTCCTATTCTTTATTTCAAGTACTGATTTGTTCCCAGTTTATCGTTGTTAATTATCACTCACCTTGGCAATGACTATTTCGGCTTGAAAATATTGTCTTGAAAAGATCAGTATGATACTCTGATTTAAGGGCCCTGTTAGCAACATTAGCATTACTAGTTTAGATGAGTAATACAAAAATCATCTTTAAGGAACTATATCTCTTCTGTCCTCTAATGGAAAGGCCAAATATTAAAGCAGAAGAATGTGTCAGAACAAATAGACTACCTTTTTGGAGATTTATTATGGTATATGTGTCTATGGACTATATTAATTCCATAAATGTTAGACATTAATGTTGATTTGTAATATCTGATGTGTCAGTAACTGGAATAAGGATTAAAATATAAAGAAAACAACAAATAATTTAATTATTGGAATTTTTACAGATACTTTCTTCACTTCCTGAAGTCTTGTGCCACTTTCCTTAACCAGAAGCAATGTTCTTCAAATGAAACTGAGCCAAAGGCTAACAAGAGGAACACTACATTTTCTCCTGATCAGGGAGAGAAAATGTGTATTTTAGCTTGTTATTCAATGGCAATATTTGGTTGTTTTGGTTCTTTTCTTAGTACAAAGATCTTGTAACATAAAAATTCTCAAAAATAGGATGTAATACTTACTCTGCTGAAGCAACCATAACACAGCTATTGTTTCTACATCTTCTCTATTATGGACATTTTTTGGCTCACAGTCTTGTCTCTCTAGTTTCCTTATTAATTCTTTCCACCCACTGCTTGTCTTTGAGGACAGAGCCTGGGGGCAGAGAAGACATTGATCAGACCGAGAATCCCACGACCTTGTACTTGCAGCCTGTTGTGCCAAAGCCACGGAGCTCTTTGTGGAGAGTTCATTCACTTCCATACCATTTCGTTCACTCTTCTATTGGGCCAGTACCCCATTTTCAAATTATGCAAGAATAAATCCTCTGCTTGCCCCTTTGTCACTATCCCACCTCTTTGTCAATTTACTCCTTCCACTGTGAGCAGCCTTAGAAGACTAATATATACCCAAAAGCCTGTTCTGATTAATACTGACTTAGCGTACCTTTTTTTTCCACGGAAGACAAATTACACTATCTTTTCTGTTTTTTTGAGAAAGGTGCATGCAAAACTTTGCAAAATATAACATGCAACATGTTAATAAGGCAGTTTTTAAATTTTTGATAATTGCATACCACAGAAAGTGAAACAGATGAATGCTTTCAATATTCAGGAAGACTTCTCAATTCAGCACTAAACTGTATCTATTGTTTACAGGTTATCACAATCTTTTCTTTAAGAGTTCCACAGCACAGAAGCAATGTCTGTGGGTGAGACAACAGTGAATTTACTGAGTGAATATACTGCACAGCTTGTGACTTAAGTAATTTCATAATGATGGCAAAATTAGAGAAGCAGTTCTTTTGACATCCGTAGCACTGAAATCTTCCAAATAGCACAGTGTATTCTCTTATTTTTTTCTCCTATTCAAACAACCTGTAAACTTCTGCAAACATAGCAGAAGGAAGGCTTTCTTATAAAGATGAAACTAGTTTCCCTCCTGAGCTTATATCCAGCAGGCTTTTTTTTTTTTTTTTAATTTACTGGAAGAACCAGTGTATGATTGAAATGGGAGGAACAGGTGAAAACTGCAATACTTTTTCCTATGATTATAAGAGTTATCAGATGGAAACTGTACTCACAACAGTCTTTCGCAGTAAGAAGGAATAAGCAGCAGCTTTCTTCTGTGCACAAAATTCCGGATGAAAAGTATTACTTTGTCACACCATCACTCTTCTTCCCATATACTCCATATTTTTAAGAGAGTCTGAAGCAGGTGTCCACACTGCTTGAAAGGCAAGGGTCATTTTTAGTGTAATTTAGAGATACTTGAACTGTTTTCATCTAATCTTTTACAAATAGTGTTAGATCATTAATTTTTAAAAGGTAAAAAATATAGGAATAATTAAATTTAAGCACATTCTGGGACCATGCACCAAAAAATCCTTGCTCCCCACCCTGCCCTGCCCATTTCTCCCAAGCTGCATGGAAGTCACCTCTCAGATTAGGCAATAACTCAGTTATAGTAAATTTATTGATGCTCATATCAGTCTTTCAAGTTCAGTCCTCTCTTGTTTTACAGCAAAGTCTTTTACACTGTAAAATTATATTATATTTCAGAACAAAATCTTTATATCTATTTCTGAAAACTTTTTTATAGAAATAGAAACAGCTGTCTTTCTTTTTTTTCTTTTCTTTTTTTTTTTTGTTATTTCAATTTTGCATCGTGTAGCTCTATGCCAAGGTAAGGAAGCAATCTATTCTGTGTGTTCTCAAATGCTATTCCCTACAGCTTTCTTGTGCACTCAGAATGGGGACTACAGCCCATAATAATATCACAAATTTTTAGCTGTGTGTAGTTTCCTCTTCTTTAAGGTGTGACTGACCCATGCTAGGGATTCGTGTAGGAGTGCCATGCTAATCCAGGCATTCAGACAACTAGAGACAGTGTTGTTTACAGCTATGGTCTTCAGAGAGTTTTCAGAAACAGAAATACACAGAACAGCACACTTTCTCATGCCAATTTGAACATATTTCTCAGTTAAGAATTCTGACTTAAGGGATAAAATTCAACATAATTACATTTTCTCAAATAAATTATGAAATGTGTTATAAAAAAAAAAATAATATAGCCTTTTGTAAACCCCCTCACACACACATATTTTCTTGACAAATAATTTTCCACACTTCTCCCTATCTCCCAGGAAAAATAAGCATTTTGCAGCCAGCTAAATGTATAAAATATTCACAGTTTCACTTTTATGTGTGATTTATTTTTTTGTATCTGCTATATCCCAGCCAATGATGACCTGGTTTAGACCTCAAAATTTTGTCCTCAAAACAACTCATAATGCATTATGTATTTTGTATAATTACCACTAAAACAAGTGTCACAAATGTTCTTATTTTCAATGACAATTTTTTTAGATTTTTTTTTTCTGGATTCTTTCTAAATTTTCCAGAGGAGCTGGAAACAATATATAAAGCTATTACCATCTGGACACCTTATACATAATCCATCAATGCATGATTTTAGCATGGCTGTTTCTAAGTAATTACATTGATTCTGCCAGTGGGAAAAAGAAACAAGAAAAAAAATTATTTTTAAACAACATAAGGGCGGTACCAGAGAATAATTTATCATCAAAGTAAACCTCCATAAAATATGGAAAGGAATTTCATTTAACAATGACTTGAATGCAAGAGAATCAAGGTTCAGTCTCAATATTTTACACTGTCTTTTGTAGGAACCTCAGAGGTGATCTGGCTTTCTCGACCTTCCTCTTTCACCTCAGTATTGTGAGACTGAATAGCTCAAAGACTGTGAGGCACTCAGGTACTACACAGAGAATGATGTGTAAGAGCATTGAGAAAGTATTCTTTACAGGACAAAGAATAAGAACCACACATCACTACAATTCACAAATCCTCAGTAATGTAATTATTTTTCAACCCAGAATTATTTGAGCAGAAGGAGTACGTGAGAAATACATATAAACTGGGCAAGAAAGCACATTGCCTTTAAAACCTACTCCTTGTCCTGAACTTTGGGTTCAGTATATGAGTGTAGATGTTTTTGGACTCAAACTTTCATTCTTGAGTAATGTTAGCAGGCTAAAAAGTCATTGAAACCTACTGTGAAAAGAGGAATTTTCCTTACCATTCTCTGTCTTTACTCTGCAAATTAAGCATTACTTCTCAATAAAAACTATCTGCCAACCAAATATCCAAGACTACTATTAGGACCAACTTAATTCTGTGCTATACATACATGAAATATCATGTAGTATTGGTATCCAAACTCCAGATCTTAGATTGCCTAATGAAAATGTTCTTGTTATATAAGTATAAAACTGCATATAACTTTCTTACCTAATGAAATACATAGATTGTTTAAAAACAACTTCAGTGTTGAAATTCTAGTATCAGTTTGGAGCAGATGTCACCATCTGGCTGCCTTCACAAGAGTCTCTATGAGACCATTTAAGTCTCCTGACTGGCTTCTACACAGAAAGTAATTAGAGTAAAGCACAAGGGATAGGATCCAACTGTGTTAAAATTAAGGTGTTTTCCTTCATTAAACTGAGAAAAGATGATAAAAAAAGGATGAACAAATGAGCAGACAATTTCAATTTGAGGAACACTTCATTTTCTTCCTCTTCACTAAATAGCAAAAAAAAAAATTAAAAAAAAGAAGATTTCTTTCCTTTGCCCAGTATCTGTTTCATTTTTTTTCTTTTTAATGAACTATTAATAACTATCATTCAGTCTCTGAATTTTTTTCTCTATTATCTTGTCAGTTGATGTCATATCCCTTTCAATTAATTAATTGATTCATTTATTAACTAACATTTCCTAGGATATAGGTCAGCTGATTTTCCACTTCCTTGATTATTTGGACTGTGCCGCTATGTAACAAGTATTGTAAAATGCCAACATATTCAGGCACTTTAATGATTAAGCTGACATAAAAATACCTAAATCCAAAAAGAAAATTAAACAATTGCAGCTACAGGTATAAATATATTTGTCTTGAAAAGCCAAAGGTCTCTTCAATTTTTCAATGAAGAAGGAATATTGAATTTCAATTTTTAAAAGAAATTAATTTAAGGCTTTGGACATAGATAGCATCACTATGACCATATATTAAATGAAAACTTAATATGGATTTTATAACCTGAGAATACTGTACACAGATACATATTAAATTACATGCAGACATTTCTAGAGACCCACCAAAACATACATACACAAAAATATTTATTTTCTTAAATATGTGTTTTGGGGTTTTTAATACAAATGTCTGAACAACCTTACATACTATTGATTCTCCTTAAAATCCATTAGAGTAAGGAAGTATCACCAGCTGTCTTGGTTAATTTCTTCCTCAGTAATATGTTTTATTATTTACCTTACTTTCCTCTAGAAAACAAGGTAGGAATTTTCACACTATCTTGTGCAAGGGTCCAGTATTTTAATTATGCAAGATGAATTTTCTAACTCATGATTTTCCTCAGAACAGCTCTGTCAGCTGTAATGGTGTTTCTGTGTTTCTTTACTTATTTATATGTTTTCTGATTATCAGATAAAATTTTCTCAATTTTTTCTTCACTTTAATACAAATGGAGGTGTAATGCATTTTTAACTTGCTGCTTTTTGTTTTTAATTCTTGGAAGCATTCTACCCACTTCTATAAAATTGCACCGTTTGCAGTTAATAATGCTAAACAAACTAGAAGACACAGTAATCATAAACTTCTGTAACTTTCTTAAAAATATAGGATTAATAAAGTGGTTTTTATTCAGGAGGATACAGAATTCTTGGGAAATAAATTCGTGAAGGTCCCCAAACCAAATGGTTTTGGTCTTTCACCTTCATTTGGAGCTTTCAGGAGTCTGTGCAAATCACCTATATCATGCTGGTTAGACTAATAAAGCAGCAGAAATTAACAGTATTTTCTGCCATTCACTAAAACTGCAGTGCAGCTGATGCATAATTGTGTATATGTACATGTACAGGACCAGTGACTTACAGATACTGTAAAATAAATACTTTTCAATATGTGTTCATCGTGTGTGAATGTGACATGTTTGAACACATTGCAGGCATATTTTTTCCTGGCTTGTTGTTGCAGTATCTCTAATTTTGAGTAAGAAGGCTGGAGAAGAAAATACAGACTGATTTTTTAAATTCTATTTTAACTTAACCCAGTTATCCAGTGTTTCATAATATTCTATTGATGTTCAGGCCTTTGATCACTGATCTGAGCACAATCAACAGTCACAAAGCAAAAACCAGAAGACAGGGATGGTAGAAATAGTTAACAGAACTGTTGCTGAAACATTAGTAATGGAATAGTTCAGGACAGAATATTAATGAAGTTTGGATGGTGGTGTCAGAAGAATTATACATCATTGGACAAACACAACCAATGTGCTGAAGGCAGTGTAAGCACTAATTCACAGCAAACAAGAAGATGATAAAGTTATCACAGACACTTGCACTGCTAATAACCGTATGCCAATGATTATCATGCTTATCTGGTCCAGATTTCATACATTTTTTTCATTAACTGGCAAATAGCTACTGAATTAGAATTCAAAGTACAGGTGGAAAACCAGGCTGGAGATTCTCTTACTTAGAAAACTAAGCAAGCCTACACTTTATAGCTATGAAGACAATAGAAGAAAAAATATCTAAAAAGGATTTCCCACTCTTTTTTTAGCACATTTGGGAATGACTGTAAATAAAACAGAGCAGATGCCACCAGTGCAACAACAAAAGAAAAGGAAAATCTGGCAGTTATGTTTGCAGAGATGGATCAGCACATTTAACATGGGATAGCAGTTCTGGTAAAACAATAACCATGCAAACTGTCTCTGCGACATTATCCTGCTGTGGTATAAGGTGTCTACAGTGCTAACCATTATATCTGAGTTTCAGTTGTGCCAATCACAAAGAATTAAAAAAATAATATTATAATCACTCTGGATTATGTTGATTTTCAACCATCTGGATTTAGAATGTCTTGCTCAGATGGAGTTAACATTATTTTTTAATCAACATAGAGTATGTTTTTGAAATAAGAGACTTCTGTCAGTGACATAGTGTAATTTTCATCTTCTTGAAACACAAACAGTATTGCTGATTTATTTCAATCATTTTCCATAATCTCCAAAGTAGTGGAGGTAGATGCACTCATTATTTTTGTGATCACAATCGATAGTAGGAGCACATCTATCCACCTCTGAAAGAAACAAGGTTTCTCTGGTCTGGAGATGAAGTCATTTTCAAATTAGATCAATTTTTTCTTATTGCCTCAATCTGTTCCTATTCTTCTACTTTCTAATATCAGCTACTGTAACTAGTCTCAAAAAAAAAGAGAAAAGTCACTTCCACATTTGTATATACTCACAATAGAAACAACAAAGACACCCAAGCAACATATGCTAAACGGTATGGTCAGAATGAGCTACATACTCTGCTACGCTTGTGAGAGACACAATGGCAAAAAGTGGTATTCTTTGTCCATAAGTTACAATTTCAAAATGTGCTTATTCTCCATTTGTTACTTTCTTTGACAATAAAGATTTGTCTGGTTGGTAACTGTAAATAGTCCATACTATTTATTATCTAAATGATTTTGCCTGTGTATTAATTTAAGAAACATATAACATCTCCCATATTTTATAAATGAACATTCATAAGAATAAATTTATTTATGCTTTCTAACATTTTCCTTTACATATTCTTATTTTTGTTTCTCACCAATCTTACTACATTAGTTGTATAGTGGTTACCCCAGCATTCCCTGAGCCCCAATGAATTCTTAATGTGGAAGTGCACTTGAAAGTGAATGATGAGGTTCAAAAAGAGCCACTAACTTAAAAATTTTTATTTGTTAATTTATGCTTAAACAATTAGCATACCAAAAATAGGAATGGGAATATTATGTTCTGATAATATTGAATCATCCCACTTCTTTATTAATTTGATGAGTTTTGTGTAGCCACTAGTGTTAGCACTTTTATTTAAAGAGATAATCCAGAATTTCAGTACAATTATATATATTTTATACATAGAATTTCAAATTATATTGGTGCATACATCTTACTCAGGAAAACTAATACTTTCAGAATACAGGGTTTTTAGGAAAAAATCAGCTCAATTTTGAATTACCGGCAATATTCTCCCTTTATCTTCTTCTATTTGAACAGCCACCAAACAGTCATATATGACATACAAGGTTGCAAAATCCCAAAAATTTTTAGTTTCCAACCTATGAAACCCAAAAAACTACTTGAAGGTAAGCATCCCCAAAATAGAAATAATTTTTTTTGCTAATACATCACACTAAACTTCCATATTTTATTGCCATGTGTACACTTATTGTAATTCTAACAACATTAGAATTAGAACTTAGAATTTTTTCCAGAAGATGAATATGCTCTTACTTTAATAGTCAGCATCTTTAATCAATATAATGTTTGCAAAGGTTCCATCTATAATTTATTCTTGCTAAACATCCTACAATATGTAATACAAGGCAGCATTTAAATCAACGTGTGAGGGCATTCAGCAACACACACTCATAGGCAAATATCCACAAAGTTCTCTCCTAATTTGCATTTAAATTCCACTTCTTATTCAGGGTTAAATAAATTCTGAACTGGGAAGGTGATCTTCAAATCATTTTTATCAGTTGACCCACACATATTTGAAATAAAGTTGTACTTCATCAGCATCTCTTACAAAACATAGTAGCGTCACTCGTTCCACTACTGAACCAGAATATGTTCATCATGTAAGGCTGAACCTGCAGCAAAGCTACTTTATGGAACAAAACTGAAGTAAAATCTGGAGTCTGTTTATGGTAAAGAAGGACTAGATTTCAAAGAATCAAAAATAAACACATGCCATCAGTACCTAGGCATTTCAGCACAGATATTGTGAGTAAACCCATCCCAAGCAACTGACACTGCCCTCCTGAAAGTTTAATCTGGTATGCAAAATATATATTCCCAAACCATAAAAGAGCATTCTGAATGAGCTGCCAATCTTTTGATGATTTTCCTATTCCTTTTTTTTTTTATGTTTCTGAGCTGCTTGATATACTTTTGTATTAAAAGGAAAAGAGGAACCAGTGAGCAAAACTAAAAGGAGTAAGACTAAGGTAATGTTTAGTCTCAGGCAAGAGAACACTTATATGATCCAAAGCCTATTGAAGATGTCAGCAGAAATGGTCCCATTAGTTTCAACATGAATGGAATCCCCCTTTCTTGAAAATTCATCTTTTTTTTATTTATGGTACGAAGAAGGAGTAATTACCAGATGAAGCCAGAAGGAATGACACATTATCTTCCTGTCATGAAGGAAGTATACAATCAGCAGTTACTTCATTGCAGTTCTTTGGCTACTACAGAAAGCCAGAGAGCATGCAGCAATACACAAAAGATCAAATTTCTGTTCTTACTTCATTGTTTACCTGAGTGTGAAACAGACTTGTGGTTGTTATGACAAATCCCAGGTCAACTAAAAACCTGTGTTTGTCAGTGTTTACCTGTGAAAACCTTTGCCACTATCCCAGTATCCCTCCTCTAAAGGAATGAGGAGTCTCAGCTAATGATGTACTTCTGAAAGATAATACTCCAGTGGGCAGGACAGTCTTCTGTTAAGCCACAGAGATGAATGACTGAAACATAGAAAGCCTACTTGGGAAATAAATGGTTATCATAGAAGAAAAGCAAAATCATTTACCAAGCGACAAAGCTGTTGAAATCCTTTCCCACAATATTTTATAGTTGCTTTTACTGATAACACATCAGTAGCTGGTTCCCATCTTGATCACTAATGTGTTTCTTTAAAAAAATGCATCTTGGTCTGTGTACAATCACTTCACAGGTTGTTTAAATTGTTGGATTGTGCCCCTATTTCCTTCACTTAAACAAATGACTCTGGTGCTTTGATACCTCCTGTTCATTGCTCCTGACTTCTGCTTTACAGTCTTAGAGCTGATAACAAGCAATTCATCATCTCTGCCAGTAGAAGAGCTGTAGTCATAATGACTTTGTGACTCCTCTGTGGGCGTCTGAGTCAGGATGGCTTCATTGCATTGCCAGAGTTCCTATACAAGGCTAATCTAATGTGAAAGACCTCAGATTCTACTATGTGGTGCTTGCTCCCTCTCATTTTCCTGTGACTTTGTGCATTTAAATAGAGCATTCACATTTAGTGACAGAAATGCGCTGATGATCCTGTTCCTTGCCGATTGCAAGTCAAGCCATGCCAGTTCATGCCAGCTGAGATAATGCCTCACACTTTCCAAGTTCCCAAACGTTGTGCAAAGTTGGCTTGCCTTTCATCTATGGAGATCATACTCCACTCTAACAGCCTCCCTGCCTGAATTCTGAGTTTTCAAGACTGTATTACTACAATATGTACTTACAGTAATATTTGTTTTAATATAAGTTTACAGAATGACAACTCAAAATCATACAAGAATTTAGGGTGGAAGGGTCTCGAAGATCAAGTTCCAAAACCCCTGCCATGGCAAAGGAAATCTAGATCCAGTTGCTTAAAACCCCATCCCACCTGGCCTTGAACACATCTGGGGATGGATCATCCACATCTTCTCCTGGCAACTTGATGCAGTGACTCATCACCCTCACAGTGAAAACTTTCTTCCTGATATCTAATCTAAGCCTAAGCTCTTTCAATTTAAAGGTATTTCCCCCACTGGTACTATCAACTTCCAAACTTCCTGTCCAAGGATTGCAAACTTTGTTTAATCAAACAAAAATAAATTGTAGATTGTTGCTCTTTATTTCTGTTTTATAAAGCAAACCCAAATGTAATTGGCACCACAGATATGTTACATTTCAAATAATGATACCAGGATCTTAGGGGGAAAATGGATGGCTATATGGCCCTTTGAAATTAGGTATGGAAATAAATTGTGCACTACACTGATCTTAATTTTTTGGGAAAAAAAAGTAAGATGAGAAACCATCAGGAATATTAGAAACCTGGCTTTATTTCTTGCTGCTGAAAAGATGCCATTTTGAGAGAGCTTCTGAATGAATGAAATAATAAAGATAGGAAGTGTAGGACTTCTTATTTTGTTTTTTTTTGCCTTCGTGAAAGAAAACAACTGAGTTTGAAACACTGCAATGGTGCTGGTGTATAACTAAACATTTGAAATACCCATCTAAATTTAATTCAAAATTTTATTCAAATTTAGTCAAAACTTATTTAAAAAAAAACTCACAAAACTGTTTTCTACCTCAGTCTTCTGGGCATGAAGATTTTTTTCTGAAGATGTGATACATAATATTATGGACAATTTATACTTTGGTTTACATCTATTTATGTAGATTGACACATACTGTGATGAAATGTGTAGGATGTTTTTTAGAATAAATTTTAATCTTAACTTTACATTACTGTTATAAAAAAAGAGAACAGGAAGTCAATATGGAAATAATAAATATACCAAAAATGAATTTTAATTTCCATTATGTATTTTAAACATTCACTTTAGTACATTTCATTACCATTCAAGACATTTGTCAGATTACAAGACTGACAAAAATCTGTTTGTCAGATTACTTCTGAAAAACTACCTGAATATTAATATAGTATTAAAAATACATTAAGGAATAAACAATGCACTACACTGAGGCTAGATCCAATGTTGCTATACTGAAACCATAATTTTAAAAAGTGGCAATATTCAGTGCAATAAAAAAGCTTACCTAGTGCTTTGCTTGATGGACTCACAGTTAAACAACATAAGAACAAGAAAAATTCTGTGGCTAACTTGATTTATCCAAATGTTCTGGCTCTGGAACAAAGCCCACAGGTAAGCATACATCTCTTTCAGCAGTCTAAGTATGCAGTAAAATGCTGTGTTTCTGTTCAGCAAGTATGTTTCTGTTAGGTATTGGCTTCAGCCAGAAAGTCTATCATTACTCTTCTCACAGAGTTTCACTCTTTCTAGACAATAAAAACTAAAAAATTACACTGTCTTTGGAATTGTAATTGTCTTTGCATTGTGAGAGAAAACAGAAGAAGCCCACTCAGATGTTGATATTTTCCCCCGAAAAAACATTTAGGACCAAATTAATCTTGGAAACTTACATCAGCAATGCTGTCAGGTATCCTCTGTATTTCATGAATTATACAAACCCAAGTAAAAGTAATGGTTGAACCACTGATAACAAAAAGGCAGACTTTACAATTTCCATCCTAAAATTAGGGTACTGGTTCCAGTGCTCTTCTGGATCCCTATCACAGCAAGTGCAGATCTTGCCAAGAAGTCTAGGTGCAAAATTGGAACCTGCCACTAAATAATTGACAATGCCTTCCCCCAAGGTCTCTTCTTTCCCCTGTTAAGCAAGCCTTGTCAATACCTACACAATGTTTGGCAACTAAGCCGTAAAGCAACTCAGATCATCACTTTTTTTGACTGTGTCTACATTACAAAGTAATGTAGTGCAACAGAGCCACAGGTGGCAGAGAAGCAATTGTTGCTGAGGATTTAAAACCAGTACTGCACAGATATGAGGGTGGGAGGATGAAGAAGACCAGGAATGGTACTTTAGACTAGCTCCAGAATGCAATAAAATGACTCTTTGTGTCAGTTGAAATTCACCAGTTTTATTCCAGTAATGTCTCTTTTGCTTCAGATTAACAAAAAAAACCAAACCAAACAAACCAAAACAAAACAAAACACAAAAAAAACCACCAAACAAGCACAGTTCAAGCACTCACAAATGATTCTGTGATGAAAACTAAGGCCCAGTAAGTGAAGACATTCAGCCGGACATTCCCTGGCACAGCTGAATTGCTAATATAGATTCACCCTTAGCAACAATTTGCCAAACTGAACCACTCAGCAGCTCGAGGCCAGATGCCAGTCCAAGAGACAATTAACCTCTCCAGTCCATCAACATCTGGAAGAGCTCCATTGTTGGCTCAAAAGCTGAGTAAACACATGAACTCTGCCTTAAGCCCAACCTAATGAGTCCACCAGAGAGATGCAACAGTCCAGGCCAGAGCTGCACTAACAGTTACAATGCGTATAGAGTGAAGCTTCTTTCTGACTGACTGATTGAATTAGTTATGGCTGAATTCAGTCATGTTGAGGCACATAATTAAATATAAATAAATATATATATATTTAATCTGACAGACTCCCTACATGGTAACACAGAGACCTTTATGATATAGTGATATAGAGGATTTTTATTGTTAATTCTTACTTTTTAGCTCTGCTTAGATGGATACCATGCCACCCCTGAAAATGCAAAAAATGGAAAAGCTATGATAAGATTTAAAAAAAAAAAAGGAAACTGAAAATTCAAGATATCAACAGCATTGCCCAGGCAATCACTTAAATATTTTTCAGTCTGCTTCTAAATTTTCAGGCATTGGAAACTCTGACTTTTCATAATAAAAGAGACATATCTCTCAGTCTTCTACTAATTTTAACTAGACTATTCATAAGTTCACAGTGCACTGATTCTGTAACAGTAAGAGATCAAAAGCTATGAAGTGTGTTTCTTGTCATCTTGAGATCTAAAAAGTCTTTTTGTTTGTGACAGGAACTATCTTCAATGTCTACTGTTTCATCTGTTCTTCACTGCCTAATGCTTGCTCTTCATCTGCCTTAGTTTCCCAGGTACACATGTATTTTAGAACTGAAAATCCTTGGAAAAATAATCTGCTTTTAATAGTCTTTAAATGTGGGCCATTCACATAATGGAAGTGCAAACAAAGCATCAACTAATTTGAAGACCTATATGAATGCGGTGCTTCAAAACAGATGAGGAAATCAATTATTCTTGACTGGTTGTTAAATTGGAAAAGTTCTAATAAGGGAGAAACAATAAGAAATCATTGAAAGTAATCAAATCAAATCTACCACAGCTTGTTACACCATGGAGAAGCTCCCAATGGAGGCCATCAAAGAATTCACAGAATTCACAGAATGGCTAGGTTGGAAGAGACCTTAAAGATCATCAAGTCCAACCTATGCCCCAACACTTCAACTAAAACATGGCACTATGTGCCACATCCAGTTCTTCTTAAACACATCCAGGGATGGTGACTCCACCACATTCCAGACCATTCCAGAACTTTATCACCCTTTCTGTAAAAAATTTCTTCCTAATATCCAACCTATATTCCCCTTGGCACAGTTTAAGTCTGCGACCTCTCATTCTGTCAGTTGCTGCCTGGTGAAAGAGACCAACCCCCACCTGACTACAGCCACCTTTCAGGAAGCTGTAGAGAGTGATAAGGTCACCCCTGAGTCTCCTTTTGTCCAGGCTAAACACCCCCAGCTCCCTCTGTCGTTCCTCACAGGGTTTGTGCTCCCAGCCCCTCACCAGCCTCATTGCCTCCTCTGGATGTTCTCAAGCCTCTCAACGTCCTTTCCAAACTGAGGAACCCAGAACTGGGCACAGCACTCGAGGTGTGGCCTCACCAGTGCCAAGCACAGGGGAAGGATGACCTCCCGCTCCTGCATCTGGAGGCTTCAGATGCATCTCTGCCAATGAGAGATTAAATGATCTTGGTAAAAAAAGGTGCTCCGGCACTAACACAGCTCCCAAAGTCAGAAAACGAAACATCTATAAATTAGTGTTTGTATCAATAACCAGAATAGTCAAAATCATAGGAAGACAAATGTTTACCTTCCTATAGGTAAATTTACTGTCTTCTGTCATTATTCTACAGAAAATAAATATATTTTGGTGTATTTGTGGAGGTTATTAATATCAACTGAGCTAATCACACCAAGGGAATAAAGTCAGTGCTGCTATACACGTATTAGTCATGATGAATTAGCTAATGTCTCAGGCTAGTGGATGAACCATCAATTGTATTTCAATTAGAAGCACCACAAAATATTTAAACTTTGGAATTATGTCTCCTAAGACTTTGTTATTTGGTTATTTTCTTAGCTGGCAAAAGGAAAAAGAAAAGAAAATACTTACCAGAAAAACATTGCATCTGTTGCAGATTTGTAATGGAGAAATACAACATTTGGAGTTTTACTATTTTTATAGACAGAACTTTTCCAAGTGATATAGTCATTTAGGTAGGCTTTTAAGCAAGAGCAGCTTAATAGAATTAGAACTTTTCCATACCAAAGTAAAAACCTAGGCCTAAATGACATAAAGACTAAAATTATCTTGAAAATAATCTTACTTTTTAATAAAAAAATCACGTCTCTAAAAATATATTTCGAAATTATGAAGTGAGAGACTGATCAAAATAAACATTCAAATACCATGAGTAAGAAAAACTATTTGGGAGCAGATTCCTTCACATGAGATTTCTTTAGACTTCAAAAGACATTTTGCCAGACACGTGTCTTACTGTTTACATGAGACAACAATATTAGCTTTGGTGATTGCACAGATTTACTTCTGTTTTTTCTGGATCTGTACCACAATGACTGTGATGGCAACAATAGCTGTGTAGTTTGTGTGTTGCTTCTGAAAAAAAATCTTTGGAATTTTAAATCTTTTAAATGTTATTTGACTAAGGAGCAGATTGAAGCCACAGAAATCATTATGATTTAGCATAATGGAAATCATGAGACTAGGGAAAACAAACAGCAGTTACTTCTTAAAATAACAAACCAACTTTATAAAAAACAGTCAGAAACTTCTGTTACTACCTGAATATTATCCATTGTGTCCTGACCCCCTCAAATGTAAAAAAAAAAAAAATAACAAGCTCCTCTCTTCTGTTTCTATCATTCATTATGGGTGGAAGTGACTGAGGTACACAAAAAAGCTTCAACCCTCATTGCAGCCAGAAGGGGGTCACATGATGGAGGCTTTCATAACTCATAGCTTTGAATGGAAGCAACCAAATTAATCAGTGTGTCATCATTACCACCTCATATAATCTGAGGAAAAAGAAATATTTCTCCCCTGGTGAGCTGGAGTGCAAGTAACGTAAATCAGTCTGCAAAGGCATGCAGCTCTATGAATCAGCTGTGGAATATTCTCAGGGAATATTTCAAGCTCAGTTTAGTGCTTCAGGCTAAGTGAAATTAATTCTAGCCTAAGACCACAGATGAAAATTTTTCTGACATCTCCTGACAGCCATCTAGATGTTAGCCAAAAGGCCTTTTCAAAATGTTTCCAAAGCCTTTTTGTCTCCTTCCACAACCAACCAACCAACCAACCAACCAACCAACCCCATCAAAATATCCCACAACACTTTGAAGAATGCCATTTTCACTGTTTCTCGCTCTCTCATTTTTTTTTACATTCAGGCTACACTAGCTTACACAGTAACTTGCTTTCACAGGCAAGAGTCAAAAAAATTCTGGAATTTTGGCTGACCTAAAGGATGCAACTAAAAACCATGAAAGAAATGTCTGAGTCCAAATATATTTTTAGTGTTCTGTCTGCTCTTGCCCTAAGTGCACATTTAACTAAAATGAACAATTTGGTGCTGCAGGATATGCCACAGCCTTTACTCTGTGTTTTAGAAGCCACCCATACTTGGGGATGAAAATTGCATTTGGAAAAAAATAATAGCTCTACACAATGTAAGGTCAAAGTATCACAAATTAGGAGGAGCTGCACTATATAAGCATTTTTCTCATGTCTGAAGAAAAAAAACCTGAAGAGGACAAAGCCAAGTTGCTGTCTCTGGCTTGAAGTAAGCAACCATCTAACTGACACTGTTAGACTGTTTTCATTACATGGGATTATTTGTTATTTTTAAAGACAATCAGTTGAGGGTTTTTTCCCCAAGTTTCAGGTACAGAGAATAAACTATCCATATTATGATGACTTCTTTTAGAGTTAATCATTATCATGTATTGCACAATGTTATGTGTCAATTGTGTGATACAGAAAAGATTTAAAAAATGTATGAAGCAAAGATTTCATAGATTTAAAATCTGATTGGGGAACACTGAAAATTCACTTAGAAAAGCAGACAACTAAATAGACATGATTACAATTTGTAAGAATGTAAATCCTCACTCTGTTTTCCAAAGGAATGGTGAAACTGAAGGAGTTGCATTTGATGTAGTCCCTGCATTAAAAATAACTTACCTCAAGAGGAAAATTTACAGCTCTTATACTCATCAAATCAAAGACAAGAGTTGCCTCACAAAGTGAGGAAACCTCATTTGAGCAGCCGACTCCTGTTGCAAAATTTTACATGAAAACTGAGTAGTCTGCTCATGCTGAATATTCTTGACATAAAAAGTTCATATCAACTGATGCTTTTAAACCACTAAAAGAATATAGATTTATATGTTCTGCAGTTGAATTCTGGAAAGGCTGTAAGTTAAGACCAGAAATATATTTAAGCCATTTTTATTTCTATAAAAGGGCAAATGACTTTACAGAGTGTTCCTCTGCCAACTGATATTTTAGACTCTTAAATTTCAGTAAGAATATACCTTAATTATGTATGTTGAATGCACTAAAGCTATATCCTCAATTCTCTTTATGCAAGTATTCACTTTGTGAGCATAATGCCTCAGATTGAGCTTTCATTTAAATAAAGAGGAACTTCAGTAAGGGAAAGATCTATTTGCATATCCAATTGGCATCAAATGTATTTGTGTTCTGATTTTAAGCATGTGACTTATTGCAACTGACCTGCTGGAGGACTGGCACCAGCTGAAACACCATTCTGGACCAGAGATGGCAGCCATAAGTGTGAAGGTGTCACCCTTACTAGCAGAATCTGCTCCTCACACTACAGACAAATGATGAATCATGAATTGTGCTCCTTCTCTTCTATAGGTCACAACTGATATCACACAAGCTACTGTGTTAGTCAAATGCATACCTGTAAACACTTCCTTTGTGGCTGCCTGTAAATCATGAAATCATTATTCATCAGTACTTCCAGGGATACCATGGGAAATGCTACAAACACTTACTAGGTGCTAAAAGAGAAATCAGGATCATGAGAAAATTATGCCAGCACAAGTGTCAGAGAAAACAAGGCAAGTAGAAAAAGACCAAATCATGAATAATCTTCCATGGATCAATAAAGGACAAAAAAAGGAAGCTTTGCTGATAGTTGGGAAAGAAGTTTAAGGGACAAGGGAACTGTTTTAAGAATAAAAAATGGAAATAACATTAATCATAACAGTACTGAACACATTTAAGAATGCTTCATTTGGAGTATTTTTCCTCTGTAAAGCAAACAATTTATTCTCTAGTAAGAACTTCATAACATGTCTGTTTCACAGAAAAAAAAATAGCTAGCCTAAATTATTAATAAATCATGTTAGGATCACTCAAGAACTGAAAGATTCTGCTTTGAAAAATTAAGTAATGCAACTTGAATAGGATTTAGACCACAATGCTTGCACTTCCTATGTAGCCAGCATTTCAGACTCAAACTATCTTTCTCTGTACAGGATGTGATGCTTTCAAACTCCCTATTTTTGAAAATCATCCGTATTTCAAGGGAGTAATCATCAAACCAGGGATAAACCCAAAATCATCTATTCAAAGGAATGAACTGCACAGCAACTTGCTCCTTGCATGAATGCTTTAACTTGTGTCTCTAATCTAAAACCTTTATTACACACTGTGCCCTACATCTGGGCCTCAGCAGGTTCAGAGGTACAAGATAGCTACAACTGGTATTTGACCTGAATAAATGGTACGAATAAATGCTGGAGAAGCCTAACCCCAAATGAACACAAACTCTCACATAAAAATTGCATTCAAATAGATTAATTTAAACCTGCATTAAAACAAAAATAGTAAAATTACTTTTTCCTTTTTAATATATTTTCGTACTTTCATTTCTCATAACAGTAAGGGCAGCATTTTTTCACTATATTTTCCTTTTATGAACTCACACATTTTTTCAATTTCCAAGCATTTTTAACTATATTATATTTATTTTACATTATAATATAGTATAGTATAACTTTTGAGCTGTTTTCTCCAAGTTAACACCTTGCATGCATACAGCAAATAATATTCCACTTGGACAGAATTACTGGGTGTATTAAAACCTGTCAAGCATTCTATTGAAACAGCTAATGATTTGTCCTATGCTATTACAGAAACAAATGCACAACAATGATTTTGTCTGTTACAGAGTTTACACAAAGTAATAGAATGAAAGAGTGAGAAAGGATGATAAATCAATGCTAACAGAATATCACATTCTTATTAAATTATTACATTTCTAATAAAAATAAATCTGAGGCTTAAATGGCGAACTGTATACAATGGTGGTGGTTTCTAAACAGCTAAACATTGCAAACAGTCCAACATATTGAAAAATCCATGTTGCCTCACAAACAAGAACCTAGACAAGGCAGACATATTTAATGCTTTCTTCGCCTGCAGGAGTTCCTCAGAACTCTGAGCTGTAACTCTTAAAATGATAACTCTGAACTTGTGCAGGATTTCCTGGTCCAGCTGGACCCCTATGGGTCTAGGAAGGCTTGTAGAATTCATCCAAGAATACTCAAATAGATGGTTGATCTCATCCCAATACCTCTCTCAATAATTTTTGAACAGTCTTGGGAATCTGGAGAGGTTCCAGCTGACTAACATGGTCCTGATTTTCAAGAAGTGTAAGAGGAATGACCCTGGAAACCATAGACCTGTCAGTGTCACTTCAGTGCCTTGTTAAATTATAGATAAGATTATTCAGCGAGTTATTGAAAAACATGTAAATAAAGACAATACACTCATTGGTCACATCTAGGATAGGTTCATGAGGAGAAAGTCCTGATCAATAAACCCAATTTAACTTCATGACAGCTACCCATCTAGTTGATCAAGGGAAGCCAATTGATGGAATCCTTTTGAATTTCAGTAAAGCCTTTGATACCATCCCTCACCATGGTCTTCTAGATAAAATGTATCCAGCAGACAGCTGGATAAACATGGCTGGTGACCAGTCACTAGTGGGGTTCTGCAGGGCTAAATTTTATGACCAGTTCACTTTAACATTTTCATAAATTACTTGGATGAAGGATTAGAAGTCATACTAAGTAAATATGCCAATGATACTAAACTGGGGGGACCTGCTGACTCCCTCAAAGGCAGAGCTGCGCTGCAGAGACCTTGACAAATTAGAGATGGGCAATCACCAACCATGTGAAGTTTAACAAGGGAAAATGATCGATTCTACACCTGGGACAGGGCAAACACAGGTGTCTGTACAGACAGAGAGTCTGGAGAGCAGCCTGCAAAAAGGGATATGGGAGTCCTGGTGAATGGCAAGTTGAACATGAGCCAGTAGATCCCTGGCAGCCAGGAGTTCCAGCCCTGTCCTGGAGTCATCAGGCATGGCAATGCCAGCCAGGCAAGGGAGGGAGTTGTCCTGCTCTGCTCTGTACTTTGTGCATTTTTGGGCACTACAATATTAGAAGAATATAAAGCTTTGAGAAAGCATCCTAAGGAGGGCTACAAAAGTGGTGAAGGGTCTGGAGGGGAAGCCATGTGAGGAGTAGCTGAGGGCACTTGGTCTGTTCAGCCTGGGGAAGACTGAGGGGAGACCTCACTTCAGTCTACAATGTCCTCAAGGGTGGAAGAGGATGGGGAGACATTGATCTCTTCTCTGTGGTGACCAGTGACAGGATCCAAGGGAATGGCCAGGAGTTGCACCAGGGGAGGTTTAAGTTGGATTTTAGAGAAAAGTTTTTCACCGAGAGGGTGGTTGGGCACTGGAATGGGCTCCCTAGGGAAGTGGTCACAGCACCAAGACTGCCAGAGTTCAAGAAGTATTTGCGCAATGCTCTCAGGCACAAGATGCAACATTTGGAGGATCCTGTGCACAGCCAGGAGTCGGACTTGATGATCCCTGTGGGTTCCATCCAACTCAGGAAATATTACGATATGTTAATCAAAAGCCTTATTCTGCAAATTCTTCCATGCAAGAGTTATTTATTCAGATAGACAGTCTTTTTAAAATAAACTAGGCACATCTATAAAGTTATCCATGTTCATAACTGCCTATTAGACCACATAATCTGCAAGATGAAGCAGGTATCTACATACTCCCTGAAATTTTCCCAGATCAAATTATTTCCAGCTTAGATCACTGAATTTCTGATTCATTCACTGATGCATTTAGAGGCTATTGCACTGATGACTGCAACAGATTCCCAGTCAAAAAAAGACAAGAGCCTGTCATTTGTGTGGCAAAGTAGCAGCCCTCTATCAGACAGAGCACTATACACACATGCATACAACGTCCATCATCACCATAAAATTGAAAGCACAATTAGGAAAAGGAATGGAATAAGCAAAAGGAATAAGCATTAGCAAAAGCAACAAAACTAGAGACCTATTTCATGAAAAGGATGATGTCAGGCAGGTAGATTAATGAACACTTCCAGTGGCAATCAGTAAGGCCAAATGGCACATTCCATAGAAAGTACACACAGTCCACTTATTTTGTAAGTGACAGTAGTGCATCTGAAAGGGTAATTTCTTTAGTGTAAAGTGGAATGCATTGCTATTTCTGGGCTCCACTCCTTTGATAGTTTTGTTAGTCCATAAATGAAAAGGACAAGAAAACAACACACAAAGGTGTTGCTTCCAAAAAACATAGGTCAGACATTTTTTTTGTTGGTTTGTCTAAGTGAAAAAAATTACCTTTAAGTTAGTAACAGAACCATTTCAGACTGTATTTTAATTTAGATACATCAAATGTAAGAACCAAAACTTGTACAAAGATAGAAATATGAAGTGCATTCCAACTCTCACTGAAAATCGGTAGGTTTCAGCAATATGTTCCCTTAGGCTCTTCTAAAATCCTAGCCTGCAGCTTTATGCACGGGTCACATGTGTTTTTAGTACAGAACAAACTGATATAATTGGTGTAATTTGAAGAGAAAGGGACAGGGTTTTTTTCCTCCATATGTAGTGTTGCTAACCTTGATGATAAGACAATTCAGAGATTTACAGTCTCGTTAAATTTGATGAGATCATGCCTTGCTTCTAACATTGTCTTATTGAAACATAAGTGCATCAAATGCATTAATAATAATACTAATAATTTTTTTCATATGCAGTGATGTTCCAATGAAATGCACTAATGAAACAAAATCAAAAATTCCCACAAGAAGCCATTAACTTCAAAATATACTAGCTACCTGTGTCCATTGTCTTTTTACAGGATACTTAAAATTATATAGCTATATAATCAAGGTCTAAGGACCTCCTTTCCTTCAAGAAACCCTGAATAAGCTTTCTTTAAAAAAAATAATTCTGTTTTAAAGTATAAATAAGTTCTAATTCATATTTGCTACAGATTGGGAATTAAATACCAACTATGAGTAAAACATAATTTCACATAATTTTCAGTTCTTAACCCACACCAAGGAAGAAAAGGAAAATAACCTCCTGGTCTTGAAATAATATCTATTATCTTTTGTATAAAAGAATATTTTTTATAAAAGTTAAAGAAACTCTTGATGAAATCCTTTTGTGCTCTACTTATACATCAGTAAATGATACCAGAACAGACAGTGTTATCTCCAAGCCATGGTTCTGTCTCTAGGACCTACTCAAATACCGCCTAAAATTTTTGCTCAGGATCTAGCTAAGCATGGAGGATGTATCTGCTTCTGAATGCTGACTGACCTGTTCTAGTGCAAAATAGAATGGAAACAGTAGAAAAAATAAGTAGAATACCTCCTTTTATATGCCTAAGATATAATAGGCAACAGATTATACTGGAAAAGACTTTGACCGTTTCCAGAGGCCTTTAGCATTGTCATAGCCTTAAAATTTGCTTTAAGTGCCAGAAAAAAGCCAACTGATTTTAACTACGGAAAAATTTTACCTTTCTCTCAGAGTGTCTTAAAATGAAGTCCACAATCTCTGGTTCTCTGGAACTATGAGGCTAGCATGCTGGCACCCTGCAGAGTTCTGTATCAAGATAGCTATAGAGAAATTACAATCAGATTAGGATCATATTCCAGCCTTGAAGTGTTCTTGGAAAAGCAGGCCCACCACTGCTGTAAGCTCTGTTTTGTTAGAAGAGGGGCACTCCGGCACTTGCAAAATGCTCCCTTGCCATGGGGGGCAAACACAGGCCTGGGAACCTGCCTGAATACATTGTTAGGGTAAATACTTACCAAAGTGAATCTGGAAAAACCTTATTGCTGCATGCTGAATGCATGAGTCCTATTATGCTTCCAAACTTGATCAAACAGGTTCATACATTTCTGACTACACTGCCTGTTCTCTGGAGGGAGAAAAATCCAGCTAGGAATATATGAAATGTCTGAAAAGTTCTTTCTATATGCAAGAAGAAAAGATACAAAAACAGTCTCATTTTCCACTGAAGCTTGCCAGATGAAACCAGAGGGGTAGCAAATACTTGACTGCAATAAAATATTGCTTGTTTAACTAGAAACTTGTTTATGCATTTGATTGGATAACATTACCACAGAGAATTCTTAGTATTAATTATGCTGTGTCTTTTTTATTTTAACATTTTGAACAGCAAAACCATTTTGTTTCAAATGCATTATGAGTCTTGTCTATTGTAACTCAATTTTGGTCAAGCTGTAAAACTACAAAAC
This sequence comes from Molothrus aeneus, assembly GCF_037042795.1. Classification (NCBI taxonomy): domain Eukaryota; kingdom Metazoa; phylum Chordata; class Aves; order Passeriformes; family Icteridae; genus Molothrus; species Molothrus aeneus. Next base: position 73,498,793 of record NC_089646.1, read on the forward strand.
CATGCTGAATACAATTAAAGCAAAGTTATTCTGCTTACAATAATTTAACCCTCAAGCTAGAAGTTGTTTTCTACTTTTTCATTCAAATTAGTCCTGAGAAGATTCACAGGCATATGTCACAGCTTGAGAATCAAGTTATATGAGAAAAATATCAAAAGAAAGCAAAATCTACTAGAGAGGAATCCATAAAAAACATCTAATCTTTGTTTAATTAAACTTGCTTCATTGAAAAACAGGGGAACAAACAACAATCTTTAACAAAGTCAGGTTTTTTAATATAAGTAGGTGGATGAAAAAAAAAAGGAACTCTAAAAAGGTAGAGGTGCACGCAAATCATAATAGTTTTTTCAGTAAACCCCTATTTTATAAATAGGTTTTTTTTAAATATCATGGTCAATTCAGAGAGGAAGTTCTCTGGAAACTGCAGAATTCACACATTTTCAGTTTCCTTTCACTTCACTAAATAGCTTCTCCAGAATTTATATTAAACAAATACTCTTGGAGGTAAGAGTACTAGAATGGGTCATTCCATGAGAAACAAGAATCATGATGGTTTATTGTTTCAGACTATAAATCTGTCTTTTTACTCTGCTTTTACTTTCTGTTTTTTCAGTGCTGCTATGATCTTGAGTCACTGTTTGCATCTCTTTATTAATTTAGTTTTGCAGTTCTTAGGCAATCTACAATTCAAAAGGAAGCTTTCTCCTATGATTTAACACTGTTGAACAAACAGAAGATTCTACTTGGAAAGGGACTACCAAATCAAGTTGTATTTCCACCCAAATAATTAGAAGTGGTATATCTACTCCAAACTTCTTTATTACTGTACAAGAACCTTAAAAAAGGACACACTGGTGAAACAAAAAATGGAAAGGGAAAGAATGTTGATATAAGCAGGGTCAGCTGATGTTTAGGAAATTACTGAAGGCCAAGATCAATCATGATACTCTTCAGTTCATGGTCATGGAAACTGAGGAACAGTCAAATGTGTCCCAGGGAATGAAACCACTATTCATTTTATCAAGGTTTCATAAAAAATGGTCATAGAACCCTTTTAATTTCTGTTTTTTTCAGTGCTGCTATGATCTAGTAGGATCTCTCTGTTATTCTATGCAGACAACATGCTAAAAGGCTTCTGGCTTCAGCAGGAAGGAGATAAAGCATTACAAAAGGTATTGTACTGTAAAACAAATTTATTGCATGCAATGACAGCCCTAAAGGGACTGATTCTTTACTTGGTCAGTTGTTCTGGATGTGGCTACCTCAATAATGCCATCTGCAATCAGAGTCGAGAAAAAGTGTCTCTTTAGACTTGGGTTCAGCAACTATTATTCAGCTCAGAAATTCACAGTGAATAGGACCACCTCTGACAAAGCGCAACCCACCAGATTTGCAAAATCTTCTCAAAGTGAGCTCAGAAACAATTCTCAGTATTACAGACATTATATCATCACCTTTACCAAAAGCTTCAGCAGCCCAGTCTCCAAAAACAAAAGCTTTGTCATCATGAGGTAAAAGACAGCATATTCTATGGCATATGAGACAGAAATTTAAAAATATATCAGTTGATATGATTCACCAATATTCAATCCATTTGCAAGAGTTCATTGCTGTAACCTAACCAAAAAAATCTTTGGTCTGAGAGGTTTGACCCTGTAATTTCCACATAGTATATAAAGCAAATCATGCATCTGAGATTCTTAGATGTTTTCCTGATTTTGTTAGCCATTGAATTGAACTAAACATGATGTGTTGTTCACTATAGTTTTGAAACTCAGCTTTTAAAAAACATAATCAGGCAAGGCATAAAAAGGTTTGATTTCTAAAGCCAAAATCAGCACTTAAATTATATGAAAAATCTGCTGGGATTTTGAAACATGGAAGTGGATTTTTCTGTGTCTTAGAGGTAATAAATTGGCAGGAGTTAAGAGTATGTATGGAAGTTTCCAGAAAAAAAAACTATGATGAAAAACCAACACTATACTCACACTAACTATACCAATAGCTAAAATTAATCCTAAGTATGGACTCTCTAAAAGCTAAGATTGGCTTTTTTTTCTTAAGAAATTGAAATATTAGCTCTTCATCTGCCATTAAACGTCAGTTTAAATTCTTCTGAAACAGACAGCAAGCAATAGCTTGTTTGAAATACTCATTCTGTACCGAACAATTGCCCTCAATTCCATATCTCCACGTGAAACCTTCATAAGAAGCAGTAAAGGCCCTGAGGCAAAAGTGAGGGAGCAGCTGCATCGTATGTCTTGTTTTCTGTACCATGGTGCAAAACACACGCAGCACTTGCAGACAGATCTATGGAAGCTGATGCAGTTGCACCCAAGGATGGCATTGAGGTGCTAGCTCAGTGTTTTTCAGAGAGCATCAGCTGATGGAAAATATCTTTAATATGAATGTTTTCTTTTGCCTAATTTTCTATGCTACAGGGTAATAATATTTATCTTTTATTTTAGACTCAAAAAATAATTTTTACATACCTGGCAATTTATGCTGAGGAAGTAATAAGATTTAATTTGCTAAACAGAATTTTCTCTAACCTTTTATCTTATTATTACTCCTCAATATTTCTAAATGCTGGAACAACTAAAGCAATCTGCCAGGTAGCCCACAGTACTGCAACAAAACCAGTCCTTCATCACAATAAGACAAACAATTTCAAAGTATTAAAATAAACCTAGAATAAAATGGTGACAAAGCTTAGAGATCAATGTAGAGAAAAAAACAGTGACTGCTCTGTATCTGTATAAAAACCCTCCTAAGAAATCTAATTTCTGCTTTGAACTGTTTGTGCCAACAAAGAGTTTCTAACTGAAAAACAATGACATAGAAGGAATAGCTGCTTACTCAGGAGGTGTTAAAGTAATTGTCTTGGATGATTCTGCAATTTATCATACAATTCCAGCCTCCAAAATGTCTAGTACAAATGTGTGAGGATATCTACTGACATATATCACTTAGAACAAAGACAAATAAGACAAAGGCACTGTGGTCCTTATTTCTGCTGGGAGAAACAATTGAATTACCAAACCAACCAAGACAAAATTTTAGGAATGCATTTATACAATTGAAATGTTGATATCACATGCATATATTGTTGAAGACATTTCAGGTGCATAGAATTAGATATTTATTTATTTATTTATTTATTTATGTACTACCTGTGAGCATCTGAAGTGCAACACTCTTAACTGGGTAAATGGCTATTCTCAACACTACTCGGAAAATGTTATGAGATAATGTTTGCATTAAGTATACTGAACACTTCTATCACCCTAAGACCTACAGATAAGATGGTAAAAGTTAATATCTAATATAGTTGAAAAAACAGTGTTCAAATATTCTTCAATTAAAGAAAACTTTTATTTCTGCTATTTGAAAAACTGTATTTGATTCATACATTGTTAAAGACTTCATCATCTATTAATTATGAATAATCAATCAGGACATGATTAATATAAATGTGGCTTAAACCCAAATACATGCATGCATTTTGCAACACTGTGATTACATTGCCAGATAAAATTTTAGTAAAGTATGCGAGCAAACAAGGCAAAGGCAGGTAGATGCAGTTGCAGGTAGGAGGCACTCAAGTAATAAAAATTGTCAGGAAAAAACCATATAAACAGGGGGAGTTAAAAGTGGCAGAAGTCCAGCTGAACACCCTGGAAGAACAATTGGCAGGACAGAAGCAAACCAAACAAGCAGGTGAGCAGACTCCCCTTCTCAGGAGGAGCAATAGCATAAAAACATCTGGCATATGACAGATAAAAGAGGCAAGCCTATTTCACTTCCAACTTGTCTCATCAAAGAACTCTCAAGCCTGATCATTCAGGTCTCTGAAAGTAAGGACCAACAAGAACTGCAGTCATTATTAAATATGGAATTGTATATTGAAGACAATTTAGAACATATATCTTAAAAACTACGTTTCATATATAGCAATGATGATCAATATTGTGTAAGAATGACCATGAGCAAGAAGTATACTGTTTGTGAGAGAATTTTGTAAAAATCAGTTTTAAAGCTTAAAACTGGCCTGATTTTTCAGTCTGCAAATGCTCCTATGCCAGAGTTCTCTAATTCCCTAGGCAATACATACATCTCTTCAGATGTTATACAACATTGATTTCATTGCTACTCAAATACTCAATTTATCATATGAGCACCACAAACTTATGGTAGATTGGCTCAATTTGAAGAATTCCCCAAAATACAATATTTGTGGAATTACAGAAATTTGGACTTTTTCATTTCCTACACGGATCCTTCTGGCCTTTCACTTTAGTTTAAATAAAATTTGTTCAACATACATTCACACTATCTCCACTCTCTCTAGAAAAGCAATAGGTATATAACAAGACAAGTTGCCCAAAAAAAAATTCCAGAAGTTACACAATTTTTTGATATCTTCAGAAAGCATTGCAGCAGAGCACAGTAGACACCTACCTACAGCTTCTTCTGTATTAAGTTTGCTAGGTGCTAGACTCTGCCAGGAAAAAAGCAAACTAGGTAGCCACAGAATTTAAAGAGGAAACAAAAGCATTTCTCATACAAGAGACAGAGACCAGCTTATGAAAATCAGTATGCAGTGACAAATGGATCACTCACCGTTTGTGAGTGATCCACCATATCAATACAATGTGCACATCAATTCAATCTCTTAAGGAGGTCAGGGTTCTGCTTTTAAGACTGTCAGATTGTGGTAGCTTTCAGATATGTTTGGGATGTTGTCGTTCATCTTTTGGAACAATTTATATTTCATTTTTTTGATTTGATAGTTCTTTATGCTGGTTTTACCATCACTCTGCAAAAATGGAGATGAATTCAATGAAGCAAAAGGTAGCCAAAAAAAACAAGCCTATTTTATGTCTCAGACTGCCTTTATTCTCAGAACTACTTTGGTATCATTGCCTTAAAACACTTAGCACCTCAGGGCTTGTGCTGTCTGAGGCATTATGTCTTATAATCAAGTTTATATCCTCAACAGAAAAGTCCCATCAGACTGAGAAATGCAATATTTATAACTTTAAGAAATTTTACTAGTTCATTAAGCATTTCCAAAAGTTATTCCCCTCTAAAAACAGTTGCTACTGATTGCATTTGTAAAGTACTCCTCTTATGCGGCATTGCAAAGCATATACTTCTGCTCCTGTAACTATTTAGCAAGTGTTACACCAATTTTGCAATGTGATCTATTGGGATACATCTATCATATATGTTGGAAAACATCCTTCCAACTACCTCACAGCTGCAATAGCTTTGAAGCCCTGCTCACAAATATTTCATTTGAGACATAAATTTTTAAGCTTCCACTGATTTCAACAATGCATGTCAAACTGAATGCACCTCAAGCCTGTAGATTGCTGAAATGTCACCATGACTTGTGCATCATAAAGCAGTCCCATGAATTTTTGTGGCAAGAGTGATGCCAGTTGTGCTAGGTTCAGAGATGCCAAAGAATGAAGCTGTTTCTCCTTTTGCACAAAATTTTGCACCAAAATTTGCACCAAATTCTCCTTTTGCACATTGCTTTTGTTCATGCTTCAGTGTAGCTGCGTTTCCCACCATCATCTTCAAGGCAATTACCTCACAAACAGAAACCACAATTAGATTCTATGTTTCCTACAAATAACACTGGGGAAAATTAATACATACTGAACTCAGATGAGCTACATACCTTTCTGCTGAATTCAAAAGATCTTGGAACTCAGCAGGGAGCATACCAATTATTTCAAACTAAACCTGTGTATTGCATAAACGACAGTGTTTACTGCCTGGCAAATATGAATCTACATCCTTTCTCTAGAGGCTGAGACTCAGACAGTGTCATCATGTGATGTTAATGTTTCTGTCCTTCAAAGACTTTGCCAGTATCTTCAGGCAAAAAGGAGGAAACGAAGATCTAATAATCTATATATATATTTTTTAGCAAGAGCATTTGTGTTGTGGAGAAAAATATTAGCCTTATTGTACATCATGAAAGGAAACTTTCTCCAATTCCTCTTAAAGGCAATAACTTTAAGTAACTGAATGTTGAAATGTGTTTTTTCCTTCACATGCTAATAAGTCTAACTGAGTTTTTTTTTGCTCTAGGCCACTAAGCAGATTTTTTTCCGGTATCTGCAGAGCCTGTTGGCTGTCTGTTACAGTTATAATATGTTCAATATTTTAGATTTCACTGCACAAAGAGTTCCTGCAGTTTGTTAATCTTTCCACCCAAGATATTAAAGTCTCCTAACAGGTTTTTAAAGATGTTTTGAACACCTAAAAGATTTTCTAAAGAAAACTGCTAAACAAAAAACCAAAAAAACCCAACAAAAAATTAAACAAAACAAAACAAAAATAAAAAAGAACAGAAATAGGTGAAAATTAATACCTAGCAGTTAAGGTATGAAACAGCTTCATCAGCAGCAGGGTTTTTAAACTGTAGTTACAAGTAAAATAGATAATATAGTGTGTCAACAAACATAAAAATACGATCATCACTGAAGAGAGCCACTGGACAAAACTTTTGTGCCACCCATTTTACAACTCACTTAGCAGACGTGATTGTTCCCCCCCCTTAGCATAAAAGATGGATAGCTTACTCTTTAGGTGTAATTTTTTCCGAAAATATCACTCTTGCTCACTACTGAACTAATCATTTCCTGAAGATGCATATTATATCAGGAAGGGAGTAAAAAAAATATTCTGCTGTTTATTTTGACACAAAATGTACCTTTTTGGAAGACCTTTATCAAAGTCTCAAAGCACCCACAGTATGAACAATTAAAGTAAGGATTAACTGTGTTTTGTTCAATTTTATCTTTTCATCTCATAAGAAATTTGTACAGAAAATGTGTCATTAACCCAGAAGTTAACTGTCCTTTTCATTGTATCCAAGAAGGAAACATATTACTTACTGCAAATATGTGAAGGATTCATGGGTCAAATCTCCATAAATATTCCTTTTGTTTTCTCTAACTTACATAAGCATTTGTTAGGACTTGATAAGGCAAGGGGAAATGGCCTCAAGTTGTGAGAAGGTATCTTCAGGTTGTACATAACAGGCTTCCCAAGAGAGTGGTGGAGTCTCCATTCCAGGAAGTGTTCAAAAACAAATAGATGTGGCACTTTGTAATATGGTTTTAGTGGACATGGTGGTACTTGGTTGAAAGCTGTACTCATTGATCTTGGAGGTCTTTTTCAATTTTAATGGTTCTATGATTATCCACTTTACAACAAATAATGAACAACAATAGTGAACAACAAATAATATCACCTAAGCTAGGCCTGAAGCTGTGCAATCCACACATGTAACATGAGTTCAAAGACTCATGAGTTTCAAAGTTCCATGCTGGTAGTATCACCATCTCTTCAAACATCACTAAGAACTATTAAAAAAAAACCAAGGAAGCATTTCTTAATCTCTCTAGAGTCCAGTAGGCTACAATAACATTAATCTACTCAAGGAGAAATAGTCAACAGGCAAAAGTAAGCAGACTGCAAAGTTGTGAGATGTTTAGGTAGAAGACAGTCTGACAGAGACAGATAGGAGGAGTGCACCTGTCAAAATGAATTTAACTCAGAATCTTCCTTAGGTAAGGTCAAGGCAGCTCAAATGGAAAAGGAGTATAATTAATTCAACAGTTCAAATAGACTGCATGGTTGTTCAGTCATAAAGAATAGAGAGATTAGATACAGGATCCAGGTGCTACCTGTCCACAACAGACGTCCAAGTACCTCATTTGGCTGACACAGTACCAAAAGTCAGAGTTTTCTTCTGGCTACCTACCCAGAAATGGCTGAAAGGCAATTGAAGATATTAGCATAGAGACCATTAAAGTATATCACCCAAGAATGACATGTCTTGCCCATTATAAAAAGAAGCTCAGGTAGACATTTAACATCATTAAATAACTGTTTAACTCACTTATAGTACTCTGAATGCACACTCATAAAAATACAGACTATACCTATAGAAATCACTGCTGGATTTTTAGAGACTTTCTAGGGAGAAATAAACTGCTTTTGCCCAGGTACAATACTCAAAAAATTGCAGTCTATTATGTTAGATTAGGTAATAAAAGCCCATCTGCACACCTAAAAAGGATCCTTACCCAGGCTGCTCTCAAGTCCATCAGAGGAACCATCAGCCTATATCAGGCCCATCTTCAGAAACTGAGAGGCACATAGATTCACAGCGGGAGGCAGGAAGCCAATATGGATACAGACAAAGGGATATCATGTTCCGGCCCCTCTCATGGCTGTCCCAGAAAATCCTCAGCCCCATTTTGCAGGTGTGAAACCGATCAAGGGTCAAGCATGAAGGGTCCTGCCAGCTGAAAAGGTGATGCTTCCTGGGTGAATGGGACATATACAGAGATTGCACAGGACACAGTATGGGATAACAGGAGATGGAACAAAAGGCAGGGAAAGTGATGGATTTAGGCAATTTGGGAAGGAAAAAGTGTGTGGAAAATAGAGGGATAAGGGATAAAAGGACTGGTTGCTTGAAAATAAATAATGTATGATCACTTCACTTTTTTAGCCACATCCTGTACTTGAACAGTTTAATCTGGTCACACTTCTCATTGACTTTCTTTCTAATTCTCTTCCTGTGCACATGTGTGTACTGGAGGGTCTGAGTGCAGTACTTGCAGACCACAGGTTGGAGGTCTGTAATGTCAGCAACTGCATCTGTAATGTCAACAACTCAAGAGAGTTGAGAGTAGAATGAGTAGAATGAGAAATTTCTAACACCAAAAACTGGAGATTCCCAGGGCATAGGCACCTGTGTTCACACAGCACCAACAAGTGGAACGACGGAAGGACTGGGTGCTACCATCTGGACTGGGAACACAGGTTGATTGGCCTACATGCCAGCTGAAATGGAGTGAGATCGATTGCCAGCCATGGGGATGGGACCAGTGTCAGAGGCCCACAAGCCCATGCAGCCAGGAACTGCAGCAAATGGAAGTTCTAGCAAGAAATAAAATGGACCAGCTGGGCAGGTATGTGATGCAGCCTGAGGGGCAAGGAGGGACATGTGTCTTTCCAGTCAGGAGCATGTCCAATCCATGAAGTTAACCACAGCCCTGTATGTTTGCATACATGTGGTCTACATGTGTATTCTTCCTGTGTGCCTGCTGGGAATACATTTTCAGTGTTACTGCTGGTTGGGCCTGGGACATGGAGCCATGTAGCAGTTTTACCTCACTTGGTTTGTGAGTATCTATGTCCAGGGCAATATATTTTCCCTGGCCATCTTCCAAAGATGTTTCAGCTAGAATCATCTGAAAAGTGCTCCATTCTCTGGAGAACAGAAGGGAAAAAAAAGACGAGATAGTTTTGAAAATTATGTCCAGCATTCTCTCTTATCTTTTTCTTGTTACTGATTTTTAAAAATACCGAGCTACATTTCAGCACTGTCTAGGAGAACCATAAAAAAACCCCATATTACTTATTTCAGATTGGCTTTAGGGTATGTATAACTGCTTCTTCCTAATCCTGTTTGAACATACCAAACAAAATGTTTACCATAAGTCAAATTTTAATTTGGGAAAAAAAATACCAACCACAAATAAACAATTGCATCTATGTTTTTGTAATGTGGATATTTACCTTTTTTGGGGTGGAAAAAAAAACCAAAACAGCAGAATCAGAGATCATCTTCATCTAAAGGCATCATGTTATTAAAGAAGGTTGCTGACAATTTGTTTCAGGAGCACTTGCTCAGCCACAGTGAATTACCCAATAAGGTATTAAAAGCTAGTCTGCAGGGAAAGCTGATTCACATTTATATATTTTCCAAACCTTTATCTTAAAATTATTTTAAATATCACAGTGATTATTGATAAGTGCATTTTAATATGTTTATGATCTTTCAGGGCAAGAACCTAAAAAAGTTACCATTATAATGCAAAACAAGTGATTTCATAGGAAAAAATCAATGTATCTTGCAGAACAAGGACAAGAGCATCTACTATAATGTACCCTGCTGAATTTATCCATAAACTTGTAGCATCACAGAATCATTGAAGTTAGAGGGTACCTAGGAAGTTGCCTAGTCCAGCCCCCCCAGATCAAGGCAAGGGTAGTCAAAACATGTTAAAATGTCTTCACATATTTCCAAGGATGGAGACTCAAAAAAATCTCTGGGCAACTTGGTCCAGTGATTGGACACCTGATAGTGAAAAAAAGTCTTTTTCTTATGCCTAAAAGGAATTTCCCATGTTTCCATTTGTGCTCCATTGCCTCTCGTCTTTCAACTGTGCACCACTGAGAAGACATCATCACCATCTTACTCTCCCCACCACATATACAAATAGATAAAATCTCATAAGAGGGTGGTCTTTACCTTCTTATCTATATTCTTAATGAAGATGTTAAACGGTAGTGGCCTCACTATTGATCCCTGGGGAACACCACTAGTTCATGACTGGCCTCTAAACTGAACTTCATAACAGTGATAAAACCCTTCACTCAGTTTTCATTTTACCTCACTGTCTGTACTCCATCAGTTTTTCAATAGGATATTGTGAGAGAGACACTTTACTAAAGTAAAGATAAATGGCATCCACCGTTCTCTTCTTGTCCACTCAACAAGTAATTTTGTGGTAGAAGGTCATTAGGTTAGTCAGAGACAATTTCTGCTTTTTTGGTCAGACACAATTCCTGTAAATCCAGGCTGATAACTCCCAATCACCCTCTTGATATGTTTATTGGCTATTTGGTTATTTCCACATCCTTTGTCTTCAACTCCCCTGACTTACTTAAAAATGTGTCTGCAAATTCCCTTGGTTTGTTTTCTGCCACATGTAAAATCTCTTTTTGTTGTCCTTCATGTCGCTTGACATATTTACCTGCAGAAGGGTTTTGGCTTTCCTAACCTCATCTCTGATAGCGTCTATACAATTCCTCTTTTTTGTCCAAATCCTTCTTTCAACTCTCCTATGCTCTCATCTGAAGTTTGTGTTTTGTCAGAAGCATCCATGTGGGCTTCCTGACATTATTTCTCTATTATAAATTACTACCTGCTAACATACTAAATGCAAACTGGAAAAAGGGAAAAAGAAAACATAAAATTCATTCTACAGTTACTGCTAGTTAAGGCATACACAGAAGACTTGTGTATCAGCTATCATGCATGAAGATGAATTACATGCAAAAAAAGAAGCATTTATTGCCTTTGTAAAACAGAATTGCATCTGATAAATTGCTGTTCTTGGCCCAAATTCTCAGCTGGTATTTATTTACTCAGCTCCAATGAAGACAAAGCAACTACTCTCATTTGTACCTGCTGAAAATAGAGATCATTACAATCTCTTTTACTCATTAAGTTTGAATGTTAATGATTTGTTCCCTGTTAAGAAATTAAGCATCTCTAGACACTCTAAATTCTTATCAGGTATACTCAAAAGTATAGTTATCATGTTTGTTTACCAATTTCTGCCTCAGAAAAGCAATTTGCTGAAAGACTCTTCCTCTCTTCATTGGGAATAGGTGAAGAACTAGTGAAACCAGGACAATTACTGCCCACACCCCTGTACCCACACAGTGGGTAACCTAAAGTAGAAAAGTTTATGTGTCACAGTAAATGCTTGCTGGACTAAATCATATTCTTTCACTGAAATGTTGAGCAGAGAAAGACAACGTAATGAAATTTGACACTTGATATTGCTCCAGTAATAAAAAAATGAGTTTTAATCCATAGCAATGAGAAAAATCAAATTTCTTACAAAAGATATAAGAGGAGATCATTGTGTCAACACAAAGTAGACAAAAGCAAATGAATTAGCAATCAAATTCTCATGGGCTTTCAATATTTTCAGTGCCTGGTTAAAGATCATTTCTTACAGCTATGCATCATATTAATAAAATGTGAGGTGTTTTTTAATAAATAAATTTTGTTTAGGTAATATTACTCTCTCAAAGTTTCTCAAGTAAAAATGCCTCTATTTTTGCATGGATGCTCATTACAACTCTCAAAGTTCTATTTCTTTTTTTAAGTCAGACAATGAACAATCAACTAAAAATACTTTTACTGAGGTTTGAAAGCACAAAACAAAATGGAAACTGACAATAAAAGCTAGCTACAAACAGTTAAACCAATCTGAAAAGTCTGAGTGACATACAAGGGAATAAAGTATTGCCTCTCAAGGATGAACAAGATTAACATAAAGACCAAGTGATAGACAGATCCCATCAAGACCAAATCTGGAACAAACCTTCCAAATACCAAGAATATGGTGAATGCACAGCTCAAAAGCTCCTATGAAATCTTTGTAAACATGTAAGTGCTACACTGGGTTTTGAAGGATGAAGCTTTATTTGTTACAGAGAACTGATACTACCAACTTAGAAAAAACATTGAAGTTCTTTAAAGAATACTATTTACTGCAAGACTAAAATTGTAAGAATGTGAGTTCACTACACTACATCAATGTGTTTATTAAAAAGAAATCACTGACCCAATCTTAAAAGGCTAGATAAAATATTCAGAATTTTTTTATGTTTATCCTATTTATTGAGAACACAAAGGATTAAAGAGTATTGGAAAGAGACAATTATAATGCCTACATTTGAAAAGGTAAAAGAAGCAATATATGATTATAGAAGAGGCATCCTTCTTCTAAATTTAGTTAAGATTATTGGAAAATATGAAATTATGAATAAATGTCTGAAAAATATGAAATTATTAATAAATGTCTGAAAATTATCAACAAATGTCAATAAAATTTGGATGTATTAAATTCAAATGGTATTCAATCTTTTGTATGGCATGGTAAAAGATCTGTTCAAAAAATAATAACTTGGAGACTGTAGATATGATTTTATGTAGGAATTTTGACACCATTTCACATAACATTCTCATATTCAAATTAAGAAATATAGTATAGATAAAACATTTATGTTTTATTACCTGTATCTCCTTTATATAATGCAATTCCTCAAGGGACCTATCTTGACTCTGGTTGTATGTGGTGTTTCAATTAATGATTTGGCTGGTGATACAAACACTACATACATGAAATATGCAGTTGATGAAAAAGTTGTGATTGTTTTCAGGCATGCTAACAGATGAAGATAAAGATCTGAATCCGTAATCTGTTAATACCTTTTTTTTTCCCCCTGAGAAAATAGTCTTCAAGGAAAGTAAAGAGAATTAGTTGATAAAGACAAGGTTTTGCACATAAGTAGAAATATTTTTCTAACCAAATACAGAATGAGAATAACAGTTGTTCAGAAAAGGTTCAGAAAAGGTCTTTGAGTTTATAGTGGATGATGCCACTCTAAAGGAAAACCATGCTAACATGTATAAGCATAAAATCCTGCCTGAAAGTCATGCAATTTCTCTCTCTGCTTTCCCCGGTGCTGATAAGGCACCAGCTGGAACTCAGTGTTCAGTTTGTCTAGAATGATGGGGACTGACAGAGGAGAATTCAGGGAGATCAATATGAACTTCACAAAGAGGAATTAATAAGTTTTTTTAGCCAAAAAAAGGAAAGATCATAATGTTTATGATTACAGCTTTCAGATACAAATACTGTTGTGCTGAAGAAAGAGGGACCAATCTTTCCTTTGGGTCTTTGATGAATAGAACTTAATGAACTGAAACTATAGAAAATAATCAGGTTAGATATTAAAATAAAATTTGAAGACAAGTGTGACAGATTGCCTGGGAATATGGTAGAGCTCCATCTTTGAAGGTTCTAAAAGTAACCCTGCAAAGGATTGACCCAAATTCTTTTCAAACAATTCTTTCCTTCTAGACCTATTTTCAGTACATTCTGTGAATGCTGTAAAACATTGTCAACTGAGAGAAACATTGGAATATCAAGCAGAAAGAATGAGCTGCTTACGATAACTGTAAGAAAGAAATGGGACTTAAAATCATTCACAAACTCTTGGATTTAGGGACTAATAGGAAAACCTGCAGTTACAATCTAGAAGTTCACTGTCTGGAAGATTTTAATCAAAAGATTAAAATTCCAGTGTATATTTGGTAATCTCACAAGGGTCTTCCATCATCAGTTTTTACTTTGAAGAAAAATGCTGTGTTTTGATATATATGAAAAGGTATTTTCAGTTCTATAAAGGCCATTATGAAAGGCCTTTGAGATAGGCTCCTCTTCTAGAGAACTGCATGTGATATCTCTTGATCATTTTAATACAAGAAATATTAAATTTTCACTTTGACACAAGCATAGAGCAAGTATGAAGACAGACAAATAAAATTTTTTTATTACTCCATGGTCCAAAAGTATCTATTCTGTACAGTATTTGCCAGACTAAGAGCTGAGAGCTATAATAAGTAGATTGAGGATCATAGAATGATTTTAATTAGAAAGGACCTTGAAGATCAATCAGCTAGTTCCAATCGCATTGCCATGGCAAGGGGCACCTTCCATAGACCAGGCTGCTCAAATGAAACAAAGAAAGAGTTGAAATTGTACATAATATTCAAGAATAAACAGAGATTAGATCATCAACAAACCTATGTTAGAAATTTTATAAAGAAGTTTTTATTAGATAGATTTACAAAAACAATCAAAAAACTCTACTGCCAATCAGAGAGACAAAAATCTTGTCAATATAATTTGATGTGATTCTGACAGACAGTGGTTGAGAATAATAATTTTACTGAAATTATAATATGTTTTTCAGCTATACCTAGGCATGAGCAATTCATACTTTCCATCTACTCAAGGATAAGCATCCATAAAAATGTAAATAAGTAGATCTTCTCTACAATAAAGGAAGTGTAAAATCATTTTATTATACCTATATAGGCACAAACACTTTCCTGTTTTAACTTACCATGACTATTCACAGGTGTCATTTGATTCCTACAGCTTTGAGGACAACCTTGTTAATCAAGCAATGATGTTAGCCAAGCAGTCTTAATCTTTTCCAGCTCTCCCTCTCTTTGCTTGTTGGTTGTCTGCTAACACTGTTTAGATGTCTTCTCACTCATTTTTTACCTACAAATTTCAGCAGTTTGCTCCCTAATTCATCCCTCCCTCACTAGCATACTTCAAATTATTTTTGATGCAACTGTCCTCAAGTGATTGCTTTTTGCTAAAAACCTCAATGGAAATAGTACAGAAGTAATGTAGATTATTTAGAGAAAAGAGTTGAATTACAGGCCTTCAGTGTAGCACTAATGGCTAGCAAATTCCTATTTCTTTTCCATGTTTCACTGATGGGAAGGATTACAAGACACCTTTTTTTTTATGTTATCCAAGTGGCATACACATACACTGATGTCTAACTTAAACAACAGACAGGAAACTTGTGATCTTTTTCTATACTACTACTACTATTTTTTTTTCTTTTTTCACTTCAAAATAATTTCAGGGGAAAGTTTTAACTGTTCTTCTAAATCAATTCAAGTCATCTTTCAGTCAAAATAGGATGATTAGATTTGGAATTTTTTAATAAGAATAATACATAGCTAGTCTTCATTATTTCTGGGAATTTCTTCTAGTATTTTGAAAAAAATATCTGGAAGTAGAGCTCTACATTATAAATGTGCTTCATCTGAACCAATATGAAAATAGTATTTTAAAATTTCACACCGTATCTCATAAGTCACTCAGAGAAAATATTTTTGTACTTTCACACCCTCACTATGAATAATGTAAAGAGCCAATTAATAGAAAATGCTCTGAATTATGAATTAGGACCAAATTAAAAATGCAAAATTACAGAAAAACAATGACTGCTTGTTTTAAATTCTCCTTCTAGACAGGTAACCATTCTTAACTACATCTGCTATCAACAGTTGACTTATATCTTTATCTATTCCTATGGCTAATGAGGAACAAATTACTTATTACTCGTGAATGACACTAACTACCCACTCTTGCACAGAAAAAGAATATTACAATTTATATGTAAATGAGATTTGAAATGTTAATGAACAGAGTCAGTATTCTAATTATCCATAAAACTACTAATTACTTCAGAATCATACTCTATGTTTGCCCAGCAGCATTAATGAAGAACAGCTCTGGATTTCTAGAATAATTCCCAATAACAGGGGTCAAGAATGGGCAAACAATGCCAATATGTATTTAATATAATTTATTAGTAGGAAGATGGTTGTATGCAGTACACCTACAAAATTATCTTAAGAAATCCCCTCAAAAACATTTGATATTTGCTTTAAGTTTATGTAGAACATTAGATTTGAGATGTGTCTTTCATATTGATCTGAGTCACTTGGGCCCAGATGGAAATGGAATTTTGTCCTCTATCTCCCTTTGCAATGCTTAATTTCCCTTTTCCTGTTTTTGGCTATTGTTATCATTATTGTTATTGTTGTTGCTGTTGGGTTTTTGGTTTTATTTCTTTGTATTTTGGTGTTTTTTTTCCCATGTTTAAATGTCATTTAAACATTCTAGAGCACGATGGCAAAGAAATTCACAGGAATATTTTGTGTGAATATAATATTATATATTATAATATATAATATATATTATATATTATATATATAATATAATTTTATACAATATATATTATATAAAAACCCACTATATAAAAAGTCACAATGTAAATGTGGGGTTTTCTCATCTTAAAAGGTCAAATTAACTGGTTGTTTTTTTTTTTCTGACCAATAATACTGATTTTACTGCATTCCTTTCTCTATGTCAGGAGAAAACAAGAGCCATTTATTAATTATTTATGATGGAGGAAATAATTTTCTTTACTTAGCAAACCCAGGAAAGGAAGTTGGTTCAGAAATATCATACATCTTAAAACATTTGTCCCACAGGTTTTTAAACTTTTACTAATTTATTCTAACTTTTCTATGCACACACAGATTCCAGATATCATTAAAGGTTTGAGAAATTAACAGGAAAAATTAAGTATTCAGAAGGATATAATTGAAATAATTCAGTAAACATTGTAGTGGAGATGTAATAGAATGACATCTCAAAGTCTACATGATGGTTCAAAAACTTAACACCTTAATTTTCAATAGTGTGGAAGCACAAAGTTGTGACAAAGATATCAAAGTGCAAAGAGATTTAATATTTGCATTCTAGAACATTACTGAACGTTAAAGCATTCATTAATATAATTTTAGTTATATATTATTTGATTATTAATTATAAATTATTTGATATTTAAATAATATAAAATGTACATACATTAGTTTGAGTCACTTTCTGTTGTGATACTGGAGTGATTTTCCCAACTTTGACACTTCTTTTTGGAGATACACATATGTGTTTTCATACTTCTTCCACTAACTTAACAGTCTGCTCAGAAATTCCAGTTCCATTTTCTGTTGCATCTCTTTCTCTTTGTTTCAAATTCAGCAACAATTTCTGATGACTAGAAACATTTTTTTTTTCACCAAAGATGGCCTTAAGAACATTGGAATGAGTAATTGATACTGAATTATGCATAAATTTAAACTCTCATGTGAGTCTATTTTTTAATCATTATCACTATTACTGTCTTCTATTTCTCTTAGTAACAAGTTAAATAAAGAAATAAGACAAGAAGACAAGAAGCTCCCAAGAAGCTCCCAAGATTCATTTTTAAGGAGGTTAAAAGTTCAGCAGTCTCCAGGTAGACTAGGTCAATATCAGTTCCACTTGCAGCATCCAGCAAATGAGCTTTAAGAGAGGGCAGCAGAGCTACTCATGGTTAAAAATTAGAATAACAGTTACAGATTAACTGCTAATTACTCACAACATTTGGCTCAAATATTTTGCATTGAATAGAGACAGATGAGAGTTCTCTTATGCCAAAACAAGAGGGCATACAAAAAGGATTTCAAACATTACAGTAAAAGTCAAGATTTTGGGGGGACTCCTTAACTGACTATCTATTCTAAACAGAAATTTCCCATCAGCTGCAGCTCACAAAATTAGCATAAAAATTAAAATCCCTTTCTGTCCTTCATATTTCTGTAGACAACATCTTTTGTGCAAAAAATGAACACTCTGTTCTACTCTGGGTTATAACATGAACTAGGCAACTACATATGCCAGAGCAGGTGAAGGGCCAGATCTCTTGTATCATAGTCTGGATAATAATTTTTTTTTTCTTTTTGGCCAGTCTGAGTGAAAAGCTTCTGTAAAAATTCAGAAACCTTGCAAAAACCAGTGATTTGGGATTGAAAAGTAAACATACATTAATCAGGAATATCTTGAAAAAGATTCCACAAACTGAGCTTTTAAAACATCTGAGCTCAACAAGCTGGGCATTCATATCCTTATTGGGTTAATAAACAATTGTTGTACAACTGAATGAAAAAAGGTAGAGTACTTTCCATTTAATATTTTAGGATGCACTTTTACAGTAAAAGGCACAGGAAACAGCCTAGCCAAAGGCCAACTCTTGTTTTCAATGCAAATCTAATGCAAAATATTCTGTGGAAGGAGCACTTGTTGCTGAAGTTTAGACACAAACCTTGTTGCAGTAGTTGCTCCTAAGCATATACACACAACCTATTTGCATGTTATAAATAGAATAAAATCTATTACTTCTTTTGTTGCATGTGGCTTTTTTCCCTTTTATTTTTTTGATTTCACTGTTAGGCCTTCTTTCCTTCTTTGTGCCTCCACTTCACCTCTCTTTAATTTTTATGTTTTCATCAGGATCACTTTATTCTTAGAGAGAAAAAAAAAATAGGAACTCAGATGTATTTGTCTGGCTTCTTTATTTTGTCTCTGAAAATTCCCTTCTAATGAAATACCATATTCTGGTTGAACTGTATTCTGGTTTTAGAGTATCTCCATATCTGGTTTTCCATGCATAATTCATAACCATTTCATTATTATTTTTGTTATTGTAAACTTTTCAAAGTTGTCTCCTCTTCCTGAACTCTGAATTGTGTAAACAGATGGCACCAGGCATAAAACAGATATTTTTTCTTCAACTTTCAAAAGCTATGAAGTGTATTTGGAAAGATTTGATATATATCTTGAGTTCAGGATTTTATTTAGAGTAGGTACTTTTATGTCCAATATGTATGTGACCTGAACACCTGATCTACGCAAAAAATTGAATTGACGGGCACAGGAGATTTGTATTTTATGTTTGCATCAAATTACACTGTACATACAATCACAGCAATCACTAGCAGTGTTTCATATTGTAGCTCACATTTTCAGATGATGACTGAGTATCTAGGTATCACCTTTCCATCCAAAACCTCTTTCCAGGAATTTTGGAAAACTAACACAACTTTTTAACTTCTTTCTTTATGAATGCTTACAATTAAATTTAAGAATTCTTTTTAAGGAGATGTAAAAGTATCACTCTTTGCTCTAGACCGTCCTTATAAAACTGAAACTAAATCTAAACTAAACTGAAGCTAAATCTAGACACTAAAAAATCTCTGCAGACCACAAGATGAAATGAAACTTTTAAGTCTCTCTCAGTGCCAAGGAAAAATTCTACAAGCTTCAAAATGGCAATGTTTCACATTAATTACCTGTCGACAGAAAGTAAATTTACAGTATAGTAATTCAGTCATTCATCTCATTACAGGTCAACAATAGTCCCATTTTTTGTGGCTTTCCCATGACTACTTGCAAAATTGTCTATAAGAGATTTCATTTCATATGAAAGAAGATTTCTAAGTTAACCTCATCCAAATATTACCCAAAATAAATTTTAGAGTTCAGGTAGAACTTCCATATTCCAAAGAACAATCCCAAAGAAATATTGGTGCCAGTTACTGTTTTGCATGGTGATTTTTAACTGAATGTATTTTTCCTCTAATACATATGTCACTCAGTGAAGAAAATGCAGACATTTTATCTACAACAGCTATGGGCTTTACAAAGTATAATTTTTTAATGATGTGTGCAGCTCCAAGGTGGAAAAAAGCACAAAATAAACTGCTTTTTATACCTACTTTTAAAACCTCTTTAAATTGCGTTTGATGACTAATAAAAGTCAGCATATCCAATGCTTTTCTGACCTTAGTTCTGCAGAAAGTGTGAGAAGAATATTTACTTGTTTTCAGCAAATGCCTTCTCTTATCCAAATACTACATACCTGATAACAATCCCAAAACATGGGTTAGAGTAGTACCATTTGCACTAAAGCAGTTCACTCTTGCTAGCTACCTGTCAGAACTGATTATATTTCAAAAGCCTTGCATAAAATATAATCACTTATCACAAAGTTTTAGGAGACTCTGTTGATGAAAAATCTGATCATTTAAGATGAACAGGATCTGGCTGGTATACAGTCAAATTTCAAATTTCTACATATCAGTCCACATGGTGCCATGCTTTGGACCTGTGACTACACCACCCTCAATAATACACCAGTGTTTCAGACATTGCTGAGAAGTGCTTGCACATTGTCAAAGCTTTTTCTGTTTCCCACTCTGTCCACTCAGAGAGGAGGCTGAGGCTGAGCTGAGCTTGGGAGGGGACACAGCCAGATCAACTCACCTAGACTGACCCATGTCATATTCCTTGTCATGTCATGCTCAGCAACAAAATATCAAGGAAAAGAGGAAGGAGAGATGGTCGTTATGATTTTTTGTCTCCCCAGACTAGCTTTATGAATGCCAAGGCCCTGCCTCCCAGGTGGTGTCTGGGCATTTGCTAGCTGATGGAAAGTATTGAGTGAATTCCTGCCTTGCTTTGCTTTGCTTTGCGGGTACAGATTTTACTTCATCTATAAATTGTCTTTTCCTTGATTCATAAGCCTTCTTACCATCCTTAAACATTCTGTCTATCCCACAAGAGAGGAGGAGGAGTGAAAAGCCATGAAGGTTTAGCTGCTGGCCATAGTAAACATATTACAAGGCAAATAAAATAAACTTTAAACAAAATTCAAATAAGATAAACTTTAAACAAAATTCACTTCACAAACTTACAAAATTGCATATTATCTTGTCCAGATATATTTGCATAGATACTCATGTACATTAATTCCAGAAGTCTTTGTAGACAGAGCCTTGCTCTAACTTAGAGGGGCCAGGGGACTTTCCACAAAATGCCTGTGGGCCCCATAGAAAGTCAGGAGCAGTCTGGAAGCACTGGACAGGTAACCTACAGAGATATTCCCTCACATGCTCCAAAACCTTGTCTTTATCCAAGTTCCACCCTTGTGCTAGTCACTAGGGACTGTGGACCTGATGCAGCCCTTCATTTCTCTGAGCTGCAAATACTTTTTTTTTTTTTTTTTTTGCCTGGAAGAATTCTTTTGGAAAAAGCATGAAACAAATTCAGTGTAAATAATTCATGCAGTGTGAGAAAGGAACAATGAAGCTATGTGACAATGGGAGGAGTAAACTGGGTTAAAGCAGCATGCCTCAACAAATGGTGGACAGCAAAAAACAAAACTAGGACATAAGAAATACTCATCTAATCTGAAAATTTTTCACTTGACCATGTTTCCCAATTCTGAGATTTACTTCCTGTGAGCATTTGGATACTAGAAGTTGACTGACATGAATAAGCAGATAGACCAGTGAGTTTTAAACTTAAACACCTAAGGAGTTATCCAAAGTAAGTTTTGAGTTATATATTCACTCAGAAATTACAGCAAGTTACATACTGGCCTGTTAAATCATTCAATCAGACTCAGGCAACCGGAACAAAATAGATAAAATCTGTAGCTAAAAAAGCACTTAATGACTTTCAAATATCCCAACCCAAATTTCAGCAGCTATATACAAAGAAAGTAGACAGAGATAGATGTGCATCCATGCAAGAAATGTAGAACTCTTGATCATGTACAAAGGCTGCATTTGTTGAATAGCTACATCAAATATCTGCACTATTGATAATTATCCATTGTCAGAGGCTGATGCAGTATGGTACACTCCCCTTCATACTACATAATGGTACACTCCCCTTCATACAGAACCTAATGTCACAAATTTAATTTATCAGATGTTACGACCACATCTCTAAGGTATTAATTAACTGAGTACAAACAGCTTGTACAGTTATATAATCCTTCAGAAATACATAATTCTTTCTCTCAAAACTTGGATGCTGTTCAAAAATGGTTAAATAAACAATCACTCAGCTGTCACTTAAATTACATGAGTACTATCCTTCTATTCAACACTGTATGCAAAACCTGTACTATATACATAAAAGCACTAAAATAAATTTTAAATGTCTTGAATCTTGTGAGCATCTGGCTATTCCTTACCTTGCATGCCTTAGGATGCACCAGAACTGCTTCTTATTTTATGAAATGTATCAACCTAAATTGCATAATTTTGTCTTTTATATAGAGTTTCAATGCAACCATTTTACTGTATCTCATTATCTTTTACTTTTTTCACTTCACTACATCAAATGTTTTTCAGTTTTCCTGACATTATAGAATATCGTCCACAGGAATGTAAGTATTTGTTATTGAGCTGTAAATGGTGACAGGAACTTGAGTCATAACTGTAACCATGAGTGACCAGGTGCAGAATTTAGCAGAATGATTCCAGGGTTGTGGTTCAGCTGACTCCAGGAGCTGGGACTTTCTTTTGCCCAGCTGCCAGACCAATCCATGCAGCTGATGCTTTCCATGTTGTGTGGTCCTACTGGGAGAAAGGCTGTGTGTGGATCATGGCCAGACACTGTGTAGTGCAGACAGCTGCACAGGGGGCTGCCTTGCCTTATAACACCTCCAGAATCTGCATGAAACCTAACAGGTCTTTGTCATCCTCTCCAGGTATCAAGGCTGACACTCACTAAGGAAAACAGATTCCTTCAGACTGTGTCATAGCCAAGTCTATTGGCATTTCTCTATGCTGAACTACAACAGTTCTCTTGTACAGATTTCTGGACTCCAAGCAGGGAAGTAAGAAACCTGTGTGTTAGCATGGAAACAGGGATATAAAAAATTCCTGGTAGTTAAACCATAGAAGAAAGCAGAAGAGCTTGAGGTGTCAGATACCACAGAGTAACATCAAGTGTCAGATCTCCCTGAGTGGAAAACAATGAACAAATGTCTTGTGAGCTTATGTCCGGGTGAAATAATGGCAATAAACATGAGGAACAGACATTTTATACAAGCACTGCTTTATAAGCCTTCCTGGATTTTTTTTCTCATAATCTTTTTCCTGATGAAGGTGCTTCAAAATTCAAAACAGAAAGGGTAATCAGGACTAACTTCAAATTAGGCTTATTCTTTATTTGCATTCAATACAAGTACATAAACTATACTCCCAGACTGTGATCAAAGCTACACTGAGTCGGTGCATACCTTCTGTACAAAGAAGAAACAGACAAAACCCTAGCAAAGCAGCATACGCTACACTTGTGCAGTATGTCAGAACATGTGGGGGAATGAGGGGAGCTCAGGATACTGGAATTATGTCAACTGTCTCCTCAGAGGACAGATCTAAAAGTTCAGTGTGTGAATCTTGATGCCACCTGCTCCTATACTCACTGGAAGTGACTTTGCTTTCAAAAAAAATTTGTTTTGGTGTAAGTACATTGACTGCAGTAGAAATACAGCTAAATACCATAAAGATGAGAATCTGTCTCTGTATTTGAAATAGTAAAATTCAGTAGGTCTAATAATGTATCACTGACTCTTCTGAAAAGATCATGGGCATTTAATGTATATGCAAAACACATTGTACTACATTAGTTATCTAATGGTAGGAAAAGGTAATTTCCTGCATGATAATTCACAAACTCATAAAAAGAGTGCATAATATATATCCATGTACTTTTGCTATGCCTTCCAACATCTACATTTAAATATTTTTATTTATTTTATATACTGTGTCTTATTGAGACAGAATGGGTAACTTGAATATACAGGCAGTCATAAGTCAATAGTGAACATGAGTGACATGGAACAGACTTTAGCCTTCTGACTTACTCTTCAGCTGAACAGACATTATTTTGTTATGATTACCAATTCAGAACATATTCATAACTAGCAGATGTTTTCCTCTTGGTTTCTTGGAAATTAGGGATGTTGCTGCAGCTGAATTTTGCACCTGAACAGCAAATGACCAAACCACTTCTGTAAAACCTTTGACTTAAAAAAATTGTCCCTTAGTGCAAATCATCATTTTGAAACTAACACTAGATCTATGTGTCAAAGATAATTAATTAATCACAAACCACTGATAAATTTAATCACACAGCATTTAATTTCCAAGCACTGTGTACATATATAAAGAACACAGAAGAAAACAGGATGGCATTCTCCACTTCTGCTGGTAATTTTAAAAACCTCAATCATACGTTCAGTTCTAGGTACATTGTCAATTTTTTCTCTTCAACAATAAAACAAAATAAGTGTGCATCCATGATGAAAAAATAATATGCCACTGTCTAGCCAAAGGTTATTTCTTGCTACATACCTTCAAAGATAGCAAGGAAGCCAAACATCTCTTGATTTACAGTCTCATGTTTTAACCATGACACAGCTATTGTGAAAATGCAACAGCAAACTGCTTGGGAGGCACATCCTTTAGAAAGTGAAACAAACAAAGTTGAGGTGAACTATTTGCAAAAATAATTTTAAAGGCATCAACTTGTTATACTAACCAGCATCTATAATCACATAGCAAAGTGGAAGCAAGGATTTGTATCTGCCAATCTGACAGCAGACATGTACAAGCTAAGTCATTCTATTTGATAATAAAGAGAGAAAAAAAAATAAAAAGCTACATTTTCTGATAAGAATCACTACACAACAATCACTGATTTCTGTGCCGCACTAAAATACCTGGCTGCCAGAGAGTAGGACCTTCAAACAGTGCTCTGAGCTATATTTCTGCTATATTAATGAAACTTCTTGAGGTCTCAGAACAAAATTCTACCACTTTACTCTCTCTCTCTATTCTAAGACCTAAACAAGCAGTCTCTCTTTTTTTTTTTTTTTTTAATTCAAAGGGTCGATGGTAAGATAATTACTCCCTAGTATTTTGAAAACAAAAGGTCAGAATGTATAATTTAAGATCTAATAAGGTTTGATGGAATTGAGACCTTTGGAAAGTAGTTTAATGCATGCATACTTAAGGTATATTCAACATATATATTTCAAAAATGGATTAGTTCCTTTCTATCAAATAAAAAAAATAATAATGAAGAACGCTTGAAAGAACATGTTTTTGGGTTTTTTTTCTTTATAAAATAGCGCAAAGCACAATTAAAGAAAAGGTGACAGCTCAACCGTCAGTACTGAGGCAACTAAACACAGCCTGCCGCATACCATCACTTTAAGATAATTCCTTTATTATGCTAGCTTAAAAAAACATATCACTAACACTCTCTGCGTCCAATCACTGCAGACTCATTTGTTATTCATTGAAACATCCATCAAGGATCAAAATAGATTCATTTTCTATTCATGATGCTCCCATATGCACTTCTGCAGGTCTTGCACTGCATTTCAGCATTCAAATGACAGGTTGTACAGTGGGAAGTAGCATTATATATTAACACTTTGAAAGCCACCTTGTAACCTAGTCCAGAAACAAATACAAGTGTATGTTTTATATATTAAGTTAAACTCATGGTTTCCTGTGGCCTTTTTTGAGCATTTTAGCCTAGAATTCTGGGTGGTTTCTGAAGCCCTGAATCATACACTTTAGTATTTAACATTTACCCAGACATACTATTTTTTTCCTCACAGAAATTAGCAATACATATTTGTAAGATGCAAATGCCATAACAACAATCTTACATGCTACATTTAACTTTGTGGAAAAGATATTATGCTTTGGAAAAATTGGGGGAATTTTGTTAAAGGAGATATCATGAAATTATGTAAAGAGTTGGAAACAGATTTTTAGAGAAATGGAATTGTAACCTGGGACTGTATTTTCAGCATAACTAATAATTAGTGTAAAATAAAAGAAGGTATGAGGAAGCAAGGACAACAAAACAAGTAATAGAATACACAAATTGCTTTTGTGTTGTCTGCCCAAAGATTTCTATTCTGCAGCAGGGCATAAAGATCAATCACTTTCTTATATGATGCCATATAGACAGAGATAATTTTCATCTTCTCCACATAAAGAGGATAGTAATCTGTGTTCCCAGTTTTCCAGGCCTATATATGGACCATCCCCGTTGAAGATGGCAGCAAACCACCACTTTGGACATGCAGCTCTGCTCTCTTCCAAAGGTGAAGACTGTACAAACTGCTGCACAAGCATCCCAGCTGTTATACATCACATTCTGAGCCGTCTCACTTTTATCACACATTTCACTCTGAGACCAAGGGCTTAGCACAGTATTCTGGATTCTACCTCAAAGGCCAGGTTGTTCAAATTATATCCTATGGAATTTAAACACCCATAAATGTGCTCCTTTCCTTACACACCACAAGAACAAAACAGGTGTACAAAGCCACTTATCAGAATGGCAGAATTCCTAGTTCATTTGATACTGCAGTAAATCCCTGCAAAAGTCATAGAATAAACACAATCCAGAAAGCCTGATATAATCTTGGTATCAGATATAATCCCTGGTATAATCTTAAAAAGCAAGATATAAGCTTTTTATTTTTTAATTATTCTTAACAGTTGCTCTAAGAAAACACTGGTGGAATGTTTAAAGAAAAAGTACCTTGTAACAGTTTTAGACCTTTTTAAAAAGTAAATCTCTAGTAGTCCATTTGCATAAGAATTCTTATACTAAATAATAGAGAAAATATCACATTCACATTTAATATACTTCAAATTTGATATGTCACTGACTATTTTTTTCAGTAGTTTGCCACTGAATTGCATATCTGAATCTTTCTTGTCCTTTGTATGATGCCAAGTTTTCAGTGACAATTTAACAGCTTTAGTGACAGGAACTTAAAATTTAAAAAATATATATACCTACACAGGCACTAGAATTTTAACTTCTTTGAATTTGAATAAAATGAGATATTAAATATTCACATTAAATATTTATTCCTATTAGAAACAGATAAAAAAGAATAGCTCATGCATAACAAAGGAGAAAGCAACCATATTATGCAAAGAAAAAAGGAAAGGTTATGTCTTGACTTTCCTCACATTTTATAGTGGATTGTTATTCCTAAAACAGAAAGGACAAACAAAATAAAATAAATATTAAATCTGTGTCCTAAGGTGTTCTGACTTTTGTTTATACTTCACCATAATGTGTTTTTGAACACCTCTTATTCAAGAATAATTGTGATGCTATATAAATTTTAAAATAAAGTTGAAATAAGTTTTGTTTTATAAATTGAGTGGAGAACTTGGTGTAGTAGAGAAAATACTACCTACCCTTTGAAATGAAAAATAATTGACCATATTTAACTTTATTCTGAGTAATTCTTATTGATCTACTGGCAAGACCCACCAAGCTGCCACATTGTTCCTATGAGATACTAGTAATTTAAATTTAAATTTAAAAACAAAGAGTTAAAATACAAAGCAAGAAGCTTTTTGTCTTTTCGAATACTTTTAGGCCTGAATTCAGGAAACAAACTTTATTATGCCAAAACACATCAGTCCACACACACACTAGGTGTGCAGTGGTTGGCTGCCCAGCAGTGCTATCTAGGAGACCACCACATTCTTATGAAAATGCTGGTATTCAAGATAATTCAGACACAGATTGCTGCAACAATATGGCTATACTTCTTTTACACACAACATACTAATTTTAAAGCTGAATTAAGCTTGAATGTAATATCCTAAAATGAACCTTAATGTTTCACATGATTTGATAAATTCTGAACATTTTCTCTGAGGTTTTGACCAGTTTTTGTTGATGACATGCACACCACAACTGCTTTTGCAAAATTCCTCCAGCAGAAGCCTCAGCTGCCACATTCCTTACTGAAGCTGTACATAGCTGCCTGACCAACCTTTTATGCTGCTTCTCCTTGTATTCATACTGAAATTTCTTTTTGCCTTTCCCTTGCCCATCCTGTTAAATCATCCTACCATTAATTGTTTTACTAAACATAAATTTAAAGGAACAGAAATGACTTTGCATACAACTGAAAGATCTGAAAGGTGGTTCACATCACCTGTAAAAACAGGTGTAAAAACCTGTAAAAACAGGTGATGTGAAAAAAATTTCATCTTTGCAGTCGATGCAATTAACTCATTGGTTTGAGTTACACAACATTATTCATTTAATGAAAACACTAACAAGTTTCTTTGACCGTTTATGTATTTTGGCCATGTTTGTCCTGATGGTTCTGTCCACTCAGATTTTGAAGTATTTTCTTTGATTCTTGAATAGGACATTGAATAAATAGTGAAAAAGTAATGTTGATTTATAAAAAAATTACTGATGTATAATTATGAGATTCTGGTAAAAAAGATGCTTTTTGGAATAAAAATATGAAGAATCCATTTCTGCTCAATTACATCAAAGCTCAAAAAAAATATCTTAAGAGATACAAAATTGTATTCCCACAGAATTTTTAACTAAAATAGTTATTTTTCTAACTATCACCTCCAAAACCACAAAGCCATTTTACATCTTTAGAGTTGCTAGTATCTAAGAAAAGAAATTCTACACCATGTAAGAGCTAACAGAAGTCAAAACTATATTGGTAGAACAGCAAGTAACAGATGCCTTAAGATTTATTTTAGTGTAAGAACTCCAAAACAAATGGGAAACATTATGAGACAACTTGATTATAAATTCACTTCAAACTCAAGCATGCAGTAGTTGAATACAGTTGGAACTGTATCAACTAATGTTTTGTCCCCTTAATACCTTTTCTTTAAAAAAAGAAAAAAAATTGTTCTATTTAGGAGCCATATGAATGTCACCAAGTCTGAAACAGATGTTTGTAATGCTGACGGTGCAATGTGCAAATATCTGTTTATTTTCATATATACATACACACAGAATTTTTAAACTAAATGTTAGAGAAATTTTGCACCACTAAGCTATATTCACATAAACTCCAGAAATTTACTACTTTGAGTAGGAAGTTATAGAAGTTACAGAATATTCTGAGTTGGAAAAGACACATGGATCGAGTCCAACTCCCAAGTGAATGGTCCATACAGGGATTAAACTCACAAACTTGACATTATTAACACCATGCTCTGACCAGCTGAGCTAATCTCAGAGTTGATATCAACAGAAATTAGTTTTTCTAAGAGAGAGCTGAATTATTCCAGAAGGAGCAAAACAGGCAATCCTCAGACATGGGCAAGAAACACATCTAATGGACTCCTAGGTCTTACTTGATCCTTCATTTTTAACTTTGCTATAAAGCAGATAAACTCTGGGAAACTTCAGAGGCCTCATGCCTAAACATGAAACCTTAATGACCATCTCGTTTAAGAAGTGGTTATGCTTATGCAAAAAAAAAATTATTTTTTCTGACTCTACCACCAGTGAGATGGAAGGTACTAGTAGGTAAGAGAGAAAGAGAAAGGAATAAAAGGATGATGCAGCTCCCTCATCCCCTTAGGCAGGCTGGAAGCTTTAAGGTACAGTGCCTTTAGCTATCCAAGGCTAAACCTCAGCAGAGGCTCCTCTGCACCCAACCTAGCTGCAGCAAGACTCTTGATCAGGCCCATGGAAAAGAAAGTTCTCAATTCTCAGTCTCCCCAGGCAACACTGTTGCAGTCTAAAAAAAATATGACAATGCTGCAGATAAGGATGTTTTTCCATCTATTCCCATTCCTCCCCCAGGAATGAAATAAGGGAAATCACAGTTAATGGATGACAGTTTATATGCTGGGATTCCACACCACACAATCACAAGTGATAATAATTTTCTCCAATAATATTAAGGACTCAAACACAAAGCATTAGAATTAAATATAAAAGAATGTATACTCTGGAATGAAGGCTTTTCACTGAGAAGCTTTCCCTGCCATTGAGCAGGGTAAAGAAGCTATAGCCTCCTTTAAGTAATCATATACTAAAATTTAAAATAAGCATAAAAGGCTGCTTGAATGACTTCTACAAACTCCTGAAATGCAGGAGAAGGATGCAAAGTTCATGCTAGAGGACTACTAGGATGTGGAAAGACCAAAAGAAAGAGAGTATTTCCTTTCTAGCAAGAGGTACCTGAGAGATAAATTACAATTCCTACTTCAACTCTTGAGGCACCATCTGCCTCTGCATCCAGTCTATCTTTTTTTCTTGTTGTTGTTTAAAAATTGAGGAGTGCAAACTTTTCTATTATTTCCCTTTTTTACACATATTCTGTCTAATTCCATTTCTATATTTTCAAATCACTATGATACTTAAAATTAAAAACCTAAACACAGAACAGGAGTACATTATATCTGCTGTATTAGAGTAAAAGAGGTTTCCCTTTTGCAAACATCATTAAGTCTCCATGCCTTCATACTTTGTTCCTCCATCTACACAATAAATTGCCTACAATATTACTGGAAAAATACATATTATGAAAGACTGATCAAAATGTTACCCCTGCATGCTGAAGAATCCTCTGTCATTAGGAAACCATCCTAGTGCTGCCACTAAAGTATCCCAAGAAGTTATAAATGCTCAGAACGTTATAACCAATGGATCTGTGATTAAGCTGATTTGTTACTGAAACCACCTTTTTCCAGTAAAGTGGGTCTTTGCTGGAACTCCACACTTATCAGCATCAATATATCTGGGAAATCTCTGTCTTCAGGGCAAAGACCTTAAAGAAAACCTCCTGTTATGCTTACACTTTCTACAATGCTTCTCAGTTTCATCCCAGTCTATGATGGCTTTCAAGATGGCCAAAGGGAACAGAAAAAGTAATGATAGACTAGGAAGAAAGAGCAAAAGTTACAAAGAGCAAGTAGTGAGGAGCACAGTGGTATGAGCTGGAGGGAAGAAAGCCTGCCTAGTGAGAGACAAAAAGACTAACACTGGTAATGGAAATATAGAGTCAATAAAGTCACTGAGAAGAATCCCACACATGGCTGGAGAAGTTTCATTTTTTTGTTCAGATGATTTCTTGGGGCTGAGAGAAGGAGAGTGCAACAAAATACACAGCCAACAGTTATCTCCATCCTTTTCAATATCCAGTCACATATAACCTCTGACCTCTGGCATCAAACAATCTTTGGGACTGACTTCAAAGTTGTGTCTGATATTTCCTAGTTTCTCCTTTCTACCAACAGCATTGCATTCTCCTGCTTTGATGAAAAGCCCACGTGATTGAAGACTTAGGTTCAAAATACCACTGCTTTATGTTTCAGGCATTCCAGCTTCACTCTCAGCTGGATTACTTTCTCCATGCTGTACAGCATTCTTAAATCCTACTACACTGAAGAGTCTTCAAGGGCCCTGTAGGACAGAGATAACCCAATGTGTAGTGACACAAAACCTGATATGCCCAATATATGGATCAGTAACAAGAGCAGTTATTCTTACAGCATAACACTGCCTGATAAATATAAGTAGCTAGCAGTATGCCATGCACAATTAAAGAACACACATACAATTGTTAGCAATGAACCTCAAAGTTGGAAATATTTTAACTTTTTTCACTTTATAACTGAAAGGGTACTGTAAGCTCCCACAAATCACTGCTGCTGTACAGAGCAAGAATGTCAAAATTAGAACATTTTCAACTGCAGTGTAAATAACTGAAGATGCCATTTCCTCTTTGCAGAACTGGTGTGTGCATTTCTGAAGCTGTCAACCTGTGTACATGGCAAGTTGTCATGTCAACCTGTGTACATACACTGAATTTTTATTTGCTAATGCTGTACCTAGATACTTAAAACACTTAAATATTCCTATTAAAATCCCTTTCTTCGTCTTGTCTAAAACTTCATAAAGAGCTGTTCTTTGCTCTATTCACACTACTGACACTAAGAGCAAGACCGTCATAAGATCACTGAGTTAGAACAGATATCTCAGGCTCCTAAGCAAAGTCCTTTGCTATGGAACATGCTGTGTGATTGGAATCCCTTTCACAATGTAAGACACCTCCAAATAAAATTTAAAAAAAAGCAAAACCAAATCACAGCAGCTTCCTTCCTAACAATTTTGTTTGGAGGAACATTCCAGAATTTGTTTACTCAAAAAACTAGGGATCTTCCAGTTTATGAGTTATATTTATTCCGAGTAAATCAATGCCCACTTGTTTCTGTCAGCACAGCTCTTTCTGTCAGCACAGCTAGTTCTTTTTTTCACAGTATTTATACCTGATAGGTTTGCAAATTTCACTCACAACTCTTCTTAGCCTTTGGTTTGCTAGAGTAAACAGATCAAGCCTTTTCAGTTGAAGGGGGTTTGCTGGCTCACCATTTTCTTGACAGCGTTCTGCACTTGCAGCTGCTTGAGCTCTAGTTTGTCTTTCCTCTTTGTTCCTGAAATAATGTTTCACAATTTGTTTAATTGAAATCTTAATAGCACCAATTGTCTTTTTTCCTTTATTTTTCTTTTATTTCCTTTTTTTTTTTAA
The DNA here is from genome assembly GCF_037042795.1 of Molothrus aeneus. Lineage (NCBI taxonomy): Eukaryota > Metazoa > Chordata > Aves > Passeriformes > Icteridae > Molothrus > Molothrus aeneus. Next base: position 73,531,118 of record NC_089646.1, read on the forward strand.
TTTTATGTAATATAGTTCTAATTGCATTCTGCCCTTTTTGCAAATGCATCACAATAGCAGTTTATAGCTGCACCAGCATACTAAGATTTACCCTTAGCCACTTATTTCCACATCAGGAACTCTCAATGGAAAAAGCCTAAATGACAGCAGGAATAAGAGCAATGAAAGTAAAAAATTAGCGAAACACAATCTAATAGCAAACATTCTCTCTGTAATATATTAGTTTGCTTTTGTGTCCTCCAACTTAATTTTGTCAGCAGATTATGCTGAAAATATTTCCCTGTTATTAATGTAAGGGTCATTAATGAAAACATTTAAGAAAATTACTCCCAATGCTAACCTTTGAGAAACACTAATGATTTGCCTTTGCTTGATATTTCTTCTTTCAGCATGAATAGTTGCATTAGCCAATACTTTATCCTCCTTTTTAATAACCTACATTGCTTTCTGTAACTTCTGATTTAAGACATAATCATGTAAAATTTCCTACTGAGGGCTACATAAAGGAGGTCTATCTTATTTTCACCAGGGGAAAACCTCTACACTGTGCTATATCACATTAACCTTCAAACCTTTTCTTTTTCTCCTTCTGTTCAAAGTATCATGATTGTAGCAGCGGTACTCAAGCTTTTTCAAAAAGAAAAACTTAACTGAAAAGCAGAAGGGATGAGATCCAAACCAGCAGTGGAAGGAAAGAGCAAGGACTAAGGACAGAAGAAGAATTAATGACAGTGTTAACTCAGCTGTTAACATTCTGCTGGAATATATGAGGTGCCTTTTCTTCAACTAGCAGAAACACATGCCTTGATATCCTTTCTCTTGTGATCAGAATATTATCAGCAGAAAATTACTGGGGCTGATAAACACCTGGGTCTCATTCCTGTAAGGGAGAAAAAATATTAAAAATCATGGTGCAATCAAGATATACATTTGGAGCCGGCTGCTTTACCACTGTGTAGTAAGAGAAGAATCCAATGCCCACAATCTTGGTTAGCTTTGGGAAGGAAAAGTAGGGGAATTGCAGTTAGAGGGTGCTCCAACAGGCCCTTCAGTCTGGACATTGAGGGAAACCAGCACTGAGGATTACATCATGCAGAGTTCATGCTCCATAACTGGGAATTAATCAGGAAGAGTGTATATGTAACTTGCTGTGGACAGCCAGCTGTTCATCCATTAGGACTTCCAGGGAAGCCATACATATAGAAACAACAGCTAATCAAACGGCAGGGAACAATGCCTTTGACTTGGAAGTCACACAACTGATCTTACAGGTGTTACATTTTTCTTTCAATATGTTTTTAGCCTGGATTTGTCAGGAAATTATGAAGGTATGAATACATTGCAGGTACACTTTTGTCAGGCAGAGAACATGAAGCACGTTTAACTTCTGAAGTAGATGATCAAATTGGTTAGGTTTACTATGCAATTTGATAGGTGCTCCTACACAGTGAATGGAAGGCCAGAGCATTAGCATAGTCTTTAGTAAAAGAAAAAATTGCATATGAATTTTAATCCTATTTCTCTTTTTAAGTTTCCAGAGGTTGAAGTGTTCACAGTACAAACCTATTCATTTTGGTTACAAACCAAACTTCTTGTAAAGAAGGAATTAAATCCAAGTAATTATATTAAAACACTATTATTTTTTTAGTCTTTCATTCTCGATTCAAGAACAGTAAGGATCCTAAGAAGAAGGAGTGTCTACTGTAAGGGAAGTGCATGTACATATGTATATATATATATGTGTGTGTGAGTGTGTGTGTATATAAATTCATTCTTGCACATACCCCTGTAATTAATCATCTATAAATTTAAGACTGTAAAGGTGTTGTTACACTGACTTTTCTTGACATCAGGTTTTGATTTAGAACGTTAAAAAGTGTTTAGGCATACAAGAAAACAATTTACATTCATTATTTAAGGACTGAAAAAACCCAATCACCTATCAGAATAAGAAATCAAAGTAAATTATATGAATTACAAAAATGCAGAAAGCACTCTCTATAACTCAGTCATCAAGACAAATGGCAATAGCTCATTTGTAGTACAATTGGAATGCTTATTTTCCCTAGCATACATTTTGACACATTGTTATTTCTCTCATTCTGTTAAACCCTGACATATTTCAACCTTCTTTAAAGATATTCTTACTTTTAAAACAGAATTTGTATTTCCTAAATAATATACAGGTTTGCTTTCAAATTTCCATTTCAAAGGTTCAATTAATTCAAATGTAAGCTACAAAAGCTACTCATCATCCAATCTGACTATTGAAACGTGGAGGAAAAAGTAAGTTAATTTTCTTCTATTCAAATTTTAACAGAAGAAACAGAGGTTCACATCAGATGAAAGCTTCCATTCTTTGCAGGTTTTTCTTCTTGTTGTCCCCAGCATACAAATGGCAAAAAAACCCCCAAAAAACAACAAAAAACTTTAATAGCTTTAACATCAAGCTTAAAAAAAAAAAAAAAAGAAAATCAAAATTATAGTTGCTTAATCTAACTCTGACTTTGATGAATGACTCAGAAAAAAATCCAGAAAATAAATCTTATATTTTATATATCAAATCCTTCTGGTTCAATGATAGACAATCTTCAAAGGTAGCAGAGTTTTGGTAAGGTTTCCTCTGGATTATCCTAAGTTTCTTTGATTTACCTTAACTTCTGAACTTCCAGTGGCTCGTAGTCCCTTGAATATTCTTGTTTGGCACAGTTTGCTGTAGAGGGCCCAAGTTATGGGTATGCAAAACTGTCAGTCCTCCTTTGTGTACTGGCAATCAGGAGAAATTATTGTCTTGCCTACACTTGGCAGCTCTAACAGGAATCTCAGTTCTCAGCATAATCTAATGTCCCTTTATGGAAAAAAAAAAAAAAACAAGACAAAACCAAGAAACAGAAAAAAACAACACCACAAAATAACATAAATACAAACCAAAACCAACTAAATGAACTCCAAGGAGAACTAAGTAGCTTCAGTCTTAATATCTTCCTCTTTTGGTATAGATAGCTATTATTTTGAAAACTATGCCAATCAAAATAAATGTTTCTTAAAGAAATGAACACAGCAATTTAAGAACATCAGTCCTGAGCAAAAAGATGAAGTGTCCAAGTGTATGATTACAAAAACTGAAGCCAGCAACAGAAAGTAGATCAAAAGGTGACAAAGTTATGAGAAGAATGTCTGGTGAGAAGGCATGCCAGGTAAAATTATATTTTTCAGATCAATGATGCAGCAAAAAGGCAAGGAGATATGGGGACTGGAATCTCAGTAGCACAAAAATTTAAAGGTGTCTCTTTCCTCTTCACGTGACTTGGGCCCTCACCATGCTGTTCTCTACTTCCCCATAAAAAACTGAGAGACACATCCTGCCCCACACCTCTATTTCTGAGCTTCAAATAAACTGAACAATTAGCAAAGTTGTGATTTTTATGAATATGTAAGGCACAAGACTCAATCACATCGCCTCACATTTTAGAACTCTCGAGTGACTTTCCATTTCTGGAGAGGAAACTGGTAAAAATTAAAGTAAACCACAGAGAAAATAACTGCTGAAGTTTCATCAAGGCTTAATTTGCCTGGTTATTTTCTCTGCAACTCCATGAGTTTAAGTTATGACTCAGTCTAATTTGGCTATACAAGCGAATAAGGATACTACTTAACACTTGATGGAAAATTCCTTGTGTCAGCTGTAAAGCTAAACAATAGAGAATACAACCACAGCAGCCAATTAACTTCTTTATATAATTATGAGATGTGGTCCCTGTATTTATTTTTTAATTAAAAATTGGGCTAGGCAAATTCTAAGTAAAACAGAAAACCCTGGTTTTAGAATTGTTCTGAAAAGTACTAGACATAGGTGTCTTACAGTCTGTAAATGCTTAAAACAGAGAACTAAAATATTTGAAGGACTGATCTGGCATGACTGTAGTATAGATACAGAGAATTCTGAAATTTGACATTTTGACTTGTGTCCAGGTGATCTTTTGGCTAATCATCAAAAGCATTATGCAGTTTAACAGAAGTAGCTTTGAAGGTGAAACTACACAGTAGTTTTGAGTGGAACGTGAATAGTTTTTTTTCTAAGAATTTAGGACTACCCAAGCCTTATGGATGTTTCAAATCCTTACATATGCTAGCGCTGTTAGTCATACTGATATCCTTCCATAAAGGGTTTGAAATGTGACGGGGTCAGATCATCCTTCTCCAAGGATAATATAAAGAACAAAAGGCAGAATTAAAATCAACTCATATTAGAGTGTATAAAGAACATATTAAGTTTGGAATAGAAAAAAAGTTCTGTGATGCACTGGAGAAAACTGGATCCAAACTCAACTGCAGCTCTTCAGGATAAGATTTGGAATGTTCAAGGACAGTGCATCTTTCCTCAAGTATTGTATCATTGTTCACATATCAAAAAATCTGCAGTTCAGTCAGCACCTGAGCCAAGTATATTATGGAGCTTCAAGGCCTGTGACACTTTTCCTCAATGTAATTTCTGTGGGAGCTCTTGTCCCCTCAGACTAATTCAGCAGCTATCTGCTGGAAAGCAGAAGAGAATGAGAGGGGCAGGAGGAATACAAGGAGGGAGGGAGTGAGAGATCTTCTGTAGTAGACAAGTTTTGTCTTTTAATCTCCTCCCTGTCCTGCATCTTATCTTCTCCTTTTCTTTGACTAAGCAGTAAGGCTCAGAGATGATAATAGAATAAGAACTTCAGGATTTAAATAACATATTAAAACAATACTGTCATTAATTAGTTTCCTGAAGATCATGTCCACTAGATTTTCAAAATAAAGGGGAAAGATTCCCTTTGGCCCAAAACTAAGGAATCAGATTTTCTAATATGCTACTTTCCACAGCAAGTAAAAATTTTCTAAACATATAACAAGACAGCTCTTGATCCTCTGCTACATTCACAAGACAAAACCTTTATTGAAGGGTATTAAAATCCCATGTCGAATCTACAGGAGTTTCTCATAGAGCCAGCAATGATAAAAAAAGACACTATAATATCACATTAGGTCAATGGACACAATAATTAAATATTGCTTTTAAATAAATGGATCTCTTTTTTTTTTAATCTGTATGGGCAATTAAAGAATCATTTAGCATTTTTCTTATATGTAATATAACACACAAACAAATTTAATGGGAAAAGGGTTAATCCTTTGCTGTTTATGTTAGGAAAAACAAAGTAAGAGAGACTTCACAATTCACTGTAACGCAACAAATTAACACATAGATGTGCACTACCTGTGTATTATTTAACTTCTATCAATAAACACAAACATTGAATTAAAAATTTAAGATCCTGATGGAATATGCATCTTCTGACAAAAGTTATAACTTCTGAGCAGCAACTAGCTAACCAACATTTTTTTTCACCAGCTCTGAAAATAAATTCAGCCAAGGATGGTAACTGGCGAACCATGAAATTGTGCACTTAAGTGGACTTCATACTGACAACAGAAATGCCAGATGAAATTTATATAGGCCTGCTAGTATCACATCTGCTGAGTCTTATTCTCCAGAATCTTCTTACCCAAAATCCATTTCCAATGCATGTAGCAGTCTAACCATTTGCTGTATCAATGCCAGTTTTCAGCATCGTATTGATCAAATTCTTTTTCCCTGAAGTTTCAACATCAGAAATTATTACCTTCATCCCAAACTTTTAAAAGGAAGGGGACAGCTAACAGTATGTACGAATGTTAGAATCAAATTAACTATCTGTACCCTATCAGAATTTTTTGGGATTTTTTAAAAATTAGCCAAGAGAAAAACCCAAACAAAATATAAAACAATACGTGGTATGCAAAACTGGACCATGAGAGAACATGTATTCTATAAAACCAAAAAAGTATGAATACACGTGTTAGATGAATACATTTGTATTATTAGCAAATACTGTTTAGAAGACAGGTAAGTATGTTTGGTTTAAAAAAAGTTTTGATTCTTTTTCCTTTAAGAAAAATGGTGATTGATAGCATTGGATTTATTTTTTTTAATTTGTATTGTTCATTTTAGCATTCAATTGGAAAGCAGAAAAACTTCACATGACTACTGGAAGAAATGGTAAAGTGGTATATAATTCATCAATCTGGAATAACACCAAGTAGATTCTCAATGCTCTCAAAATGATTGTTTCTTCAATTCATTTATACAACTGGATTTACACAAGATATGGAATGCTACATGTTAAAACTACACAGAAACCTAAGACACAATTTTGCAGTACAAACTAATAATGCAGATGATGTGAGAGCACCTTAACATAAAAAAACTGTAAATAGATTAATTATAGAAAACAAATACGTACTGAAAATTATCTTCTCTCTTCATTACTCCCATGCCAATATTTAATGCTTGTAACAATAGCCAGTTTCACTTAAATGTAATTGTAATTTTCTTCAAGAACAATCTTTTCCCATATAAATTCAGTAGTCACAAATCCAACTACCTGTTCTATAGTTGCCCTGCACAACTTTGACTGTCTGCAAACTAAACACTGAAGAGAGAAAAGCACAGATTTATATGTTTATAAATTTGTAGCATCTCATCTGGGCAACCACTGTGACAGCAGAGTCTCCTGCAAGCCAGAGACTCAATCCGGAGACAGCAGTCCACCATTTCCCTCAGTCACCTGCCACTAAATGTGCACAGAGATTCATGCCAGTGCACACTCACTTTGTCAACTGCCAAAGTAAGGTCACAAATCCAGAAAAAGTTGTTCCAAATATTTAAACCAGTGGACCAGATCGAGTACAAATGACCAATGAATTCTATTAATTTAAATTGGTTTATGCTGATTTATATCACCTGAGACCCAATCCATTTTGAAAATGTTTTTCACAGCAAATTTGGTAGAAAGTTTCCAGCTCTAGCAAGAGCAGCATAATGTTCTTCTTGTTGTATGTCCTCCCAACAAGTTATCATCTATGTATATAAAGATCCAAGTTAAAATACAAGCTCTAGGGGGAAGAAGGAAAAAAAAAAGTAAGTACAAGAACTAAGGAGTACTCCTTAGGTTTTCAAATTAACTAAAAGCAGCTTGGATCACGGTCCAGATTTAAATATTCCCCTCAGAGAATTTTCATCTCTTTCTCCACACTAGAAAAGCACGTAGAAAAACCATCAAAGTGTCTTGGTGCTCTTCCCATCCCAGTAAAACAAATTTTTTACTTAGCTTTTCATTCCGATAAATAGAAACCATGACAATGAACTTTTTTCACACTTGCACATGGCAAGGACAGCCCAAGATATTGGCTAAAATACCATTACCCTTACAGAGTTTATATTTAGCCTGTACTTCTCCTGTAATCCCTTGTTGGTGACTGCAGGTAGCTATCTCATTCAGAGTATGACAGCTCTGTTCCCTGATTCAATAGCTGTTAAATCTAGTTTGTTTCCTCAGCAGATTTTGCTATGTTGCTAGGTGAATTAAATGTGGGAAGCAATGTGAAGCTTTCTCTCTGTAAGTCCCGGATGATTTGCAGGAAAGACAGGATAAAATCTTATATGGACTGCACAGTAATCCTTCCTGTAAATAGTTTGAGTGCCCCTTATATTACTCTTGCCCCCTTAAATAACCAAAAGCAAGGGAGTTACTATGGCCTCACTCCAAGGATGCTACTAAGCAACAATCTCTGTTAGTCTCAAACATGTTTTTAGGTATACAAATCTTCATAGTAGATTTCAATAAACCTATTAACCATGTGTCAACACCAGCAGAAAAGTACACAAACTGTTAAATTCCCTCCTAGCACATTCTTAGCAGTGTAGACAGGAGCTAGCTGGCACAGCAAGAGCTAGATGCCAAAAGTTATTTTCAAGAAGGGATGTCATTACAGCTGCATTACTCTCTGCAGATGATCACAATACCGATATTTTTTATGGCTTCATTCTGTAACAGAAAAAAACCTGTTCAATTATATTCAATACCAATCTAAGATAAGAGTAAGAAAATATTCATTATGTATCTATATTGGGCCTGCCAATTCTACTGTTATTTTTTAAGAGTTTCTATTTACACATTCATGCAAATGAGACCCTGCAACCAGCAAAGAGATATTAATGTAAATGAGGCTACTGTCCAGATAGTAAGTAGCCATTTTGATTCCCATTATTAATCACTAATAGAATTCAAATCTAAAAATACAAAGACTGTCTTTAATTCTTCTAACTCTTTCACCTCCCCAGAATCTTCCATAAAGGATGTATTTCTCAAATTTCTTGGCACAATCCGGTGAAGTCCATGGCTGGCTGTCAGAACAGCTCTCTAATTTTATTAAGTAGGAAAATGAGCTGCCAGATTCCAAAGAGAGCAATAATTTATAATGCAGTTTCCTGCTAGTTAGCATGCATTCACACTATCAAAATGTTACTAATGAAATTTTTGGGGATACACAGGGAAAAAAAAAGCAAAAAACCTGATAACGGACAAGGTACCCATGATTTCAAGTAGAAGTTAGAAATATTGATATCTGCAAAGAATATCTCAAGACAAATATGATCCAGAGCTTTGGAGAGTCCATTTTCTCTCATTCATAGTAATGTTTTCATCCAGGAAAAAAACCAAGCACTCCAAAATAATATGGCATAAGTTTGCAAAGATATGTGTCTCAAATAAAGGAAGTTTTTACATTTAAATTATCACTATTTTAAACAGAACTGAAGTGATAGACAAAAAAAATTAACAGGTATGCTAATTTATATTAAATATTCTTTTATGTTCTGATTATATAAATGAGACTGAAACAGCTGTTCATTACTGAGAATAGCATAATCATGTCAGAGCTATCACTATTTTGCAAGAGAATTAATGAAATTTCATTACATATAACAATGTCTTAGGTTGCAAATGCAAGATGTGACTGGGGGTGTGTATTCTATTGCCATCTGTTAGAGGTGGGACAGTTAACTCCTGTTATTTGGGCAGTTTTCCTTTATCTCTTCCACAACCAATCCTCCCTCCAGGGAGGATTAATGGGGCCACTGTTAATGGGCCATTGAGTGTCACGGCATGACTGATAAAATTACATCAACCCAGTGTGAGATGCTCCGCCCAAGGGGAGGAGCCAAGCATTTCTACCTGGATATAATCTGAGATTTGAACAGCACAAGCTGCCTTTTCCCACTGGATTCCCAGAGAAGCAGCTTTTGTTCCCACTGGATTCCTAGAGGAAGACCAGGCTCATCTACACCAGCCCTGGACCTTCAGAGGAAAACTACACCCTTCTACAGGATCATTGCTGCAACAGAACCACATCTGCCACTCCAGGAGGACTGCAGCCACCATTTAATGCGACTGCTACCAACGCCCTGACCAACAGGATGTCAGGTCATATTCTGACTCTGTCAGTCTTGTTTTGTATCATTGATTTTTTTTTTTTTGTTTTTTATTTTTCCTGGTAAAGAGCTGTTATTCCTATTCCCGTTTCTTTGCCTGAGAGCCCCTTAATTTCAAAATTATAATAATTCAGAGGGAGGGGGTTTACATTTTCCATTTCAAGAGAGGCTCCTGCCTTCCTTAGCAGACACCTGTCTTTTCAAAGCAAGACTAATATTTATTTAAGGAAAATAATGCCTTTGAGGTAGCCTAGTTTCCTATAACAGTAGACATTAATTTACTTTATAGCTAAATGCGCTTGCATTCAAACTCTTAAAATCATTACTGTCTAGACATCCCTAACATTTCAACTGTGTCCCTTAAGAAGTTCAATGTCCAAAGTTTTCAAAGTTCAGAATTGAAAAATTTAATTGGAGTTGGACTTCAAAAAAAGTTGTATGCAACACTTCAAGAACTCAAAGAGAAAAAAATAATATTTTGTGTTAAACCTGATGCCTAAATTTAAAGGATAATTGCTATACTTTTTTTAAAAGGATGAACAGAAGAAGAGCCACTTCATTTCATAAGAGTGTTATGAAACCTAAAGAAATCTTCAGTATCAGATTTGCAAGCTAAACATGGAGGCTGAATCTACGCATGAAAGGGAATTCATAACTGGTTTTATAAGATAAATAAGTTTTATGAAGATCATCTCTGGCCATTGCTTCTGCAATAAGAACATTCATGTTCACTAATTTAAGACTGCCCAGCATGATTGATAAGCAAAGAAGAAACTCTATTTCAAAACTAGTATATTGTCAGTTTTAGATAGTGTACGTATACATATATCTGTGTATATGTATATATACATATGCAGTTATAGAAGGTTATAGAAGTTAGAAGGTTATAGAAGTTACAGTTATTAAATATTTGTGTGCATCCCTTTGAAATGTATATAAACCTGCAATAGTTTACCAAAAAAAATTTCATTAGGTATTTTCCAAAACACAGCATCCTGCTTTATACCAAATATCAGAGATGTCACTGAGAAATTTTTTTGTTACAAATCTTTTAACATGATTGAATTTCCAAATCAATCTGCAAGGCTAAAGTGCAAAAAACATGCTGATGTTCAGACACATTCAGAACACTGTGTGGATATATTGGGACAGTGTGTGGAGTCCTGAACAGAGTGATTCCTTAATTCAGACTGACTGCCAAATAAATTCAAAACACCTTCGAGGGAGTTAAACTAGTAGGAAAATATAAATATTTGAAGGGAAAAAACCAAAGAAACAAAACCCATGAAGTAGAAGAGAGAAAGCATTTAAAGATAAATTAAAAATATTTAAAAATCAGGTTTACCATAAAATTTCTGATTCTAGATTCACTTTCCACTGTCATCTTGACTATTTCCTATGGACATGCAGTTGATCCACACAGCCATGGGTTTAATTCCTGTACATAAATTTAGGTCTTAAACTGCATCTCCATTCCTACCCATGGAATTTTCCACTCCTCCTTCCTCCATTTATTTAATTTTATATTCTGCATTGTAAAAGGTCTCAGAAATCTCATTCAGAGAGACCCAAAATTTACCCATTTTTTACTTAATGTGAAAGTTAGTTTCAAAATGTCCCTCACTAAATTCTTAAATCTCACGATATCTTCAGAAGCACAAGCCTCTTATTAACATTTCAAACACCACATCCTGTATTTGATTGGAAGATTAGCAAATCAACCTCTCATTGCAGGGGAAAGAGAGGGGAAGACGACAATTGTTTTTCTTTGATGTGAACAGGCAGTGATTAAATTTTAGTTTGAAACCTTTTGAATGTGTCTGATTGCTGCCAGTTAATCTGGTATCCTATTTCAAGGTACAGCAGCTACTGGTGCTTCAGATAAAGACATGACACACCTTCAAGATTCATCCAGCATATGTCCTTGTTTGCATTTGGGGAATCTTCTGACCCTTATGCAGACCAGTATCTGAGTCTCTGAGGCATATGATTTGATTTTCTTTACCATCTTCACTACAAAGAGCTACATGTTAACATTGTAGAATTAAAATGGAGGTTAATGTTCCACTACTGCGTGTAAGCATAAAGGCAAGGCATGAAGTGAAAGCAGAATGAGTTTATACATCATACTGAGAAAGATTATACATCCTTAATCACCTTGAACAGCTCTTCACTGAAAAAACATGAAATTCAAATTTGCTGCAGAGTAGAGACATAATTTCCTCCATAAGAGAACAAGAATATTCTTTGTAGAGCATCACAAACATTCTTTTATATAATCACAGTTTAAAGCAAGTCTATTTTGATTCTCTAAATATTGTTGGGGGGAGGCAGTTTTTCTAGAAACACTAATGAAACTACCTTGTATTTTGCTGTGATGCTTTTTCCCAAACCACCATGCAGAAAGAACCTAGGATGATGTGTTCTGTAAAATCTGCAGAAAGAAATCCTATTAACTTTGTCAAATTAAACCTTGCTGTTGATATAACTAAGTTTCTACCTTATTCAGTCTTACTTTAATAACATTCACAGCATTCTGTTAATTCAATAACAGACATAGGAAGGGCAATAATGTATATCTGGCATTATCTTCACTGGGACACATCAGTTACATCACACCTTGCAGTGACAATCTTTCTGAATTTTACTTAAAGAACAAAATAGTACCTCTTATGCATTGGTACCTCTTATCTACCCAAAATAATGTTTGGGCCTATGTAATCTACCCATATTTCATTGCTTGCTTTTGAGTTTAGTGTGTCAGGTGCAGTTAAAGAAATACAGTTAAAGAAGTACAATATTATTAAATATGCTGATGTATTTCAAGCTGTATTAGTAAAGGTAAAAAAATACAGCAGAAAGAAGAAAGCAGAGAGTAGAAGAATTATGATATGGGAGATAAAACTATAAAAAAGGCAAAAGCAGAAATATTGCAGTTTGAGTTCTATGAAATTATCATGCTTTCAATATATTTTTAAAATTATAAAAAAGCCAGCAAGAATTGTCAGTGATTTCTAAAGTTAAGATACTTAAAATAAAACCAAAACAAATCCATCTGACATCAGTTCTCTGTAATGACAAGGATATACAGCAACCAAAGGGATATTTTGAAAAAGTAGCTTGTCAGATCCTCTCATTTTAGGAAGCAATTGGAGTGAAATTCTTCTACTAGTCAAAAATAATTGCACAAGAAGGAGCAGAGCTGAGATTCAAATTTTAGGATCTTACATCCAGCGAGAGTTCATTATGTCCATTTTTCTGCTTGAAACTTGCAGTTCCCTACAGTTTTAGCTTTTCACAGTACCTGTCAATAAAGTGTTTAAAACTGTTTTGAGATTCTGAGATTCTGAACTGTTTATTTAGATCCTCAAGTACACTGTGAGGTCGCATGAATTTCTGTATAAACTGCACTATCGCACATTCCTAAGGAAAGAAAAAAAAGCTATTGAATTTCCCATACAGAGGTAGCTTACATGCTGGATTTCTGTCAGTGAAGGAATCAACAGGCCTGGGAGCTACAGGCTGCAACATACTGAGAGAGGTCTTAAGTAGATTTTGCCACTCAGCAATACAACAATTATTCAGTGTGAGAGAGATTTTCCTGTCTTCAGTCTTGGTCTCTATTTCTGAAACACATTGGTACATTTTTCTGCTTGCTCTGATTCTTACCACATCCTTTTTTCTTCAACACTATAAGGAGAGCAGAGTTCAACATGGAAATACTTTTATGAAATAAAACTACAGTGCAAACAGAAGAGAATCTAACCACCTCTGGCTGCAAGCAGTTGCAAGATATAATACAATGTCCTCTTCCCAGGTAGAGAAAGAAAATCCTGCACTGTGTAAACACTCTCTGATTACATGGTAATACCATACAAACCTAATCAAGATCAAGATAAAGATCACTGGAAGCAAAATAAGTGTGGAACATGATGGGAAACAAAAGGCTCCTATGAGAACACTGGCAACAAAACAGGACTAAGGAAAACTCACATTTGCCACTAATAAAGGTAGGGGATCCGGTGATGAAGGAAGAACACATAAACATATTAGTGGTCATTTTCCTCTTCTGCCTTTACAGGTGAGGTCTACCCTCAGTACACCTTACTGTACTTAATGATAGCCTCAGGGTCTGAGGGAGTGAAGATTACCCAAAAGAGTAAATCACAGTAGAGAGGAGGACCATAAATTGATCAGACTGGAAATACCAGCTCCATAGGACTGCATGGGACTCAAGGACATTGCCAAACAACATTGCTTTGAGACTGCTTTATCTCAGAGGGATTGTACCTTTCTAGCAATACTACTGTTGTCACTACAAATGTAGTTTGTTTTCAGAGAGGGAAGGGAAATGAATGAGTACTAAGAGTAAAACCCAAGTCCAAAGATTTTGTGTTTGGGGCCAGATACACACAAAATATATCTCTCAGATGTCTATTCTGCTGTCTACTGGTAGCTCAGTACCACTAGTCTGCATAATTGCCAGAAAACATTGCCATGGTACAACAAAAAAGCACAGCAGAAATCAGTGCTCATCAGCAACAAGGGGTAGCCTTTGCTCTGTAAAACAGCCCAAACAAAATGTTTCATCAACACTTTTTGCTGCCAGAGCATTAAGATTTCAGCAGCACAGAAACCTGTGTAACAAAAGACCAAGATAGGTGAGTACACGACGTTAACAGAAAACTGAACCTTTCCTAAAAAGTGGAATAAATCCCACTGGGAAACAATAATAGCTATTCCTTTAAGCCTAAATGGGAAATTTCCAGAAATTTTGAAATTTTTAGGGGATGAGAAAATACACGGATTCCCAATCATGCATGTGTTCAACATTCCTCCTCTCTCTTAGGTAAGATCCCATGTCTGAAGTTTTGACAAAAATTGGATTGTCTACAGAACTGACTTGCTATTGAAATTGAATTAATTTACTTCTTTCTAGGTGAAGATTGTAATGTACATAATTTACTTAATTCTAAGCTTTTGTTAGTAATGAAACTGTGGTGCACAGTTTAGGTACTTCAGAGTACCTAATCAATGGGGTGGGGCAGGGGCTGCAGCACTCTTAAGTGAGAAAGGATGGTGAGCAGAAGAATAAAATGCCAAAAATGAAAGTATCAAAACTGTTAAATTATAAATAAACAGAAAGGTCTTTGAAATAATATACTAGGAGAGCAGACCTACTGTTTTAATGAAGACACAAGGAAGAAGAGAAAACCTCTTTAGAGAAAAAGTGAACTTGATACCCATCCATATATTATGCATGTCACTACAGTGTTGAATATCATATTATGTGGTATGCAATAGACAGTTATATAGTTCAGATTCTTGAATGCTGCCTTATCACCCTACATAAAGAGTAATTGTTATATATTGGCTAGCTATTTCTACAAAATCTGAAATATTAATAAAAAGTTGATAGATCTTTGATTTGTCTGTGTAAATTACTTGCCAACTGATAAATGGCAAATGCTATATAAAGTAGTTGGGTTAAAGAAAAACAACTACTTTTAAGAACTAATACACAAAGTGAAAAATCTTGCATTGCTCTAAAGGTATTTCAAGGGTCCTCAGTGTTTGGCACTGAGACATACTTCATATAAAGCCTTATTTCCTGAATTTGAGAGAATCCTGTCTTATATGCTTGAGAACAAACATAAAAGAAAAAAGAAAGTAAATTTTCATATGCTGCCAGGCTGTAGACTCAAATATTTCTGATAGAATGCATGAGACTTAGCCATGTATTAATTGGCAGAGCCATGTTTTGGATCTTGATTCCTTTTCATTCAGTTTAGACAACTTCGGGAGTTTCATTTATGTATTATGACAAAAAGTTGTGTATATTTTATGTATAGAGATCCTTTCACCTTTTTTATCCAATAATTTTCTGGTCTTTACCAACTTACATCAGTTGACAACTTTATACTTTTGACAATTCCACTTTATTAACTAGGAATCAGATATAACTTTAGCTTAAGTGTATGTGTGAGCAATTTGAATAAAGTTCTAAATTTAATAATTAGATAATTCATAAGAACAGAAAAAGAAAAAAGAGTGATTGTTTCTTACCTAAATTTCAGTAAGGCTTTCAAGGCAGTGCTCCACAGCAATCTCACAGCCATGTTCTGGAAATACAGCCTGGATGGATGGACTCCACAGCATAAGAAAGGCTTGTTGGATGGGTAGCCTCTGACTCAATACTCTATAATTCCTCCACCAGTGATCTTGCCAAAGAGATGAAAGAAATCGGGCTGTTCAGCCTGGAAAAGAGAAGACTCAGGGGAGACCTTATTGCAGCCTGCCAGTACTTCAAGGGGGTTTATAAAAAGGGGGAGAGTGACTTTTTACACAAGAGACAGCAAGAGGACAAAGGAGAATGGTGTTAAAGAGAAGAGATTTAGAATAGATGTTAGGAAGGACTTCCCTTCTGTGAGAGGGGTGAGACTTGGAACAGATTTCCCAGGAAGGTGGCAGATGCCAGGTCCCTGAAAACATTCAAATTCAGGTTGCTTGGGTTCTGAGCAACCTGATATAATTGAAGATGTCCCTACTCAGTGCAAGGGGTTGGACTAAATGACTTATCTGTTAGTTCGACTTTTGTTCCAACTTCAGTCTGTATAGATCAAGGGGACTTTTTTTTGATAGTTCCTGACATAAGTTTTCTTCCATCACACATTTGTCTTAAAAAGAAATAAATTATTTAGAAACTAAACTATATTTGTTTTGGAAAATCAGAATGATGAAACTGAAATAAAATAACCAGTTAAATGTTACAGAGAATATTAAAAATTGCATGAATTATGAACATGTACAAAACAAATATGAAAACCTTTAGACCAGCTGTTAACTAGCATTTCAAAGCCAAATGAAGTGAGTTCATAGAATAATGCACCAGATGGAAGAAATATGTATACCCAGGGAATAACTGTTTCTTTATCTGCAATTCTAGCTTACTTTCAGACACATACTTATCACCACTGAAGAAAACTTATTCACTCTGTATAACACCTTGAAATGAAGTAATATTCTTTATGTCCTTGTCATTTTTTGCATGTTTTTTTCCTTCAGTGTACAAAGGAGGAAAGTAGTAGTAAAAAAATTGAAAAAAACTTTAGGTATCTGAAAAAAAATCCTATATGCTTTCTGATTCAGCTTATGTCTGCACATGATCAAATATTACATGTATTATTTAATCATAAAATCATGTAGGGGTCCTTATAAATTAAACCAACAGTCTTTGAATATAGCTTCTGTTTAACGTTGATCATTTCCTATATTTGGATTATTTTGGATGTGCAGAACTATACAGAAATTACTTTAATTATTAACTATAAAGGATATGTCAGGAAACTTCTTCAGTACATGCTTAAATACAAGATACATCTGTTGAAAATGGTGCTGTCAAACAACATATTTAACTGAAACCTGATACACAAAGTTATACCAATATGAAATGTGCTAATTGATTGATAGGAAATAAAGATGTTGCAAATTAGTTCATTAATACACAACAGGAGGATATTTTAGTTTTAGTTTTCTCCGAGTGGACAAAGAGTGTTGGGTTTGTAAGAGAAGGTTTTGGCAGTGGAGGGGCCACAGGGGCAGTTTCTGTGAGAAGCTGCTGGTATCTTCCCCCAAGTCTGATAGAGCCAACGCAAGCTGGCTCCAAGACTGGCCAAAGTTGAGCCCAGCAGAGACTGAGGCAGTGCCTCTGGAATAACAGCTTTATAGAAGGGGAAAGAAGATATTGCTCAGGAGCAATTGCAGCCAGAGAAGAGAGGACTGAGAGTATGTCAGAGGAACAACTCTGCAGACACCAAGGTAAGTGCAGAAGGAGGGAAGGAGGTGCTCCAAGTCGTGGAGCACACATTCTGCTGCAGTCCATGGTGAAGACCATGGTGAGGCAGGCTGTGCCCCTGTAGACTATCGAGGTCCATGGGGGAGATACTGATATCCACCTGCAGCTTCTGGAGAGCCCCATGCTGGAGCATGGGAAGAGTGTGAGGAGTGCTCCTCATGAGAAGGAAGGAGAGGAAGCAACAACATGTCATGAGCTGAACAGAACCCCCAATCCCTGTCCCCTGAGCCACTGAAGTGGAAGATGTTGAGAATCAGGAATACAGCTGGGCCCAGGAAGAAAACAAGGGTGGGAGAAAGGTGTATTAAGATTTGGGTTTATTTCTCTGTATCCTTCTCTGATTTGAATGGTAATAAATGCAGCAATTTAATTCCAAGCAGAGTCTGTTTTGCCTGTGATGGTAATAAGTGAGTAATCTCTCCCTGCCCTTATTTTGGTCTGCAAGCCTTTCATTACATTTTCTCTTCCCTGTCCAGTTGAGAAGGGGAATGTTAGAATGACTTTGGTGGGCTCTTGGAATCCAGCCATGGCCAATACGACCATATAGATAGAAATTAATTTTCTACATGTGAAAGCTATACATGGTCCTCAGATGCTGCAAATCCATCTAGGTCGTGATTTACAAAACCTTAGGATACTGGCTGGTTTTTTGTTCACTAGGTGCTTTAGACCAAAGGTTTTCCACATTAATTTTAGCAAATGTGGGCCTACACTAAGAAATATTCCTCCTGCACATATATCATTTTATCCCAAATCTCAAGAGCCAATCAAATTATTCATTATTTGGCTTCTTTTGCTGTGGGGCAAAAAATGCTTTCAGAGATATAACTTCATGGTAAAAACTACAGAAAACAGAGTGTGATGTAGACATCAAACACTAATGTACTTTCTCTCAGTATTTTGTTCAACCAAGCATGAATTCCTTTGTTGTTGCTATATGTTTTAATGTTGCAGTAAGATGAAGTCAGTACCCAATGTATAGAGATTAAAAAAAGATGTGTTTCTTTGTTTTGTACTATGAATGTAATGATTTTGCATAATCACTGCAGCAAGTTGTGGAAGACATAGAAAATTAATAAAACCTGCCGACTGCACAGAGGATAAAATCATTGCTGTGAATTTTCAGCTGTGCTGTACTAGGTTATTTACTGCACACTGCAAAAACAGAGGATGTTTAGCTCAGATGCAGGCAGAAAATAAAGGCCTTCCAAGTCCAGATGTCTTAGCTGTGATGAAAAGATAAAAGTTGAATTTTGAAGTGTTAATATTTTATTTCTAAAATATTTTAATTATAAGTTTTCACTCCCTAAGGCACTTCCCTTTCCTGTTTCCTTTAAAGCAACCAGATGGTTGAAACTCGTAGAACAAGAGCTATTTGCACATTTCAATCCTCAGTCGTCACAATATTCTGTAGAAAGCACAACACTGTTACTTAAGAAGATAATAGTAATTGCACATAAAAAATATCCTTCTGGAAAGGGAAGTAGCTAAGAACCTTACAGTTAAATTCATTTCTCCTCTCCTTGCATACTAGAGTGTAAATCCTTGCTTAAGGAATAATGAAGGAAGGTTTGTTTGCCTGAACATCCTGTAAGATACTTAAACAGAAGCAAGTACAGCAAAAACATGAAGGTATAAGAAGAGTTTTCTAAATTACTCTAAAATCTACAAAAACACTGTCAGTAGGGCCAAAGTCACATACAACTATGCCATGGTTTAGTTGAAGTGTTAGGGCATGGGTTGAACTCGATGATGTTTAAGGTCTCTTCCAACCTAGTTATTTTGTGAGTTCTGTGAACTAAAATAATAGTCAGATCAGTGTGAGACCCTCTCTGTAGTCACAGCTGCAGTGCTTAGGGAGAAAAAATTTATTTATACAAGCTTTAAAAAACATATAGGCAAGCAGCAGCTTGAATTGAATCCTGGTTCATTCCTAGATTCAGAATTATCTGTAATTTGGAAACAAGCAACACTGTTAGGAACTGTCACAGCTGTATTTGTACCTGCCATGAATGAGTGTTTTGGGCTTCTCAAAGAACTGACAGCAAAGATATTGGCAAATGTGGGTTTACTATAAAAGTGAAAGCGTGAAAAAGTTTGTTGGCAAGGTTCATGCTATTACTAACTAGAAGATTAAATCACACAGGAAAAAATCAGACTAAAATCTGAAATCAATAAATCTAAAACTAAATGATCTGCATAGAGGCTGGGATGGAAAGGATTAAAGATAAAAAAGAGTAAGGGAGACCTACCCATTGAGTCACAAGGTTCAGGGTGGAACATTTTTCCAAACTTTGCCCTGAACTTGACCAACAATTTAGACAAAAAGGTTTAAGCAGCTCCTGTACTTAACAGCAGTAAAGCGATAGCTGAATTGACACAATTTAACCAAATATTCTGTAAAATTGACTATAGCACTACAATACCTCATTTACAGGCCTAACTTGCTTACAAATCTCTTATATTTAAGAATATAACAGTAACATTCATAGCCCATTTGCTATGTCACATTCACATTCACACACATAGAGAATAAAGGAGTATGTACAAGGCTCCATAGTCAGCATACAACAGTGTAGCAAGTACAGCAACTCCAAGTATAGCAAACTTGGGAGCTCCCTATCTCTGAGAGACATCCCACTCAGGGAATTTTCTGGTCACAGCCTGTTGCAGTCCAGCAGAGCTCAAAAGGTCCCATTTAGGACCACTGTTGACAGGGCCACAAGAGAGTTGGCTTTAGGTGTTGCAGTGTGTCGCCATTTCCTGTCTCACCTATCTCATCCCCCTCAAGGATGCCAACCTTTCCCCCTCCCCCTTTTGCCCTCCTGCCTGGCACCTTCCAGCAAGGCGTCGAGTGATTGGCAGATGCCCCCCAGGCCTGGGCTCATTGGTTTGTCCTAGCGTCCACATCCCCTGACCCTTCCCCTGCTCACACCTGCTTGGCCCTCACCTGTCCCTCCCCTCCCCCTGTCCCCGGGGCTTAAAAAGGACACGAGACCATGCGGTCGGGGTCTCTGCCGTGGTCTCTGCCGTGGTCCGGTCTCTGCCTGTCTGGCTGGAGCTGATACCACATTCAGAGGTCTACCATGCTACAATAAACTCTGGATCTAAGCTACACGGCAGAACCCACTCCTTTTCTCTTCACCGTCTGAACCTTTTCCACCAAAGGTAAACTGAGTTCCTATTCTGCCTGGACCTGTTCTGAGCGCCCAGCTGCAGCACCTAGCCAGCCAAAGGTATCTCTGGGGTGAAAAATGCCACAGCTGCCGCCTTTGGTCCAGCAGCGAGGCCAGACGAAGCCAGGCAGGACACACCCCGAAACATTCGGGGCTTAATATTTAATATATTTAGGCAGAGTAATTTTCCATCCTGGCCTCAATCCAGGTAAGTAACTTTCTTTGAAAGTTCAATAACAAAAATGTTGTTCCACTTGGGTTTTTATTCAGGCAAGAAAAATAGGTTTCCAAGGCTGTTCGTTAAAGAGCAGGATCTCATTAGACACCAGAAGTTCCTGGCAGCAGACAGTGCTTCTGCTGAGCTCAAGAGAAGCTTTGGCCAGGTGCTGGTGGTCAAGACTGAGGCCTAATGAGCATTTCTGAGATAATAGTGCAGCTCAAGGAAAGGGGGGAATGTACCACCACAGTACATTACTTCGGCCAAGAAGCAAAGTCCAACTTCCTTGCTACTCACCAGACAAGGAAAAAGTCTTCAGAGGATCCTAAGTTTTATCTTGGTTTAACAATTTTGAAAAAAACCCACAACTATTTGTACACACTATTTTTACAACAACTATACAAACTATTAACTATTGGAAAGGAGAAGAAAAATAATGTAGCTGCAACCACATCATGATTTGGATGTGAGCTCTGTTCTTATAGAACAGTCTTCTATTTTTAATTAACTTCACAGTCACTCAAAGGTCAACTATATCCTTAGCTATAAATGCTTAATGCAAGTGTTCAGGCACTGCAAAGAATAGTTGGGTCTATGCTATCTTTTCACACGAGAACAAGTGCTTACCCACTGCAATGTGCATGACTGACATCCATCCCTGACCACATATTCCATCACATGATGCTTATTTTAATGTCACTCAACAAATGTAGGACAATTCACTGAGGCTGTTTCCAGACCATCTTGATGCTATGTTTTGCAGTGTGATATGAGTTGCAGTCTGCCAGACAGGGGCATTAGGCCTGCTAAAAATGGGGAGATAGTCTAAATCTCACTGTACTGCTTTATTTCCAGTCCCAGGATGCAGAATAGGTCAGCTAAATCAAGCCAGCACTACCAGCTGCTATTAAGTCCTTTGTGAGCTCTAAGCTCTCTCTGCATTGGGAAAGATAACCAGAAGAAGGGGACAGTGGACATATGTAGAAATACAAATTATTCCATGCACATGCTTCTTAAAATTTTTTTTCTCCTGTTCATTCTCTCGGGATTTAGTAGTGTCCCTACGAAAATTTCTGGCCTCCCATGTGACACCTACTACCTTCACTACACCTAAATTCCTCTGATGAAGAAATAGTCAGGAGTAGCACTACAGATTTTCATAATAAGGAACTGTGCTAATTAGAATCTAATCATAAAGGAGTACAAAAGCCTAAAGAGTGCTGTGATATTTTCTTTAGAAACATCAGAGGATATAGGCCAAAGAGGCTGGTGTAACCCTAATTGTCCCACTGAAATATCATCTTCTTTCTGGCAAGGTAAAAATTTAAGAAAACCAAAATAAAACATATTATCCTTCCCCCTAAAATTATCCACATTTCACCTATTACAAACTAAAAGGAAAAAAAAAAGACTAAACAACAAAGAATTTAATCTTATATAATTTCATGGATCCCAAATTCAGGCTGGAGGAACTCAAGAGTTCCCTAGTCCAACTGCCCAGAGATAGCAAGGCAATCTCTGAGGTCAGACTGATTGCTTAGGCTTTGATCCTGTCTGGGCTTGAAAAAATGGAGGCTGAACAGTCTCTCCCACTCTTTGACTGTACTTAGGGTGAAAATGTCTTTACAGACAATCAAAATCTCTTGTATCAACATGTGTCCATTATAGTTTTTTCCTGCCATGCAAAAAGAGCCTGCAAAGTGCTGTTTGCATGCCTGCAAAGAACCTGGCATCTGATATATTTTGCATGCCATTCATGTGAAAAAACAGGCATTGTATAAAATAAAGTGAAGCTTTTGAAATATATGCCGAATCTTCAACATTTTCAGCTTGTGCAAAGAGATTTAAAGTATTGTACCTTGCCTATCCATTAAGTTTTAAGAGACAGTCCCTGGCTTTTGCAGTGTCCCTTACCCAGCAAGAATATGTGGAAAGCATCAGCTAAAGCCCCCCAGGAAAGACAAACAGAGAAGTACCAAATTTCTGAAGACAAATCTGCCTGGTTTAATTATTCAACTTTTCTGAAATAAGAGCATTTACAAGCACTTCAGTTTGGAGTCAGAACTGCTATATAACTGCTATACAGGAACCTTTGAAGCTTTTTAATAACTCACACACTCTCCAGAGTATCCTTTTGGGTTTAAACACTGAGTTCCCTTCCAAGAGAAATAAAACCCAGCGCAATAATCCTATATGCACTTGGTGCAGACATTTGTTAGAACTGCTTCACATACATCCCTTTCTCAGCATAGCCCTTTAGGCTCTTCATAAATATTAATTTACAGAATACCCAAGAGGAATAGAATTTATTTTTTTTTAATGAAAAGGAAGACAAACAGAACACCTATTCCCAACTTCACAAACAAAATCTTCAGCAGAGCAAGAAACTAAACTGAGATGCCTTACTTGTTTAGGCAAACTGTAGTTCAACAGTTTCTTTTCTCTCCAGACCGCTCTACTATTCAGTTGGCATGATCTTTTGGACATCTTAGATCAAATGTTGACAAAGAGACGGGATCAGGAAGAAGTGTCAGCTGGGAGACCAGAGGCCATTCTCACTGAAAAATGATTGGTTACAATGCAATATGGACTCCAAGTACGTCCCAAAAGAAAACCAGATGTTCATCTGATCATTCCTGAATATGCAAGCCAGTTATGGGGGTGGAGTTTATTGTAGTTTGTTTGGGGTTTCTGCAAGTTTTTTGCACTTGAAAAGATGGTTTGAACAGATGGAAGATTAGACATCAGCATTTAAAAAATTCAATAAAAATCATCGTAATAAAAAAATCTCATTCTATGCTAAGTATTTCTGCTTATATAAACAAATTATAATGGACATGTTATTACACAGGTTTGCTTTGCTAATTTAAAAAAATTCTGCATTTGGACTTTACTTCTGTTATTGTTTAACTTTCAGAGAAAAATAGTGTTATAACCAGCCACTGAGGAAAAAAAAAAGGATTCTTGATAAAACAGTGATAGCTAAGTTCATTTACTATTGACATAGTGTCTTGTTTACAAAATTTTTCCACATATTCACGTGAAAGTGGCACCATGTGTTCCAGTCTTTCACCCTTACAAAGGGATTTTTATTCTGAAGGCTCTTCTTAAAGTTATACAGTTGATATTTTCCTGGTTAACAGATGAATTAGAGTGGGAAGATGCTTATCTTGATGTAACTTTCTTCCTTCCTCAGCTAGACAGGAAAGAGAAAATATAATGAAAAGCTTGCAGATCAAGATAAAGACCGGAAGGGATCACTCATCAGTTACAGTGATGGGCAGAACATACTCAGCTTGGGGAAATCAGTTTAGTTTCTCACCAATCAAATTAGAACAGGATAATAAGAAATAAAACAAACAACAACAACAACCCCCCCCCACAAAACAACAACAACAACAAAAACCACAAAGCAAAAAAAACACCAATAACCCCCCCCATTCCTCCCATTCCTCCTTCTTCCCAGGCTTAACTTCATTGCTGATTTTCCTACCTTATTTTCCCCCAGTGGCACAGGGAGTTTGAGCTGTGGTCAGTTTAGCATATGCTCTCTCTACTACTCCTTCATCCTCGAGGGAAGGACTCCTCACACTCCTGCCCTGCTCCATTGTGTAGATCCTCACCCATGGGGTGAGTCCTCTATGAACAGGTTAAATGTGAGTCCTTCCCATGGGCTGCAGAATGGGTCCCTTCCATTGGGGTGCAGTCCTTCAGGAACTTTTGGAGAGCAGGCTGCTCCACAGTGGGTCACCTTCAGGGTTACAAGTCTTAACAGAAAACCTGCTTCAGCATGGCCTTCCCACAGGATCACAACCTCATTTAGGCATCCAGTCGCTCTCTTTTGGGGTCCTCCGTGGGCTTCAGGTGGATCTATGCTACACCATGAAACCTCCATGGCTGCAGGGGAACAGTCTTGGTCTTCACCACAGCTTCAGTCCTGAAGCACTTCCTCCCCATTCTTCTTCACTAATCTTGGTGTCTGCAGAGCTTTTTCTGTCGTATATTCTCATTCTTCTGTGCTGTTACTTTTACAACAGTGGATTGGGTTTTTTCCTACTACTGTCTCTGATGGACTCAGCCTTGGCTAGTGCTTCTACTGCTGTTGTTCTTCTTGGCTGATGCTAAAGTTCAACAAAATTCCTCAGTACTTCAGTGTAGAAATGCAACAATTTAGGTATGGGAAAGTGTTTTAAAGTTTCCATGCTCTCCAAAAGTTCTGTGTTGCTTCATTCTAGAGAATATCATCAGTGTAATTCCAGAAAGCAGTGTGCAAAATTGCAGAACACCAGCAGCAACTTTCAAGTACATTTCAGACATGATTCAAATTGCTCTATAAGTATCTGTTAAAATAAAATAAAAACTCCAACATATACAACATCTTTCTCAAGGAAGTTTACCTCCAGTAAAATAACTTTTTCTTGAACAAAAATCTCCATTAAGCACCTTTCTGCTTTTAGTATCCATTAGCAGAGAAAAGGACATTAAAAAATATTCACATAATGGCAAATCTGAAAGTTTTTACTTGGGTATTTTAAGCAGTGTACTACTGACTTTCAGTCTTATAGTTCAATTTTCTTCCTTCCCTAATAGCTTTGCTATGCAGAGGAACACTATTTTCAATGAGGGGAGGAAGGGTTGGTCTAAATATATATACACACACATTTACATGCCTTGTTATACACAGATAATTTATATTGAAAGAGCCATCTCTGCCCACTTTTTGGACAATCTAGCATAATGGTGAGTTACAGTTATACATGTATTTTGCAGATACAGAGACAGCTTCTTGTGCCTCTATTCTCATTTTATGCCTCTTTACTAACAGTATATTTTAAACAATCATATAAGCAAAAAATTAAGTTGCATTATTATGAGACATGTAATTTCAGAGTTTATTAAAAGAACATTTCTGAAGATTCACATGCCTGTAGGCAACAGCTGGTGATAGAAAAGGACCAGCTGGTGGCTTTCAACAGCTGGTGACAACAACCATTGATGAGAGATACTACTTTTTTTGATAAAAAAGAAAAACACTTATACGGCTTCTGAGCACTGAGAGAGCTACATTCAAGAGGCAAAAGGAGTTAAAAGGGTTTGCTTGCCTTATAGATTCGGGGCATGTCTACCACTGGGAACAGAGTAAGAACTGACAAAAAACCCAACAAAACACCATTACAAAACAAAATAAGAAACAAAGGAACTAATTTGAGTCCAAAACCTACACTAGTTTGGGTATAATGACAGAATAGCTGTTCTGTTAACATAGCATTTTGGCAGGTGGACTTCAGTAATAAATAGATAACTAGTTTTGTGGTAGGAAGATTTGAAGTTGCTACATCTTGCATTATTACAAAAACTTCCTTAGAAAGGGTTTTCCTATATCTGCTAAATCCTGATAAATTTCTGGAATAAGATTCCCTTATCAAAGGTCACAAAGCCCTGCAACCTCTTTTGAAAGCCCTCAGACCCCATGTTGCTATTTCCTCACCCTCTGTATGGAAGATCAGTAATGGATAGTAGCCTGTGGGCTGCACCAGGTTTGGAAGTTTCCTTGTGACATCCTTAACCCATGGAGGCAGCAGATCTTCCTACTGATTGGGCCCATTTAGCCCAACTTCTTGCTCCACAACTGGTATCCCCCTCCTTGCTGGGGGATGAATAAAGGATCTCCTTGGTCTTGAATTGTTTCTGGTAGCTGCTCCCTCTTTAGGGAGGCACAAGCATGGTCCCACCAGTCTATCTCCCTCTCTGGTTCTCTGATGCTTCTCAGCCTTTCTACTTCATTTCATATCTCCACTAGACTGAGCAGCTTGTCCACCTGGTCACATCTGATCCAACTTCCAGCACTGCTACAATCCACTGAGAGGCATGGGCATTTCCTGTAGCCTGAAGCCCAAATGGCTACATAGAGTTGTGCATGTTTTTCATGGTTTTTTGTCTGGGTTGCTCTGCTCTGTCTGGGTTGCTGCATCCTTTTTGACAACCATAGACAAGACCTGAGTGGATATCATATTTGAGCTCTCTTGGGGAACATAAGGACCAGCAATCCAGCTGGCCGCTTTTGCTGCAGTACTTCACCCTGCCTGTGCAAATGGACCACCACTTGCACTCCCTGGAGCCATTTAAATCTCCCTCAGTTGCTCCTGAGCATATATATACTCCTTTGCCCGACTGGCTGACGAGGTGTGCCAGGTCCTCAGGGGGCCCTAGGCTGCTGCTCCAGTTAACTTTCAAATAACATTAACCCAAATTCCTAATACCACAATGATCATGGGAGAAAAAGCATGCCTCCTCAAAGTTTCCATCCCCTTTGTAGCACATTTTTAACCCACAGAAAGCAATTTAGTCTATAATTAACATCCTAAAGCACCTGTCTTGTTAGTATTGGCCCACATGCTCTGCCTTTTAAGACCTAATCTGCCAGTCAAATGTTTTTTTAAAAACAAAGAAATTACACTTTTCATGATTTACAACAAACAGAAGAAATAAAGGTTAACTAACAGTGTGTAAAGAAGCAAGCTATTACTAATGGCAAAATGTCATTCTTTTGGAGCATGGAGCCAAGCCAAGTTGTGTCTTGTCCAGCTGAGCCAGGCTGAGCCATGGTGGGTCAGGCTGGTGTCCTGGCTCTTGCTGCATGACAGGATAAAACTCTTCAATAGAGAGCTGGGCTGTTCTGTTCTTCCTAACAGAGCTGGAAAATTCACTGTTAACCACTGAGTGCTACAGTGATGCTAGAGAGAGCCCAGTCTGAAGACAAAGTGCTGCTGAGAGATGAAACAGGGCTCCCCCACCTGTGGGAGTTCCAACACAGGTACAAGCAGCTATGGTCTCATTGCAGCCAACATCTTCCCTTCTCCAGAGACTTCTCCACCCTTGGTCCTTATCCTCCACAAAAATATTTCAAGCACAACAGTTGTAATGTAATAAAATTCCTAGAGCTGGAGATGACTCGCCATCAGAAACAAATACTCACTGAATATTGTTCCCATTCCCATGTGCTGAGACACTGCTGCCATCCTGATCTCTCGTGCTCCCAGACATAGATAGATAGATAGATAGATAGATAGATAGATAGATAGATAGATAGATAGATAGATAGATTTCAGCAGTGCCATACACGGCTTCCTGAAGGCTCTCAGGAGCCAGAAGTGCATGTTGAGTTGCTAATCACCCTCCCTAAGTCCTACCAGTAATCCTCTCTGCTGTACCCTGGCCACATGGTACTTCAGAGTCTTATCAGGAGATTTAATGGAAGGAAAACTAAAGAAAAGATGTTCCATCAACTAAAACAAACCAAGGGCTTCAGCTTACATGGCTTGCCCAGTGTCAGGTTTCAGCACAGGAAACTCTGGACTAGGGAGCCCTTAGAGCTGAATGGTGGGGGAGGACTCAGTGTGTAAATGTCAATGCAATTTGGGAGAGAGGAGGAAAGGTCAGAGTGTATTTAGAGATATGTAATCTCTATGTTACATCCTGTATTTCCCTAATCATCAGGAAAACAATGCAAATGTATGGCAAATGTGTCGCTATGCTGGCCAGAGGTGATCCACATTCAGACACACACACAGAGCTGGGTTTGAAGCAGGATCCCAGGGAAAGCTCAGTAGAATGCAGCAGAATGTCATCATCAAGGATGCTAACACACAAACTGGCAATCAGGTGTGCCTGAGAGAGACTTGCTGGAATGGGCAACCATGGTCTTGCTGTCACAGCCTCACTTGGTGATGCTGCAATACCCAGAGCAGCCAGGAATCCTCAGACCATGCCTTCCTACACCCACCCACTGCTTAGCCATCCTGGAAGAGTGAAGATTAGGGTGATACTACATGCTCTGCAGTTCAAAGTCTCCTGCATCCATTATATCAGGGCTTGCAGGGGTTTACTCCCTCCGATGGTTCAATTGTAAGTCACTTATTTTGGAAATATTTTCAGATATCTTTCAGGACAGGACACAATCTTAGCACTTGTTCTCCTCTAAATCATCTGGGTATAACTCATCAAACCAAACACAGACAATAAAAGTGAGCTACTCAAAACTCACTTAGTTGGAAAAGACAACTCGTGCTTGGAAAGGACAACATTATTTTGCAGAAAACCTTAGCCATTTGAAAATTTGTCCGTTCAAAATCAAACAAAAAGGAAAAAATCAATTGCATTATTTTCTCCACATGATTCTACAAAAAGTTCTTCTGCAAAATCTCAAAATTACTATATTCTTCTGCCATATTATGATAGCTTCAAAGTAGTGCCATTGTGACTACACACATTTAATGTTTAATTGTATTAAAATAATTAATATATTTAATAGTTATCATTGTGCAGACCACACAGATTAAATATTAACATTGCCTTTACAAAATTAGAAAAGATATATCAGTAAATATATTTCTCTGGATGCTTCTATGCACACATAATATATGTGCAGATATATATATACACATATGCATAAACAAATCTCTATGTATATTCACAAAACTCCATTAAAATATGTTACTTTTAGAAACATGGCCTTTTCTGACGAAAAGCTGTTTCAATGATTTTTTTTAAAGCAATCTGTTTTTTATAATTTTGTTATTCAGATATACACCCCTCCCACAACTGCCCCTCCAGTGTCCACTCAGCCTGCATCAATATTCATATCTCTCTCTAATCATAAGATGAGCTCCCTGAAGGCCTATAGTAGTTAGGTTCTCTTTATATGACCATTAAAATAGATAACTGGTTTTGCCATTAAGCGTCTCTCAGCCTTCTGTGCAGTTATGCAGAAGTGCTTATGGTCCAGTTCCTAACAGGGAATCCACTCTGACAGAGCCCTAGAGAAGCATTTGGGGTACTATTTTGCCAATAATGCTTAGAAGCAGAAAGTTAAGTTAACAAAGTCCTTCAGTGAAAGTTAATTTAGCTATAACCTTGAGTCAAAACCTTACTGAAAAAGTACATTAGACAGAAATCTTAGCTTAAATTAATTCAACCTGAAAGCTCAATAGAGACATATTAACATTTGTAGCTAGACAAATCAAAGCAGGGAGGCTTTTGGTAAAAAAAGCAGCACTAATTAAGACAGAAAAAAGAACTCCAGAAATTTCCCTAACCTAGAAAACTTCCCAAAACTGTGGTGGAGCAAGCAAAATGATATTTTACATCAACAAACATCAACCACTAAAAGCTTTTTTTTTTAACAGAACTGTTTTCATGAAGACAATCCTCTATTATTTCTTCTTTCTTTCCCTCTGTTTCTTTCTCTGCTTATTTTTTTTTCAAGCAGTTTTTAATTTCACTCTGTCCTTCTTTACTTTCTAATTTCTTGTGTTCCATCTGCTCTACAACTCTTCTCCATGAAGCCTTTCTTATGTTAATCAACTCAGTGATAACAAACTTTTTTATTGTAACCACACAGATACAGGACAGATATCTAAAGGCTATTATAAACAGATGTAGGACAAAAGGTAACAAGGCCTTCACACTCTTCTAATTAAAATGAAAAGTCATTTCTCTGAGAGCTTTGATGTCTAAGATTCAAATCCATTAATTTAAACTAGAGGAACATGGCCAAAGGCTGGAATGTTTTCCACCGGTGATCTGTGAACACATTCTGTTGCATTGTTTTTGGTAAAGCCTCAGTTCCTTTTACTTCAGGACCTCCTATTTAACTCCAGCTCTTTCAAAATTTAAATAAAACAAATTTTGGAGTTAGACTTTTGAGATTATACTATAAAAATAATTCTAAGGACAAATAAATTCCAGTGCTACATCAGAATATTACTGGGGTGTGTTTTTAAACATAATCAGTAAGTGTCAACTGTGAAGAAACCATTATTATACATCATTCAGCCATGAACTGAAACAGTGATTTTATATAGATAGAAAAAGGTTGTTTTGGGTAGCTCCTGTTGTTGCTGCTACAAGATTACAGTATAAGTAATGATTTTGGATGTTCACAGTATTTCAAATACTGCTTTTATGAATGTTACATACATCTTTAGTACATATTAAAGAACCTACCATCTAACATGAAACAGCCTCCACCAAAAAAAGTTTCCACCACAGGAGCAGCAAATAAATGAAGTTTGGATTTCATTAAATTACAAATAAGTTACTAAATAGATGATGCCCAAAGGGTATAATTTCTAGTTGCCTAAAAACTAATCATTAAAACAGGACTATATAACTTAATGGGATTAAGTCTAGATATAAACATTGGAGTGGAAAAAGAAAAAAAATTTGATGCACAAATTCCTTATCAAATTGATGTTTATATAGATTTTTCTGAAGAAGTTCAGGACAACAAAACCCATGATTACAGTTATTATCATCTCCAGCTAGTAAGATGATATTTTAAGTAGTAATAACTTTTTCAAGTCTGTCTCAAATATAGAAACAAATTTTTTTTCTTTAAAATCTGAAGTCCATTTTGCACACCTAGATCTTTTGGATGACATTGTTAAAATGCTAGTTCTCATTAATTTAAAATATATCTGCTTTATCCACCTCATAAAATGTCCTATCTTAATTTTCAGAGGCAACACTACTTCAACATAGTGCAGATGTGTTCAACAAAGACCAGAAAATAGCATCAGCTTGTTCAGAACCCACAGGAGCAAAATTACATAATTTCATCACATGAAAACAGAAAAATCTCACTTGGGCAGAAAGGGCAGAAAGTTGCAAGAGAAAGATAGATTCTCAAAATCTGAGCCAAACACTGTTTGCTAACTAGAATTAACTCACTTCTGAAAGCATATTCCATCTTGTATTATGAAACACTACCCTCAAGGCACATGAACATAAGAAAGGAAAGAAACCTCAAGAGCCCAGTTTGTAAAGGTGCCTACAAGCATGTCTTGAAATCAGAGAAACTGTAAAGAATAACTGAGGCAAAGCCAAAGCCCCGCAGGTGTTTGGAACAGCTATTTCCTTAGGAGACTTCTGTCTTCCCTCTAGTAGACACTCTCATAACAATAATCATACACATTTTACCCACAGAGAAGTTTTGTTTTCTACTTATGTAATTCAGATTTAAAAAGTCATCTTTGCTAAGGTGCTATTTTGAAGAACAACTCTAAGATAGGAATGGCTATATTATTTAAATTGTTGCATTATCAGTACTGCAGTCTGTATAGGTACTACTAAACTAAATACAAAGGTGCAATTCAAGAACCATTTGCCTTGTTGTAGCTGCAACAAAAAGGGAGGCTTCTTCACATGTTTAGAAAAGAAAAAAACTTGTGAAAAGGATTTTGCTCTCGCTGAATGGCCTTTCCCAGAAGTGAGAGCCACCCAGCAATACAATCTGGAGTGGTTAACTGGATGGATAAAAGCACCTTATTCAAAGTTCCTGGAACAGCTTCAAAACCACTTTCCACTGTTCTGAATTCAACAGGTCTCAAATTTAACTTTTACTGTTGCTGGTTCTGTAAAGCAAGTTTTGTTTGGAAAAGTTTCAGACACAATTACTAAATCTGATAAGGCAAGCCATGATTTTCTTTTATAAAATTTAATAAAACTTCTATTTTTTTCAATAACTGGTGTCAAAGAGACAGAAAGTTTCTCTGAAAGAGGGTAGATATTTAGGAAGACTGGAGTGTTATATGTATTGAAAAGAAAAAAAAAAAGTAATTGTAATGAGATACTTTTTATGTGTGTTTAAAAAAAAATCACAGAATTGAGTGGGTGCCAGGAGCTTGTTAAAGCATGGTGGTGATAACACCTAAATTGTGTTAACCAATCCCTGTGTGGGCCATATACTTAAGAGTTTAACTTGATGACCTTTGTGGATCTCTCAACCCAGAATATTCTGCAAGTCTGTGATTCTTCCACCCCAGTGGCTGCCCTTCAGTGGGACACAATCTCAGGCCAGGAAGCCTCTCCTGGTCCTGTCCCATGGGTGTGGCTGCTCTTGTCCTCTTTCCAACCAGCAGCAGGATTGTACACCCATTCCAAAATGACGTGGTTAAACACAGTCAAAATACTGACACAGACAGCTACAGCGACAGTGTCTTTACTGACCCCACAACAAAAACTCCACCAAGCTTTTTTTCCTCTTTGACTGATTTGAGTTGAAGTCCATTTACAAAAAAATACATGCTCTCACTCTGTGGTTTCACAAACGTATCTTAATTCATAATATCTCTGTACTGGTTTTGGCCAGGATAGAGTTAATTTTTTTTCATTATATCTTGTATATTGCTATAGGTTTTTTTTTACTATTAAACCATTGTTGACAATGTAGGGAAGTTTTAGTTATTGCTGAACAGGGCTTATCAGTGCAAAGGCCTTTTCTGTTCTTCACATCCACCAGCAATGGGGTGCCCAAGATATTGGGAAGGGGCACATCTGGGACAGCTGACCCTGACTGACCAAATGGCCATTCCATACCTTATGGCATCATGGTCAGCAATAAAAACTGCAGGGAAGTAGGAGTGGAGACAACATTCAGAGTTATGGCATTTGTTTTCCTATAAGTTCATTTTGATGAAGCCCTGCTTCTCTGGAGATAGTTGAGTATCTGCCTACCAATGAGAAGTAGTTTTATAATGAAAACAAAATAAGGAGTTCATTCACTATCTCTGTTTCAGGCCATGAGTTTTCTCAATTTTACACTTGCAATTCTCTTCTCTGTCCCTCTGCAGTGGTGTGGGCAAGCAGCTGTGTGGGGCTTAGCTGCTTACCAAGGTTAAATCAAAACAGTCACAAATATCAGCACAAGCTCCATAACCCCCTAAAACACAGTTAAGAGATTCTGGATGCCTTATGCAGCCACTGCTTCAGACCTTTAGTCTTCCCATATGCAGGTCTCCTTCTACTTGCCAGTGAGCTCAATTTGACATCTGCTAGCACATTATATGTACTCACACAGAGAATTGCAAAGCCCTAGAGAAACATAAACCAGCTGCTGTCAGTAGACCTCAGGCCCCACCACCCACAGACATTTCTCCAGTGAAAGACCTTTCAACCATTCATCCCCTCCAGCTGCTGGCATTTAGATCTTTGAGCACATGCACAGAATACCTTACATGAAAAAGAGTTAAGGCCAGGATTATTAAGAAGATAGGACACTGAAGTGGACACGTACTGGGTGCTTTGTCAGCGAAAGAGTACTGTCCAGCAGCTTAGCTGTTTATTTGCAACTGGCCCCTTTTATCAAGCTTCTCTCCTTTTTCTCATGTTTGTGCAATCATCACCACCCCACACTATGCCCTTAGCCTTCCATTTCTCCACCCTGGTCTCCTCCTAAACAACCAACTTGCCCCCATCTGCTTTACTCCCTTTCAGTCTCAGTTTGGCTTCACTCATATTCACATCCTGTATTTCTGACTCTCTTACCTAGGTCACCTTGTCTTTCATGACAATACTGCTTAAGTTACCTACTACTTTTCTTGCAAGATAGCACTCCTACAAGGTCCCATAATACTCTTCTCCATCTCCTTAAAAAGGTTAGACATTCCCTACACGACTGATTTGCCCTAGTAGTACCTCTGCCATCCTCACACTGTGTTACAGAACACTGTGTTACATCCCATATTTTTGCATTCTCTGTTCTCCATTCATTCACCTAACTCTCATGGCCAGGGCCTAGTCTGTTCCCTGCCTGTCCCAGCAGTACCTACACACACACACACAAACACACACACACACACCACACACGTATACACACACAAGCATGTACCTTCAACTCTCTGAGCTGCTCCCAATCAGCCTCTGAGGGAAGAGCTTTGAACACAGCTACCCTACAAGTTAGCAAGCTTTCCTTCATTCCTCTAAGATCCTTCACCACTACTGAGGACCTAGGACTCTCCTAGAAACAGCTGCTCCTACTCTTGATGGATGTAAATTACAGCAGATTGCTGCAGTGACTGCTGAGAGGTTGGAAAATCTTTGCTAGTTGAGCCCTGGGAAGATTAAAAATGAAACACCATGTTTCCTGCAGAGGAACAGTTGCTAAGTAGGGTACTACTCTTCTGGTCTGGGGAGCTCTCCTACAAGTTGCTGCTCTGTTACAGAATTAGCATTCTGATCCCAGCATCAAGTCACAGAGGAAAAGCTTCATCCTTTTGGTTAGGTCATGCTCCAGTCTGCTAACAACAGTCTGAAACCTTGAGACAATTAATACATACAAATATCCTTTTGTAGTGCTAAAACAGCATATGGAGACCTTAATGAAAGTAAAAGTTGCATTACTTTTTGATTAATATTGCTGCCAAAAGCACAAGACTCTGTTTTGGCACAGAAAGAAAGCATCAGTGCATTTGTTTCCTGAAATTAAATTAAGTTTATTAGACAGGAAAAAGAAAACTAAATGTGACTTAATAGGAAAAGCAGGATGAAACTCAAGATCCAAAAAGGCCGCAGTGTCTAATTACAAGGATTTGGAAAAAAGCTACTGTTTCTGAATGTGGCCTATATTAGGATCTATAAAATATGATATCTGTTGTCTTCTCCAAGAGTAAGTATCTGTTAATAGATTAATAACTTTTGTCTCCATTAAAGCTCTGTGAGGTCACCCTATGCAGTATATTGAATTTATTAGTCTGGGCTAGAGTTCAGCTATATCAAGTGCAGGATGGCCAAATGTCAGAATATCTATTGACTATGCCCCTGGAATCTTAACATAAAACTGAAACCCACAAGGGGAACTCAATTTCAGTCCATCCAAATGAAATCATAACTTACCTGCTTAAACTGCAGGAACTCTGGAGGAACTAATCCGCCACAAAGCAACAAAAAATTGAAGCAGATAATGCCTAATTACAAATAGGGCCATTATCCTAATATCTGCTGAGAATGTTTGCAATTGCTAACCCATTCCCAGATGGATAGAGATCTACAAGTCAGAATGAATGATTTATGAATGATCTCTAGAGTTGAAGGATTTACAGGACCAATGGATGTTTTTGAAGGTTTTAGTAAAACCAAGTTACTAGCAGCCTGGAAAAGTTTCAGAATATCCAAAATGTTGTGGAGAGCCTCATCAGGAGAAATAGTTTCGCATGGAGCAGTTATGATTTTTTAGATATGAATATCTTCTGCAAGGAAAGAAAAAAAAGTACACACAGAAGTCTCTAGCTAGATGTTTTTACAGAGCCTCTCTTGTAAAAGCTGTTCTAAAAGCCATTAAGTGTGAAATAGGGATGAAATATGGATATACATGATACTGAGATACATATTTGAAACATGAATGAGTAAAGAAAATAGTTCCTCACCAAATTCTCTTGGGTGTTTCAATCTGAACTTGTTTAGCAAAGATTATCTGAAAGAGTTTTAATATAACTGAATTTATAAAAGCCAGAACCAAAGAGTTATAATGAAAATTCCAATGCCACCTCTACTAGAGCAGCAGCAGACTCTGCTATAAATCAGTTTTGCCAGTGATTAAGAAATAATTCTAATTTCTTTTTCTTAGTGGCATGTACTCTTAAATTCAGCATTCTACACTTACAGCTTATTAGATTTAATTCAGCCACATACATTAAAAAATAAATCAATTAAATAAAATCAATTAAACAATTTTTCACTCTAAATGTCTTTTTGTGAACTGAGCTTTCACATTCCCAGTGAAGATTTTTGTATTTTCTTAAGCATGTGTTGGATCTTCTTAAAGCCAGTCAGACTTCTTGAGGTCAGGAAAGGGAGGATGACCACACTTTCAAATACTGAGAATAAAAATTGGTTGGAGAAGTGAGTTTGACTCGCTAGTTTATTCCGGATTTAAAACAGGTAACACACCAGTGAGGGTTAGCCATTATTAGAATTAGTAATGAAGTCACAGTGGTAGACATGATTTAAAAAGCAGTTCTGTTTTGAAAACATATCCTTGCAGTTTATCTTACTAGCACTGTAACAAAAAATACCAAGGCAAATTCAAGTGAGACTGTAAATTCCTGCAGAATGGTGTCCTGCCAAATTCTTCCTTGCTTTTCACCAGAATGATTCAGGTTGTATAAGTCCATTCCTTTCCTTTGGAATCCTCCTTCATATTTTTCAGAATTCCACATCTTCCTGGATGATTTAGTGCTGATGCAGTGTTTTACAAAATATTTCTTCATCCATACAAGAGATCACCTTTCTGGCAATGTTTGTTCTCCTTCTTTGCACCTACGTACAGGTTTTCATATCACAATAAGAAATAATTTTTATTTTGTTTTTACTATAAATCAAATATTTTTTAAAACCATCCCTCTGCAACTGTCCTGTTATTATTGAAAGATGTGAATGAATTTTGGATCATCCCTCCTGACTTTTCGCACATGGAGAATGTTTTGGCAATGGTGCTCATCATATCTGCCCATTTATTAAACAGCTTATTTTGACATTAGAGCAAATGTCAATCTACACAGGCCAGTTTTTCTTCCTGAGAATTCCTACACTAATGTGCAACATTCAACATTTTGTTCCCTACTATTTGAGAAATTAAAAACTTTTTTTCCTACAGCTCAGTGCGGCATTTTTTTTGTTTGTTTGCTTGTTTGCTTTACTTTTTCAGGTCTGTTTTTCTTCTTTTTTTTATTATTTGTTTGGTTGTTTTTCCCCTGTAGATCATGCCCCACACTAAAAACATAAGATTTGTCAGGATTTTAAATTAGTGACATAGAAAGAGATTTAAAGAACACATTCATGCTTTTATTTAACCTGCCTGAATTGTTTTGCAACTAATCTTAATTCCTCCAGGTTTGGTGGTACCACTAGCAAAAGGGGGACAACATGTTCCTTGTCTGAGCAGGGTTTTAGTTAATGTCCCTTTAAAAATATCATGCTTTTGTAAGGAGAAGCAGATTAAACCTACATAGTGTTGTACTATCTTCATCTCCCAAAGGGCAGGTACACACAGAATGCCAAAGAGATAAATACTATAACATAAATCTTTCCTGTAAGCAACCTAAACTACACAGAGTTTCAAACCTGACATTTTTGTCCAAATAGAAAGTGGAACCTGCTCTACATTTTAATTGAATTACTGCTCTTATAAGCCTAAACATTCTTGAATTTTAATCAGAATTTCTAGTCTATGAAAATTTAGCAAGTTAAAAATGATGGACTTGGATTCTAAGTAGAACTAAGTTCCTGACACTCTGCCTGGTCTTAAGGTCACTCTCAGTCAAGCATCAAGTCCTCAGCTGCAGGAAGAGGACAGCATCTTCATCTTCCCCAGCTACAAGCTATCACAGACAACTCATCACAGCAACAATTGTGAGGGTGATACTGTACAAACCCCTTAACACTTAGTTGCCCATTATCCAGGCAAACTCTTCTCATTTACACCTGACAACCCCTAGCTGGCAATATAGGAAAAAGAACTACTAATTAAAAATGAGGTCTTTGTCCAGTCAAGGGTGAGCGCACTACAACACTGCCATCAGACAGTGTTTTTTATCCCCCATCTGATCTTTTTCATATGCCACAAAGTTACCTCCTTGCAGAGTAGCTTCACATTCTATACTAGTTTTTCAGAAAATGCGAAGACCCTGTCAATCTCTTGTAGTCCAAATATTGCTTTATAAATAAATAATCAGGAATGCCAAGATTTCCTGGAGGCTTGAAGGAGAGGAGAAAAGCTTGATATCAGAAAAGTAATGCTGCTCTTCACATGTTTCAATGTTCTACTATATGCATAGGAACTTATACAGGGAGAAGCGGGAAGGAGTTTAAGTCTCAGCTGACAGAATTATAGTAGAAAGTGCTAAAAGATTTGAATAACTTGGGTTAAATTAAAAGTTGTACTATCAAAAATATGTCTCAATGGTATCACTAGGACATAGTATAAGCCAGCTTCAGGTCACTTCTTATTTTGCTAAATATGTTCAGTGGTTCATCTTTTTTTGTTTCTTTGTTGTTTTTATTTATTTTTTTCTCCAGGATGTGTCTTATAATGAACAGCACAGCTATTTAAATTTTTAACTTTAGCTTTCTCTGCCTCCTGTTTTCTCTCTTTATAAGAGCACTAGCAATTTTCATCTGAGTACACTATCAAATATTAGGGACACACCTGGAGCAATGGCACATATAATCCCTCTGCATAAACTACTCCGGTTACACTTACCCAATATTAGTTAAGTCTCTTCTTCCTTTACCTAGATAATTAAATATTCTAACCATGCCTAGTTTCACAATTTTTATTTTCCTTCAAGACAAAGACATCCTCTTACACATAAGTTTAAAAAGAGAAGTAGCTAAACACCCCAAACCTACTCTAGTTCTTACTTAAAAAATAAAAAGAAAAGAAAAGCTGATTTTATACAATTATGTGAAAGTATCAAAGATAAACCCAGAAAAATAGAGTCCAGAGATGTAGAATTTAAATTTTCTGCATGAAAGTGGATGAAATTGTCAAAAGATATGAAATCAACAAGATTTCTCTTCACAACCTGTGTTTATTTTAACTACAGTGTCACAGTCACATTGCCCAGAAGATGCTGAGAATGATAGCATCCATCAGTGAAGAAGAAAAAAAGATCTTTTAATTGGTCTGATATATATCAGTCAAACAAACAAAAATAATTCATGTTTATTTCAGACTTACAACATCTACATACACACACTGTTTCTGTTGTATGCTTCTACAATAACATATTGGGTCATTTATAAAGATTCATATAGTCCAATAAGTCAAAACCACTGAATAACTGATGCGTGCAGTGAATTAACTTGTTGACTGGAGTCAACAAGAACTTGGTTTCAGTTGAACACTGCTACCCACTGTGGTATCCAGGTACCCTGTTCTGCACCCCCTTGGCAGGTAGGAAGCATCCCACAGTCACCACCAACCTGGCTGCTGGGACCAGTTGTTGGTACAGATTAAAACTCAGGGGACAGCAAGGGAGAACAGCAGCAGAAAACACTCTGGGCTTCAGTAAGGGCATTTTTCAGCATGCTCAGGGACTGAAGGAATGGATACTGTGTAGTGCTGTTCCAAAGGGCAAACAGGCACTGGAGGATCTGGTCAATCTTCAAGAACAACCTCTTCAAAGCACACCAGTTAGCCTACCCCAGCATGCAAGAAAACAGGAAACCAAAGAGTGAATTCACAGGTTACACAGGGATAAGCAACAGTGTTCAAGCTTCAGGGCTGCTATTTGTTCAGTAGGAGTATGAACCTAAAAGAAGAGTATATTTATTAGTGAGTCCACTGAGTGAGAACATGTTTCCTGTTTATCAAATGTAAAAACACTGATTCAAATCAATCATCGTACATAAACGCAGCAGTGATGCAAAGTCAACAATGGAAGCAAACAAGCAAAGAATGTGTTTTTACATCCAGTACTGAAAATTCATGTAGAAACTTGTGGTTGTGGGGTTTTAGTTTTTTTTTTTTTTTTCCCAAGCCGTTATGGCCCATCCTCAAAACAAAAAACAAAGAATAGAACAGTATAACTAATTCCTTTCAAATTCGGATGAATTCTGTCCTTTGCAGATCTGACTCACTGAGTCAGCTAAGATGAAAATTAGATGATAAAAAAGAACAGAATGAATTTTAAATTGTTAAGTCATGTGTATTCATCAATTTTTCTTTTTTCAGCTTTAAGAGATCAAATTATTCAGAAGGCAGACTCAAATCCATTAGCAGCACTTAAAAATATGCTGTTATATAAATTTCTATATAAATGTGGTAAAAAGATCCTATTTATAACAAGTAGTTAATAACCTAATAAAAGTAAGGAAACAAAAAAGGGGAAAGTGAGCTAAAGGAAATATATCACTTTCAATTACAGTCCCAGGAGACTCTCTGGTGTTTCACTTTGACATTGTACTATCAGCAATATCACTGTTACAAGATGGTAGTTGACTGGTTAGACACATATTTTGAAGCTCATCTTCCCATATCTAAAAAAATAAAAAAAACAACTTTACTTTACAATATCCGTCTGGAATTAGGAGAAAAAAGAGTAATGTTTTGAGGCTTTTTTAATTTTTTCTGTTTGCCTATTTAAGCCAAAAGTCAATTCAACATGACAGCCTCAGTAACTTAGTCCAAAAATGTTAAACTTTATAATACTGATGGTGTTTCAAACAGTGCTTTATGACAGAGCAGCATGGTAAACTGTAGGCCTTCCAGGTAACTCCTGCAGTACTGAAGGAGTGATAGACAACCCTACCAGAGGGGATGTGATGCTGGACATGATAGTCACCAGCACAAGTGAGCTAATCAGTGACATCAAGACTGGAGGCAGCCTGGGATGCAGTGGTCATGCACTGGCACAGTTTTCAAAGTGTGGATGAAGCTGAACTTGGCAAGGGATGCAAAGAATAAGAGGGACTTCTTTAGGTATGTCAGTCAGAAAAGTATGGTCAAAGAAAGCATTCTTTGATGAACACAACTGGAAAATTGGTAACAGTACATGAAGAGAAGGCTAAGGTATCAACAACTTTTTCATCTCAGTCTTTACCGGAAACCTCACTTCCCACACCTCTTGAGTGGAAACATTTCACTCATTTTTAAAAAGGTTAGGAAGCGGGAACCTGAGAATGTGTCAGCCTCACCTCTGTGTCTGGGAAGATCATGGAACAAATTCTCCTAGGAGCTATGCTGAGGCATATAGAGGATAAGGAGGTGGTTTGAAACTGTCAGCAGAGTTTCACCAAGGACAAAATCTGTCTGATGAAACTAGT
Source organism: Molothrus aeneus (assembly GCF_037042795.1). NCBI lineage: Eukaryota > Metazoa > Chordata > Aves > Passeriformes > Icteridae > Molothrus > Molothrus aeneus. The sequence goes on from NC_089646.1 coordinate 73,572,313, forward strand.
GGCCTCCTATGAAAGAATGTCTGAAAGAGTGAACAAGGGAAGAGCTACAAATGTCATCTATCTGGAATCTGGACCTCTGTACGGCCTTTGTTGTGGGTGTTTGTCCCCCAGAAACTACTTCTTTATAAATTTAAAATATATGGATTTGATTAATGGACTGTTCAGTGGATGCAGAATTGGCTGGATGGTAGTAGTAGCAGTAGTAGTCAATAGCCCAATGATGGCACCACGTAGATAACACCAAGCTGAGTGGTGTGACTGACATGCCTGCGGGATGGGATGTCATCCAGAGGGACGGACAAGCTTGAGAAGTGGGCCCATGGAAATCTCATACAGTTTAACAAGTACAAATGGAAGCTGCTGCACCTGGATCAGGGCAACTCCCAGCTGGCTGGGGGAATGAAGAGATTGAGAGCAGCTCTGCTGAGAAGGACTTGGAGGTAGAGGGGGATGAAAAGCTGGATGTGAGCTGGCAATGTGCACTTGCCGCTCAGGAAGCCATCTGCATCCTGGTCTGAATCAAAAGCCAGCAGGTTGAGAGATGTGATTCTGCACTTCTACTCCAGTTCAATGAGACCCCACCTAGAGTATTATGTCCCTCTCTGGAGTCTTCAGCATAGAAAAAAAAATTACCTTTAAAATAAGTCCAAAGGAGAGCTGTAAAAATGATTAGAGGAGTGCAGGAACTTTCCTATAAAGACAGTCTGAAAGAGGTTGTTCAGCCTGGAGAACAGAAGGCTCTCAGGAGGTCTTGTAAAGGTTTTTCAGTACTTAAAGGGGGCTTGTAAGAAAAAATGGAGACAAACATTTTCATGGTGTTTTTCAGTAGGACAAAAGGTAATGGTTTAGACTAGATTAAAGGAAGAAATTTTGTACAATAAATGTGGTGAAACACTGGAACAGGTTGCCCAGGGATGTGAAGATTCACCATTCCCAGACACACTTAAAGTCAGACTGGACTTATTGCTGAGTAATTGGGCTAGATGATCTTCAAAGGTCCCTTCCAACAAAAGTAATTCTATGATTCTATCTAGCCAAGTCCATGGCACAACATGCTGAACTTAGGAATCCCAGGGTCTCAGATTTTAATGTCAGGAGTCTGACATTATTAATTCATTATTAAATTCAGAGAGCAATTCAGATTTCTCTAGTCACTGTTGAGAAGTATCTCACTTTCCCTCCACACTAGCTGATAAGAGTGAATTGGCAGTGGGAGAGCATTTTGATCTCAGAACTACATACCAGATTCTGATTGGATAGATTCTGATTGCATTATAATTTAGTTTTCCTCATAGTAGCCAATACATAGCCTTCACAGTACTGTTCTGCAGGGATTTTTTGACAAAATCAGTATTGATAAAACCCCAGTGTTTTTACTTCTGCTGAGCAATGTGTTCACATGTTAAGGACTAATCCCTACCTGCCATCCTACACACTATGCCTCCTCAGCAGGTAGGCTGGAAGTGCTGAAATTGCCAGGGAACACAGCCAGGACAACTGACCCAAACTGATCAATACCATGTGACTTCCATACCTCATGGCATCATGCTCAGCAGCAGAACTCAAAGAAAGGAAGATGGGAGAATGTATATGGTTGCCACATTTGACTTCCCCAGTAACTGTCACATATGCTGAGGCCCTGCCAACACCGGGTCTGTGTCTGCCTGCCAACACAAAGCACTGAATATTTGTCTTTGCTTGTATGCACAGCTTTATTTAACATATTTAACTGTTGTTATTTTAATCCCTTAATTTTCTTATTTTTGCCCTTCCGATTCTTTCACCTTCATTCCACTGACAGGGAGGGAAGTAGTGGCAAGTCCTAAAACTTAAAACTACAGTGATATATTTTCTGGTCATGAAAACACCCAGAAATCTTGTTGAGCTTAAAATAAAACCCACAACATTGTATTTCTTTAGAGGTATAACACAGGAAGGTTTTAATTTCTCTAAAAAACCTTAAGAGTAAACAAATAGTGGAAGTGATGGCAAGTTATAAAGAAAACTCCAAGTAAGACCTTGAGAAATATTAGTGAGATCTGCAATAGTCAATCTCTCACAGGTTTTCTCATAGTTCAAACTGCTCATGCCAAAGCCTTTCAAAAGACATGGCTATATCACAATTGTGAATAAGAGCTATAAAATGTTAATGTTAGATGTAATGTAAGTGTTACTCTTTATGTAGTCTGAGGCACATACGAGATCTATTAAGTAATAGGATACTGCATATTTCCTTGCTCTCTCAGATGTATCAATGAAACCAATGCTTTTTTAAATTCATATTTCCCTTCAATCCATCTATAAATATTGTTTTCTTAATGCTAAAAATATTCAAACCACTAAAAGTCTAAGGCTTAGGAGTTCTAGTGCTGGTTTAACAAATTTCTCTAATGCTTTGGAAGCTGTGATTTTAATAAAATATGACAGCAACATACTTTGATTAGATGAAGGTTGCTATGCCTTTTTTATTTCTAATTTATTTTACCAATATCTCTGCAGATCAAATGTAAAATATTAAATGAAAGGCAGAGACTTTCGTTCTCCTTTCCACTTATTGATCAGGAAGTTATGACTGAATTATTACTGGCTTTTTGTTTAGAAGCTTGAGTAATTTAAATAGCTCTGTACATCCTTCCTACTCCATTCTTCTAAAGAAGTGAGCCAATATCTACTTCTCAGTCCTCCCTCACTCAAAGTAGGATTAGTCAACAAAATATAAAAAAGTGACTCAGGCTATTAAAAAAAAAAGTTTAAAATCAGTGGGTTTGATAGTCTATAGTCTGTATTCCCTTTTACATAAACACAAGCTTCATTGTCGTTTTCTACCCCTCCCCACACACACTCAAAACCCCCACAAAAACACAAATCAACCAACCCTAACACATTTGAGGATATTGTTGCTGGATTTTGCTCCCACACAGAGAAATTCTAATCTCCTTCATTAGAATAGAGCTATTTTACTTAATGAGAAGTTCTACTGGTGCCACAGGAGTTGCCAATGAAGCTTACTCAAAATATCAAAACCTGATTCTTAAATATGGAAAGGGAAAATAAACTGCACAGAATTCTGTGAGGAAGGACACTCAAAGGGCAAATATGGAGGAATGCAGCCCACTTATCAATAACCTGCATCTAACTAAAGCAGAAACCTGAAGTATGAAATTATAGGAGGTTTCAGGTAAAGGGACAGCCCAAGACATTGCTTCTCTAAGAACAAAGATGTGTCTTCAATCTTCAAGTGCATTATAATTTAGTCCAGAACTAAAAAGATGTGTTTCATCATTCACCACCTAACAGACCATATTTGAATGCACACACCATATCAGGAAGTATCAAAAATACACTGAATAAGAACATTAAGATAATTTCACTATAAGAGTTTTGAAAAACTGATAATGCATCACACGCTGTGATACAGTTTTCTGGCTCTTGTGGGAAAATGATTGGTCTTTTAAGAATAGGTAGTTCCTTTTCAGTAATCACATCCTGCAGTTATTCTCTGTACAATATGCAAGCCAGAACTGCTAAAAAAGGTTTTCACACCTTTTGCTTCAGTACCTTTCTGGAATGTATGCTGTACTATCTACGGCAACCAGCTGTGCTCACATTGGATATTCTCAGTTAAGCAGGATCAGATTTTGGCACTGCTATTGTTAGCTGTAAGCATTTGTTTGTTTCATTAGTGGCAATTATGCCCAGTAGGGACTGCCAAAGTCACATAGTGATCCACGAGGTAGATTTAATAAATAAGCTTATATCAGTGGAAAATATTCCATCAAGATGTGAGAAAGCACTGTATTTTACATTTTCTTACTTTTCAAAATGTTACAGTCAACTTCTGAACAAGAAAAATCTGACTTTTTAGATGTTTGAGTCTCCAACCTACTTTCAGATTAGTTGTGAATGTGGAAAGTTATTAAAAAGCAATCTGCACATTTCACCAAACAATTCCTCATTTCAAGATAAAGAAGCCTTCCTGCTTCTTGTCTACCATGACTAAGCCTTTCAGCTTACTGACTTGGAATCTGACATAAAAATACTTCTTTGTGTATCTAACAAGAATACAGAGCTATCTGAAACATTAGGAGTTTTGGCTTCACAAAGCTCAACTAAACAGACATCTGGACCTAAAGTTGAAGTTAGCCAACAAAATCAAGTACAAAAATCCCCTGTTTTATATTATCCTGGAATAAACCTTGAGATCTGGATAGGAATAAGAACAGACAATCCAGACAAATCACTGTAAACTGCTGAAAGCATCAAGTACTAAATTCCATCTCAAAAATTCAAAGTCTTCACTTCAGGGAACAGTAGAAGTACTAACATAGAGCTATACTTTGGCTTCAGATAATTCCATGCCAGGAAACGTGGGGGAAAAAAATGAGAAAATAAGACTGGCTGATTTTAAACTGATTAAGATCTTAAATAGTACTGAAACCTTCCACCACAAGCCCACAACTTGTTCAACAGGACAGGATGCTCACTGTGCTAAGCACAGTTGGCAAAGGGCATTTTAATCATCAAACACCAAGTGTTTATCATGCATGTTATGACTTCATCCAACACTTTCTGGCCACAGACACAAGTTAGAAAATATCTCCAGACCTGAGTTTTTCTTCCTGAGACAAGCAGTACAGAGGTTGGGAAACACTTTGTCTATGTGTTTTAGTATTAAATAATAATGAAAATATAAAAGACATCAAAAACACATCCTGAAAATGTTGATTGTGCTATCTGAGGAAACCTTTTATATATAACTCAAGAGGCAGATATTGGGAGAGCAATGGAGGTTGATACACTGATAACTACTGAGAGTTCAGGCTGTCTTCTGATTAAAGAGTTTTGCTGGGACTATATATATCTATAACTCTCACCACAGTATAAGCCTTGATCTCAGCAATCACAATGAAAATTCTGAATCATAAAACCAAACAAGAATTAGGTGACTAATTTCCATCAACAATCTGAGGCAAAATTATTCTCTTTATATTAAAAAACCAAGCAAAAAACCAAACAAACAAAAATCCCTACAAAAACTACCCTCCCTCCCCAAAAATAATAAAAAAAAAAAGAAAAAGAAAAACCAAAACCAACTTATTCCTGAACAAACCCTATATGTCATGAACTGTGGGAACGTCATTTGGGGAAGTCTGGTTGTCCTGATGAGCTTCTTAATTCCTACTAAAAAGCATTTAAGGTAACTAGAATATAGTAAGGGGGAAAAGAATCCAGACAAATTTTTGTGAGATATAATAAAAATTAAGTGGTGAGTAATGAAAAAAAAATTAATTCAAAATTTCCAATGTTGCATCTTACACTGAATCATATTTTCCCTTTCATGTACAGAAAAAAATATAAGATGCTTTAAAAAATAGCCACTCTTGTGACTCTCCATAAAAAAGAGTACAAATCTTTTTCCTACTTTATTTACACTTGTATAGTTGCAGGAACTGGAAAGCTCTAAAAAAAAATGCTATTTTGGGGAGAATAATCTGTTTCATAAAATATCATCTGGATGGGATATTTATTCAATCCTTTTATAAGAAGAGATTTGGCATCTGAACATTATGTATGACAGACTTCTTTCACACCATCTGTTATCTGTAGCAAATCAGAAAGCATTTCTTCATTATTTTTTGTGAAGAACTCTCAGTGCAGTTCAGAACACTTAAAAAAAAATTTGCTATTTTTTAGAGGAGAAATACTGGCAGTGGCCATTCAGTTCCAGGGCTTAAATGCTTTGTTCTTAGGGGATCCTGCTCAACAGTAGGCTAGTTGACAATGAGTTAGAAATTTTTAAGGCTACAGAATAGGGAAAAACAAAACCTTGTTTTTTTCTTTCTAATGTACTCCCTAACTCAATTATCTTTCATATGATCTTCATTCACAGAGAAAGTAAATTAGGCTCTAGTGAGCCATTGCATTAACTCCAGTTGCCCACATTGAACAATTTCTTCAGCTGTTGACTTTGTAAGCATGAACATTCACTGATACCAAAATGTAACTTTATTTCACAGTGTGATCCTTTCCTAGACTGGAGCTTATTATTGAACGAATATAAGTTTATGAATAAAACTATAAAACAGAAAAATTTGGAAAAAAGGACTGTCACACACACAAACACACACAAATCCTAAAAAGCAAAACACAAAAGCAAAACCAGACTAAACAAAAAAAAAAAAACCAAAACCAAAAAACAAAAAAAACCAAAAAAACAAAAAAAAACAAAAACCACAAAAAAATCCCCAAACCAAACTAAACCAAAGCAAAACCAAACAAAACAAAATCTAAAACCAAGAAGTCTAAAACATTTTTTTTTTTTTTTTTAGATTTTAGAGATGTGTCTATTTTCTCAGTATCATGCTTCAGAAAATTCAATATGTTTCTTTCAATAACACAAAATTGCAAACACAAGTTTTAGGTGTAGAGATGATTCTGAAACAGGCTTACTATTCTACTTCCATCTTTGCCATGGCACAAAACAACTACACATCCAGAAGTGCTTTAACATTTGAAAGTTGTCATAGAATCACAGAATATACTGAGATGGAAGGGACCCACAGTGATTATCAAACCTGTCTCCTGGCCCTGCATAGCACAACCCCAAGACTCACACCATGCCTGTGAGCACAATTTTTGCACTCTCAGTGCCTAAGAGCACTGTTCAAACATTTGAGCTCTGACAGACTGGGTGCTGTGAGCAAGGTGGGGAGGAGCTAAAACATAAGACTCATGTTGTTCTTGCACAAGTCAGGATGAGATCATAACATTTCCTGGAGCAAAAACTGTAACTAGGAGGGAAATAAAAAGTTTCAAAAACACTGACCTCACATAGGATCCATTTGACCAAATTCATTTGGTAAATAAAGTTTCACATTGATAAATTACCTTTTCTAAATTAACTGAAGTCACTGAAAATTTCTTGGAATTTGGGAAACAAGAATGGATTAGTAGGACAAAAGAGGATTAATGCAGGCTTCTTTTATTTTTTGTGAACATTTTTAACCTATGTTTTTCGTCTATCAATCAGTGTATGCTATTCTCTATGTAGTTATATATGTACCTGTTCTTAGAAACCAAATTTATCCAGTAGTTAGCCCCAGACCCTTTGGTCTCCCTCCTTATTAATATCTGGCTGTAGAAGTCCTTGGGTTTTACAGACACACTCTTCTTGTTGGTACTCAGACCACCTCTTGTTCTGTACACACCTTTCTCACTCGACAATAGATGTCCCAGACCCATGGCTTTCTCAGAAGATGACTGCCAGGCTGTCTGCCCCAGAAGGTGAAAGAACCATCAAATATCTGACTGTCAGACTGCTGGTATGTCCACTGTCTGGTGCCCAAACCTACTCTCTCCTATAACGTCCTGTCACACCTCTTATCCCATGCACAGCTAATTTGGCTTGAAATTATCTGGTGAAGTGCACACTGCAACACTGAAATTCCGTAGGGAAACATTCACACTCTTTCCAGTTACAGGCATTTAGACCTCAACACACAGACACCACAGAGCACTCTACTGAGGAAAACAGAAATAGCATTTAACATGCAGAAATAAAAGATTCTGGTGATCAGATCTAGACCTTAGCCAAGCCTATTGACCAGAAATCTGTTTACACTGAAGTCCTTTCTCCCTCCCTGCTTCACCATGCCTCCTTGTCTCCCCATTTGTATGTGCTTGTTCCCTCAGTTCACCCCTATTCTTCCCTTTCTCCACTTTTGGTCCTTCTCTAAATATCTCATTATATCTTTGTCAGTGCCACTACTCCCTTAAAATGTTCTACAAAATTTATTATACAAGCCCAAAATAGCCCTCCTTCTGCATTCCATCATAAGTCCCATATTCCTTTAAGCGATTAAATACCCTTCAATCTTCGAGGCACTTGCACTCATTAAGATACACCATCCCTCCACTTATTGTTTATTTGCATTTTTGGTGATTAGCCTATAATTATATTACCTATTAATTATTAGCTTTTATCCTCCTAGAAATCAAGTTGATTAAACTGTGCTCTTTTTCCTAAGACTGACAGCAGCATAGTTGGTTTAGATTTTCTTCTCTTTCCTTCTTCACTTTTATATCCCATTGATTCTTAATGCCAACTCAAATGCTGTCCCATTTGAGTTATAATTGGAAAATAGTCAATATTAAATCTCTTTTCAATCTAAGTGATTTTTAATCTGCCAATCAAAGTCTATAGGTTGTTTTTATACCTCCTGATCCTCCTAAGTGAGACTTTGAAGGTCTAATGCCAGCTGGATTGATCCCTAGACCTTGAGAAAAAGTAATGAGAAAGTTAGCAAGACCTCCCCCAAACAAGCCTAACTTGATTTTTGAGTTCTTTAGAAGCCCTAAAATGAAACTAATCCCATAACAATTCAGAAACCTTTCAACAGGAGTATGTTGAACAGAAGTAGACATTTCAATTTATATTTAAAAAAACCCCAAGTTTGCTCTTTGAAAGAAATGCAAATACTAATAACAAATGCTGTGGTACTTTTCTAATAAAGGTATATGAATGCTGGCTTAAGAATTGAATTAAATACACTGCTTTTTCCATAAAAAGCAATCTACAGATTCCTTTTGCATGTTTGTGTGTCCTGCAACTTGAAAAGCATTTGAATGCTATAGGCTGGCAACAGATTCTTTCAGATATAATAGAAAGTTTTATGAAGATTTAAAAAACAGAAATTACAATCACAAGAGGCTGTTTCATGATGCAAAGATGTCTGTAACTAAAATTGTTTTGGGGCATCTAACTTCCTCCCCCCTTCAAAAAGTCAGCATTTCTTCAAGAGGTATTTTCCATTAACAATAGTATTTTATCCCTACAGGGATCCTGTCCCATAAATACTATCAGTTTTTGTCTATCTATTGCCTTAGAAATACATAATCCTTTTCATAGGAGATTTCATATCCTGCAGCAGTATGTCTGTTTTCATTGCCCAGCTCTCTATTTTAATGCACACACTTCAATTACTTCTCTGGTCTTGATGAGCTTGCAAATTAAACTACGCGCTGTCCTTTTACTATCTATACATGAAACTGAAGTTATAATACAACTAGGCTTCATTTTGACAAAGTATATTTTACTCCTTTATATTGTGAGAATGAGGAAACTCTTTTATTCTTTCTGCATCCAGGCTTTCATACTCGTGTAGTCCTGCAGCTGCACCTGCTCATGTTCCGAAGATGATCGCTTCTCATTAGCAATTTTCATTTCTAACTCATTTCCTCAGTGATTCTTCAAACCTTAGGCTATTTAAAAACAGACAAAATCCAAAACATATACTGACACCCAAATGCTGTAACATGAGAATTCATTCCCTCTTCCTCCTCTGCCTAAAGAAAAAGGAGGGGCAGATCAGGAATATGAAACATTCAATGCAGTTTTGGGACCATTCTTAGCTTCTCTTTCTCCTTCAGAAGCAGGAAACAATATATATCTTTTTTACTTTAATATAGAGGAAGACTAGCTGCCCATTATAGACATATTTTTACCTTATTTGATAGTATATTTTCATATTGGTATTTATATATGTTCCAGGATAATTCCTCATTCAGCCATAAGCATGATTAACCCAAGATAGGTTTGCATGAAGTAGAAATTGAAAATTCCTAGGGTGTCTTTTGTCTGTTTAGAGCATTAAAGGAAATCATATGTTTGCATTAGATAATTTTTCTGAAATTACAAATGTAATATATGAAGAAACAGGTATTTTTTAGCATTCAAGCCAAAAAGTTTTGCTTTCATTCCTAGGAAATGCAAAGACTTTCCAGTAGACCTAACTGAACCTTTTCTTTTGTAAGTTGTGACTGGCATAGTTAAATCTAATGTGGGATCTAATCCTCTTTGTTTCCCAGTGGGTCGTTCCAATTAGCCATCATGTCACCAGTTATAGCATGTCTAGACAATATAGCCCTTCATTAAGCCACATCACCTCGCTGGAATAATCATTGTTTTCGAGAGAAAAATCCAAGTTTCAATACAAGTTTTTAATATCATGACTGCAATGCTTCATCTTTTCCAGAAAATGTGCAACCTAGTTACATTTCCTAGAAAATAGGACCATTCTGTCCCCTTTTTTTCACCCTCTTGCTGTCATTCATGGTTCCTGGATCCCAACTCTCTATCAAGAGAAGCCTCTATTTCAGAAACTGAAGCATATTATTCAAAAATTACATAGCTATCCTGTCCATTTTAATATCTGATTTCCACAAAGTTTGTAACTCAAAATCATGGTTGGATCTCAAGCCATTTTCAACTCACCACTAAAAAGCTTAAGACCAAAGTGCAGATCTTGTAGGAAGGAATGAATTGTCAAATCTGTTAGTATATTTAACCCAGTGATAAAATCTTAGCACTCAATAGGCAGTTTATTAGATAAGCAAACAGAATTCCTATGGCTTGACTTCTCTTCCCCTACAATGGGGAAGCTTTATAAGATAAGGCTTAAGTACTTAATTCCTGTTACTTTCAATAAGTGTCACAATAACTGGTCAAATTGCTAACCATGAATGACAAGCCACGGGCTAATAGATACCATAACAAAAGTGTTCTAAATCAAGACAGTATTTTCCATAAGAAAGCTTGAAAGAAACTCCTTGGAATAACAGAAAAAGATGGAAGAGCATCATTTTGGGGAAGAAAAGACAGAAAACTATTTGTTAAATCTGCCTCATATAAGCTATACTCTCTAACATACTCCTATTCCTATTCCTATTCCTATTCCTAGTCTTTACAACAGATTAAGTGCGTTTCACACTTGAAGAATAAATCCACTCATATCCAAATAATTTTTATTTGTAAAATTAGTGATCACATGATCTTAGATGTATTTTATTAGAATTTCAGAGACTGTAAATGACTTCAAATAAAAATAATCAAACCTCTTAAATGATGTATCAAAATTTCCTCATTAAAGATAACCAAGATATCATTATGACTTCTGTGAACATTCCAATGAAATAAAATAAGATATTAAAGCATTTTTTTTTACTAAAAGCACATTTTTCCTACTTCCTGAATACCTAAAAATTACTTCCAGCTATGTACATAACACAGAAGCCCACTTTCTTCTAACTTTCACTAAAATAATTTCTTTAAAAAAAATTTGAAAATACAGTTATAGAAACAACATACAGCATCTTAAAACTATTTTGTGGAATATAAAGTCCCATAGCTATGCTGTATAATGGACTTCTTGAAAGTGAGGTCTACACCCTACCTAGCCCATAAAAAAAGAATGCAGTTCTTAATTATTTGTTAGTTTGATACCGATTCCCCAAAGACCAGGTATTATCTGCACACTTATGGGTATCACTTTTGTGACTGACTGCAAGATGATCTGCAGCTTCTAAGGCAGAGTTTGTAGCCTATAAGTGTGTTTCAAAACTGAGAATGAGCCTTATCATATTTCCAGGAAAAGTTAAGCCAACTAGAAGGAAAAATTACAGACATAATAAGCAACTTGCTAGCCTGAAGTCCTTAATCATCTTGAATTTAAAAGAAAGCATAAACATTATATGATTGTCATGGTTTAACCCTAGCTGTCAACTAAGACCCACTGAGCCTCTCACTCACTACTCCACAGTGGGATGGGGAGAGCATAGAAAGAGAAAAAGTGAGATTTGCAGGTTGAGACAAAAGTTAAATAGAAAAACCCAAATCTGCAAGCCCAAACAAACCCAAACAATGAATTCATTTCCCACTTCCCAAGGGCAGGGAGGTGTTCAGCCATACCCAGGAAAGCAGGGTATGCTGCATCACACATCACAGTAACTTGGGAAGACAAACATCACAAACTCTGCATCTGTCCCCCCTTACTTTCCTCTTCCTCCAGCTATATATGCTGAACACAGTGCCATATGGAATGGAATATCCTTTTGGTTAGCCAGGGTTAGCTGTCCTGTCTTCCATCCTGAATTGCCATGTACTCCCAGCTTCCTCACTGGTGGGGCAGTGTGAGGAGCAGAAAAGGCCTTAACTCTGTGTGAGCACTGCCCAACAGTAGCAAAAACATCCTTGTGCTATCAACGGTGTTCAGCACAAATCCAAAACATGGCTCCATACCAGCTACTACAAAGAAAATAATCCCTGTTAAAACCTGCACAATTCTATAAGAAAATGCTGAAGAATCCCAGGAATTTTGTTCTGTCTACATAAAGAATCAATATTCTGAACACACATCCTTCATCTCCTCCAGCTCCCAGGACTCATAATGATGGTTTCTTTCTCACATAAGTCAGTCCTGGCATTCACTTTCCATTTGTAAGTCTGTGGATTTCAAGTGCCTGTCTATTGATAATCCTTCCTTACAGTATTTTTAAGTGAACAATGGAGAAGCCTGGCTGGTTCCTGCAGCATGATTGCAGAAATGATCTTGTTCATCTAGAGGGGATCTGGTTCAGCTCACAGACATAGCTTAGCATAAGAACAAGAAAAAGTGTTTCTACAACAGAATTCTTACATTCATATAAATTTGGTAGGAGGAAAGCTGTGCAACTGGAATATAAATCAATGTGTGGAGATGATCAGAATAGTTCTGTATAGCTGGATAGATGGACTTTTTTTATTAAAGGTATTGAGACAAATTCCAGTTCCAAACACTGGAGTAAAATTTCAGAACATAGTGTAGCTGTTCTTCATTTCCTCTTACAGGAAAAAAAAAAGAGTGAATAATAAATGCAGTTTTTGAAATACTTGCTTTGAGATCTTATTTTCTGATTTTTAATCACTTTACAGAAGCAGTCTGCTTCTAAGTCAGTTCAGAAAAGCCTGAGCAAGATTCAATTACTGCAAAAAGAGCATCTTATAGTCACAGAATGTTAAGGGGCTGGCATGGACCTTAAAGGTCATCTAGTCCCTGCCCTCTCTGTCTGGTCAATGAGTGCACACTGCTGGTTCATGATCAAGCAGCACCCCCAACTCTTTCTCTGCAGGGTGGCTCTCATTTCTCTGCCCAGAATGTGGATGTGCCTGGGAAAGTCCCAGGTGTAGGACCTTGAGTTTCATTTTGCTGAACTTCACAAGATTTCATGAACCTGTCCAGGTCCCTCTGGATGGTGTTCCTTCCCTTCAGCATGTTGACTGCCTGACGGAATTTGGTGTTGTCAGTGAACTTGCTGAGGGTGCCCTTGGTCCCACTATCTGTGTCACTGACAAAAAGATAAACAGTATCGCTAATGACCTCCAGGGACATCATTTTTTACTGGATGCAGCGTTTGAATATTCCAGTCCTTCCATTAAAAGTTTCATTTTAAAAACTTTCTACTTGCTTTCATTTTATCACCTCTTAAGCTATCCTCTTAGGATCAGAGCTAAAATTCCTGAACCTGATTCCTAAATATAGGAAACCAAGTCTTCAGCTGCTAAAGAACCAGACATTTTCCTAATGCAGAGAATCCAAAGCTCCATAGGCAGAAAAGTTCAGTCCAGTTATTCTGCTACCTAATCTAAATAGATTGAAGGCCCTCTTATTTAAAGGGAAATATTCAAATACAGATGGCTAAGCAGCATCAGATCTAAAATCCCAGTTCTTTTATCTCTCTAAGCATCCACCAACATCAAGAAATCTGGGACGATATGAATCACAAAAACTGGCCCTTCTTATTCATTAGGCCTGAAATCACCTTTTAATCCAAACTTCTAGGGCAAGCTGCACATTTATTGAAGTGTCAGAAAATAAGCTACACATTTCATACTGTTATACAAGCTGCAATAAAGTGAAAGGTTCCAAAAAAGAATAGCCATTACATTTTATGAGTCTTGAACTGAAGCACCAATCTCTGAAATATCAAAGATATCATCTTGACTGCACTGCTAGCATATAAACAGTGTACCTGAAGTAGTAATTCAACTCTCCTTAAAAGGTATTTTCATATAGTAGTTCTCAGAGAATACTCCAATCCTGTGAAAGAGACCATTCGGTTCCTCAAGGGGAACAGTGGGAAAGAATAAAATCTCTATTTGAGGCAGAGTTACAAGAAGAAATTAGATTTTTTAATCGGTTTATTTTCAATAAAATGAGTGAAGTAAGTGGTTTCTCTTTATTGGAATGTGTACATATTAAAAAAAAAATGGCTGTAAGTCAGAATACAGAAAAAAGTGCAACCTTGCGCTCAGACCTGCCTTCCAAAGGAAGCTTAACACTTGCCCAGAAAGTGGATCCTCAATCTTGCTGAGATTGCTAGAACTCATCTAGCTCTTGAGTTACTGCTCCTTGTTGCCTATGGTTACAACCACATAACAATGAAAAACACTGCAGAACACTGCTCAAGGACAATGAGATCAAGGTTGACGATATGTCTTCACTCAGGTGAAGAGGACAGGAGTGGGTGGGAGATTCCCAATCAAATCAAGGAGAAAGACTACAGGAGGAACAGATATATCCTGTCAGTGAATCCATTGCTCTCAAGCTGCCAAAGCACTTTGGCTCCTACAAAGCCATAATGATCTTCAAAGAGCAGAATGCTGTCAAGGAACCTGTGATACTTGAGAAAAATGGGGCAACAAATCAGAAAAGCAAGATGGGATAGTTTTTATGAATGGAGATGTGAGACAGATGGATACATGACTTTCAGGAAAAAGGGAAGAAAAATTATTTCATTCTACATAAAGGAAAAAAGAAAAAAGAATACATGGAGCTCTCCTACAGAATGATAATCTGAAACAGGATCTGTAAAAGGTCAAAGTGATCTGTTAGGGAATGACTGTGGCAGCTACCAAAACGTAGAAAAAATAGACTAAGCATTATTCACTATATACAAAGCATCATCCAGACAGCTGGAAGAAGCTCCAGTCACAAATATTCATTCCCATAGAGGAACTTTACCACTTAGATATCTACTGAAAAACCAACACTCTGAAACACACCTAATCCAGAAAGTTTTAAAAGTGTGTTGAGTTATTTTTTCCCCAAAACTTAGGGGATAGACCAGCCAGAAAGGTGCTCTACTACATAACAAGAACTGGTTAGGGATATGAGAGTCACTGAAAATCTATGCTGCTGTGACCTGTAGATTGAAGAATTAAAGATCTTGAGGTAAGACAGGGAAGCAAGCAGCAGGAGAACAGACAGGGAAGCAAGCAGCAGGAGAATATTCAGACTTCAGAACTGTTTTCAGTCTATTCAGTGAACTGCTGGCAGGATTTCATAAGCTGCACAGAAGATAGAGGAGCTCACCAAGTCTGATTGATCTTCAGGGGTAGCTTCCTTAAAGAATAAAGATTATCAAAAAGTGAGTCAAGTTTTGAATCAAATGATTTACAAGAAAATGAGTAGTCATACCAGAAAGTCTTCAGACAGGTTAAAGAACCCCAACTAAGCTCAAATGCAAGGAGGGAGGCTCAAAGAAGTGCAGGTAGCCATGTACTTATTACAAAGAAGAACTCAAAGAGCATTTGAAAAGCCAATGCTTTACTGGAGTGAAAATTGGAGGGATAAGTGAGGGCCAATGGGAAAGTACTGGTGTACACTGAAGTAAAAAGAAAGCCAAGAAAACCTTTGGCTGAGTGGTCAGTGTGATGGGTATTCTAGTAATGAAACAAAGACCGCTGTATTTGTCCTCTCTTCTTCCTGAAGGTTTTCAGTGGCAAGTTGGTGTCCTAAGTCCATAAGCTTGGCAGCAGAGCTTGGAGAGGGAGAGTGTGATTAGAAAAAATTTAGTCAGGAACTGCTTGAATAAGATGAATATGTACAGGTCCAGAGTTTTAAACCAAATATTCAGCATTACAGAGTAACCTGGTTAAAGTCATCACAAAGATGTTTCACCAACTTGGAAAGACAGCAGTGAACAGAAGAAGTTCTCAGAATTAGAAAAATCAACTAGAAAAATATCAATTTTATGTCCCAAAGAGAGTATAGAGAAGGATGTGGGAAACTGAAGTCAGCCACTCCTCCATTCCCAAGATCACAGGTGCCCTCAAAACATTTTTTCATCATGTGTAAGGCACAGAATCAGCCTGAACAGATTTACCAAGCACAAAGCCTGTACCTGACTATGTTTATCACTTTGTGACACAAACTGAATTCAGCAATACACCCACAAAGTAATTAAAAACAGATAATTAATATCTCAAAGTAGAATCAAAATAAACACTTAGATAATTGTGCTAATTTCCAAATTATCCTTGACAAAAAATTCCTCGATTTTCTTATTTTAGACTCAGATACCATCTTCTTGCTTAAATCCCCCAGTATTGTTTTAATTTGCCATAATCCATATCAGTTTTATCAGCAGAGTCAGGACAGATGTCTCACAATAACCAAAATACTAGTGTTTACAAACAAGACATTCGTTCACTGGAGCTTGTCTCAAACAACTTTTCTCCCTCAAAAAATAACTAGGTTAACATTAGCTAGGGCTAGAAAACCTACTTAGCATTAGGATGTAATTTCTATTTGCACAGTACTTTCAGACATATGATCCACAGCTTTGCTTACTTTCAAGGACTAGTCAATTTGTAAACACTTTTTCAAACCTGGCTGAATTTTACCCATAGTGTAAGTATTGAATTACAGGTATTACTAAGTCTCTACAATCAGGCTGAGTGTGTGTCAGTTTGCATAACATTCTAGAGGAAAAGTAACCCAGTCTTCTCACCCATACGATTTTCAGCACTTTAAATTTTCAGGCTTTTCCTCCTGCTTCAACTGCTGTCACTTTCACTCCCATTATCCAGTCTCCTTGCTTTAAGCTTGATTTTTATCACCAGACTTAAACCCAAACAAGTTTTTCTCAACTCAAAACAATTAACTTCATTCTAGACAAACTTTTCTCCTCACTTTGCTTTGACTGTAGGGCTAGGGACACTTGACCTTGCAAAGGAGGTTTAACTACTATCTTTCATAATTTTATTTTTGAACACTTATAACACAGGTTTTCATACCCTAAAATTCACACAGTGTGAAAAGGCAAAGAGGATCCAGAAGATTCTGCTGTGGATTTCCCAAAAATTTCCACAGCATGAATTTTTCTACTAGTGGTCCTTCATTTCTCCATAACAGGACACAGTTATAGGCAGGTGTGGCAGGAAGGATGCTTTTGAATGTTGTTACTAGCAACTCACACGAGCCCTTGGCCAGAGGTTGGGCACAGGACCAGATACTCCAGAGCATAGTTTTCAGTTTTACTGTCAGTCTAATTATAATTACTTTAATTTTCTTCTATTACATCAATGACAAAATGGAAACAGAGAGGAATGACCTGGGAATCAACCCAGACAGTCGTGGCTCAGGTGTAAAATGGTCTAAAGGCAATCCATACATTTTGAGTGCTTTCCCAGGCAATGGAATGACTAGAAGGAAAGCACTCTGACCAGTAAGAGAATCAGCTTTGTTAATAGCTTTCAATGCAACAGCAGAATATGATTGTATTATTTTCTAGCTCAGAAAGTAGTGTTTATGCCTGAAAGAGGTATTGCCAGAGATGCAAATAGCTCTCTGAAGTTCATCTGAAAAACATTAAAACTGCTTGAAATTCTTATTTATACACACAGCTGTGATGCAATTACAATGGTTATGCAAAATATAGTAAAAAAAAATTAGAGTTGTAGCAAAAAACATCTACTGGAGTAAATATTCCATGTGTGTAGGATTTCCACACTGTCATTCATATAAAAAGACTTTTCAGACCTCCACCGTTGATCAAAAGTGATATCCAGTTTCTGAGAAAGCAGAGGTTTTTAGAGGTATCACAGTAACTGATTTTTTCCCTTAAAGAAAAATATGCATGGACCACCTCTGTGGTTTGATTTAATATTTTTCATTTATGACTAAGTCCTTCCTTTAAGTTCCCTTCTTCCATTTTTTTGATTTGAATTTGAGTACAGAGAGGTTTTCATTTTATTTCTCTAATTGAATAGTATTGATCAATACACTGTGACAGTTACTTAGCCCTCTTTATAAAAACTTTTCACTGCAGCAATTTAAGTGTGTTGTCTTCTTATATATATCACTTAAATGAACATCTGATAAAAAATTGTCAAAATCTCTGGTCAATTAAGATATCTTCAGGGTTTTTTGTTTTGTTTTGTTTTGTTTTATTTTGTAGAATCATATAATTTCCTGAGTAGGAAGGAACCCACAAGTATCATCAAGTCCAACTCTTGATTCTGCACAAGAAAGCCCCTCACATTTTGCATCTGAGGTCATTGTCTAAATACTTCTTGAATTCTGCCAGTGCTGTGACTCCTTCCCTGGAAGTCTGTTCCAGTGCCCAAACACCCTCTGGGTGAAGAACCTATTCCTAACATCCAATGTAAATCACTCCTTAAACAGCTTCATGCCATTCCTTGGGTTGTATCACTGGTCATCACAGAGAAGAGATCCATGTCTGCCTCTCCTCCTCACAAGGAAGTTGTGGACTGCAATGAAGTCTCCCCTCAGTGTCCTCTTCTCCAGGATAAACAGACCAAGTGCCCTCAGTGCCCTCATACAACTTCCCCTCAAGGCCCTTCACCATCATTTTAGCTCTCCTCTGGATGCTTTCCTATAGTTTTATATCCCTTATGCAGCACTCAAGGTGAGTCTGCCCCAATGCAGAGCAGAGAGGGATAATCCTCTCCCTTGCCTTGATGGTGATGCCCCCCAGGACAGGGTTGGCCCTCTTGGCTGCCAGGGCACTGCAGGCTCAAGTTCAACTTGCCATTAACCCAGACCCCCAGTCGTCTTTCTGCAATTCTGCTCCCCAGCCTCTCATTCTCCAGTCTGTGTGGACATTAAGGGATGACTCGTCCCAGGTGCAGAATCTGGTATTTGTTTTGTTAAACTTCATATGGCTTGTGATTTTCCAGCCCTCTCATTTGCTGAGGTCTCTTTGCAAACCCTTCCTGCCTTTGAGGGAGTCAACAGCTCCTTCCAATTTAATGTCATTGGCAAACCTACTTAGTATTCCTTCAAGTCTTAAGTCCGAGTCATTTATGAAGATGTTGAAGAGCACAGGGCTGAGGATGGGGCCCTGTGGAATCCCACTAGTGGCAGGTTTTCAGTCTGATGTCACCTCATTTATTACAATGAATTTCATTCATTAATGTCACCTCATTCCCTTTGTGCTCAGCCTGTGAGCCAGTTGTTCACACATCTCATGATGTGTTTATCCACCTGTGTGCTGGACATTTTGTCCAGATGGATACTGTGAGAAACATTATCGAAAGCTTTGCTGAAATCCAAAAAGATCACATAACTTTGCTTCCCTTGGTCAGCTAGGTGGGCTACTTATACTAAAAGGAAATTAAGTTTGACAAATAAGACCTTCCCCTCATGAAGCTGTGGTGGCTGTGACTGATCACTACTTTGTCCTTCAGGTATTTTTCAATAATACCATTTGATCTTTGGCCACATTAATTTTCTGCCTAGAGAGATGAGCATCATCACTGTATTCCTCCCATGTCGCCCAATCTTGTTTCCTCTGGGCATAAAACTTCTTTTTCTGGCTTAGCTCCAAACAAAGTTCCCTGGTTAGCCAAGCTGGCCTTCTGTTTTAGCTGCTTGATTTCCAACATTTTGGAATTCCCTGCTGCTGTGCCTTTAGGAGGTGGTGCTTGAAAAATGACCAGCACTGATGGACCCCAGTACCTTCAAAAGCATTTTTCATGGGGTCCTTACTAACTAGCTCCCTGAGCAATCTGAAGTCTGTTCTTCTCATGTTCAGGGTTGAAATTTTGTTGGCTTTTTTCCTCCTGTCAACAGAGCATCTTGGTGTTCCCCTGGGGTTCCTCTGGTTCTAGAAATTCATCTTGCTCTGTGGAATGTGTTTGCACCAGAACTGTTCACTTTGGTGAGTGATGGTTATAAGATTACCTTAATTTTGTGCTCTTTTACATACACAAGTACCCTATTGCAACACTGATAAAGTGTTTCAACTTTAATCATATCAGGATCACAGCATAACTGTTATGGGATGGAAGAAGTAGGAAGAAACAAAGGTGTATGAGAAACTTGCACAATCTGCCAGAAGATATGGGCCAATTCAATCAACTTTATTTTGGCTTAAAGTCTTCTAGCAGAAGTGAAAAGACATGCCAGAACTCTCATGATCTTTGGGAATATAAATTATTTTCAATATCAGTTATCTTGTCTCATTCCTGAGTAAGGCTAGAACAAGAGGAGGCAATAAAGCAAGAAGAGAAAACTTTGGAATGAGGTCTGAAATAGAAGTTTAGATAGGGAGCAAGGAAGGAGATTCCAGAATAGAACTTTCATTTTAGTGCACAAGAAACATCTCATTCTTGAAAGAAATATTCCAATAGATCAGTCTGATTCCCTGCAAGATAGGTCAGGTATCTTAATCAAGTCATAATCAATCTCTGTTCCCACAGACAAAAAGCAGGTGACTAAGGCTACCTTGCTCTGAAACCCGTCTCAGTGACACAGTTCAAAGGGCAGCAAGAGTAGTCTGTTTTGTGTGTTCCTTCCTCTTCTTGGTATGAGACCTTCAGAGCTTTTATGCTTCAGACTTCAAGCAATCACTGTTTCAGCCGAGTTCAATAGGAATCAGTGTCCTGAATCTGTGTAATCACCACAATGCAAAGCAGCATGAATCAAGTTGCCTACAATTATGGAGTATTTGTAACCTAAATTTCCTCTTGTATCCTAACCTATGCCACAGGGATAGGAAGACTTTCTCTTTGGAATGGTACTGCAAAGAAGTTAGTTTGAAACGAGTCATTGTAATCACAGGAAACTCTAACAAGAAAATTCAACTCAATTTTCAAACAGGGTACAAGTGGTGTTCAGAAAGCAGTTTAGGGTCATACTTGAATACAGACCAGTTTGAGAGAGGACTCTGTTCAGTGAACAAAAACCGTAGAGGCACAGCAAAAATAACATCCCATGATCTCTGCACTAAATTCTATTATAATGAACAGACAAAGAAGCAAGTTAATTTTGTTGTCTGCACTGGTATTGCAAAGTCTTGTGAATCTTGAATTTTTGTAAGTGAAATAATTTCCAAGTTTTCCTTTATTATTTTTAGACAATGTGTCATTTTATAAATACTAACACAAGTAGAAATTACTTCATCTATTTTTAAAGAATGTTTTAGTGTTCTTTTTCTAACCTGGTATAACATAAAATAATATATCCCAATATATTTTCACAGTCACTGTGCTATTATTCTCACTCAGAAGAGATGGTACATACAAAGTAAATGTTTAATCTCTCCTGGGTGAGAGGTTACTTTCATGGGAAATTCATTTCATAACAATTTCATATCTGTGATACTTAAGAATGATCTTCCAGGATCGCACAATGAAACAGAAATCTTCCTGGGAAATGATACTACATATCCCGTTAAAATTTAGGTCAGCTATGTTTTGAAGAACTTCCATCAGGATGTAAAGGTATCCTCAGTGAATTGGAAAGGGCACAATAATAAAACTAACTGAACTGGGAAATGTGTGCAATACGAAATAATTTCAGTTGGACACAATAGAACAAAAATTGAAGGTTAGAAATAGAAGAAATACAATAACTTTCAAGGAAAGAAAAAGGTACCAGATGCATATAACAAATTATCATGTTATGAGAGAAAAACTAGAGAGAGGAGAAAAAGGAAAGAGATATTTGAAATGTAAAAGAAACATTTCTGCAAATGATCTTCCTGTGGCCTCTGAAAAATTTTCAGACTGATTTGCTTTTTCTGCTGCTTCATATCAGTGAGAAGGCAGTGAGACCCTACAAAGAGTATACTGTACTATTTTGGAATAGGTAGATCAAAAGAAAAGATCAAAAGACCCCTGATAGCTCTCAAGGATTCCAGTTTGGAAATCTCAGATTTATTGGTTTTCAATTCCTTTTATTCTAAGGAACTGATAATGAACTTCATACAGAAGAAATAACTTGGAGAACCATGAAAACAACTGCTTACAAGAAGTTTTGTGCACCTTATGCAGGAAGAGAGGTATACTTAAGGGACTTCAGCAAGACGTATTCTTTTTATCCTTGTTAGTCTATTATTTTCCCACCTTAAATGATGCTCCTCCAAGACATAAGCAAATTAAATCAAACAGAAAAAGCAATATAATGTTCTGTTCTTGATCTGAGTATTCTAGATTAAGTTTAGGATGACAGCAGTAAATAGAAAATACTTTTACCCAAAATATTTACTCATAAGTCAGAGATCATATTATTGGTTTCATCTGGAACAATTCTCCATATGAAACACTCACAGAAATGTTAGAAAAAATCAAACCCCAAAAAAGATAAAGTCATCTACATTTCAACACTAGACAATTGCAATTTTTACCTTCTGATTCATGTTTACATAGAGCTGATATTTTGTTGTTGAAGAACATTGAGTAGGCAAGTAAACACAGTGCTGTATTTGCTCTTCTGTATCATCAGGTCTTCAGACTCAGATTTTATGATTCAAACTATCTTGGGGCCAAGCATGCCTGAGACACATTCCATCATCAAACATGTTATTTAGTAAACCAGGGCTCCTAAGTCACAGAGCAGATGATGTATCTATATCTATGGTAGTGTATCCCAATGTACTATCATAAAATGCAAGATGTTTTCTCTTACTACCATAGTCAAAGAGATAAAAGGTCAATACCAGTAAAAAAAAAATCATTATTTTTAGAAGAGGACTTCTTTCCCCTAAAATGCATACCTAGTTTTAAGTAAGTTTTATCCTAGTATCACATCATCCTGTATTTCCATACTGTAAGCTCCATAAGATGTATATGTGTCGTTTCACTAGTAGAAATCATAAATGTATGAACAGTATCAGAGTCTACCAGTGAGACTGCCTTTTGCTGGCATTTCAGGTTTATGTTGAATTCTGAGTGGGTGAGAATAATATAAAAATTTGAATATATTAATTTAGGTCAGAAAAGATCCTTGAAATGGAATTCAACCATAAAGTTAGTGCTGCCACTACTAAAACAAATCCCCAAGTGTCAATCTACACATCTTTTAAATACCTTGAGGGATGGTGACACAATCCGTTTCCCGGGCAGCCTGTTCATAGTGCTTAATAACCCTTTCCATAAGGAAATATTCCTTATATCTTATCTGAACACTCCCTTGTGCAACTTGAAGATATTTCTTTTTGTCCATCACTTGTTATCAGAGACAAGAGGCCAATCTCCACCTCACTACAATCTCCTTTCAGGTAGCTGTGAAGAGCAATAAGGTCTCCCCTGGCATTCCTTTGCCTCAGGCTAAATGCCCCTCATTTTCTCAACTGTTTTTCATCAGACCTGTGCTCCAGACCCTTCACCAGCTCCACTGCTCAAGCACCTCAATGTCTTTCTTATTGTGAGAGGTCCAGAACTAGACACAGGAATCAAGTTCTGGCCTTGCCTGTGCTGAGTACAGGGAAACAATCACCGCCCTGGTCCTGGCCACACTATTGCTGATACAGGCCATGATGCTATTGGCCTTCTTTGCTAACTGGGAGCACAGCTGGCTCATGTTCAGCTCTTGAAGCCCCAAGTCCTTTTCCACCAAGCAACTTTTCAACCATTCTTCCCCTGGCCTGTATCACTGCCTGGAGTTGTTGTCATCCCAATAAAGTTGGCCTTGTTCAGCCACATGCAATTGGTCTCAGCCCATCAATCCAGCCTATCCAGAAACATCTGCAGAGCCTTTCTATCCTCCATCAGATCAACATTCCTGTCCAATTTGATGTTGTCTCTATGCCCTCATTCAGATACTTGATAAAGATCTCAAACAGAACTGTACCCCAATAGTGAGCCCTAGGGAGCCCCACTTGTATTTGGCTGTCCACTGGATTTCACTCCTTTCACCACCACTTCCAGGGCTCAGCCATCCAATTTTTTATTGAGTGGAAAGTACACCTGTCCAAGCCATGAGCAGCCATCTTCTCCAGGAAAATGGAATGGACAGTGGTGTCCAGGTTGCCACAGCTTTGCCATCATAGAATCATCATGCATGGGAAAGACCTCTAAGATTGAGCACAACCCTCAACCTTACACTTTCAGGTCCACCACTAAATTATTTACCAAAGCACCACATCTACAAGATTTCTGAACCCTTTCAGGGATGGTGATTCTGTCACTTCCCTGTACAGCCTGTTCCAATTGCTGATCACCTTGTCATCCACACTAAGCTGCTCAAATAAATTAATTTAACAGGCTGATCAGTTCCACAGTTTTACAGTAACACAACACCAATTTTTAGACATGGGTTTTTTGGTGTACTCCATACAGTCAGTAAAATTGTCTCAACTTACACTGTCCAAAACTACCTCATCCATGGCTGCTATATGATTGAAGAAAAATATTCAGTTTGATAAAATTCTCATATCTTTAGCTAAATAAATTTTGCAAGTTTGATGATTTGGGGTTTAAAAATTACTTTCTAGGAATATATTTAATGGATTACTATTTTCAGAGTAAACTTTATAAAATAAAGGTTATTTCATCAAAATACTCCTAATCCATAGCTAATTCTCATAGAAGGATGGTAACAGACTACCTAACAGACTACCATTAAAAATTTAATATGCAGAAGAAGTTGCTGTTCTAGAGTTGTTCTTATAGAGAGTTAAACCAAAAATAGATTTTGTAGTGTATCTGATGCATTTTGAAGAAATCTTCTTCTTCTCCTTTTCTGTAATGACCCCATGACAGACAGGAATGCCAGAGGAAATGCTATTTACAGATAAAACCCCTTCAAATTAAATACATGCTTGTACAAGAAGTACATTTTACTCCTTTTTGTGTAGAAAATGCTCATATATGTAGATAGATAGATAGATAGATAGATAGATAGATAGATAGATAGATAGATAGATAAAACTATTTTTTAGGTCTAATTTGTAAAGTTCTTAGAGGCCAAGGCGATACTAATTAGGAAACTGAAAAAAGAAAGATTGTCCCTTGTGATTAAATTCCTTGTCTAAACTGTTACTGCAAACACCAAGAATAATTTCCCTTTTCAGTGTTTCAGATCAGCGGGGTCCATTGCATGCTGAGTCTGAGGACTCTTAGTAAGTAAGCAAAATGCATGAATTAGAGCTGTTAGATTTGCTTTCAAGCTGTATAATGTAGAAATACATTAAATAAATTCTTTGAAGCTACTTCCAGTCTCAAAACTGTAGCATTTTGTAAGAACTGGAAGATATATTCCTACATGAAAAAGAATTCATCTTCTGGTTAAAAAGAGTTCCATAAAATAAACAACTTTCCTACAGGTGATTGACCTGAAAATTGTTTTTCCCTGTCTTCCATAGCCCAGACAGAGAGGATAATTACAGCTGCTGAGATTGGAATTGATGTTGTCTCAAACACTTCGTCAAGTTTGCCACTGTTTTCTGCTTCTGTCAACTTTTTCATGCTACTGCTTTTGGCAGAGGTGGATATGAGGAATTCAGCTTCTTCCCCTTGGTAACTAGAGAATAACAGGGAAAGATCTGGAGTTCTCCTTTCAAAGCCCACAGTGAGTAGAAGTTGCTTATACAGTATGCACTTCTTATACTAAAGGAGAATGGCCAGCCAAGGAGGAAGTCTATTTACTGTCAGCAGTCCAGGCAATTCTCATTCCTGTCTTATCTCCGGAGAGATGAAAAACATCATCACTCCCTAGTTCCCTGGAAATCTAAAGGTGTGGAGCTGTTCTCAGATCTCTGTCTTTCAACCTCATCTTGAGTAGTCACTGTTGGCTATTACAGCCCTGAGTCGTGCAAAATAGTCATGGAGTTCTTTTTGTCTCTACCCCAACAGCAGTGTTTCCCAGATGTTCCATCATTGTACAGCTGACTACAGATTTGGTGGGATTTAGGTCAGAGCTGGATTCAGTGATGTTGTCTCAGAAAGAGTCCCACTCTTCATCTTACCATCTTAAACATTTGGTAGCACTTCTGCTAAATGAATACCAAACCAACCAAAACCCAAAATTTTGTCTAGTACTTATCTCCTTGCACATAATAACATCAATTCTACTACGGTAGTACATGTTTGTTTTATTTATTTTTTTTTAAGTTAAACTTCAACACAATCTGCTTTTACATCTCACTTCAATATCCTCATTAGTACCAGAGGAAGTACTAAGTTTTATACCGGTAATTATTACATTCAGTATCAACCTAAGATGCTAGAATGTCTACTCAAAGTGTTTTATTCCCTATATAGAGTTTATATTGCATCCTAAAAACCAGAATTCATAGTCCAGATACAGAAAGGCGCACAAAGAGCTAAATGGCCAAATAGCTAAATATTGTGACACTAATGATTTTGTGTGTTCTCAACATATTTCAGAGAACTCTGAAAGCTGTGTCTCAGTTACAGCTGAGTTATATAGCATTTTATGCAATTTGAGGTCCCAAGATATCACTCAACCCAAAGAAAAAAGCTTTCTTCTGTGACAGGAGACTCCAATAAACATGAAACATCATGGATATTTCCTGTATGGTCTATTCCCTCAGGAGCAGGAAAAATAGGCACTTTATAAATTCTTATATAGCATTTCAGTGAAGAAAAGAAAGCCAGATCACAATGGTTCTCATCTTTTTAAATGCCATGGTTTTGGGAACATCCTACACTGCGTATCTATAAAGCCATGCACTTTCACTTACTGCAAATTTCATTGCTTACAAGCACCAAAATAATGGATGGCACGACCAATTTTTTCCCCTCATAACATATTCCAGTTCACAATCCCCTGTAGAATAATTTATGTTGTCATTTAGTCTCAAAGGTCATTACAAAGCTACATTTTGCTTCTGGTGGTTTAATTCTTGAAAGAAAAATCTAATGAAGTTTTCCTAAATTTCAATTTACAGTTGTCTGTGTTTTGGTTTTAGAATCTGGCCTTCAGAATAATGTGATATTATTTTTAATCACTATATTAGCCTTTGCTTATAGTCCTTCAGTCCATTTTCACTTCATTGAATCTGAATGGAAAGGAAAATTAAGATATATTTGAATAGAAGCTCTACCTTAAGATAAAAGCCAACAAATTAAACGCCAAGAACCCCACATTAGCTTTATCCATTTTACAGTGGAAGTGGATATATAATAAAGAGTCTGAGAGAGCAGAAGACCATTTCCCTAGTGAGTACTCTGGGGCATTAATCTTGGGCAGCTGCCAGACAACTACCCAGCTGCTCTGTCACTACTCTTCCTCAACAGGATAGGAGGACACAATAACAAGACAAGACTCATGAACTGAGATAAAGACAAGGAGACTCCTTACCAAATACTATCACTGGCAAAACAGACGTGACCTGGGGAAAATTTGGGTTCTTGTCAGTTAAATTAAGGTTGATTTAAGAAACAAAGCAAAATCTAAAACACCTTCCCTTATCATATTCCCTTCTTCTAAGGTTCAGCTTCATTCTTGATTCTTCTAACTCTTCCTCCAGCCTACATTTAGTGTAATACATATTTAAGCATATAATAATGGACAACACAAATCAATTTCTACAAGAATTGAAGACCAACTTGAATCCTGAACCAGTCCAGTATTTTACTTTCAGGAAAATTTAATCATCGCAAAAGTCCAGCTAAAATAGGATTCCGAAAGTAGCAGATAGAGGGCAAAAAGGACAATAGTTAATTATTCTCATTTCTGCTTTGACATTAAATTAACAGAGTATTAATATCAGAGCTTCCTGAGCCCTTATTAATGTAAGTTAGCTTAAGTCAAACACTCCACTTATTTTCTTTAACACTGGAATGCCATTTGTATTTCTTATATTTTCACAGCTCTTACTACTGTTAGTTTCTAAATTTAAACAGAATATATTACAGACCTTTGAAGATTTACTGTTAATTGGCTTAACACTCTTCTAAAAGTGATATAAGTAGTAGAAATAAAGAACTCTGAAGATGGAGCAAATTCTTTCAGAATTTGGGTTGATATTACTATAAGCGGCCAAGCAAATATTTTGAGCATTCTAGTAGTGCATTACTTCATTCTGACATTACACACACCAAAACAGTATATTAACTACTTTATCTCTGAAACCTACTTCTGGTTTCTTTTACTGAAAAAAGTATTCTCATCGATACCATGGGCCCAGCCAAACATTTAGACAGCAGGTTACAAAATTTGTTTTGGTTTTCACTGGGATAGACTAAATTTTTTTCCTAGTAGCTGGTGTAGTGCTGTGTTTTGGATTTAGGATGAAAAGAACGTTGACAACAAACTGATGTTTTAGCTGCTGTTGAGCAGTGGTTATATAAAGCCAAGGGCTTCTCAGTTTCTCATACTGCATTGCCAGCAAGTAAGTTGGGGGTGCACAAAAAACTGAGAGGAGACATGTCTTGGTTTTGAAAGACAGGTGTCTACTAAGGAAGGCAGGAGCCTCTCCTGAAATGGAAAATGTAAACCCCCTCCCTCCAAATTGCTATAAATTTTAAATGAAAGGGATCTCAGGCAAAAATATGGGAGCAGCAATAACAGTTCTTTATTAGGGAAGAAAATAAAAATATAAAATAAACAGTGCAGTAAACGAAAACAACACTGACAGAGTCAGAACATAACCTGACACCCTGTTGGTCAGGATGTTGTTGGCAGTCCAACTGGAATTGTGGCTGCAGTCCTCCTGGAGTGTCAGGTGGGGTTCTGTTGGAGCAGGGACCCTGTAGAAAAGGGTGTATTCTTCTTTTGAATGTCCAGTGGAAGAAGCCGTGCTGGTGTTCCAGAACCTCAAGATTATATCCAGGTAGGAATGCTTGGCTCCTCCCTCTGGAGGAGGGAGGAGCCCACTATAATGGGATGCTATAGTGCTTATCAGTCATGCAGTGACATTCAACAGCCTGTTATCAGTAGATGTCTCCCCAGAGGGAGGAGAGGTTGTAGAAGGAAAATTGCCCAGTTAATAGAAGACAACTGCCATACAGATGGCAAATAGAATACAATTCTCTTGGCAATCCAGGACAAGACATAGCCAGGACAGCTGAACCCAACTGGCCAAAGGGATAGTCTAGACCATATATTGTCATGATCAAAAAAAACCCAAAAAAACAAAAACTCCTGGGGGAGCTGGCTGGGAAATACAGCCTGACACTTAGGGACTGGCTGGGCATGAGTTACTGGGTGGTAAGAAATTATGTTGTGCATCACTTGGCTTTTATATTCTTTTAGCATTTTTATAACTTTCCCTTCCTTTTCTGTGCTGTTAAACACTACATCTCGACCCATTAGTTCAATCTTTTTTTTCAGATTCTTTCCCCATCCCACTGAGGGGTGTAAGCAAATGGCTGTGTGGTGTTCAGCTGCCTGATGGAATAAATGACAACAGCAATTCAGAACATATTTTCAAGTATCAAATTCTTATTTAGAAACACCAAAGGTGATAAATATTTTGGCAGAATCTTTATCCTTATGTTCTTGAGAATGTCTAGTGTCAGAACAAAGCAGACTGTATTATGTTCAACCGTGTGCCTCATAAACTTTTCCTCATCCTGTAGCTCAAGTCTGTCTTTGTCATGTCAGTAACATCTTTATGGAAGAGCATTCCACGATACAGTCCAAGCAAGCCATGTCATTTTTCTCACTTTTCTTACAAATAATTACCTTGATAAACATACTATAATATTGATAGCATCAATGAAGGCTGTAAAAGTTACCGCAAAACAAGAACTCTAAGTTGAGACATACAGAGCAAAAATATGTTTCTTGTTATTTAAATGTTTACACAAAAAATTCCAAGGACTATTTTACCCCAGTGTTGGATAACCAATCTTTATCTCTGCAAGAAGTCTCAGTTTAGATGCATACCTTGAGTTTACCAGTCTGTCACAAGATAAGGGTCTATGATGATTGACATCATGTAAATGCACTAAAACTCACTGTGGAAGCTTAAATTTAACTCTGAGGAACAGTGCAGTTCTGTTTTTATGTACTCTTTCAGTAGAAGAGCAATTGCCGAAAATTTCTTACTGAAAAACACAGACTTAGAAAATGAGAAACAGAGGACACCCATTCTCCAAGAAAAACAAAATCTGAAGCTCCTGTGGTGCTGGAAAATGTTATGTGCATTAACTACTAACTTTAATTTTATACTGCTTCTGCCTGGTAAAACTAATTAAAATGAATTGATAACAGCTCATCAACAACTCAATCTAATCAAATGTTCTCTACAATAATTTATATTTTGTTCTGGGTGTTTTTCACTTTAAAGACTGGCCATTTATCTTCCAATTCTCAAGTCTATAAAATAATCAACTGTGAACAGCATTTTCTCATAATTCATGCAGTATTATTGATAAAAGATGTCTGCTAAAAAAAATAAAATTTAGTTTAAACTTAGCTTTATTTTTCTGTAAGCAAGGAGAAGAATAAACCAGACTAATCCTTGACAATCACAGATTTTAACAATCATTCGCATAACTTACCCAGATGACTGAACAGGTGTGTAATAAGAAATGCATTTTACATCTTAATGCTTGTAAAGCTGCCATACTGACTCATTTCTTTCCTTTCATCCTGTAAAAGGCTAGTGCAGTTGCTAAGTTGAATGGCAAGTATTTGACATTAAGAACAGCCCTTTGTGAAACTTTCAACAAATACCTGTAGCTGCCTTTAGCACACTGAGAACAGGATCTGGAATATTAATCCAACACTGTAAATAGATGCCTGTAACACAGCATATCTATTGACTGGTAACATTTGTGTTGATTTTCTTGGTATTCAACTTGTATTACATTCCTTTAGGAAGGGAGATGAGTTCCAACGGAGCACTTAGAAAGAAGAAAGCGCAATTTCTGGGGAACTTAGCTGTATACACAGGAATATTTAGATAGCAGTATGTGTTACCCAGAACAGCTGAAGAGATAGAAACACTTAGGAAATACACAACTATGTCTTAGAGGAAATTGATTATTTTCTAGGGGCTAAAAGAAAATTTTTCAGTTCACTGCAGATCAAGAAGTTAGGGCACAATCTGAAATCAAGCCTAATCATAAAAATTATCATTTTCCTTCTAAATTTCTGTTCTCTCTGACCCAGTCACTGATATTCCTCCATTTTAAAAGTAGTATAATTATTTTAAACTGAATTATATTAATCTTGAGAAACACTCTGTCATCTTTGAGGAATTTATTAAAAATAAGTCTATATAGGTATGCTGTAACTCTCCGACCAAGCTATGTCCACACTATTTTGTTAGCATTTCATGACAGACAACAACTAATTTGGACTTCATTCCCTGAATTATGTTATGTCATCAAACTTGGAATAAAGAATTTTTTAAGGTCAGACAGAACTGGTAAAGAAGTCAAAGGGGAGAGAGACACTGAAAACTGTTAGAAATTCTAGAGTCCTCACAGTGTCAGTCACTACCAAGGGACCCAAGAACCACATTTTCAAGCCGACAATGAGCAGAAAAAAAGAAAAAAAAAAGAACAAAAGAACAACCATGCCACACCTTTGCCGCAGAAAGTCAGGACATCAGAGTTACAAATCATTAGGTTGTATGGGTACAGATAGAAGCATACACAGCTTATATATAAAATCTGAGGGACAAATAAAAACAGTAGACTACTGCAATTTTAATCTGGCCACATCCAGTCCATATTTTTACATTTTTAACTGTCTCAAAATCCCAGCTTCTGGGATCCTAAATTCAAAACCACCTCCACTTTTAATAAGAAGAGAGTCTTTTAAAGCATAAGAAAAATGATACTGACTTTCAGATAGCTGTTTTAATTTTTTATTATTCTTCTTCCAAAACAGAAAAAAAAACCAAAAGCATTTGCATTCATATCCTTTTATTACAATATAGGTGTAATAAGTGTCACCCAAGATGACAGGGAAATTTAAAAAGGGGGTCAACTTCTGAGCAAGCCCAACCCTATATTTGGGAGTCTTTTAAGACTGGTTTAGCCTTAGAGATCTCTGACTGAAAAAACTTGCTGGTTAACAAGTTATCCAAGTGAGTCCATTTTAAAATGTAGAGACCTGGTATCATAAAACTTTCATTAGAAACATGATTAGTGTGTGTGGAAAGAAGTGTTACCTTGAATAATGCAATTAGGCTCACCCGTTAGGTGTTTTTATTGGTCATAGAACCAACCACTAGTAAATGAGAATCCTATTTAGGATTACAACAGCTCACTTTACCATGCTTCATACACATGAGCTACACACAGTAGAACACATGGAAATTCAACATGGACTCAGGGAGGAACAGCCCGAGGACAATGTTTAAATTTAGAAGCAGTTGAAGGAAGAAACACTTAACCTGACTTTTTGTTATCCTGCATATGTTCTTAACAAAGTATTCTTATTCAATCAGCTGATATTAAGGACCATTTTATACTGAATCTGCATGGAGCAATTATGACTCAGTGAATGATTATGCAAATCACACATTGGTATTCCCAATATGTATTATACAGCACAAATCCTAGGCTCCTTCCTGTTAAGAAAGAACTACTGAGAAAATTAATCAGTCAAGTATCAACTGTTTCAAACATTACAAGTTTTCTACATCTGAAGTATAATTAAACTACCTTGTACTTGCATTTTAAAAGTATTTTCATAATACTTTTATGGTTATTTACAAGGTTGATAGTTCTTTACTTAGCATATACTGTGCTTATGTATGAAAACTCTGTTTTAACACAGCTGTGCAGATAATGATAATGACAATACGCAGCTGGACTAGAAGCAGATATAATACTTTAATCCTTCGTTGTGACACTTGAGGAGTGAAAAAAACCCATGGTTTTGGTTTGGTGACTGCTTGGCTGTCAGAGTAGGATTATACAACCCACACTCCCTGTGCCCAAGGATTTGCAATTCTGAAAAAAAAGCTAAGGTCAGAATATGACTGAAGCAGAGGATGCTGAGAGAATTATAATTTCTTTTTTCTCCCTTGGGAGCAGTACAGCAACTAAATTGTAGCTTTTCTGCTGCACCATGTCTTCCAGCTCCTCCTGTTTGCTACTCATGCTGGGTGCATTGGTACAGGTGGTACAGCTGGGCTGCTGATTTTGCCCCCAGTGCAAGTTGTCCCCAGGCTCATCTCTATTGAGCCTGCTCTTATACCCTTCAAAATTAATTTACAGCCCTCTCAATCAGCCTGCCAATTCATGGACTGGAGTTCTTTACCCCTTTTTAGACAAGTGAACCCTATCTGCCTCCAACATGCCCAGTGAAGAAGAAAGAAACAAGGAAAACCAAAAATGTATGAACACCTAAAAAGTTTTAAACCAAGTTATGGTGCTTATGATTAATACAGAAAATTACAGACATTCTCTCAAAAATTTTTCTGAAGAAGAAGTGCTAAATACTTAACCCATTTTCTTACAGGTATCTAAACTCAAAGAAACTATCCCTACATAAGCATAATTTTCATCAGCAAAGGCTGTTTCTTTAAATAAAAGGTGCATATAAGGTCTTTTAGCTAAAAACTGATACAAAGTCTATTTATATGCAGGATGTTCAAGTGAAATGAGAGATTATTAACACTCTAGCACAATTTAAACATATTTAAGCATAACATAATTTTTTCTAAATAAAAAACACCTTTAGAAAAGTTTTATATGGCTACTAAGAAGCCCTGTAAAGTACAAATATAACTTTGATTATTCTAATAACATTATAGCTATCTAATTAGGTCTGAAATGAGCCTGATTTTGTAGCAAAGATTTTTTGTTCTTTGTGTTTATTCCTTTTTTTCTCATATGTTGATCTAATTTGAAGTTTTCTTAGATTAGCTAAGTATTACTACATGAGTATTCATTAATCTCTAATTAGCATTTTTAAATCCTTACATTTTGATTTAGACATGCATGAAGTCTAATCTCTGTAACTGCAATTAGAATCGCTAACTTAATAAATTTTGAACTAATGAGTGTATTGTTCTAAAATTGTTTATCATCATATATTTCACAGAAAAATGAGTTTATAAAAAGTTTATGGCAATACACTCTTGGAAGACTTTTTTTAGCAGCAAGGTGATCTTGTTCAGTTTTGGAATTTTTAATTTTTTGGTTTTTCTTCTAATTTGACATAAAACCAACAGTAGCCCCAGTTTATCCAACTATCTCAATATTATAAAGAGTGATAGATATTTATCAGCTATAGAGGTCATTCTGCCATGAAGTTGTGGCTGTGACATTTCTGCTTGTTAGAAAGAACCAGAGTCTTTTTCCCTTCTGTTAACTAATAATAATTTTTAAGATGATGAGGAGTTTGTACATTATTGTAAATCTCACTGTATAGATTGGTAGATTTCTGCTCACTTCCTGGTTTTAAGACAATAAAATTCAAGCCAAATAACAGCAAATTTCTCTATAAAAGTTCTTTTAGATAGAGAAAATCACCAGGGCCAAAAATGGTGCAAATGTGTATTTAACATTCAGCTAAGATAATATAAAAGTGTTGAATTTAGAGAAAGTTAAGTCAGAGCCAGATCTGATATCCACATTTCCTAAAAACAGGTCTGATCAGTCTGTTCTCCTCCATCATACCATGGCTGCTATCTACATTTTAGACTTTAGCTGAGAACAGAAAAATTAAAGTTAACTTTTGCCAACTTATTGGCCAGGAAAGCTCCAGATACAGGAATAAGTTTAAGGTGCCTGGGTGCTCTGGTGTGCACCTTGTCTTTTGAGCAGTGCAAGGATACACCAAGGAGGTCATGCCCGCAGCTTGAATAGCTGTGCCAGTGGGCCTTCACCATTTGGATAATTTCTTTGTCACTTGGAAGAGTCCAGCTTGTCAACTGGTTGTTTGCGTAGCATGATGATGGTAATAAGGATGAGCCGGTCATTCAACTGTTAGATTTAGCACTTGGGCAGTCCTATATTCCAGTATTAGCACAGTCATCAAGTGGACAGAGGCTGAGTGTTCTTAAGCCCTGAGAACTGAGCTTTGTCACAATTGCTACATTTTACTTTTTCTTGACCTGTCTGCAACATTTTTTCACTTGGTTTAGCTGTGACTTTTTTTTTAAATTAATTATGTTGGAACCCAGGAAATTCCTCTGGCTGTCCTGGAGGACTTGAGACCCTTCCAGGGGGCTCAGAGACCTTGGCACAGAGCCCAGGACACCTGTGACTTTGATTTAGCCCTTGGAAAAAATTACCAACCTTATATGAGGATCTGTAAGCCATGGAAGTTTAAGTAGAATGATAGTGAATTTATCACAGGGTGAAAAATGTAGAATTTGGGGGTTTTTAGAATGGGAGTTCAGGAGGCAAGATGAATGAATCTGGGTGTGTCCAGTCCTTCTGTCTTCTTCCTAGCCTCCATCTTCTGCTGGATTGGTAGCACTTTTCGATTGGTTTAAGGTAGAAACTCACTGTCTAACTCACTGTATTGGGAAGTTATTGTAAATAATGTACACATAGTTTTTAGTATAAAAAAGATAACACCACCCTGAGGGCGGTCAGTGTGCCTCAACCCAACCTGCTGGACAGACCTAAGGTGGGTCGAAAAAAGAATGCTATAGATAAGAAATAATGAACAACCTTGAGAATGAGAACAGAAGAATTCTGACTCCTTCTTCAACTGCCAGGCTAGGAAAAAGAGACTTGTATGTATCTCAGAGTAACTCTGACCAGGCAGAGATTCTGAGAAACCAAGTGTTTGTTGCTGGGTTTTTTGCTTTTTTTGTCTTTACATTGTGCAATCACAACTTTATATGCAAAGTAGTCACAAATATCTATTCTCTACAAATATATCATCATACAACTAATGTAACAAGGTACATAAAGCAAAGAATGCTGACAGGAAAGCAGAGGCCTTGATTTGTAATTGCCTCCACAAATGCAACCTCAAGTTTGCATGCAGTCTCATCCTCTCAAGCCTATCTTATCAAGCAGATCCTGTAGTATGCAAAGTGTCTTCAGACATCACATTTTCTGGGTTTCCCATATGTCTGTGAAGCATGAAAAAGGCTCACCATTAGTGTTTGCACTGCTTCTCCTCCTGAGCTCCTTGCAGCCTTTATTCTGCTCTTGGCTCAAGAGCAGCGAGTTGCAATGGCATCTGAACTACCCCAGACACTGCTCAGGAATCTACAGGCAAATATACAGCACAGAACAAGCCGTCCTACATAGCTGGGTGTCTTTATTTGTCTTTGCCATTTAATGGTATATAACACTTCAGCTTGTATAAAACAGCCAAAGAATATTAAGGGACATTCTGTTGATGAAAAAGGTTAAGCTCCAACTTAGATAGGTAGGAAGTTGGAGTGAATTTTTCCAGGGTTTGTAATTGTTTTTTTGTACTTTGTCATAATAATGCTTGCATTAGGGAGTTTTGACAGTGTTCAGTAGACCAATTCTTCAGAGAAGAGTGAGTGAAGGGAAAAGTTGGGGAGTTTAATTAATATTTTAGGGTGAAAACCAGTTCTTTTGTCATTCAACGTTTTCTGTAATAATAAAAAAAAGAGACAACTAGAAGTATCTTAATTGAAAATGTTTCCATTAATATTTCAGCTAAGCTTCACAGCAAGACATACCTCTTCACAAGTACATGAAGAGGCTGTTAAAAATGCTTGCAATGTAATGGTTTTGCTGATAATAGTAAAATGTGCATCTGAGCTCAACAGGATTGATTCAAGTACAAGGCATGTTGCTGAAGGTGTGTGAAAGTCAAACTAGTCAAAAACATGTAAATTAATACTTCAATCAGCTTAGCATAAATTTCATCCAAAATCTTGTTAGAAATTTGTGAACCCAGCCTCCCTCCATCTGCAGTGAACTTGCAGAATTTAGCTAACAAAAGCTCCTTTATTCTCTGTGTGAGTCCTGCATATTTTGTAGGATTTCATTCGATTCTTCAAAAGCTTTGAAAATCCACAATAACCTATATATATACTATACTGAAATAATATAAACACTGTCTGAAGTGTTTGAGAATCTCTAACTGAGAATCCTCACAGCACTGAGAATCCTTATAGCATCTTCCAAAATTTTGACACAAAGCTCAACTTGGATGTGTCTGATTAAAACTACTTATATTAAACATTTTATCAAAAGCCCTTATATTTTCCTTGTTTTTAGCCTCAGATGTGTGGGAGGTGTGGACTCCTTGAATAAGGGAGGCTAAAGAATGTATTTTTAATAGAAAATGCTTGTATTGTCTTTGAAAGACACAATGGTAGCAGATCCTGTATTTTCTCCTAAGTGTACTATGAAAGTGTAGATAGTCATCACAACTGCTGTTAAAATTCAAATTTCTTACCCAGTTCCAACACAGGCCTCACAACAGTATCTTGGTGCCTCAGATAGATTTACCCATTTTGTGCATGTACACAATATAGATGACACAAAGATTATCGGTATCATCTTTAGTTAAATAAAAGAAATAAAAGCACAGGTGCCAAGAGCAAGATCAGCAAAAGGACTATCATGTTGCCAGTCTGTTGCTAGATTGGATATTATGCAATATTTTCTAGGAATTGCTTTTTTTAGTTCTCCTTTTTGGAAAAGTATTTTTGTGGTTATAACTGTCAGATATGGGAGGTCTGGCTCTTCAGTTACTGTTTTCCCAACTTGCACACACTGACGTGACTCCAATACTCCAGCAATGTGTTTTGTGAAGGAGCAAGCACTTTTAGACTGGCTTATAAATTTCCAAAAGTAGGAAGCAACCCTCTAACCTCTGTGGCCAACCAAATAAGCTTCATGAAGGTGAATTTTGTACTTCTATGTTTATGTGTGATAATGCTGCATCTTATACAAAAGAAAGGAAAACCAGGATGGCTGTAGAAGCACCCTCTCTCCACTCCAACCTTTCTTCACCTCCCATCATAAGCAAAGGCATGAAAAGGTGTTATTTGTCCCTATAAGAATGTAACCTTGAACATTAGACATTTAAAGACTAACAAAGAACATACAACCATCATCCGTGGATTTTGGCAGGAAGGAGGACAAATAAGAAAGTGCAATTCCAGTTATGACCCAGCAGTTATAGCATCTAAGAAAGAAGAGAGAAGTCACTCAAATATCATCTCTCAAAGCTTAGAACACAAGACTAAATCAACATTTCTACTTGAATCATAGACTAATTCATTGTGGGAAGACACCTTGGGCTGAAATTAGAGAAAACTGAGAAGCTATATTTACATTCCAGGAGAAGTTATAACTCGATCCCATAATCCCATATATAGGATGAAAGCCCCCTGAAATGTCTTCATTTTTAAATTTATTTCTCACGATGTTTTGCTATCACAGACTCAGCAAACATAAGTTATTTTGAAATTTAAAATGTCCTCTCACATTTCCATATTACCTTTCCCCAAGGCAGTGATGGATGCCATAGGACTGTGTCAGTGTGAATTCAGCTGCAATATGTGGATGATTATACTTTCATTCCATTTGACTTTTGGGCTAGATAACTAGGCCTAAAGCTATGTAAGCATTTAAGTACCTTCCAGAAATCAGTTAATTTGCTGATTTACCACCTGAGCAGTACTTATAATACAAGTATTGACATGGATTCACACATAAGTTGTTTAGGAAAACATTTGGTGCTCAAGTTGACTGCATATATTCCAGGAGATACCAGTTGGCTTTGCAGTATGTCAGTGTATAGCACCCCTGGAAACAGAAATATGATGAAAAGAGTAGTGTGTGTAAATCTCAACAGACAGTTCTAACAAAAGCCATAGCTATTATTAGAAACAAAGCTAGGAATGCTGCAGAGCCTTATGATCAATGAAACATTATCAGCTCCTGTTATTTGTCATAACATGACCTAATGCAGTGTAAGATCAATACTGTAGGCACTGAATCCCTAGGGAAAGATTTCAGCACAAAACATAGTGATTTCTCTGTGGAGGTAACCAACCACATGAAGAATCTGTTATTAAATCAAAAACCTTCTTCATCATGGACAGAAGATGAAATGTAGAAATTTGTGCTATTCAGTTCTACTTTATTTGGCAAAAAAATGGCAAGTTTACTCTTAACTACAGGAACAGTATAGGTTTACTTCCATGAGCAAGGATTTTTGAGTCAGCAAACAATGATTAGAGAAATTTTTGGAGAGACTGATTTCTCACAGTAGCTTTTATAGTGCAGTCAAAGAGTGCAAGTCACAAGGTTCCACCTGATTATTTGAGAGATAGATTTAGAAACTTTAGATGACAACAGACATTCAGTAAGAAGGAGGGAAGATTTTTGCATACATGTACCATGAACAACCTTCATCAGTGAGAAATGTAAACTCCAAACCTAAAGCTGAATGGCCATTATGGTCTTGAATATTTTGAGCCAATGCTACTGGTAATTTTGAGTTCAGTCCTGCACTAGTTCACCATTTACAAAATTGAAAGGTGAGTAAAAGGTTGTGTTTACACACTTACCTGTTCACTAACAATTGAACACGAAGCCTGGCTTAATTTCCAAGTTATGTAAGACTGTTTAACAGACTATTTTAGCTACAATACAAGGCATCTTTTGCTATATTAATACTCTGATATTCAAAACCTTGCTGATTCTAGTTAATGAACCAAGGCATCCATCTCATCTTTGTGATTTGCATCTAAAACTTCTACTTATGTTTTTCCCAAACAGTACCTCACTTTAGCAACTGCTATAAAAGATTTAATTGCTAATTTTATAATTATTTATTTA
The DNA here is from genome assembly GCF_037042795.1 of Molothrus aeneus. Classification (NCBI taxonomy): domain Eukaryota; kingdom Metazoa; phylum Chordata; class Aves; order Passeriformes; family Icteridae; genus Molothrus; species Molothrus aeneus. The sequence continues at coordinate 73,611,833 of NC_089646.1, forward strand.
CAACAAACAAAGTGATTGACAAATCACACAAATCCTCAATATATATTAATTTTTGTTAATATATTAACATGCAATGTGCCCTTGAATACATTTTTGTGGTGTGGAACTTGAGAACTGAAAATACAACAAAAGGATGTTTGGAAGGAATGAATCCACAGTTTTTAAAGCTTTGAAAAGTGAGGTTCAAGTAGTGACTATTGGACAAACTGTTGTGTTTGATAGAATTTGGATTCACCTAGAGTTAAATAAAAATTGGTGAAACTAAGGTGCTGAAGAACAGCAAAGAGAAAATAATCTTGCGGAGAATAAGAATGTGAAAAAAGAATGACTGAAGTTTGTTCTTACTAAAAATGGTAGATTGGTTTGTAAAGAAAACATAATATGAACTTAAAATGGTCATTAAAAAAAAAAAAACCATGAGCCTGTAAAAGAACAATAGCCTCATCAAAATAGTTATCTCCCACAGAGTTTAAAACTCCAATACACCTAATACTCTACTGTTTCCAGTGAAAGTATGCTGTCTTACATATAGAATCAAGGGTGGAGTAGGCAAGCCAGGGGGGAAACATCAGTTGAGGCTACTGATAACCTAGAGAACTACTCATCCACCTCTGCCGACCCCTTGAGCTGTCCAGAGGAATTGAGCATATTTTTGCAACATCAGGAATTTACTCACAGAAGTAGATTTTTTTTAAAGGTGCATTATTTTATTATGTTTATTATCTGGGAACCTAGTAAAAATTAGTCAATGCTTTCATCAATTAAAAAAAATTATTGAATATATGTAGATGTGGCAGGAAGTTTACTCTAGGGGTTAAGAAATTCCTTTCTTTTCCAATATATACTCTATAAATGCATTTTGTAGTTCCTGAAACAAAGCTACCTTAGGGATGCATCTGCTAGATTTAGAGACAGGCTGTTATATGCAGGTTTAACCACAGAGCTGTTGGATCCACCCTGCTGTGGCTCCTGCTTGTAAGGGCTTTTGCATATTGGTTCTATGATTGCCAGTTGAACAAAGTTAGCTTAAAACCAGCAAGGTCTAGGTGCTTGTAAATATAGACAAAGTCACCCAATTAAACACTGCCCTTAGCCTCTATAAGGGGTATGTAAAGTTGCACAAATCTTTTTCCAGATCTAGATCCAAGCTATTTGTTCAGAGACATGGAGTCTTATAGTAGAGATTAATCCTTAGATTCCTGTTTAAAACCACGTATTTCTAAACACACTGATAGAATAGCAGATTCAGCTAGTAGGGGATTTGTTTAAATAAAGTAAGATTGAGTATTTGCACAACTGTCTTATAGTCACAAACATGAGCAAATTTAGCTTTTCATGCAAGTGTAAAACTAAAAGCACAAACCCATGAAACTTGTTTGCATTCTCTCAGTATCACAATAGCAGTTAGAAGTTTAACACCAATTACTTCAGATTTTTTCCTCAACTTCAAACAGGCTTCATACTGAGAAAGATGGATTTTTTTTTGTCAGCCTTGAAACCACTCAAACAGGAAAAAAGCATTCACAGCCTAGCACAACACCAGCCCAAACAAATTCAATATTAAAACAGAGAATACAAAACAGAAGCCACTGTCTTTTATACTTACTTGAGCAGCGCTACCTCAAGGAAGTCTTTATGGTTCACTCCTGAAGTTTCTCATTCCTTCTTCAGGATCTCAGCCACCACTCACTTGCATCATAAATGTCAGATCCGTTTTGACAGATTCAAATCCCAGGGGAAACCTGCAATACACCTTGCCCACATAGTCTTAGCAGGAAACTTGTCATGGAAGTCAGGTCTTCCTCCCACGCTATATTTCAAAGAGAAAACACAGTTTCTTCTACAAGAAGGAAATAAACAGATTTTTAAAAAGCAATAATAAACATCTTATTTGAATTTTCATATGCGACGAACAGAAACTTGATTCACCTCTTTTTTTAACGTACAGTGTGGCAACCTACTCTTTCCTTTTTAAGTAACTTGAGACATCTGGGTTACCATTTGCTAATTGAAAATAATCAACCAATTTATACTTTGTCAATAGATCTGCTTTTATATGCTAAGAGGCTTGGCTTATTGAATGCATTTTGGTTGTATTGTATAGAAAAATGCAAGGCAGTTCTCTGACTAGGAAGGCATTGGATTTTTTTTTAAACTCTTTTATATTTTCTGTCTTTTCTATGTAGTGGTAACATTTCCTGATCTTTTCTATTGAGTACTTTCTTGAATATTGCAGCATTATCTACTGTGTCTGTCTTAGATAATAGTACTCTACTATAAAATAGAAGATTAATAAAATACTGGGCTGAATTTTTTCCAGCCCAAACTTTTGAATAAATGATTTCAAGAAAATCATTTATTCTTACCATATAGGCTGCAGCAGGAACCAAATCTGCCTTTATTCTGAACTGAAAACTGAGTTGATATCCAAAAGTTCATTAAACATATATGATAACACCTGTTAAAACAACAAAAAAAGTAGAAACAAAGAAATTACTCTATATTCCTTATGTTTATTGACTCAGAGGAACTGTGAATCAAAATCAGGACAATGTTTTGTCGATTTCTGAGGGCACGGTATATCTAACAAAAATTAACTGAGGGCAGGGAGAGAAATGGAGAGTAGGAACTTAATCAATACAGACTAGTTTACTAACATATTTGTTGGATGGTTTGGATGATCTATAGTGAATTCTACTTCTTGAAGAGCTACTTCGATTCTTATTTTTCCTACTATCACTGAAATTTCTTAAAAGCTCTGGATAAGAAGCTATCTAATGGCAGCTCAAATAGACCAAGTTCTGCCTTTTGCCTTTTGAAAACTAAGTCCTTTCAAGAGGATAACTTCACAATATTTAAAATCTGTGCTAAATTATGCAAATCTACCAGGTTTATCACTTTTATAAATTGTATAAAACATTGTGGATTCAAAGTACACTTCTGTGAACACAGCTTTATAGTACAGTGGCAACTTGAGGCAACATAGTTCACTGTTTAATTTTTTACTTGAAGCTGAATACATAGTAGAAGTTCCTTTCCTCAATAAATTTATGGCTGAAGCAGAATTTATGTAAAATTCCCAAATGCCTTGCAACCAGCAGTAAAAAAAGATAACTTCTTTTTTTGATCCTGCCAGTACCACCTAGAGACACAGATCTTCCACAAACAGATCTATTCGTACTTCCTAGGGACCAACCAGATCAAAAGTGAGTGGGCAAGTACTGGAAGTACACATAGTTAGTCTTTAGGAAATGTTTAAGGAATGAAACAGGAAAGTAGGAGATCAGAGTTGGAGGCTAGGGAGCAGAAATATACACTATGTATCAGTAAGCATTAAGAATGATGGATAGCTGAGCCCTTCTGAATTCTGGAGCTATCTCCACAGATTGTAGTATTCACTGCTGCTGAGGATATAATTCATCACATTAAGTTGGTAAACCTGTATGCATGATAAAAGGACAGAAGTAAGGATTTACTGTGTTAAACAAATTGTTTCTTCTAGAATGAGCAGTAGTTGCACTAAGTTTGTATATGCAGCATTTTTTGTTTTGTTTACGCCTTTATATTAGCATAATACTGTAGTGGAGGTGGCAGCTGACTTGGAGTTCCCTTATCTGCAACTCTGCTGTTTAAATATAAAGGTATTCATTTCCTGCAGAGGTTTGGTGCTTTTTGGTTTGTTTGGGTTTTTTTTTTAAATAAACTAGTTAATAATAATCTCTGGTAATTAATTTTGGAAACGTGATTAAAGTCAAAAGAAAAAAGGATGAAGAAAGTAATCTTTGACCTACATTACAACCAGCCACTCATGTGAGTGTATGGTTCACTCATAGTTCACTGTATGAACGATCAAAAGCAGTTCTGAAGTTTATCTTGCACAAAGGTGAGAAAGAAAAAGTGATGGGAGTGCAATTAAACTAAAAGCTTTTAAACAGAAATAAGATTCATAATAAAATAATGATGTTTTCATTCTTATTATTCCCTTATATCATGTGTAAGCTGAATTTATTATCATGCAGCATATCTTGGAGCAAGAATGCAAGTTCTAATTATTAAAAGCAATTTCACTGGGTGTGATGATAGAAACAGATTTTTCTCTGCTGTGTCAGATATGTATGTGTGATCATATGCCACAAAATGGGAAATCTGATTGCTTTGCTGACATACTGCAGGGTGAATTACTGTTAGTTTATTGTAAGTCACATAGGAAAGTGGAATGTAGAACCTTTCAATTTTTAGATCATCTTATTAAGGAACAGATTTGTCTTTTCCCTAAGAAAATATACTGCCTGGTCTAAAACTCAATGCACCTAAACATTTAATATCATTGAGGATGTTTATAAATATTTTTGGCTTAATGAATATTTTATTAGTAAGAATTAGTTGCATTGCAAAATGTCAGGCAGTATTAATATTGAAGTGGACAAAGATTTTTTGCCAAGAAGTTTAAAACCATCCTGCCTTGTATGAGAAATAGCATGGGCAGCAGGACCAGGGAAGTGATCATCCCCCTCTACTCAGTACTGGTGAGGGCAAATCCTAAATCCTGTGTTCAGTTTTGGGCCCCTCAATACAAGAAAGAAATTGAGAGGCTGGAGCACGTCCACAGAAGGACAACAGAGCTCGTTAAGGGAATGTAACACAAGTCTGATGAGAAGGGGCTGAGGAATCTGGGGTTGTTCAGCCTGGAGAAAAGGAGGCTCAGGGGAAACCTAAATGCTCTCTACAAATACCTGAAAGGAGGCTGTGGCCAGGTGAGAGGTGGTCTCATTTCCCAGACAAAAGTGACAGGATCAGAGGAAATGGCCTCAAGTTTCATCAGGGTAAGTTTAGATTGAACACTAGGAAAAACTTCTTCACTGAAAGGGTTGTCAAATATTGGAACACAGTACACAAGGAAGCAGTGGAGCTACCATTCCTGTAAGTATTTAAAAAATGTGTAGCTGTGCTTTAGTGGTGGACTTGGCAGTGCTGGGTTAACTGTTGGACTTGACAATCATAAAGGTCTTCTCCAACATAAATGACTTTATGATTCCATGATCTTTCTGTGTAAATTTTGGAAGAGATGTTAATAGCAACTATTGATACCAAAGGAGTCAGCCTATTGGAGCTCATCAGTAGGAAAAAAAAAAAAAAGAAAGTAAAAGATGAAATATTATTTCTCATGATAGAAAGTTCAGCTGGTAGAGATGTGACAATATCAGCTGATTAGTTGGCAGAAAAAATAGCAGAAGACACTGCAATGAGGCAAGAGACAACAAGTTAAAGTATGTGCTAGGTGTAGTTGCAAATGATATTGCACTTAGGAAAACAGGATGATATTAATAGCTAGTTCATTAGCTAGGCCAATGTCCCACGTTGCAGTAGTGAAACCAACATAATTTTGAGATTGTGTTAAATAATAAATTTTTCTTAAATATTTGTCCTTATCACCCCTGTGTTTTCCTGTATACAACCTCCAAATCTAGTTCCCTCAAACTTCCAACTACTTAACTCAGATCCTATGTACTATTGCAAAGACTCCTACCGGATGGTTGTGTCAGCTCTTGCTCCTCTTTGGCACTGTTCAAATACTATCACAATCACTGTCAAACTATTTGAGCTTTCAGACTAACACCAGGAACAGATTAGAGGTTCTTTTCGGCTCTGTTTTAAAATACCATTTGCAGGAGTTGAGCTTGCCATCTGGTGCTGAGAATTTCTCCATAGTATTTGCTTCATAATGCTGCCAGTCAGTACTGCTGAACAGAGAGGAGAAACACCAGTGTATCACTCAAGCAACATCCATTTCTGATTAGGCCTCTTCCATAGATAAAGGTAAAGCAGAACACCAGCTTTCCTGTCCCACTTATCTCCCATGAAATGCTATTTGTGTCCTGGTGATGCTTGTAATGACCTTTTGTTACCCACACGTGCTTTTAGCACTGTGGTGGTTTGACAGGAAATGTGTTTTTTGAGATGCTGTGTTTTTGGCCAATGGATATTCAGACTTTAATATTGGCATTTAACCTGACCATTGAGACATGGACACGCCTCTGAGAACACGGGGTTAAAAGCAGAGCTCTCCCCTGGGAGGGCTCTCTTGGGTTTCCGGCGGGAAAGAGTTCGGGTCTCTCCCCCGGCCCAGCTGCTGGCTGGGCAGGGGGAGGAGAAAGCCATGTGGCCGGGAGAGGTAGGCCTGAGCCCGGGGGTGGAAGGGTGGAAGAAAGAGAGAAAGAGAGACACCGGGAGCCATCGGGCAGCCCCCCCTGAGAGACACAGAGAGAGAGAGAGAGAGAGAGAGCCGCTGCCTGGGACTGTAACCTTGAAACTGGATAAACATGGGCCTGCGCCGGCAGCACGGCTGAGACGGAGAAGAGGGGGGGGGGTTCAGCCGGCCGCTTGTAGGAGCTTTTAACCCCTTTTTGGAGAATGAGAACTTTACAGAACATTGACCTTTCCTAGAAGATAGAGTGGAAGATGAGGAAGAAATGGGCCAGTGTGAGAGAGGTCTGGGCGAGTGAGAGATAGTAGAAGAATAGAGAAGAATCCTAGTGGGAAGAGATGATGGAGTGGCTTTTGCTGGACTCTTTTTGTATAGCCATGGACAGAACCATGTTCCTTGTGATACAGAGACTGCATTCTAGGGGGAGGCAATGGCCTCAGAACCAAGAGGGTTCAGTGTTGATGCCCCTCGGCCCCAGGGGGTGAAAATATGGGGGGGACAGGTGTCCCAAAGGAGAGATTGTGGGGACAGGTGTCCCAAAGGAGAGACTGTGCCTTTTTTGGAACGGGACAGAGCATCCTTAAAAAAGACAACCCTAGAAGCAGTTCTGGTCCATGTTCAGTGGTGAGAGCACTGGACATGGAAAGGAAGAAGTCACGACGGCAGATGTACTCCGGGCAGTGCCACGAGTGACACAGAAACACACGAGGCTTCAGCTGTGTTTCCAGGGGAAGCCCATGGTACAAGAAGGACTCCTCTCCTCTTGATGAACTGAGGATTGATTGTCTAAAAAGTGGTGCTGGACCGAGAGTTGGTGATTTGAGGAACCAAATGTATTGTGTTGGAAATTTGGTGGGGGGGAGGAGGAAATGCACTTGTGAAGTTTTCATTTTCCCTGTGTGTGTGTTCCTTTTTATCTGTAGTTGTAGAGTAGTTAATAAAGTTCTGGTTCTTTTTCCCTAAGTAGGAGCCTGCTTTGCTTATTCCTGGTCACATCTCACAGCAGAAACCAGGGAGAAGGTATCTTCATGGGGGCACTGGCATTGTGCCAGTGTCAAACCATGACAGCACCATGACCTTAACTACAGTTTATGACTTTTCCATATGCTTTCAAAAGACACAATTTCTTGGAAACCTGAAAATTGTACATATTTTTTTGTTTATGTTGAAAGAAATAAACTGGAATTTATGCAACATGCTCATGCCTAGCCCTAGGGAGGAACTAAGTGCTTTACAGTCAGACATATCTTTCAAAAATGTAAATTAAGAACAGACTCACGAAAACTGTAAGTTATAGAGCATGACATAATTATGAAGGAACAGTTTTCCAGCTCCAGTGTTGTCTAACAGCTAGCATTTCTTTCCACCTGTTTTTCCTTCCACTCTGCTTATCAGGTCATTTGATTTTAGGACCCTTAGTCTTTCAGATTAGAAGGACATTTATGCCAATTCTCGAGTCCCTCTCTGAAAGCTCTGTTAGTTGTTCATAAGCCACTGACAACTTAAGGCCTTTGTTGACTCAAGATCAACATAATACAAGACTAACAAGAAAAGGAGACTTAGGACTTAGGAGAAATCTTTCTATAAGAACAGAAAAAGTAGCACCCAAATGTCCACCTTGAAAGTCCTGCACATCTTGAAAGAAATTAATGCATCCAGAAAATGGATACAAGCATTTATTTAGCCTATTTCTGCTTTTAGAACCTGGAAAAAATTCAGTTGTCCCTTTCACAAAGAAAAGGTTATACAATACCTTGTAAGACCCTCTCTTCTTTCTGTTGTGATAAAGTGTTTTCAGCTCATAAATTTAAAAAAAAAAACACTCTACCTCTATTAGAGTAAAAATCAGAGCTTCTGGAAAATTTAAAGCTAAGACCCTAAATTAAACTTTCAATTTCTCTATGAAGTAAAAATCCCCAGAGGATTTCTACAGCTGCCTCTCACCCCAGTAAAAAAAGTAACTTAGAGTATTGATAGTATATAATTATTTGGGCTAATGAGTGCAAACAATCCAGAAAAAGCAAGAACAGGTAATACAAAGCATTTATAAACAGCCAAAGTATTTCAGAACTACTTTTGAAAACATAAGCTTACCAGACAAACAACAGCCAAGTAACATTTTATGTCACACAGATAGCATTTCTCATTGCACTATACATGCATGCTGTCCCGGCTGCATACTCAAGAGTCTTGATCCTTTCTAAAAGGACAAGTAATGATCAATTTTTTTTTTTTTTAAGAAAATTATATATAAGTTTGGATTGAGGACAGAATGGGGTAGCAGCCCAAGAGTCTTCAGAATTACTGTAATCACTTTCAACAACATAAAAAGATAAAGATTAAATAAAAATGGAGCAGTGACTCTAAATACTGTTCTAAAAGAGCTAGTGAAGTTCAGCACTAGAGCGTGGCACTACAGAAAAACAACAGTTGTATTAAGAAGAGATAACAACTTTTTACATAACTCCATCAGTAGAAACTGATGCAATGCTGAGGCTTCACACTGTCTTTGGACCAGAATGGAGTAAGCACTTTGACATGACCATGCCTCTGACCTTTTCTTTGCTGCAAGCTTCCCAAAGATTATTCTTTCCCAAAGAAATTATTATACACTTGCAGCCATGTTGGCAGTATGATGAACTGCTGGCTTTTAGACATCTCTCAGGACCTTCTATCTTTCAGAAACTCTCTTCCTTCAAGAACACACCAGCAGGTAGATGTCTGCTCTCCTAAAAGAGAGTATAACATAGATGCGGCATTATGCATCACAAAGTTTTTACTATATCGGTAATGATAGGTGTGGGGAACTCTGGCCTGCCAGAGAGTAGCCTGGGGATGCACAAGAAGTTGGAAGACAACATAGCCAGGACAGATGAACTAAACTAACTAAAGGCATATTCTGTTCCATACCATATAGTGTCATCCTCCAAAATAATTGGTAGGTTTAGTGTTTTGTTGTTTGTTTTTTTTTGGGTTTTTTTTTTGTCTGTTTGGAGGGGTTTCTTTTTTGTGGCATTGAGGGGCATGCAGGGAGGGGTGTGTTTGTGTGATTGTATTTTTTACTTGTTAAACTGTCTCTCTTAATCCATGAGTTTTCTCTCCTTTACCCTTCTGATTCTCTCTCCCACCTCACTCAGAGGGATTGAGGGAGCAGTGGTGTGGTGCTTAGCTGCCTAGCATGGCTATACCACAAGTACTATTTGCAAATTTTAAAGTACTCAAGAAACACTAAAGAGTTTGTTTCTCACAGTATCTTCAAGTAGCTGAAAGAAGTGTTTTAGTAATTAACTGTTTTTAAGTGCTATTAGCTGATGCTTCAATGTCATAATGGCTTCCAGCATAATGGCAGATTATGGATTTGTAAAACAAATATTGTAGATATTAATTTCAGAACTATCATGATCAAATGGGTAGTGATGCTCTTGTTATTTTATTTATTCTTGTTTATTATTCTAATAAAGCAACAATGTATAACTTTAATTTGAGTCAGCCTTTTAGCTACATGGAATCACATATCTGGTGTTTTGACAATAGTGCTTTGTCTAATTTGATATGAGTTCCAAAACTAACATTTTACACTAGAAAATGATAAATTCTATCTATCTATCTATCTATCTATCTATCTATCTATCTATCTATCTATCTATCTATCTACCTATCTATCTTCCAAAATTTTTGTTCAAAGAATGAGGTTTCATTCCAAATCTGATTGACTTTTTTTTTTACTTTGGAATACCATGAACCAGAGATATTCAGGCCCTAAGCATTCCTAAGATCATCTTTGTCTTTAACTCTTTAATTACTTATGTTCATAGTATCTCAATCACTTGCAAATTTGCCTCACCAAATAGTTTATCTTTCTCTGTAGTCTTATCCAACTGGAAGAGCAAGCTTACACCTTTGTGTCTGGACTTCTATGAATTATTTGCTGAGGATATTCAAACTCCCAGTAGACCACAGGTCACTTTCCATACCATTATTTTTCCACCTTTTGTTTTGTCTGTTTACTCTGCTGTCTCTGAACTGTACATCCTAATTCCACCATGGCTGGTGCAGCAACTTTGTGCCCTATGCAAAATACTTCTCCAGGAAACTGATGTTTCCCTGAAATTCATATGATTAGCCAGCCTTCTTTTCTTACTATTTTATGGCTGTCATGGCTGACAAGTAGACAATTTCATTGAAGATCATACAAAGTCTTGCGCTTAAGGAATATATATTGGCATCGATAGAAAAACAGTACAGGTCAAAGAGTTCTTATAAAGTCTTATAAAGTTCCTAATGTAATTTAGATTGGAAGCCCCCTCTGGATAGCTAATCCCTTGCATAAAAAAACACTAAATTCAAACTTAGATGTGTTTTCTCAGAACTTTACGGGTGAATTTTGAAAATCTCTATGGATAAAGGTTCAACACACTCTGACCCCCTCTTCCAGTGCTTCTAAATGAGGAAAATTCCTTCTTTGTGTTCTGTTGGATTCCCCTTTTCTAAACTGTGACCTTTTGATCTCTTTACTTTTGCTCTGTGGATCTGAGAGGAGCCACGATCCACCTCTACAGTCCTTCCTTTTGACAGTGAAAAGCTAAAATAAGATATCAATAGCTTTCTGTTTTTCAGATGTAATAAATACTGTCCCACATAGAAGTATCTTTTATGTCATGCTCCAGCTCTTTGCCCATAACTGAGGCATGGTGGGACTCAGCTGAGCCCACTCCAGTTTTCCAATATTTTTCTTCTTCTACATATGCAAAGAAAACTAGAAAGAATAGGTGTATCTTCATGAGTGCTAAAATAGACAGTCTTTGTCCTTGAGACTCTTTACTTATTATTGCAGACCAATATGTGATTAAATTTCACTGCCGCAAGGAAACCTTGCTTCTTCATATTCCATTCATCCCTCAAAACTCTCAGATTATCTTTTGAATACTTTCTCACCACTCAGAATTCACAGATATATTCTTTCTGAATCAGTTTCTGCATTTGTGTTTGTTGGAGTTCATGAATGCCTGCAGTTCTGTTCTTTCCAATTGTTGAAGTCCTAACAAACAAATCCCTGAATTTACCTGGGTATGCTACTTCAGAGTAGAAGCTAAGAACACAAGAACACACAGATGTACAGGCTTAGTTAAATATGGCCATTATTGATGCTTAACTTATTTTTGGGAATGTCTCAGATGATCCTCAATGCAGAAATAAGACAATCCTTTCCTAGATAGCATCCAATCTATAGAGAGACATCCCAGCAGTGGGGAGACAGACTGATGGACATACAGAAAGAATTAATGGAATGAAAATATTTTACATAACTAGTGATTGTGAAGGCATAACAGGACCAAGCCATTGCAATTTCTTTCTAGATATCTTGTGTGCCTGCTTTCAAGCTCAGTTTTCATCTTTGTGAAGGGGCTTTGTGAATAAGGATGCTAGCTTGGAGGTGCTTGAAAACTATAAAAAGAGAAAGAATAAATTATCTGAGACATGTTCTTTCAAATGAAATTTTTAAGGAGAAAAGATGGAAGGAGACACAGGGAATTTACATAGAGATTTGTACAGATTTTTTTTTTAGAAGAAAACATATATCTCTGCAATATTAAACAAGTTTTTTGTTTTGGGTTGGTTTGGTTTGATGTGGTTTTTTTTGGCTGGGTTTTTTTGTGGTGTTTTTTTTTTTTTTTGCTTGTATGTTTGTTTATTTTTCATTCTGGTGAAGTATTACAGGTTAGAATTGTCTGGGAAATGAAAATTTAGTTCTGTGAGAAACCCTCAAGCAGCAAAATGTGCCATTCTTCCATGTTGAAGATCCAATTTTCTAGATCTTTTAGTTATTCTCCTTATTTCTCAAAGTCACCAGAAAGCCCAGTTGTGTTTCAAAAACTTCTTGTTGGGAACTTCATCAGTATCAGTGGTTCCATGAATTGTGTTTGCCCTTTGCAGAACATCAACTTCAAGCCCAAAAGGCATATTTCTTTTAAAAGGGTCCAGTGCTATTAAAAATTGTGTAGGCAAAAGGAAAGTAAATCAAGGGGGGTAATTATTCTCAAATTGACATTTAAATATTTAAATACTTTTAATATTTAAAATTTATTTTGAATTGTTTTAGAGGATTCAGTTATGCATTGTGCTATAGGGGTCCAAAAACAAAATATCTACCCCAAATTTATGTAGCAAAACTATGTAACCATGGCTAAGGTTGCTGAAGCAACTGTTTTGTGATTAGAGAAATTGTGAGAAAGTACACTTGATTGGCACCATGCAATACATAGTAAGACTGTTGAGATGTAAACACAAAGAGTAAAGAGAAGATAAACCACAGCCCAAAATTATATGGAAGCATACAAATTGCTACAGGTAAAAAACAATAATATAAGACAGCTCCACAGCTCTGAAGCTCCATTTTAGGGAGCAGCAGGTGCCAGACCTTTCCTCTCACATCAGCTACTGTCTGCAGCAAAGATATTGGATGTCTTAAGTATGACAAGATGATTTGGAAGTCTGAAGTATACTTTAATAAGTATGTGAGTGTTTGGCTCAGTGGCTTGATAATGCTAGATATCATTTGTGTGTGATTTACAATCAATGCTGGCTTTATACTTTGAAGTTTTATATAGCAATCTTCAGAGTCTTTCAGTACATGCAAAAAGATGACCCAAAAAAGTGACCCTGAGAGAGACATATGGTTACATCAGTTGCTACTGCTCATGTCCCAGCTGAATACTGAGAATAAATTTAGGTTGGTTTTTTAAGAACTGCAGTAACATTCCTAGACACAAGTGGAGGCATAAATAAAATTTGGTGACCTTGGGTGTAAATCTCTTCTGAGGTAATTCTGAAGTCATTGGTAAGATATATATGTGTACTGGGAAACACTCTGAATCCTCTATGACAGAGAGGCAAAACTGATCCTCAGAGTCCTTACAATCTGTTTGGGCAGGTCAGACAAAACTTTTAAGGTTAGCACAGAGAGTACTATAGTGAAGAGATGCATGTAGCTCATTTGCCAGTCACATACAGTAAAAAAGTATATAGTATTTCAGTATATATATATATATATATATAATGAAATATTTACCTGTATGGACATGCTGGTATTGGTGATGTAGCACATTGCACTGTCAGTTGTCAGTCCATTAGAACATTTGCTACTCCACTACCCACCATTCAGATTTCAGCCATCAGCAAACCTGTTAATGATTTCCATATCTCTGGCCAAATAGATGCATAGAAATCTGAAAACTTACTGAAAATTGGTCCAGAGCAACAAAAAGATCACTTGTTGTAGGCAAGAAAGATTCAACATGCAAATCCACAGAACCATAAAGCAGAGAAAAATTAAGTTACATAAACTTGATGTTGGTTAGAAAAGATGAATAATGAGTATTGTAAATAGGCCACCCTTAAGCACAATAATAGTCTGTGCTGTTAAGCTCATAACCTTAGGGCCACACCTAATTTTCATGTACATTGAGATTTATGTCAGGAAGGTAAGTTCTAATTGCTCCTACACTGCCCCAGGCTTGATTACTTTTTTATTGTAAAAAAAAGGAGGAGGAGGTATGTAATGATGTATCTTTATTTATATTTAAACAACTCCTAACAGAAGACCTTACTGGTATAACAAAATGGAATGTAAATTATGTATATGTTTATGTGTAGCAAACATAACACAATTCACCTGTTCAGAATCTGGTTTGGACTGAAGAAGTAAAAAGGAGAAATTGCTTCAGTGTTTAATGAAATCTGTAATATATATACAGACAGTCTTTCCAATGTAATTACTGAGGTATGAAACATTGACTTTGTATGTGCTCATGCATTCTTTGATTATAGTAAAGCACTTTTAGGACTCATGTCTGTGCTACTTGTGCTGAACTACACCCAGAGAATCTCCATTTGGTTTGCCACTTCAGTCATTGGGAAAGAGAACTGAAATGGACAAAAAGAATTAACTAAGGGACTGACTGTATGAAAGACTACAAAGAAGTTGTGCAGACCTCTCGTGTTAGCTTGAAGAAGAGTTGTTCCAGTACTGTACCTACAGGGCTTCTTACAACACTTTGTAGTGTCCTACAGCCAGTAGCATCCACTGACAACTTTTAAAGTCACAATAGACTTGTGAGTGTCTCACATTCCCATTCTCACAGTGTTGAGGAAAGGAAGTTGAAAGGATAACACTGATATTCTTTGTATCCATGTCCTTGACTCTGGGGATGTTTTACTGATTAATGCTCAATTCAAATAATATTTGAGTTGAATGTAAATATTGGAATTTATATATATATATATATATATCACAAGTTTGAAAATTACTTTGGTACCTAAGGGAGCTAAGGGAGAGTAACTCATACTGTGTCTGCATCAGAATTTTCAAATACAGACTTTGAGGTAACTAGTTTTTAATCTTATTATTACAATTATTATTTTTACTATTATTTTTAGGTAAATAGTATGATACCCAATTCCACATACTATACAATTAGTAATAAATCCTTCTGAAACAATGAAGGAAGTTTATTCTTTCAAGTGGATTTTCATGATGCTGCTAATAATTGTATTGAAAATTAGTGATGTTTCTTGTATTATAGACACACATACTATGCTATTAAGTACTGTTTTAGGGAAAAATATTAAAAGGAATTACAGGTTTCCAATAGCTCTAAAGTCATGATAACTGAAGACATCAATGAAAAAGATAAAGGCATAAAGATATTCTTCAAGACAGGGAAATCCCTTTGGAAAACTATACTGTATAGAATACAAAGCTTTTCAAAGAAAAAGTGTTTATGAGAGACAGTAAGAATAGTGAAAAATTCTGTCCTTCTGAGCTAAGAGATGTCAGCAATTACTTTCAAGGGAAAAAATAGGACAAAACAGAAGAGAGAAGCAATGTGTTACCACACAAAGCAAAGGATTGTATGCATTAGATCTCCAAATGTCACTCATTTTCAGACTGTAAGTATATAAATTAATTGCAACATACATTTATCTCTAGTATTCAAACTTTAAACAAAATTTCTTGCTTTGCTAGCAAAGTATGTGAAATAAAATGCACCATGAAGAAATTCTAAGATACCCAGCTGTAAAAGCAGACGAGAGTTATCTGCAGTAAGCCAGGAAGGCACTTTATGAAGACAATTTTTCTTCTTAAAGAAGACAGGGACACTGAAAATTACAGTTCCCTTTACTTTTGTTTATTCTTGCCTTCTTTCTATTTTACCATAAGAACTACAATTATTTTCAGCATGTTGCTTTTTCTTACTGGAGAAAGCACAAAGAACTGAAGGAAGAACACTTCTCCTGGCAGGCAATACCAAAACCTAAAGTAACAGTGTTGTAATCTTGGCCTAGTTGAAGTTCAAGGAGACCAGTAATGGATCGGTGTTTCTGTAAGATTGTGCAATTTCCCATTCAAAGGTTTATAAAACACAGTGGATAAAGGACGGTTTCAAATTTCCTGGTGCTTGCCAGGCTCATCCAGTTGTGTTCTTCCTGCTCTGCTTTGAAAAAAATAACAAAAACCAGACCTTCTCTCAGTCTATTCTCCTGAAATAGAATCGGGAAGAGCCCCCTTACATTCCTGCAACCCTAGCAACTCTCTAACATGCATCTCAGCTCTGCCTTCAGGTGAGATCAAGCTTTCCTCCTTTAAAAGGTTAAGCAGAGTTAAAACACTACTGAGTCATTAGTGAGCAAAGGTGTCATTACAGCAATCATCTCAGACAGTAAATCATTGTGCACACTGTGCCACAACGATGCTAATTAAACACGAAGCACTCAGTCCAGCCTGTATTTCAACTGAAGAATTGCCGCTGAGGACAATATTACACCATCAATGAACTTGACCTAATGTCCTCGGAAAGATCACTTGAGAGTGACATTTCTGAAAAGAAAAATGGCATAGCTACAACAGTGAGACACAGAGGAAGGAAGAGGGCAGTAGTTCAAACCTTTTTATATGGACAAAAATCACTGATTATATCCTGGAGATTCCTGACTCTTTTAAAATTTAAATTAACCACAAAGCTCATCCCTTGTTTCTCATATTGGCACTTGGTTGCTTTAAAAATATTCCATAGCTAGGCAGATTTGAAAAAGAAAAGCATTTTCCCTCACCCAATCTCACAAAAATCTTTTTTGTTGAAACAGAGGGAATAATATGGCCTTCCATATAACCTTTGCAATAGAATTTAAGGTTTGACTTGCCAGTGAGTTCTCAAAAAATCCATGAATTTCTCAGGAAAGTATGTATCTTCTGATAAAATGTAAAAGAGGAGGACAGAGGCAAAATCATTGTTATTAGTGTCAGCTGTGTGAAGATGCTTCATAAGGGTCATGACAACAATCAGGGGGCTGGAACACCTCTCCTGTGAGGAAAGGGTGAGAGTGTTGGGTTGCTCAGCCTGGAGAAGAGGAGTCTCTGGGGAGACCTTACTGCAGCCTTAAAGGGGGCTTATAAGAAAGATGGAGACAAACTTTTCAGCAGGGCCTGTTGCATCAGGTCAAAGGGTAAAGTTTTTATATTGAAGAAGGGTCAGTTTAGGTCAGATACAAGGAAGAAGCTTTTTTAAAGTGATGGTGGTAAAACACCGGAATGGATTACCCAGGGAGATGGTAGATGTTCCATTCCCTGAAACACTCAAGGGGCTCTGAGCAATCTGATCTCATTGAAGATGTTCTTGCTCAGTGCAGGAGGGTTGAACTGGATTTTTTCCTATGCTACATATTAGTAGAATAGTCACTCAGGTTGAGCATCTGAGAGAACTTTTCCTATTCACACTTTTTTTCTAAATTTTTTTTTTTTAATTTTTCAGGGAGGATTGTGGCAGGGTGAGAAATTCAGTTTAAAGAATGCTGTTTTAAACAGAGACTCAGAACAGCTCTGAATGTAATAAACCACACCAGTGTCCACTAGACGAGGAACCATGGCTGGATGGGTTTTGGGGGAGGCAGGCAGCTTCTACATATTCTTTTTATTTTTATAGGTTGAATAAATTTCTAGTATGGAAGGGACGATTTCAGTTTTTAAAAAATTAAAAAGAGTTAAAAAAAATTAAACATTTGGAAAATATCAAAATGTTGAAGGCATGATGTCAAGAGACTGATGAAAATGCTCATGGAAACAATGAACATTTTCCTGCCTCACATTCTACTTGCCAAAACAAATGAACTGAAAATTCAGACCAAACATCTCACTCCACTCCTATGATTTTTGAAAAGCCAAAATAAGATGTCCTATCCTCTCTTCTAGCAATGTTTTTTCTGGTACTCTTGCATTCTTTTGACTCTAATGCAAACAAATCTGATGATCCAGTTTTCTGTCATTTTTTCCCCCAGATTTCTGTTACCTGCACCTTCTGTTCTCCACGTTTCATATAGTTTGCAAACTCTCTTGTTCTGTTAGTATCCAATCTCTTGACTTACTGTTATTCAGATTTTTGTTTCTTCAGAACACTTGAGGAGATGCACTGGATTTGCTACACCAAAGCCTGCTATCAAGTGAGTATTTTTGATTAATTTATGGCCAAGCTGCATAAAGATATTGCTGGAACTTTGCTAACAAAATCTGCTGCTTCACTAAGCATTTTTAAAAGAGCCAGTCATCAAGGTAGCTGAGCACGCAAACACATTTATACTTTAAAACATTTATCTAAAACGAAGTACATGCAAATACCTTTTATACTTACTTCCCAGTTGATCATGAAAAAAAGCTTCAAAGCAAAGTAAAATAGGTCAAAAAAGGCTACAACTGAAGAAAAAGAGACTGTATTTTGAGTAGAAAGTCTTTTCTCTGTTGACTGAATGCATATGTTTTAACTACAGCTGTAGCTAGCTCAGAAACGCATTTGCAAGCATACGGAATGTGGGGCTGATGATAGATTAGCACACTGTCAGGATTGAAGATGAGAGATATTCTTTCACTGAGTGACAGAAGAAGGATTAACATACAGGAGGGAGCTAATGTCTCCTAATGAGCATAAAAGATTTGGAAAAACCCTAGAGCTATGTGCCTCATTGAAATACCAGTTTACTATCTAACAGGAAGAAAAGTCGAAAAGGAACTGAAAATGTTTTTGGTGTTTCATTTTCAAATCGAGAAAATAAATAGATTTATGTTAGAGAAAGAATAAAGAATGTTCTGTTTCATGTGATCATTTTCTGTTTAGATTTGGTTGCATATTGTTTACAAAATGGAAAGACATTAGGAAAAAAAACAGTAGGAACAGAAAAAAATAATTTAAAATAATGTTTAGCTCTTTCAATCTGGTGCTAAAAAGGAGATGAAGAGCACAAAGTCTCATCAAAATTAAATTGAAAAAGATTTCTGTGATACTCAACGGTTTTTTAAGTTTTTTTTATTTTATGGCAAACTAAGCTGAACCTTAAAATTTAGAGTGCTCAGAAGATAAAGAAAATACTCTGCAAAGCAAATTCTGTGTCAGTTCTTTTATCAAAACTTCACTGTGATCAATGGAAAGCTAACTGAGAGTTTGAGAGGCTTTAGCTTGCAATCCTGATAGCAGTTGCATAGGAAATGTGGTAAGAGACTACCTGAGATGTGTCAAAAGGCATGACGGGGGATAGCAGATATTTTCTTATTATTATCTCTTGTTTTCTTTACTGCCAATGATGGAGTAAGAATATTCATTTAGCATAAGGCCTGAGATCCCTCTCTTCCACAGCTAAATGAGATTCAAAATGCCTGCAATCAACACTTTGTCATTACCTTTGAATTTTACATTTATAAAGATCATTCTGAAGTAAAAAAAGCAAAAGAGATTTTATTTTTACTTTCTAGGGGCATGCAATGTGTGAGGCCACTTATCTTAAGCCAGTGCAATGCTATAGCAGCAGCTGCTGTCTGAGCTATCCTAGTGTTAAAAAGAGAATTCACTCCTTTTGTGAAATTTACTGCTACATTTGCCCAGTCTTGTAATGCCCAGCCTCTCATGGAATTGAGTTTCCTTTCTCCAAAGTTAGGCTGATTTTAGCTGAGTTTCTCCCCTGTCAACTGATTCATTTGGTCATTTCAATGAGTGAAGAAAAGCCTAGGCAAAAATATTAAGAGAAATACCTGTGTGAGAAAGCAACAGTCTGCTATCTATGCTTAGCACATGCTAGGGTGTCATGCCAATATATATTTCAACCAGCAGCAAGTATTCCTTACTAGGATATCATGAAAATGTGCAGAGTTCTGCAGCTACTTTGGCTGTATTATATCACATACCTGTCCATCCCAGTGGCACATAATCTTGAAATGAAAAAGCTCCACAAGAAGTATTTGAGGTTGAACAATTTTTGTGCAAAATAGGCTGGAAGAGCATGACCATGTTTTCATTATTATTGAGAGGGTGCTATTTAGATTGTATACTTTTCAGTGCAAAAGCAACTGTATTTTGCCTGCATGCTGCCATCAGCAACACCTCCATTTCAGATAGTCAATATCAGCAATTCACAGGTGTGCAAGTAAGCTGGCAAAATAAACTTTGATCATTGTCAAGTCCTAGTGCTATAGGAGTTTATGCTGCATACTGAAGATTTCATGGCAGAAACTTTACCTGCTAATACTCATTTTGGTTTCAAAATTATATTTTCTCTTCAGAAATTCTGTTTCATTGTACTAGTTTCCCCTTCCTTAGATACTGTTCTCTATTACTTTTGCTGGCACAAGATCCTATACAGCACTGAATCTTTCTATTCAGTGCCCTACTATTTTTTTTTTTTTTTTTTTTTTGCTTCATCAGTCCATCCCTATAAGTAATATATTCCAGCCTGTAAAAGTAACCCATTAAATCTCAAAGCAAAGCTTAGACAACACGACGTGAGTGGAGAGGTTCCCTGTAGCCCTTTGGAATACCAGCCATATGTTGTCAATTAAGAAGAAAGTTCAGGCAGGTATCTTCTTAATGCAGTTCCCCTTGTTCATAAGCTGAATAGATATTACACGAGGCACTGTTTTGTTTGTTTGTTTGTTTTTTCTGTTTAGTTCCCATGCAAAGGGTGGTTCCAGTAATTAGTAAAGACACAACAATGGAGTGTGTGCAAAAAGAAGGGGATGATGTCATTGCAGGTTCCCAGCTGGCACCACCAAACATAGCAGGCTCTGCCCCTCCTCAGAATATGTGTCACAGAAAAAACATGAAGATATAAAGGCTTCTGATTTGGAAACAGGGGCAATGTAAAACTAGTTTAAAAAGCTGTGCTTTGTATAGAAGCATTACCAAAGAAGCATTTCTCTTAAAATGGAAGATTTTAAAGATTTTGTAACATTTAATAAGTTCTTCACAAGCTCTAAAATCTAATTCTGATTCTAAAAATCACCATGAAAAAAATCTCTCTGTACATATAAAATATTTTTTTTTAAAAATGAGGTGTGAGAAAAGCAATAAAATACCTTTTCCCAGAAGGAATAATAAAGAAGCATTGGTTTTTAAAAGTATTTACCTTTCCTACCCAGAATAAGTGCTTACTTATACATCTAATCAACAAGATAATGGGACTAATTTTCTGATAGCCAGTAATGAAATTCTGATAAACTTAAATAATTAACTGAAGAAAATACATAAGATGTCTTTGATTTCAGTGTTCCAACTTAGATCTTTTCTGGTTTGGGGAAGAATCTAGTTTCCAGGTTTAGATGGAATCTAGATATTCTCTAGTAAAAGAAACAACCATGATGTTCTCTAATAAAAGAAACAAACATTTCCTCATGCAGAATAAGGAACATATTGCAGAGAGTTGGAGGCAAAGAAATGTCCCAGTTTTTACTTATTATCTAGCCCTTCACCCCATGAAATGTAACTTGCTGTTATTTCAGCCTTCTGTTTAATTATCCTTGCTGTAGCTCATGAAATAAGGAGGAGTAACAATGTCACTTGAGGTCAGATATTTTGATTATTACTTGCAAACTGTGTCACATTAAGTGGACAGAATATTGGAAAAAAAATTGAGGATAAGAATGCAAATCTGTTTAAATTTGACACAGGGGAGATACATCCAGTACAAAAAATATTTCGCATTTCTTATTGAACAGAAAAGGAAAACATTAACAGCTGAAATTGGGTTATCCCTGAACTTTTTTCCCCCTACAGAAAGATTACTCTATTTTCATTATTTTCTGTGTAATTTGTTCAAATTTTGTATTTGTCAACATTCTGTGTTCAATTAGTTGGTCTTTTCTGTGTGGTTTCCCTTAATGAAATTACATATTTATTCAATGAAAATGATCCTACTTGCAAATGGCTTATTTAATTTGAAGGTTTAGTTTCGATTTCAGATTTTTTAATATTTTTTTTTATTCTCACTTGGTTTATATCTTTGATAAATTGTAATAGATGTTGTGAAATGTATTTTTGTTGCACTTTTCTTAACTGAAACAAACTTTTTTTGTTATTCTACTTCACTTTTGTGCACCATGTGAGTTTTTCACTGTCACTGATATTGGAAATATGAAAAAAAATTATGTTCCATATTGTATGTACTATTTTGTGAATTTGGATTTCTCATATCAATAATTATTGAATATGTATTTAATTTAGTGCATTAAATAGTCTTGAACTCAGAACTGGAATCTATTCCAAGATGTTTCTAAGAGGTGACAGGCTTAGAATCAATTTCTGTTTTTCCAGTGAGCTAAAACCTCAAACCTATTGTCATCAGTTATTGATCATGTGCATAGGGGAGCAGAGCAGAACACTTTCAGTTTTCCCACTCGGATGAGTAGTGCTCATCAGCATTTCAGAGACCTGTTCCAGGAACTCTTTCTGGATATAGGCCAATATAATTTACATGTCATTAAAATCAACAAGGTGATGTCAGAGCAAACATTGTCCTTCAGAAGATCTAGCATCAGATGCCTAGCAATTAGAGTGTTTACCCAAATGGGACAAAATTTCATTAAAAATATTTCTTTCCTCTACAAATACGAGTCACAAATGTACAGAATATTTGTCATGGCTCTTTGTGAAACGAAGTTTTCTTCCTACTACTTGTTCCAAGCTCACAGCTGTCCCTAACAGAACTGAGTCTTGGAGCATTAAAGATAGAGCTGGAAATCCAGCACTGCAGTTTCCTCACCCTCAGAGACGTGGCTGAGTCTAGCAATATATGTAAATAGCTTTCCATATGTAGAGCCATATGTAAACTTCTCTGCAGACAAGGATAATAAAAATATTGGTGAGTGGGGAACCTTTTAAAATTACTAAAGTATTCAATTTGTAGGTATGCAGAAAGTACATACATTTTTAACCATAACTTGATTTTTTGTTGATGTAACTCTGTGCAGCATTCAGAGAAACCTGAAGTAGAATTAAATCTAAAATAAAGAATTTATTTTATTTCAGTCAAAATGATATCTGTGTAGTGTAACCAAGCTACAGACTTTAGTTGGATGTTTTTGTGAATTATGAAATATTCATCATTTCTTCAAAGGTTGTACATGGCTTAGAAAATATTATTAAATAAATTATACATCCTCTTCCTAACTGCATATTTGATATCTCTTTACCATATGCATTTCCGCCTAGCATTGTCATTATTATTGTTCATTTCATTTTAGCTGAGACTGTATGATTTTCTGTTGTAGAGGTGATAGTAAGAATTTTATAACCATTTGCTTTTATACCAATGTAAGTCATTGCTGCATACAAATCATGTTTCTGTTTTCTATTCCATGTGTCCCTTCTTAAAACACTGGCAAAAAGAAAGAAAATAAAATTAAAATGGTTTGCAGAAAATATTATATTTCACAAATTAAAAAGAAAAATGCAACATTCATTTCTACTAAATCATAATGGGGGGGGGGGGGCAGGGGGAGAAGGAACTGAAAACAAAACAAAACAATTCAACAATTGTATTGGGTTTGTATGGCCAGGTTTTGGTAGTGGGGGGGATAGAGGGATGGCTTCTCTGAGAAGCTGCCAGAAGATTACACCATGTCCAGCAAAGGCAATGCCAGCTGGCTCCAGAACAGACCCACTGCTGGCCAAGGCTGACCCCATCAGAGATAGTGGTAATGCCTCTGTGATAACATATTCAAGAAGAAAGGAACAGAAGAAGTTATTGTGCAGTTGTAATTGTAGACAGAGAAGAGGGAATACATGAGAGAAACAGCCCTGCACACACCAGGTCAGTGCAGAAGGAGGGGCAGGAGGTGCTCCAGGGTGCCAGAGCTGAGCTTCCCCTGCAGGCTGTGGTGTAGACCATGGTGAAGCAGCTGTGCCCCTGCAGCCCTCAGAGATCCATGGGGATGCAGAGATCTACCTGCAGCCCCTGGAGACCCACACTGGAGCAGACGGATTCCTTAGAGGAGGCTGTGAGCCTGTGGGAGGCCCCTGCTGGAGCAGGCTCCTGGTAGTGACCTGTAGACCTGTGGAGAGAGGAGCCCATACTGGAGCAGGCTCCCTGGTAGGACTTGTGACCCCATGGGACCCACACTGGAGCAGGCTGTGCCCAAAGGACTCCATGGAAGAGTGACCCACGCCACAGCAGTTTGTGGAGAACTATAGCCCAATGCTGCAATTCATGGAGAACTACTTCCCATGGAAGGGACCCCACCCTGGAGCAGGGGAAGGACACCTCCCCTTGAGCAGTGTCAGGAACAATGTGTGATGCAATGACCATCACCCCCATTCTCTGTCTTACTGTGCCACTGGGGAGAGGAGGTAGAGCAGGGCAGGAGGGAGGGGTGGGGGGAAGGTGTTTTTAATGACTTATTTCACTTCTCATTATTCTGCTCTCATTTTGTTAGCAATAAATTCAATTAATATTCCCACTCTTAGCAAACTCTTTGCAGTAAATTGATGTTACTTTTTTTTTTCACCATTCTGTGCATTTGTTCTCTTTGGAACTGAATTATATGAGGAATCAGGAATATCAGTGTAGAGGTTTGCCCATAATTCAGTTATGTTATAATAGCTGTTCATGATATTAGCCTGGATTATATCATTAGTATAAGTCTGTACACATTAAAATATATTATGAAATATAAAACAAAAACATTCAATCTTTTTATTAATCCACCATTTATATATTTGATTTTTTTTTTGGTTTGCTTGCAATGAATTAGACATAAGTATTATTATTTTAGTTTCTACCAGGTAGTTGAGGACGCAAAATGTAGCACAGCAAATCTAGAACCTCAGTTTCTTGCAGTCCTGAGGAGTGAGTAATATGAAGAAAAGGAATAATTTAAAGAATATTCTTTATTTCATAGATTTTGTGCTCAGAAATTTTGAAAGTCAGGTCTCTTCAGCAATCAAGCCCCACTGCAGTGGAGTTCTTAAAGTGTGTGAGTGCCTGCTGCTTAGCATATGAAAGAAACAGGCAATATGCTAGTGAAGTTACTGATATAGTTACAGAAAAAAATACTTAAAATACAGAGAAGAAATTCTAGAACAGATTTAAAGTTTGCATGTACAAACTGGCAGTTCGTGGGAGAGGCCAGTCACACTCAGAGGTAAACCAAGATCTGGAGGATCACCATGGCCAAGAAAGAGGGTCCTTCTGTGAGCAGGCAAAGGTACCAAAAAAAGCTTGCTCAAAAGAAAAAAAAATGGAATATATCATTATGGGACAGTGTAAGGGAAGGAAAAACTCTTGAAACAACCATCAACCAAATGTTCACCAAAATATGAATGCATTCCAGGTTGTTAGTGACCCACTGATAGAGTCATGGATAGTCTTGAAAATTTGCTGTTGTAAAAACAAATCAAAGTTTTGTCCTTTAAATCTAATATCTGTGTGAGCTGATGTGGCTGTCTCACAGGTAAACCTTTTTTTTTTCTCTGTATTAATATAGAGAAACATTCTATTAAGTTCAGAATTTCAGTTAAATCTGAAAAATCATACTATTGTCTGAGAATGAAGTAGAAGTATAAAATCCTGCAGAATGTATTAGTGAAGGAAATGGGAAAAATGAATGTCTTTTTTTTTAATGTTCTTTTCTTTTGACTTAATTTATTTCACTTTATGAAATGATATTTTTAGCTGCAGATTAATTTCATTTGCAGACATATTTAATAGGTAGCTGAGTGCCAAAATTAATTTCAATTTTTACACTGACTTGAAATTCAGTTCCTTTATTTCTGATGCGTGAGTATGAGTTGAAAGGTGCTGGATAACAGAGGACATTTAATTTTCCTACAAAATATGAATCCTTCGATACTGAGCACTTCAAACTTCAGGATCTGGAAGGCATCCCAAATTACCTGAATGGTGCATTTCAGGTATTTTATTGTAGCAAGGGGGAAGAACAGACAGCAGAGTAGTGAAAAAAAAGATTAAAGCATCTCATGGAAATTGCTGAGGAATGTGAATATAAACCCTGGCTTGAAGCCAGATCACTGACCAAGAAAAGGAAGACACCACAAAAAGGGCAGAGTCCATCCGTAAACCATTCTGATGTGAAAAGAAAAAAAAGCAATTTAGATATAAAATAAAATACTATAAAACAGATTCCTTGACCAGGATTCCATACAGGGAGTTTTGTGCTATGGAACAACAGCTCCTATATTCAAATCGCATCCCCTGAGATCTTTAGCACGTTCTAACCCATACTTATCCCTGCAGATGTGCTGCCTCGAAGTAGTAGACACTGACAGTGGTCATCTCCCCTTCCTGCACTCTCTTTGGGTGTTCTTGAAACAAAAAGCTCCAACCACATGTCTAATCACACCCTCACTTTCAGATAGCTTAATTCTACTCTCTGTGCATGGTGCTCTGCAAGACACAGGTTCTCCTTTGTTGGACACTGTTCTCTGCTTGTCCCATTCAGCTGTCTCCCAGATACCCCTGGAGAGTTCTGGGAATCTGAGAACTACAATTCCCTGGGTGCTGTCATATGAGTGAGGATAAGGTGTTCACCCAGGAGACTGAAGATGCATCACATTGGAATAGGCCATGTCTCTAGGGAGACACATGACAGGGAAAACTGCAAAACAACACAACCCTTCTCCATTCTGCTGCACCTCAACAAGAGAGACCAACTCCCAAAACACTCAGAAAGACCAGCTGTAGGTTTGACTCTTGCCTATAGCACTGCACAACCTATGTGCTTGACCATGTCATCTTGGAGAGAGAGCTTGATCCTCAAGCATGTCTCTGGCTCATGGAAATGTTAACTGAGCCAACAACTCTTGTAAGTTATCACATTTATTCTGTGAAGTCACTTTTAACACACATTATAGACCTAGCACTGACAAGAACAACATAATTAGTTTACCTGTCTCCCCCCAACATTTCAATGATCCTAACTCACCACCTCAGACTTTACAGAAGTCTTCTTCACTAATTGCAGGTGGAAAACAGGGTGGAAAGAGTGAGCTAGTGGCATTGTCTGCTGCTCTTTCAGTGGAGGGAAGTTGCTTAAACCTAGCCCAGCTACTGGTTTCAGTTTAAAAACCCTACTTGATGTTTCAGAAGAAAGCTAAGAAACTAACAATCATAAATTTTTGTCATCTGTTCAGGTAAACAGATGACAAAACACTAACATTACAAAGGAAGCCAAAATTTCATGTTTAAGAGAAAAATTTATCTGTCCATGTGTGAATTAAAGTGGAGAAGAAAAAAAATAAAAAATAACTTGCTTCCTGACAATATTATAAAAGAAAAATCTTCCAAAGCATGGGATTTCATTGTCCATGAGTTATCAATTAAGACTGGCTTGGATCCTTAGTAAAGAACTTTATGCTGAGTTTCACTGAAGGACGTTATTTATTCTTTCCTCTGGTCCCTGTCTTTGAATCTCTTTCTCTCTGTGAATCGACTGTGAGTACATTATTCACTGATGGGACCTGTGAAAAGAAATACTATTATGAAATTTAAATCAATTACCTCTATCTATATAAGCCTCTCTGCTAATGTCAGAGAGTCATCTTCTCTCAAGTCAATCACAGCTCTGGTAGATGAGAGGGGAGAGAACATTTACAAACACACACAAAAGAATATTTGTAAATTCATCTCTATTGTACAAGTCATGCAAACCACTCAGTGGCTGAACTGGTCATGGAATTTCCTTTAAATTCTTTGTCTGAACTTCTTTCCCCACAGTGCTGACATCCATATTCTCCTTCGAATTTTTTAGATATTTATTGTGAAATTATTCAGTTCTATTCCAGACTGACATCACTGAAGATATAAGCAGAACATTCACAGACTTGTGACATTAAATCAGGACTACAGTTACAGGAGTGCAGAGAACATCATCACATCATAACTCTTTAATAAGACACAAATGTATTTTGGAGTTTTTTCAGATAAATGTTACAATTTTGTTGCTCATTTAACATCGGAAGAATCAATTAAAAGATGCCTACTAGAGATTATAAAGTTAATAGAAGTGCCTTCAGCATTCTTTGTTTCTTAGCAGGACTTTCTTTCTTGAGAAGCAATATGTATGGCAGTAACTGGAGAGGGGTGTTGTCTTTTCCTTTTTCCACTTTGAAGTCTTCATAAGCTGATATTGGAGTGAATGTGTTTTATCTCTTTATCCTACATAAGTTGTGAGGAAGATGGTCTCAGTAAGTTTTGAAAGCATTTATTTATTTTTTTTTTAGTTCTCTTTCAATTTGTTTGCACTTTTTGTTTCCTCTTTTTCTATTTTCTTCTGCCCTTCTCATAATTTTCTTTTTAATTATTTCTAAAGTGTCATGAGTCGCCTTCTAAAATTAATTGGCCTCCCACTGTTTCTCTGCTTTCCCGTTCTACATTTACAAGATTCATATTTCTACTTTCTCCCTTTCTTTTGTTGTGTGGAACAAATAGCTTATTTGTTATGACACTTTTTCTTCTTTTCCTTCAAGGCTCAGGGAACTTTGGCTAAATTTGTGTTATGATACCGTAGAGCTCTGTTGGCTCAATGTGTGTTATGACTTTCTGAAGGGCAGTGCACACTGAATGTGCCTCCTGTCATTGCTTACAAAGCAAAACAGCAGTGCAAAGAAACTGGATTTTACAAGACCAAAGAAAACCTGTTTGACAGAATTCAGGAGCCAGAATTTTTTTTCCCGAAAGTTTCAGAATCATTGTGGGTTCACTTTAAATGAAATGCACATTATTATCTATGAAGACTCCTTTTTAAAATTTTTTCTGAATATGCAGGGGCTGAATTCTTCCTAAAACTCTGTCCATTAACACCACAAATAAAGCTTCATTTTCTCCACTACACTTCCCTCAAAGTCCATACATCTGCAAGAATTTAGGAAGTGATTTATTTGCACTAAACAGTGTGGTTGTAAAAGCAAGCCTCACATTAAACAATTCATATTAAAAAAAAAAAAGTGCAACAGTCATCACGTGACTGTCTTTAGAGATGTAATATAGAAAGGTGGAAAGGTGATGTTCAAAGAGTAGAACTGTAATATGTACCACCAGTTCATTTTTATTTTTATTTAAAACTGCAGCATGTGCCACTCAACACCTCCTGGCTTCATACATCCATATACAACTCCAAATGGATTTCTCTGTAATGTTTGGTCTGCTGTGAATGGATGTACACTGCTTAGTAATTTGCATATAAACAGATCATCAGCTTTCTGTAAAAATTGGACTGACCCTATTACTGTTACATGAAGCACATTTACCTAAACATTGTTTCTTGATATTTTGTAGAATGTTAAATATATCCATAATTACTGATCACAAAATCTAATTTTCTGCTTGAATTAAGCTACTGCACAATAGATTTTTTTTTTAATTCACAAGACAGTAATTTATTATTTGGAAAATTAAAATATGTCTCATATTTTTCAACATTTTTTTGCAGAAAAAGCGTAATTTAAAGTCATTGATTATTCTGCCCAAAGAAAATTTCAGGATGGATTTTCACGTACTGCTTTCCTGACTGGCCTGATACATGGTCAGGTGAGGTCACATTTTTGGAGGAATCTTCTTTGAAGGCCTCTATCTAATAAACCAATACAGTGCTCTTAGTCTCCAAACTGCAAATCTTTGAAAACATAAATCTTTACCTGCTAAAAACCATACAACCACATTTAGAGAAAGAATCAATAATGTGCTAAATACTTTATTAAGAATAATATTTCCTTTTATTTCTTCACTAATGGCCTAATAAACAGAGACCTACAATATGCTCAATCAGATATATATAGAACAATTTGTATATGTGTAGATATTTATACTTTCCTGTTTTGTCTTGTTACAGTCTATCCAGCATGTAATGCCTCTCACATACAGAAAACATATTTAACAATTACCTCTCTCAAAATACTCTCTTGAGTTAGTCATTTACCCAGAGAAACAAGGATGCCTCGTTGACTGATATATTACAAAATACCAATGAGATTTACTTTTAATAATAAGGATGAGAACTCAGAGACCGCCAAAGAATAGGCATCCTTGGAACAGAAGAAAAGTGTTTCTTAACCTCTAAGACTGCTTGAAACTTATTGTCAAAGACAACATAATATTCATCTTAAGATCATGATTCTCAAGTTAGGAATGTAATTTAAATGTATACTTCAATACTGAACCAAATGCCAGAGTTACTGAAAGACATGAGGTTTTCTATCAATTCAATCAGCAACTGGATGCTGTTGTAAATTAGCCAAGTAAGATGCCAAGATAAGAATTAAAATTTTGCTGGATTGTTTATCAGTCAGTTTGCAGAAAATCTCTCTGCATGGTGTAGCATTTTTAACAATGTGCTTTATGATTCTAGATAAGCTATGGAAGTCCCAAATTACAGGTGAATGTGCAAGAGTCCATAACTCCTAAAACGAGAAGGATTCTTAATAGAAAAAATTACATTAAAGTGTTGAGTTTTACTTTTAATTAGAAATGTATTTAAGTCTGCAGTGCAACCCAATGAAATGGAAAAATCACTTGCTGACAAAAAGGTCAATAAAACCAAACAATCCATGCTCTTGTAGTAGAGATCTTTATTTCCATAATATTGGAAGACTGACTGTGCCTTCAAGGATGTAATCCAAATTTAAAGAATTAGTGGAATATGTTATGGTATCAGAGAATGAAAGCCTGTAATAGAAAAGAATGTAAAGGGCAAAAAATAGATTTGTAGAGGTTAATCCACAACAAGAACAAACATATGCCCTTGGACAAAGTATCTTAGCAGTCATTATAATAATAAGAGGGGGTATTGTAAATTACAGCCAAGATTTCAGACAAGGTCTATTACTGAAAATAAATCCTCAAAAACACCATAAAGTAGAAAAGAAATAATGTATTTCTGAAGTAATAAAAACATTCAATATCTGATGACATGGCTTTTCATGTCATTACAAAAGTACATGTATTTAGAAACTGAACTGGGTAATATCACTAATAAAAAACCTTTTTAAACCAATATTTCAAAATCTTTTCAATAACACTTGATCAAAATATCAATTCCTAAGCCTGCATCATTATTTAAAAATTCAACATTTTATAGCTACTTAAATAAATATTGGAACATTTCTTTTTGGAAATTTAAATTTGCTATTTTTAACTGGCACTGCAGAGTTTAAAAGACATGTAGGTTTTGTCACATATTATGCATGCACATCTATGAATTATTAGAGTAATCAGCAGTGAATTGGAAATACATAGTTTGGAGGCTCCCATAACACTGTAGAAACAGGAGTGCTATCCCTTGGCGGAAACAAATATAGCAATAAATAATGAGCATAGCATCACTCCCTGTATTTTGATATGTACTTGACAATTATTTGGAGCCTAAAACTGACAGATAAATATTTATCAGTTATTTAAGGAACAGAGAAGACCATTATGTTCTATTCAGTTTGACATTCTTTGTAATGAAGGTCACACATCTTCACTCTGAGAAAATACATATTGGAGATACGAATACTACAGAATACAGATTTACTACATTGTGACAGACAGATTATTTTGGAAGGACAAAAGTGTTAAAGAATATTATATTGGCATGTGATATATATTGGAGATACATAGATGTTTTAAAGTTATGAATGCACTGTTGCACTGCCATGGTCATCATTGATGGTAATTAATGCAAATATTTTAAGCCAGAAGAATTCTTGTGATAGTTTTGACCCTGGGAAAAGAGGACTACTTATACCTACAGGCATGACCTACCAAGGATGTAGGGATGTAAAGAATACCAAAGGGCAACTGTAATCTCAGGTCACAGAATTAATTCACACCATTCCAGCCCTGACATGAAGAAAGGACATAATGAAACAGACTGACTAAACTCAATCTGCATTAAAGATCTGGTTGGGATGAAGAAATAAACTATACCTATTTTATGCTATCAGGCTTAATGAGACAAAAGAAATCTGCAGGAGAAGAATTGTATTAAAGTTCATAAACCTGCTGGGCATAATCACAGTGAGTTACAAATGGATTAAAGATCAGATGAGTGTTCTGAAAGGAAAGGAACATAATGCCACACTTGAAAAAGATTACCAAGAACTTGACATTCAGTATTTGTTCTGAGAAGATCAGCAGTAACATTAATCTAATAATTATGGCACAAATACTTTTGGCATTGTGTAAAAACACAAATCTGCATCAGCTAATGAGAGAATTGTTGGGAGGTTATTTGGGCACTACAGAAATATTTTTCCCATAATGTGTTTCCATTTGAGTGTACTTCTATGAAATTATAATAATTAGGGTCAGATATTTTGGTACCAAATTGAAATTAAATTGCCTTAATGTAATTTGCAAAGTCAGATTCTGGGTATTAGTTTTTACCAACTGCCAGGCAGAATTAGTGCTTTCTGACAAATGAAAAAAACACCATACTCAGAGTTCTCTGAAACTAGCCATGGAGAAACCACAGAGTTTGCTGCATCAATGAACAGAATATATTTATAGGCCACTTTATTTTTTTTTTCATTTACCTCCTTACCCCACATCATTTTGAATGAAGCAAGAAAATGAACACTCCTTGCAGGAGAACCGAGTTCATAACTGTCACAAAACACTGGAAGTCAGCATGATAATGAGCCAATTTGTGTGGAAATGAACTCATTAATGCTAATGTTTTGCTGACTCCCAACTGATTCACAAACTCCTTAACAAAAATCAAAACAGAAGAAGGAGGGGAGGTTCATGAATTTTGGAACTGTTGTGTGAAGAAATAAATGTATCTCTTCCTTATTCATATTCCAATTTCAGTGATCTATTCTGTGTTCTAATCATCCCATCCCGGAATACAGTCTGGGGAATATCAGTTTGTACAGAAGATATTATAGCTGAATTTTAGAAATACCCACTAGGTAGAAAAGAAAGTATTGATTACTTTTATTTTTAATTCCTTTCTAACAAAACACTTCTTTACTTTTAAATGAATAGGCTTTCCAACCTGAAGAAAATAGAAGTTTTTATATAAGAAATCTCAAAAACAATTCTGCCAGATATTGATTCTCATACAACACTTCAGATATATACACAAATCTATTCTGAACGCAAATGATGCTTTTACCAAGGTAATTTCCAGGTAGAGTATACCAGTATCACCAGTAATTTCTACATCCAACCCATGTATTTCAAATTCAACATAATTTTTTCCCTTAAAATAAACCCTCAAAAAAGCACAGAACAGCTGAGGTACAAAGGTAAAACATGAAGTTTTGTTATCTCAGAGGAGTATTGAGAGTTTTATCACTACAAGCTGCAAAATATTAGAAAGCTTCTACTGCAAAGCATATTCGAAGAGTTGGAGGTCACAAGGCATGTGCAGTGCAGATAAA
Source organism: Molothrus aeneus (assembly GCF_037042795.1). NCBI lineage: Eukaryota > Metazoa > Chordata > Aves > Passeriformes > Icteridae > Molothrus > Molothrus aeneus. Next base: position 73,644,731 of record NC_089646.1, read on the forward strand.
CATCTCAGCTCTTAACTCAGAAAGATTAGACTGTAAATCTTGCTTGAGTGCTTAAATAAAGAATTGCAGAAGTGCATCACAAGAAGTTACAACTATTTTATGAAAATTAGAATAAACTTTTAAGATTTATGAAGATAAATTTGCATTGAGTTTATTTTTAAATTGATATTTATTAGATTAGGTTAAGATGATGCAGGGTTCAATTAACATTTAGTAATTTATAATTATTTTATCTACTCTAATTCATACTTAAAGGCTCTAATTAATTAAAATTTTAGAAAATCATTCTTGATTATGCCAATTACTTCAGTCAAAACTGCACTACCATTTATTTTTATAGGACCATAGTCAGTACAATTAATTGTATTTCTTTGCTACTGAGCTACATATCTAGCAAGGAAGAGAGCCAAATTAATTTAGCAAATATACTTCTTTTCTTTTCTAACCAGTATTCAACATTTATAATCATTTTCTAAATGTGACAGCTATACAGTGATGCTATGTTTCACAGTCTATTCAAATTATTAATTTTTATGAGTTTTGGTTTGTTGGTTGGTGGCTTTGTTTTTTCTTACATCAAAACACCTCGAGTGGATCAAAGACCTTTGACTTAAGATCTGATGTGAGACATGTAGGATCATGATCACCTCCTAGACAGAAACCTAGTATTACCAAACAGTTCTTTATCTCTTTGCAAAGGTAAAATATCACAATTTATTTTCCTTTTCTATTCAGCTTCGAAATTACAAAATTGTCAACTTGATGATCTAAATGAAGAAGATTAAACAGTGTAGTTAAGGCAAGTAAATGGCAGTGACATAATTACATGTAATTTAGGGTTTTTTTTTGTGGTTCCTTAAGGCTAGTTTTTAATGATTGGTATAACCGTCATTGGTACTGCAACGTTGTACTGCTGAAAAGTCATGCCAGAATATATTCTGACCCTGCAGCATAGCTCTGAGATAGCAGACTTAGTTTTAAGCAAGTAGTACCATGAAATAGATAAAGGAACACATCCAGGGGTCCATAAAGGCTGTTATTTTAATCATCAAAATAAGATCATTTTATTCCAGTGGAAGCATCTCCCTACTACTATATTTTATTTACATACCCGAGCAATATTTGAGTCATACTTTCTTTCACTCTAGAAGAGTAATCAAATGGCAACTGTACTTGCACCAATCAACCTGACACATTGAGGACACGACCTGCTCTCAAGATCACTTTTTTTCAGTGACAACAGTCCCAAAACCATACAGGGTATAAATCACATTATTTTACTAACAACTTGGAGTTATTCCCTGCCACTAGACCTCCAAAGACTTTTTTCTGAAAACCTGGGTTTCCCCACCATTTGCATCATGTGACAAAAGACCAGCAGAAGGGAAAAATGTAGTCAAAAGTCACTAGAGTGCTGCAGACAAAATAGTGAGCGTGGCTTGCAGCCTGTTTTCTGCCCACTTCCTTTTTTAAGGAGAGGGAATTTTGGACACTGTAACCTGAAATGTGATGATTTTGACAGCAAAACATTTCCTGGAGCAGAGAGTTGCAAAGGGTCACGTGCGTGCAAAAGTGGTTTACTCAGGAGCAAATACTATCAAGAAATACTTTTTTTTCATTGTAATTCTATCTGTCAATACCAGATGAAAATGTGACCACACACTTTATTCACTCAGTAACAGTCAGGTAATGATCAGTGGCTTTATGTTATTCTTTCTGGTTTGATTTGTATGCTGTGTGACATTCAGCTTTTGCAGCACAGAATGGGTGGAAAAATAAAAAAAAAAAAAAAGCAAATTCCATTTCTGGGAGCTTCTGAATTCTATTGCATTTCAATGAAGATTCACCTGCACATACAGCAGCTGATCTACAGAAGCATATTTTTCACAGCTGGAACACATTAAAATATAAAATGTCATTTCAATGATCAGTTTCTTCCCTGTGCAGAGAAATATGTTCCAGATAAGCTTCAAAAACAGATACTTTAGCACTAGAGCAGATACAGCAGTTTATGCAAATGGATAAAAGAACTATAATAATCTTGTTAGGAGAAGTTCTATCATAGATGGAATTTCTTTGAGTATTTAGGCCTTTATTTATAATCTTCATAAATCACCTGAGCAGACAATCCTACTTTGAAAAGCTTAAACTTGCTGACAAACCAAAACTGCAAACATTGAAAAAAATAGAACCAAGAGTTAAGTAAGCAGTTCCCAGTGTAGACAGAGAAAAAAAAATGTATTATTATGTGCACCAGATGACTAATATATCAAAATAGTATTGAAACATCAGAAAATCAGAAAATCACTGATTGCTTAAAAAAAGAAAATAAGTGGGCACAGCATGAGCTCTGTCTATCAACATTCCCCCCATGAGGGGGCTGGGGTGGGCAATATCCTGGAAAGGGACACAACCAGGCCAGCTGACCCAAATTAACCAAAGCGATATTCCTTACTATACAACATCAGCTCATATATAAAAGCTAAGGGAGGGAAGAGGAAGGGAGGGCATTTGTTATTTTACAATGTTTGCCTTCTGGAGCAGCTGCTATGCCTGCAGAAGCCCTGTTTCCCAGGAAGTGTCTGAGCATCACTTACTGATGGAAAGTAGAGATTAAATTTTCCCCTTTGCTTATCTATGTGTGAGCTTTCTTTTTTTTTTTCTTCTTTTTTTTTTTCTTTAGTTAACTGCCTTATCTCAACATACTAGTTATTTTTCATCTTATTTTTTTCTTCCGCGGTCCCACTAGGAAGGGGAGTAATAGAGTGGTTTGGAGGGCACCTGGCATCCAGCCAAGGTGAACCCACTACAGTGACTACCATTAACATATAAACAAAGAACAGTACCAGAAGTTTTGTCCCTGTCCCTTTCATCTGCCATTAAAGAACAAACATCTGCCTGTATGACACAGAGTATCATCAAAGGAAAAGCCAGGTGAAAACCTCAGATACACCAAGCAAAAAAAATTTTAATAGAAACCATTTTTCTGCTTGTATTTACAATCATTCAGATATTCTTTTTCTTAAAAATACTTTTTATTCTTCTAAACTAAATGCAAAATTATGTAACCAAATGACTTTAAATAAGTAAATAACACACACACCTCATTCATCTCTGGTGTTTTCAGAAAAACAAGAATAAAGCAAACTTAGATTTTGAAAAGATCAGAAATTTTATTCCATCCACATAAAATATAGCCTTCTTAAACTGCTCTGTAACTCCAGTTATTTGACCAAAAAAAAAATCACCACCCTTTACAGAAACATTCAATTAAATAATTTTGTTTCCACTTGGAATGATCACTTATCATGCTCTCTTTATCAAAGCAGTAATTTTCTTTGCCTTGTACCTAATTAATTTAAACTTGCCTTATACAGTTCTTGAATGCCAGTCCTTAACACATACTTTAAACTAAGGATGATAATGGACAATCATACTGCCTCTCTAAGGATTTTCATACATAGAGAAGATCATTTGCAGAAATCTAGGGTTGTAAGTTTATAACAGAGTCATCACTTCTCATTAGTTTCACCTGCAAACACTTGGTGCTCTGTACCCATGGGGTGCCAGACCACACTCTGCAAGTGGAGTAAATGGCCCCGTGGAGAAGGCACCTAGCAGGTAGAATCATTTTTCAGGCTGGTAGTCACTAGTGAGTCTCTGTTTGGTCTGTACTGCTGAGCTATATTGGACAAAAACTGGTAGAAATTCTCCCCAAATTGTGGACATTGCAGAAATGTCATCATCTCCTCAGAGAAGTTCTCCAGGCTGTTAATTTGATATATAGATGGTAACAAGTTCACTGCATATCTTGGACAGCTGTTATAATTATAAGGGTGAGTCTTTTCTGACTAATTTTCTTAACTTTATGTCTCTGTAGGCATCCAGGAAAACTAGAAGTAAAAGGACCAACCAATCATCCAACCAAACAAACCAAAAACCAAAGAAAGCAACAACAGTGAAAAAACCCACAAACAATCCTCATTCTTTTTACTATGTCCTCCCCCTCTCTGTAAATTGGTCCCATGTTGCATTCTTAATAGTGAACTGAATGATATCTGCCATTTCCCCAAATTTAATTCTCTACAGAAATGCAAGATAAAGGTAGAGGAAAAAGGGGAAATAAACATCTAGTTGTTACTGAATCTATGGACCTCCTTCAGTCCTTCAGGAGTTTTCAGCTGTCTGAAGTTTATCACAGCAGCCAATGATCAAATACCAGCAGGCTCCTTAGGTGATACTTAAGGATTAAACAGATAATCTAATTCACATCCTACTTATGGATTTTGATGCCTAAGACTGACCCTATTCTACATCAAGACTTCTCCTAGAGATCTATAATCTTCATAGATCATAGTCCCATTTGAGCACAGTTTTCCCTTTAAAATCTTCTTTTTAGCCTTGGCACATTCAGAGGTTTTGGCAACAAGGATCTATTCAGGCTCTATTTAATTACTCAGTCCTTTCTTTCTTGATATGAAAATGAGAAAACCTTACAATGACTAAAGTGTATTTCAAAGGACAAAACTATATAAAGACCCACATTTGAACCTAATATACTGATTCCCCTTCTGTGAAGCCTGTGCTATTCACAAATACAGTCCTTATTCCCTATATCAGAAATCACCATCAGGACGGTGATTTTACGGAAGTTATGATGTTAAAATTATACATATTGAGAAAACAGTTGTGTTTTCAAAGTGTATTTTTGTGATGCTGTTCTATGAGATACTGAGAATCACTTTTCCTCTAGTCAAAGGAACCAGGAGGCTCCCAGGTCCTTCTGAGACTTTGATCTTGTGTATTTTTTATTTCTGAGTCACGATTTACCTCTTGAAATCACTTGCTGCTAGTATTAAATCAGTAGAGGTTTTGCTCTGAAATGATGTCACTATCAAGAACAAAATATAGACTTTTTTTCTTTTTTTTCATTTACCAGAAGCAGTTATAAATAAGCCGTAATCTTTACTTCACTTCCTATCATGGTCTACTAAGGTAAATAATGTAAAATTTAAAAAAAATTAAAATAAATATTTTGATAATACTTTGGTTTTATTTTTTTAAAGTAGCTTTATGAAGAGAATAATTTTTCACAGTGGTTAAAAAGTACATTTTTGCTGTGCAAAACTAATCTCAGTTTGTTTTTAAATTGGTTTAGCAAAATTGCAACTTAATAATATGTGATTTCCACTTAAAATCTATCCACAAATAGTTTGATTTAATTTGTAAAACATCACAGTCAGATTTCAAACTGCGTCACAGCCATTACTTATTTATCTATTTTTTTTAAATAAAAATAATAGAGATCAGTTCCTAAGGGGAAAGAGAAAAACACAAGCACTTGTTAATGAAAATTACTCTATATGATTATGCTAGAGCTCAGTTAAAGCCCTGTAGTTTACTTTAGGAAGAAGAGGTCAGCAAGTGATAGCATCCACATTCTGTTGTGGCCACACTGTTGTGTCTGCAGTCAGACTATCATGACATGATGGAGATTAAAACTTTAAAAGCTTCTCCCAAAATAAAGCTGATAGAGTTTCTCAGCCTCAAATTTAGTGTTCTTTAAAACTCTCTGTATTCCTAAACTACAAAATGTATCTTAAGAATAAGTAAGGGTTACACAGTTCTGAATCTGAATTCACCAGAACAAATTTTATATGCATTAACATAATTGTTAAAGTTAGTATTTATCATTATAAGACGTGTTAGATGAAAAGCAGCTAATTAGTGTTAAGAAACAAAATCATAGTTCTAAATTCTTTTTACTTCTCTAGTTTGAAAATTAATCCTACGAGCTTTCTTCACTGTATTTCTAATAAATAAAGAATTATTACTTTATGTATCTGGCCTCCATCATACTTTCTTATGTAAGAGCAGTATTTTGTAAAATATGGGGATTGGCAGGGAGATGGCATGAACATAACTGTATCCAAGATATTTTCCTTAACTTTGTATATTTACACTACTAACATTTGAAAGATTAAAATGAAGACGTTTATAAATTATGTGTCTTGTAAATTATTTAACATCTGAAGAATTTAAGAAGAGATGCAACATAATTGTTGTTAATATCTCTTCTAAAAACTGTTAGTTAAATCAATGGGAGTCAGCTTAATGGTTCCAGTTCATTTTGCATCCATCCCTAAGACACACTAAACAACCAACAAATCAAAATTTATCCTAATGTTTCTCTTCATATTTTGTTAATGAATTATGTTTATTTTAAACTTCACAAATGAGATTAAAGCTCCATTTTAACCAAATAAATGCCATAGACCAAAGTGAAACTTTACTATAAGTTTGCCACAAGTATTTCTAGGAAACACAGAGAGCAGTAACAACAAAATTTTGTCATTATCTGAGCAGTCACTACGATTGAGTGACAAAATTAAGTCAATGGGTTTGCATCAATAATTCACCTAACCCATAGGAATATGCAGGATATTCAATATACTGTCTTCCTACATCACAAGATTTACAGAAACACCTGCTTAAGTAATTTTATGTTTATTCACTTGGGAAAACAGGCAAAGATTAAAGACTAACAGGCTGTCAAATGTATTTTTCCTTTACTTAAACATTTTCTATCCTCTAGTCCTCTGGAAAACAGCATCAGTGAAATCAGTAGAACTGCATTTATTCTTCTGGATAAAGAATGATCAAGTTTATTTCTTACTTTGACACAATTAATTAACTATTTCAATATTCTCAAGTGAAGGATTGGAATGGCAATACTTGGCCTCAAGCACATTTCACCTTTTGTGTAAGTCCTTGCAGTACCTCTATGCAATATTGCTATTGATATGTTAACTATAGCTTAAGGAATAGTGAACATTTCACAGAAATTAATTATTACTTCCCTTTCAGAGGCCGGCAATAAAGAGTTAATTAGTACCTTTTTTCTCAAGATAAGGATTTTTAAGAATGCCTATGAACTTACAAATAATCAATTGAATGTTACCTACAAGATCTGATTTATTGAAACAGAGTTAATTTTTTTTCACAAAGATTGAAAGAAGGATATTTTTTAAAGATTTTGAATTGAAAGCTGCATTTCTACACATTTTCCATCGAGGTCCATTTTCTGAGTTTTGAAAATTTAAGTCTTCAATAAAAACATCCAGTTATATAAAATCTGAAAGTAATTTTATAAATTCTGAAAGGAGCTATGGAGTACAAGAGAGGGAAGCTGCCAGCAAGCCTCGGCTACAGAGCTGACTGACAGTGTCAAGTGGCTTCCATGGGGCACTGTGTTAACCGGGCATTCGTCACATTTCTGCAGTGTAAAAAGTACATAAGAGACCCAGTCTCAAATGTGCCCCATATATTATCCCAGAAGCATAACCAGAATTCTAAAGAAAATCAATAATTCAAGCCTTAAAATCATGGATTTCATGAGGAAAAAAAATCTTTTTTTAAATTTATTTTTGCAATTCCTTGTTGTACCCATAAATATCACATATTTTACTAACTTGTATTTATTTGCAAGACAATATCCTATCCTTTGGCAATTGCTAGCAGAATCCAGTTCAAGAAGATTTAAAGCTTACACCAATGGATAATTGTATGATATATGATATTAGCCTCAAAATAACTATTATCAAGAGAAAGGGATTTTCCTTAGGTTTGAGAGCAGCAGAGAAGTATTGATGAACCAGTCACCTGTGATACAGATCAAAGTTATTAAAAAATGCAGTGAGTTACATATTAACGGCAAGGATGGGAAAATATATTCAAGATATTCATTAAACAGTTATTTTGCAGGGAGATATTTCCCAGGGTTCACTAGGGGAATGATTTAGGTGCCCTGTAAAGAGGCATGGGAAAGCCATGTTAGTTTAGTTATTTTCTAGTGAAATGAAAGATTACAAAACACTATTAAAGAAAATACTAAAGAATAACACAAGTACACATTTAAGTAAATCCTGTAATAATATGCAGAAGCATACACTGATAATGAATTAATCTAATTTAATTTATAATCCTCATGAGTAAAAGCTATGATGCATTTTAATGGTCTGTGGTACAGGGTAGGTTCCACTTTCTGAGAGCATCTAGGAGTTTTATTTCTTAAATATACTATCAATGTAAAAACTTGGGGTATTGGCAACATCCATGGTATTTTGTCTTTCTAGAGTGTGTTACATCAAAGATATAAAAATTTTGTTTTTCACTACATGTCATAGGTGCATTGTAAAACATAAATTTAGTCTGTATTCTGCAAGCCCTTCTACATCTAAATTTCTATTACATGCACGTACAGAATTTTGGATGGTATGGTACTATTCAGTTCTGTCTTCCTGGGTATGGAAAACTAACTTCCTTGAAGGATTTCCAAACTTACTCTAGATTGTACCTGTCTGTAAGTGCATCACCCCGGAAACAAAATCACAATGCTTTCTCCCACTTCACATGTGATGCTAAAAATAGTTACCAAAAAACCCACAAAGTCTGTCAGTGCATTGAATCTTTGTTTGTTTGGGTATTTTTATAAATTTATAAGGTTAAAATGGGAAACAATACAACTAACAATTACTGCAGCTACTCAGCTGAATTACTGCATTTGTTAGCAGTTTTTCTTCATTTTTCAGCTGAATCATTGTTCTGTATGGACAAAGTTAAAATAACCTTTCTTCACAAAGACAACAAAATCAGCTTTTTCACCTCTGAGCAGGTAGTGAGATTGAACTCAGTTCTTACATAAATGCATTTCAAATGTTTAATTATTTCTGAAATTTATAACGGGACAAGTTAGTGACAAAACTACTTTAGGAATGGACGATCATGACTGTAGAATATGAGGTTACCTAATAGAACCCTTTTCTGCCTCCCACAGGCTGAGCTATTTTGCATAGCACTGCAGCTGCCTTCAGAGGCAGATGATGCATCAACTCCACAGCAGGTGGTATAGGAAATAAGAAACTATAAGATGGAAAAGGAGCAATAATACCAGTAATAATAGCTGCAAAAAAACCCTCCCAACAATAGTAAGTATTTGCAAGCCAGGGATAATGTGTTCTATCTCAAACTTGCTGAGTTTGCAAGCCTTGCGAGGCTGTATTTTGACACACGCTGAGATTCAAACCATTCAGCAAAGGATAAGGAAAGATATGGCTTTCTGCAAGACCTTTTCACAGACCCTGGCAGTAAATTGAATATATATGCTGATTTCAAATAGACTTAACCACTCTGCCCACATCCAAAACAGAACTCAAAACTTAAGAAACAGCATTAAGGATACAAAGATGAAGGTGAATAAATTTTTATCCATCTCTGATGGTTTGTATTCCCAGTTTCTTCAAGAAAGACTCACCAGTACACATTTGCAGAAGGAACAGACTTGCATTCTATTTTATGCTCTCAGTGTGTCAGATCATGATTAGCTCTAAAGAATCCACTCTGCTATTTTATTCCCTCTTAATTTATCATAAAGCAGTAGCTCAGAAACTTCATGAGAGTTACATATTCCCACATGTGTGCCAATATAAGAAAGTAGAATCCAGATACAAGTAGGAAGAAGAGGAAGGGTGAATTCTGTCTTTCTTGAATGGTTTCAAGGATACCTCCAGGAAATGTTGCCTGGTGTTTCTTAGTTCATTTGCTTCTGTTCTGTGACTACTTAATGGATAATAAAAGAGACCTATGTTAGAAGCCTTAAAATTACTATCTGGAGTTTTATTTCCCTTGCTTGAATGATGAAATTGCTCAGCAGTTTATCCAGAATGCCATGATGCTCTGAAGTCCATAGGAATTTCAGCAATTACCAGCAGTTTTTCATCTCGTTGAACTTCCAGGGAAGTGATAATGAACACAAATTCATAGATTATTGTTCCAAGGTTTACAGCTTGGGCCAGGGACTCATAAAATTGAGAATTGATACTTTTTAGATGTGCAGTCATTTGAGAGTTTTCTTTTGTACTTGAAGATATTTAATTTCATAATAATTACAAACCAAAGGCAAAAGAAAAACCAAAAGTAGTATCAGTTACTAATGGTGTCAAGGAAGATTTGCCTTTGATATTAATATATGCTTGTGTTATGTGTCATAGTATTGGAAGAAACTTTATACATCGTCTAGTTCATTCCCTAATCCAACATATACATAAATAATTTAAAATAGTTTGGGTGTAAAAACTTTAGATGATGAATATTCAAAAATGTCAAGGAAACCTGATCCAGAGCTTACTCTAAACTATTACAGAATATTTTGTGTAAGGAGCTCTTGGATTAACTGTCATAATCCAGTATTGTTTTTCTGTACTGACATCAGAGGAAAGTACTTAGTATTTTGCTGGTAACTTAGAAAGAGAAAAAATTACAAGAATCCATGAGATACTGTTACAGTTTCAACCAAATATAAAAGTTCAAGATTGTCTAAACTCTGAAGAAAATCTTCATCCCCTCCTTAAATTGGATTTGTTATAGCTGAGACAACAGCTTGCTCCAGTGTTACACAGGGACTTACTGAAACTGGGAGAAACACTGACAAAGCACAAAGTCTTGGAAAACAACACAGCAAGAAAAGGGTGGAAAAGACAGGATAAAGTGCAAAAGTTACCCAAACAACCTAATGTCCTCACAATGTTGTTTGACAAACAGTCATAAAGAATAGTCTCTGACTTTCATAAAAAAAAGAAATATACCTATTTGGTTACTGCTGAGTATTCTCTAATTCCGTAGAATTCTTACTTCTCTTTGGAACTGTAAGGAACTTAAAACTTAAAAAATATTATCTTTTTCACTGGGCATTTCAGAATAAATCTATACTCTTTATGAAAGAACAACTAGCTAGATGTGACCCTCTTTTTTTTTTTAATGTCTAAATAACACCTGACATTTTCCCACACTCAGTCTCTGAGAAAAATCCTAGTAAAAATGAATGAGAGAAATATGAGAGAATCAATGTTGCTACTGAATATTGTGCTGCACTGCCTCCATGTTTGACACTAGCAAAAGTTTGTTTGTATAAAAAAACAAGAAGTCACTTGCTTCAGCTCTGAGGCTAGCTGAATTTGAATGTCTAGTCTTAGATGGACATTGATTCAAGAATGAGCTTCATAATTGTGAGTAGTTATTTAAAGGGATGGTTCCAAAGACTAATAAAAACTTCACAAATGTAATAGATTAGATAAATAGTGCATCAAAACAAAAGATAAACAGCCTGGAAAAATAGCAAAGTTGCCAAATTTTCCTGGATGATTTTGTATTTTGTTTTTAATTCACAAAGGTAAAGTAGTTTACAGTAATCAGCTGGAAGATATGAGGCTAGAAGAAAAAAAAACATAATAGGGTGTCACTGGGAATAATACTTAATCTTTTTTCCTTATGGCAGTAAATTCCATAGTCAGCACTGAATAAAGTGACTTTTCTTTGATTATATGTCAGTATTCTTTGAAGCAAAATAAATCAGCTTACACCATTCCGCAGCAGCTGGGCTACATTGGATGCCTCCCTTTACATATACCTGAGCTATAGCTGTCCTCCAGTGCACACAGGGAAAACCCACTTGATAAATACACTAGTAATTGCCTTTAAAATAGCTCCAGATATTTTCAAGATATTAAAATAAAATTATGTCTTTAATCAAGTTACTTCTGTTCAGATGCTGAAATTTACATTGCCCACATCCATCTCCTCCAAATAAACTTGTTTTTAAATTTCTGGGGGCTGAAACTTTTGTATAGGAGTATTCAATTCTACTTTTTGCTTGATATTCCTTCTAAAGAAAAAGTCCTGTGATTTATTCATTGCAAAGTAAGCCTATTAAAGTGTCAAAGGTTGAGAAATGAGAAATACTGGTACACTCATCAAAATATTTCTAGTTGTTACACATTGTGTTATAGTTTAAAAAAAGATTAATTGAACAGGATAATTTATAGTGACTACTTTTAGATAGACTGATTGTAATTTAACTTGTTTGTGTAGGGTGTTTTGGGGGAAGATTGAGAGAAAGCTATTTAATAAGCACAGTTGTCTTTGTGGTAGCATGTGGTTTCTTTAAAAAAATCATTACTGTATTTATCTTTGGTATCATCACTATTAACAGTTATTAGGAAAAGAATCTAATATAACTATGATGAAAATAAAATTGATAATACATTTTTATGTAGTGCTCAGGGACATTATTTTTAGCTCAGTGGAAGGTGTCAGCATTTGTGATATTACAAAGTGGAAAGTAACTCTGAACATTCAATGATAGTTCTCTGTTAGGGAACTACATAAAAGATTTCCTTTATAGTCCAGACTAGAAAATCCCTTGTGGTTACTGTTTCTACTGTGTTACTGCATCTCTGTGATAATCATGTTTTCCATAAGATATTTTCCTCATGAATTTAATTTTTGAGTGATAAATATAGAGTATGAAGTGTCAGATCTTAAATTTTCTTGCACCCTTCAATTTTCTTGCAGATCAAGCATTTACTGAAATCTCAAAATTGGTGAATTTGACTGATGAATTTAGACAAAAGGATTTGTACACTCCTGGCCTCACTTTCATTAGCTCTTGTTCTCCAAAGCTATGTAGGGCTTTGACATCACAGAGAAATGGATTTTTTTTTCTAATTTTTTTTAATCAACAGGTTGCTAAGATAAAAAGTTCTGATCTTCAGATAATCAATATCAGTTTTAATCAAAATCAATTATTCAAGTGAGAATAGTTGTTCCATTCATGTTTGGTGAAGGGGTTTTTTTATTAGGAACATTCATGGGGTTTTTTTGGGTTTTTTAGTTTTTTGTTTTTTTGGTTTTTTTTCTACTTGCTGTACTTTGCCCAGCAACTCACAAAGTCACAAAATGGCTAGGTTGGAAGAGACCTTTAAGATCATTGAGTCCAACCCATGTCCTAACACTTCAACTAAACCATGGCTCCAAGTGCCGCATTCAATCTTTTTTAAAACACATCCAGGGATGGTGACTCCACCACCTCCCTGGGCAGACAACTCCAGAACTTTATCAATCTTTCTGTAAAAATCCTCTTCCTAATATCCAACTTATATTTCTCTTGGCACAGCTTAAGACTGTGTCCTCTGGTTCTGTCAGTTGCTGCCTGGAGAAAGAGACCAACCTCCACCTGACTACAGCCACCTTTCAGAAGTTGTAGAGAGTGATAAGGTCACCCCTGAGTCTCCTTTTCTCCAGGATAAACACCCCCAGCTCCCTCAGTCGTTCCTCACAGGGTTTGTGCTCCCAGCCCCTCACCAGCCTCATTGCCTCCTCTGGATGTGCTCAAGCCTCTCAACGTCCTTCCCAAACTGAGGGGCCCAGAACTGGGCACAGCACTCAAGGTGTGACCTCACCAGTGACAAGTACAGGGGAAGGATGAAAGGATGACCTCCCGCTCCTGCTGGCCACACTGTTCCTGATACAGGCCAGGATGCCCTTGGCCTTCTTGGCCCCCAGGGCACACTGCTGCCTCATGTTCAGCTGGCTGTCACCAGTGCCCCCAGGTCCCTTTCTGCCTGGGCGCTGTCCAGCCACACCATCCCCAGCCCATAGCATTGCAAGGAGTTATTGTGGGCAAAATGCAGGACTTGGCACTTGGACTTATTAAACTTCATCTTACTGGACTCTGCCCACCCATCCAACCATTCCAGGTCTCTCTGCAGAGACCTCCAACCTTCCAACAGATCAACACACGCTCCCAGCTTAATGTCATCTGCAAATTTACTAATAAAAGACTCAATCCCCTCATCCATGTCATCAATAAAGATATTAAACAGGACTGGTTCCAGCACAGACCCCTGAGGGACACCACTGGTGACTGGCTGCTGGCTGAGTGCAGCACCTTTCACCACCACTCTCTGGGCCTGGCCATCCAGCCAGTTCCTAACCCAGCACAGAGTGTTCCTGTCCAAGCCACGGGCTGCCAGCTTCTCCAGGAGTATGCTGGAAACTAAAATTGCCCTTTTTTTACTCAAATACCTATGTATGCAGTCTATTTCACAAATACATAGGCAAAAAAGATTCTGATTTTTAGACTAAGAATTGTAATTTTACTGCAATTATACTTTAATTTCAGAACTGTTGACTGCAGCAGGGAAATGTGGACCTTCAGAAAAAACCTTCTATTTATATGTCAAACTTTTAGGAAACAGATATTTTCCTTTATTGAACCCAGACTGTCAGATATCCGAGAAGAATTGCATGACATAAATATTACCCTGTCAAATCATCTAATGGAACCCATAATACTCATCTAGTTTTCCTCTTTCCTGAATTGTTAAAGTCCCCAATGATACCACTTGGGAATAGGAACTACAAGTCCTTTTTTATGACCAGAAAAACCTATTTGGTAACTCAATTTTTATCTTTTTATGTGGAAAATATCTTAGCAGTTTTTAAAGAAGCAATGCAGAATCTCAAATTTCACTAAGAGCACAGGCCACATTTTGTTTTCTCAAGCAAATCTAAGTATCAACATCACAAATTTTAAAAAAAGGGAGATAGATAGAAGTAAATACTCTGTTGAAGCACAGTTCAGTATCCCAAGGATTTTCAGAAGCATTCTGTGAAGTTAACTTGAAGGAGAATACATAGTAATAGTTCAGTGCTAGTCTTTGTTATACCCTCTCTGGTTCACAGCAGTTGTAATATTATTTTGTGAATAAAACTGATTGTCCCTCTTACCTTTGAGTTACCTTTGTGGATTGCATCAAATTATCTGGGCAACCAAAAAAATATGGTGTGAAGTAGGATCATAGAAATTATTTTCTTTCTTATATAATAGAATGAGCAACTGAGAACCATCTGAAGTTAACAAAGTAATATTAGAACATAAATGGTTGGAAAAATGAGACTACACTATTTTCCCTGAGAAAAAAATAAAAGTGAAAATGATATCAACCATTGTTGTAATGTTTTCTTTGAACAATAAAAAGTCTGAAAACATAGAGCCTGTCCAGACCTGTTATTCTTATGGTCACTATTACAGCTTAATTTGCCATTGGATTTAAAGTTTATAGTCACTTAGAGGGATTCAGGGCTGCTATTTGATCATACTTAGTGATAAGGTAACTAAAAGACAGTTTCATTCAGTAATAAATATATTGTGCACATATACAATTATATATTTGAATCATTTTTACTGAAGCTGAAAAAATCTATAAGAAGCAATGATTAAAAAAAAAAAAAAAACAACCAACAAAAAAGGGCACAGATAGAATAGAGAATGGAAATTACATTGGCAAGTACAAACAACAATTTGACAAGATTGTAACACAATCTATACAGCTATAAAATTGTGATAACAATTAAAAATTGATTGTCAAGTGGTAGAAAATAAAAAAAAGATGTTACCAACCATAAATCTCAAGGAAGAATAACAAAGCTGGAATCTGAGGACTCCTGGGATGTGAAAAAGTCTGCTGTTCCATGTGTACTTCTGGAATCTCATCATGAACAATGCAAATCTTGGCAAAGCCATTGCACCAGATGAAGATGGTATATTACAAAATCAGATTAAAATAAGAACATTTAAGTAACACAGTTATTGTAAGCATTTCTATACCATAACTGCAATAAATCAGTGATAATATTCTACCAAAACGAAGAAAAAAAAGAAAAAATTTAAAAATCACCATAAAGTTAGCCATATTTTTAAATATTTTTAAATATTTATTTAAAATATTTTTAAAAGATCAAAGAATCCCAAAATGGTGTGAGTGTAGAAGGACCTTGAGATTATCTAGTTTCAATCCCCCTGCAATGGAGAGGAACACCTTCCACTGACCACGTTGCTCAGAGCTCCATCCAACCTGACATTTGAACACTTGCAGTGATGGGACATCCACAGCTTCTCTAGACAACCCATTCCAGTGCTTCTCCTCCCTCACAATGAAAAATATTTTTCTGATATCTAATACAAAAATTCTCTCTGCCACTTTTAAGCCATTGCCCCTTGTCCTGTCACTGCATGCCCCTGTAAATATTCTTTGCCCATCTTTCTTGTAGGCTAAGCAATTTTATAAACAAGAGATGAATATTAAGCTGACAAGTGTCAAATATGATAACAGAAGATATTTCAAAGCCTACTTATACTAATAAAAATATATAATTAGTTGAAAATATTTAGAAAGTAGTACAGGTTAGCCTTAGAAAAGATAAGACTGAAGTTTAAAGGATAAAGTAGTCAGTGTTAATGTAACAGACTTATAGCAATTTGGGGTTGTCTGGAACACTAATCAATATTTAATTAAGAAAGACAATGATGTGCTGAAGCATGTCCAGAGAAGGTCAGCAAAGCTGGTAAAGGGTGCAGAGTGCAAGTGTTTTGAGGCTGAGGGAGCTGGGGTTGCTTAGGCAGGAGGCTTAAGGGAGACCTTCTGGCTCTTCACAGCTACCTGAAAGGATGCTGCAGCAAGGTGGGGATTGGTCTCTTCTCCTAAGCAACAAGTGACAGGACAAGAGGAAATGGCTTCAAGTTGTACCAGAGGAAGCTTAGTTTGGCTATTAGGAAAAATCTCTTTACAGAAAATGTGTTCAAGCATTGGAACAGGTTGCCCAAGTAAGTGGTGGAGTTACCCACCTTGGAGGCATGAAGAAGCCTTGTAGAAGAGTCACTTAGAAACATGGTTTAATGATGAACTTGGTAGTGCTGAATTAACAGTTGGTTTTGATGATCTTAAAGGCCTTTTCCAAACTAACCAATTCAATGTTTACGTGCTTGACAAGAGCAGTAATACATCTTTTGTTATTCAACTCTTACACAAAAAAAAAAATCAATAAAAATTAATTGTTGAGATAGACACACACACAAAAAAAAAAGTTACAGAAAACAGGGAAGCATTCATATTTGGGTTAGCTTGAGTCAAGTCTTTGTGATCAAACTTAAAGCATTCATCTAGCAAAGAGGCACAGAGACTACAGTTATAGAAGCGATAAGTGCTCATGGAAGATCTTTTGGAGGAGAAGTTATTGGGATGCTTTGCCCCAGAAATCTTTCTCAAAATCATTGCTACAGCAGCCAATAACTATTACAAATGGTCTCTTGCCTGATAAGGCAGAAAACAAAGTTAACAGTTGTGGTATATGTGTAAACAACACATAACTGACTTCTAATTCATTCACTAATTTACACAAAGCCTAAGCTTTTGACTTCCAAGAAATTTTCACAGACCAGACTCTCTACCATACCCCACAAAAACCCTAATTATTTAAGGATTAATAAATCTCTTAATCTCACAGGCAAATTAATATTACTATCTAAATGACAATCTCAAAGTCACTCAAAAGTCTTATTTTCTCTACAGATTTATCTGTAGAAATTCACTACAGAGTGAATTTCTGTGCCCTGTGGCATATTCCTGTACTGGGAAGAATTAAATTCCTGAGAAGCTAAACTAAGGCAGAGATTCCCCACTAAGCTGTACTACTCATCAGTCCTAAGAAAGCATGTTTGTTGTGCTTCCTTCTACTGTGTGAACTTCGGGCATCAGAAAAGGGATACATCAAATGATCTAATGACTGCTCTTGTCCCCATGTGATGTCTTGACTATCTTATGATAAATCTTCCTGTCTGTACTTTTGATTTAAAAGTTCAGGAGAAGAATGTCTTCTATCTAACAAAGCCTGCCTCCAAAATATTATGAAAAAAATTACTTGGAAAGTCTATTGTGGATTAATGCAATGTGAGTTCCTTGGAATACATCATACTTCTCTGGTATCTGTTTCAGGAAAAAAAAATGGTTTTGTGAAAAAATTGGAGGGTTTTTATGTGGATTAAAAAATCCTGAAATACTAGTTGATGAGTTTATAAGCACTTTGACACAATGTATCAGTGAATGTAAGCAAAAAGAAAAAGAACACCCATAAACCAACATACATAAACTTCTAGTGATGACTGGTCATTCAACCAGTATCTTAGGAAAACAGAAAAAAAAAAAAGTAAAAGTGCTTAATACAAATTTAGAAAAGGAAAAAATAGATGATGAAGCATGATTTTTTCAAAAATTTCTGTGTTGAAATGAGATAAATTTCTGTATTATTTTCTGGAATTGTTCATCCAACTAGAAAAAATTTACTCTAAAATTTTAAGATGAATTCCCACTGGAAACACATGATTTTAATTGATCTATATTCCCAAGGAAGCCATCCATTACATTATGAATATTAATCATTAAAAGAAAGTTGACTATGTTTTTTAAAGTGGTTGCAATTGCCAGCTGCAAAAAAGTATCTAAAATTCTTCTTTACATATATATTCCAGCTAAAACTATTTTTGTGAGCACAGTGAGGGTAAATTCAATTTCAGTTTTGCATCTGGACACTGATACTAATGCTGATATTTTATGCCTTGTAGGTAGAGAACTAAGAGGAGGAAGTTTGAATTATTAACAGTTGTTTTATGAGTATATTCACTTTGCATTTTGGGCTGGTTATGGCCTTTAATTCCTGTCCTAAACTGAAGTGTTGCTGCACAGCTAATAAACATGAATGGATGAAATCATCCTTGTGTGCAGAGAATATAAATTATTTTAAAGGCCCTTTGAGATATTTAGGGGTTAAATATGTCACAGAAAATTCTCACAGTATTGTGTGAGCATCAGTCCATCATTCTATTATTGCCATGAGCTATCCATAATACTATTATCTTATTATCACACTAAAGCTTCAGGATAGTTTTTATCTTAGAAGAGAGTGAGATCTCTTTTCAAGACTATTGATTGATTTCAAGTTGCAGTGCAGTTTGGATTAATGGCAAAATACAAGCATGTTATATTGGGCAATGAAAAAAAAAAAGAAAAGATGAAACATAGTATAGAGGAATAAGAAAGAATAAGGAATAAGTAAGAGTATAGAGGAATAAGTAAGAATATACAGAATAAGACATTCATTGTAGTGTGTGGATAGAGTATTCTAGATGCTCATTCAAATAATCACCTTACCAGCACGTATCAATAAGACCACAGCCAGGAGATGGAGGAGATGGGTTCTGTTCAACACTCTGAAGAGTACTTATAAATACTGCATCCAGTTTGAGTTCCCCACTGGGGATAGACATTGATAAACTGAAATTAGTTCAGCAGAAGTCTATCAAGCTGGTGGGATCTAGAGCTTCATCTCTGTGTGGTGATGCTGAGAGACTGAGTCTTGCTCAGCCTGGAGATGCAGTTTTGAGGGACATTTTAGCAGCCTGCAAGCAGCCAAAATTGGGATTGCAAGAACACAGAGCTGGGCAGACACTGTGGTGCCTGGTGAGAATACAAGGCACAGCAGGCTTAAATGGAACCAGAGGAGGTTCTGTTCAGACATGAGGAAGTTATTGCCATAGTGAAAAACTTCAATATTATAAAAGGCTTTCCAGGACACTGTGCAGTCTAGAAGTCTCTATCTTTGAAGACTTTCAAAATCTGACTACATAAAGCCCTTAGAAACTTGGTGTGAATTCAGTCTTGGTCAAGGAGACTGTGCAGAGACCCTCTGAGGTCCCTTCCCTCTGCAAGGGTTCAGTGATATAGGCGCAGTCAGAATCACAGCACGGCACAATGAACTCCTTAGATACCCACACATAGTCACCAATTCCTTCAAGTTCTTGACATTTGCCAATCAGACCACAAAGTCTGTTAGGGATGTGAGATGGTCTGCTGCAACTGAAAGTATATGATGGAGATCTTTAGAAAACCCTCTCAAGTTAAGGAACAAGCAGAAGAAAGAGTGTACTTTATCCCAGGAAAACAAGCAAACAAACAAACCCAATCAAATGTTGTTTGATACTGTCCAAATGCCAGGCACCCATGAAAGCAGCTCATTCACCCTCCCCTGCTTCACCTGTGCAGGGAAGAGAAAAAGTTAACAAAGGATTCATGAGATGAGATAATGTACAAAAAGCACACCATGAAAAGCAAGGTCCATAAAGGAGACAGAGGAATCATGCAAATTTATTCAAATAAGGAGAGTCTAGAGGAGCATATGCCTGTGTGGTTTTCCCTCTCGAGGTTTTGGAGGACATAGTCTCCTTTTATCCTAAACTCCCAGCCACATGTTGCCCTCTTCCTTTCCCCATGGCCTGAGGTAATAGCTATTTACAGCCTTTCCCAATCACCTACCACATATTCCCCCTTGAACCTACTATTTTACCCTAAAGTTCAGAAGTTTAGAGACATTCAGGCTTGTGCAGACCCCCTTGACTGTTTCAGGAGCCAAGATGCCTGGGCTCTGTAACAAACCTGCTGCTTTAAGTTACTAGAGACGCTAAGACCCATTTCAAATACATTAACACCCATCCCTTCACCCATAGTATTGTTTGTAAAGACATTAGTACATATCTTCCCTATCAATTAGGACCAGGAGAAAACACTCAAAGAGCAAAACAAGCTCAACTTAGAGGTGCAGTGAGATTATTACAAAAAAAAAATCAGAGAAGGAAAATAAGAAATAAAGTAAGCCCTTATAAACACCTTTTCTCCCCCAAACCCCTCCCTCCTTCCCACTGACAATGCTGGATGACATGGAGTAGTGATTTTGGTCAGTTCATCATCCAAGGGTTTTGTCTGCTCAGGGAGAGGAGTCCTACCCCGGCTGCACTGTGGGGTCCCTCCCACAGGAGACAGCTCTCCATTAACTTCTCCAGCATGGCTGCAATCTCATGAGCAGCTGTCCTGCCAAAACTGCTGCAACATGAGCCACTCCAAGGGCAAACCGTCCTCCCAAAACTGCTGCAGCATGGGGGAGTGCAGTCTTTCAAGGGGTGCAGTCCTCCAAGGCCAGGCTGCTCCAGCCTGGAAGCAGGGCCCCCTCTCTCCACTGGGTCTCCCACTGGATCACAGCCTCCTCCAGGCATCCACTGCTCCAGCATGGGCACCTCCCTCATGGGCTGTGGGTGGATCTCTGCATCCCCCATGGATCCCCACGGGTTGTGGGTGGATCTCTGCATCCCCCATGGATCCCCACGGGCTGTGGGTGGATCTCTGCATCCCCTGTGGATCCCCAAGGGCTGCGGGTGGATCTCTGCATCCCCCATGGATCCCCATGGGCTGTGGGTGGATCTCTGCATCCCCCATGGATCCCCATGGGCTGCGGGTGGATCTCTGCACCCCCCATGGATCCCCATGGGCTGTGGGTGGATCTCTGCATCCCCCATGGATCCCCATGGGCTGTGGGTGGATCTCTGCATCCCCCATGGATCCCCATGGGCAGTGGGTGGATCTCTGCATCCCCCATGGATCCCCATGGGCAGTGGGTGGATCTCTGCATCCCCCATGGATCCCCACAGGCTGTGGGTGGATCTCTGCATCCCCCAAGGATCCCCCCAGGCTGTGGGTGGATCTCTGCATCCCCCATGGATCCCCAGGGGCTGCAGGGGCACAGCTGCTTCACCATGGTCTCACCACAGCCTGCAGAGGAACCTCAGCTCTGGCACCTGGAGCACCTCCTGCCCCTCCTTCTGCACTGACCTTGGTGTCTCCATGTGGTTTCCCTCACATGTTCTCACCTCCTCCTCTTCTATGTCTGGAATTAAAACTGCATGCCACACTTTGTTTTGATTTTCTCCTTAAATTTGTTATCACAGAGGTGTTACCACCATCTCTAGTTGGTCCAGCTTTGGCCAGCAGCATGTCCATACTCAGAGCCATCAGGGATTGGCTCTGCCAGACATGGTGGAAGCTTCAGCAGCTTCTCACAGGAGCCACCTCTGTGGCCCCCCCCCACCAAAAATCAGGCCATGCCAAACCAACATACCAAACCAAACATAAAACCTCCAAAACCACAAAAGCAACAAAAAAGAAAACAATATCCAACACTCAGACACTAAGAGCCAAGAGGAAAACATCAAAGCAATTTCATGCAGGCTGGAAATATATTCAACTGTATAAAAGTATTTTGAAACAGCAAAAGGTGGCATCAATAAGAGAAATTTCTTTCACTGTAACTCTGCACATCTCAAAGCTGGAGGTTTAAAGCACTCTCTTAAACTCACATATCTATCTCTATCTCTCTTTATGGTTATCTATATGATCTATATTTTTCTATATACAAATATTCAAATAATCTCAGAGAGAAGGGAGTCTACATCTTTTACTAAATAAATGCTCAAAATATGGAATAATTCGGAGTCCTGTGCATCCTGACTTGATGAAAATTTGCAAGAATTTTTTT
This sequence comes from Molothrus aeneus, assembly GCF_037042795.1. NCBI lineage: Eukaryota > Metazoa > Chordata > Aves > Passeriformes > Icteridae > Molothrus > Molothrus aeneus. The sequence goes on from NC_089646.1 coordinate 73,666,823, forward strand.
TCAGTAAAAATTATATTTTTAAAAAATATTACAGCAAATTAATTACTTTTTGTTTTCTTTTTTTTTTGCTAGGTTTTTCTGTTTTAATATTATTGCTTTTAGTCTGGGTTTGATTTTGACTGATTAGATTTTTAAAGGCATGAAATAGCTTGATGATCCCAAGCAGTGTGCTGCTCTTGGTATATAAGTTTATATAGTCAACATTTCTTTCAAGAAGTATTTAGACTTTGAAATAACAGTACTTGATAACAATAGTTTTCCTTTCCAATTATAACCCTTAAACATTATATGACCTAAACAACCACTTTTTCAAATTCTTATATTTGTTAAGATTTATAAACCTTTCCACCCTCCCTTCTGGAAATATATTTTGGCACAAATCTTATATGGAACTGCTAGTACTTAAATTCATCGCTGGATTTGGCCTAGTAATAAAAACACTGATTTAAATGAGTGAAGTTCTGGAGATTGGCATCAGCTGGATTTGGGTTTTAATGGTAATCTCCTAGTTATTTCTTCTACTAATGTCAAGTAAAGCAAGTCATGCTTCTTTTATTAATTAAATAAAGATTTTCATATGCCTGATGATGCAAAGATTGTCTCACAGTAAATAATATCATGTCAGTGGAAAAGAGATCAGTGATATCCTGCATTCAGTAACAGGTTCTAAGAATATTCTGTTGCAGTAATAACTGAAGGTATTGAAACCTAATTAAACTGTTCCTTGATTCAAACATTCAGAAAACGTGATTATAATTTTTAGCTGGCAAACTGCTGATTTTGTAGGGAACCTATACAGCACACTATTTTTCTGAAGGGCTCTGATTTACCCTGCATTTCAACAGGATAGTAGCACTGAAGCTACAAGTTCCCTACGTCTGCCTGCGATGTTGTGATGGCATTGCCATTCTTCTGATCACAGTGAGGAGATTTTGGAAGCTGGTCAGAAGCTGGAATAGAGGAGGGGATCTTTTGTTGTGCTTCAAAAAAGTAGCTAGGCATATGCTTAACTTCCCTCTCTGGCAGGTCTTCATAGACGATGTAGGTTGGTTTGCTTCATCAAGACAATATTTTCAGAGGCCTAATGGAGCCACCTATGAACTGTCCCCACAGGCTCTTCTATTAATCAAATTCACATAGCAGTAATCTCGTTTTGACTTAAAATAATTAATATAATTAATCCCATGATAATTATTTCAGGATATTACTACATTTAATAAACCACATTCTGTATCAAGAGTTATATTTGTAGACTTTTTATTTCCAATACATTTAAAAATAGACTCCATAGGTAAAAGAAAATTAATAAAACTTAAATTAAATCCTTAATTATTATGAACAAGATATATTTATGCTTTTTTCCTACCGTGTACCAGATTGCATGCACAGCTAGCTAGTAATTTACAAATGAGCAATTATCTATCACTAGGGAATGAGAAGGAGATAGATAAATTCAAATGTTATATATCAGCAATTAATATTTTAGAATATAGAAAAAAAGAACCTTTAAGAAAAAAAAAGGAAAAAACCCTGCTCCATAGAGGGTGTGATTTTAAATACTTCCATGGAGAAAAATGTCAATGATAAAGGACAAGTAATTTGTTTGAGAGTTGGTTGGCATGGTTTTTTCACTGCTAGGTTCTGAGAGAAGCACTTCAGACAGAATTACTCCTTGGTTGAATGTTTTCTATGCCAGAGTGCACTGGCAGCAAAATGCAGGAGTATGAGTGAACCAGCAGAGCAGCTACAGGGATGGTGAAGCACTTACTGTAGAGGGGTACATCCTACCTGTATCTGTAGTAATAGTCCATTTATAGCTTGGGTACCCATGTAACCTATTTATTTTCTTAACAAAATGTTTTCACATAAATGTTAAAAAAACCAAAACAAAAACCAATGGAATTCACACAGACCAATGCCCATCAATATTTTCCCCTCTCCAGAACTCTACTAGACTGGAGACTCAACATATCAATATACTGACCCCTCAGTTCACAGTCCCTTGCTTTTGATGCAGTAGGACACCTTTTTTTTCAGATTAGAGGAATTTTTTTTTCCAAACCAGCCAAATTAATCTGGCCTATCATATTTTTAGTTGAGTGGGCTTGTTTTTGTTCAGTTGTTTTTTGGGATTTTTTTCCTAGTAGTTTTTTTTTTGTGTGTGTTTTTTTTTGTTTGTTTGTTTGTTGGTTGGTTGGTTTTCTTTGTAATTTATTTTATTTTGAGAGTTAGTTAGAATCCCCATACAGATGGATGGAATCAGTTGGAAACTCACAAAGAATATTATTCTACAAGTATCCTGAAATTACAAGTTTCTAGGACTGAAAATGCCAAAAGCACTTTTTCATGGCTGTCCAGTAATGCAGTAGACAATTGTTACGTTTTATTTTACACACATCCATGTCTTCTGACTTTCTGTTTCAGAAAGTCAGAAGACATGGATGTGTGTAAAATAAAATGTAACAAGTGTCTAGTGTTAACCACAAGCTTCATGTGCTTAGTCACAGTAAACCTTTTGCTTAAGTAAAGTCAAAGAAGAATATTTCACTTTAACATTACTGTTTATAACTGTACTTTTACTGTTCCTTTTTTATTTTACATGTCTGAATTCATGCTAGCAGTATCTGCTCTTAAATAATTAAAATTCATTTAATTATGACTTTTCTTGAAAGATGCACAATTAAAGAACCTGTTAGTTAAACTTTTGCGGATGATTAAACAAGTTAAGTAAGAGAGATTTAATGATTTGGAATACATAAGTACAATAGCTTTATTTAATCATGTTATAAAATGGATATTTTTGCATTGTAAAATATGTTTAAATGCAAAACTCAAAGAATTTACAATGAAGACTAATGATTATGTAAGCCTTTTTTTCATGGCAGGGGAAAAAGAAATACTGCAATATATTTTTCAGGTTTAATATTAGATTCTCAGACATGGGAGGGAGGGGGAAGGGCCTATATTTTCTAAAAGCAATGAAAAATATATATTACTGATTTTTACCTCAACATACCTGCAAAATAATACATCTAAAAATTCCTTAGGAGTAATAAAGAAAAAACAGACTGTATATAGACAGTTTTTGATATAATATAAAACTGTCATATAAAATATGATATAAAATACAGTTTTTATAACTTAGTTATTTAATTAAAGTTTCAACTTTTTTGTCACTGCTGTCTGATGAGAGAACATGCATATACGGAAATAGCACCTTCCCTTGGGAATTCAGTTAAAAACTGCCTTATTACTTTCAGGGAATCCACTGATCTTCAGCCACCAGTTGAGCACTATTGTCTTAAAATGTCAGTTTAAATTTGTCTAAATGGATTCTCTGTGTCTGGTCCATCTAAGTCATGGATGGATAGGAACAAATTAGGAGGAAAAGAAGCACTACATCACTGCTGCAATCCCTCATGGCCTTTCCTGTAAGGCAGAAGGTGAATTTCTCTGACAATTAGAGTCTGGTGCTTTGTGAGATTCAGTCACTTGTCTGTGATGCTGCAAACAATATTTAAACTCCTGTCCCACTGCAGCTGAACTGTGTGGCTTATGAGATTTGTGTTGTGCACAGATGAACTGCATTCATAATATGAGGAGAGTGGACAGCTATGTTAGAGTTACATGCATCTATGTTACAGTTATGCATATATTTACACAGAGTTACAATGGTTAACATTAAATTTTTCTGCCCAGGGACAGGCATTGGAGATCCATCATTATGAAGTTCAGATAGATATATTTTATTCTATTTTACCTAAGTAGCTCCAATAGAATGTTCATATTCAACAAAACAGTTCTTCATGATGTTTAAATATTTCATAAATCAAGACCTTAATTAATCCTACACCAAACACTTATATTTGAATCCAACTATGGATAAGAGCTAAAACAATTTGATTTTATCTTCACAGAATCATGTAATTGTTTACATTAGACAAGACCTTTAAGATCTAGTCTGAAGTGTGTGATTAACTAACCCCTTTTTATACTTTTAAAAATGACAATCTTAAATAATGCAATCTTTCTCAAAATGAAAAATAACTCATTTTACAATGAAAGACAAAAAAACCCTAAAACAAAGCATTATTTTTCAAAAAAACCCAAAAATTCCTAATAAGCTTCTTTCACATTTTTTAAGTTCTCTGTTCTGGGTATTTTTTAAGTACCCAGAAGACACCAAACAGAAGACACCAAACAGAAGACACACATGACCTGATTTAAGTTTTTTTGAAAGAATTTTTAAATCAGTAAAGAAGTTGTAAGTTCTGTGTCTGTCTTACAAATAATCTGTTTACAAAAAGCATGAACTCATCTTCCAATAAGCTATTTAGAAGATGTATTTCTGAAATATTTCTGAAAGGGACCTCAGAAAATCTCTACATTCTCCAAAATAGCTAAATTTACACAAGATGTCGGTAAATGATTGAATCCTCTTATTTCTCATTTAATTTATTCTTTTAATTGCAGGGGGAAAAGTTTCATTTTATCCAGGCCTATTCTGTTGCTATGGGCTTTTTATCTAAGGAGTGTTATCTAGAAATCTCATGTTATCTAGAAGTCTCCAGGAGTTATCTAGAAGTCTCTAGGAGTTATCTAGAAGTCTCTAGTCCTGATTTTCTTTTAAATGTTAGGATTTATATACAAAACTTATTCCCACAACTAACAAAGAGTCCTGTTACTCCTGTGAGTTTGTATGCAGTTCAGTCAGGTGGAAAAGAAGATATTGATGTCTGAAGAAGTGTTTTTCCATGTGGCCCCATATGTTGGAAAACACAGGTGAAGGACTAAATGCAATTTAATCCTCTGTGAGGGTTTTGGATGGGATTGAATCAGATCTCTTCATAATAGCTGGTATGGGGCTTTATTTTGGATTTGTGCTGGAAACAGGTTGGTAAAACAGGGATGCTTTCATTATTGCTGAGGAGGGCCAGGCCAAGAGCCAAGGCCTTTTCTTCTTTTCGCCCCACCCCTCAGCAAATAGTCTGGGGCACACAAGAAGTTGTAAAGGGAGCACTGCCAGGAGAGCTGACCACAACTATAACATATGATGTCATACTTAGCACATACAGCTACAGGGGAGGTTGATGCTGAGGGCTGGGCATAAGTTGGTTGGTGTTGAGAAATTGTTTCAATTTGTATCACTTGACTTTCCTTGGATTTTCTTTTTCTCTCTGTGGTTTTTTTTTCAATAATAATTATAATAATAATAATAATACCTGTGTTTTTCTCAACCCATGAGTTTTCTCACTTTTACTCTTCTGATTCTCTATCTTCCCACTAGGGCAGAGGAGTGAGCAAGTGGCTGTGTGGTGCTTAGTTTTTAGTTGTTTCCTGGTGTTAAATACTGACAGTATTAATCACAATAAAAATTAATGCATTAGCACAATTCAAAATAATAATTTAGTTATAAGAACATGAAATGCAATTGTTTGGCTTTGTATAAAGCACTGTTTTCTTCTGATAATTTTTTTTTATTAGATATCTGCAGATCAGTTTTATTTCTAAACAGAAACATTGAATTTTGCTCTTTTTTTACATTAGTGAGTAATTGCACATTTGGGGTTTTTTCACCCCTTTTGACATTCCAATGTATTGGAGAGAATCAGATTTACACTTTTCTAGGAATCATAATTTACAAGGGCAAAACACTTTGTGCAATAGTTGTTACTTGGAAAGTGCAACATCTTCTTTAGAAATTATATTAACCAAAGTGAACAAGTGATATGCATTGTACTAAAGCAAAAAGACATTACCATGATGCCTGTTAATAGAGATCAAGAAAATGCTTCTGGGCACTGTACCTCTAGCATGGTTTCAAAAGTCACCATTTCTTACATTCTATTTTAAGTATTCATAGCTGAATCTCTTTTGAAAAAATATAAATTTTGATAGTAAAAGACAGTTCTTTTTTCTAAATGGTAATAAGAATTGGTGGAGGTTATCCAGTTGTCACATCTGATTGCAGCAATCCTTTCTTGTTTTAAGAATGTGTATAATTGCCACAAGTTCACAGAGACCCCTGAATTTTAGGATCTCCTCCCATTCTGCTGTTGCTTTTCACCTGTCTATTGCTGTTGCTTCCCAGCACAGGCATCTTTCCACCATCTGGATATACTTCCAGCCCCATGTGGCAGCTTTGGACCGGCTGCCCCATGCCTTGAAAATGCCTAAACCTATGGTACTCAGTAAACTCTACTTTTCCAGAATGCTCCCCACCACAGTCTCTTAGGCAAAAAAGGATATATCAATGAGGCTGGAAAGTCTTAGGGGCTTTCCTCTAACATTTAATTGTGACAAGGATATTAACAAGGCTGTCATATTGAGGGCTGCAGGTAAATGAGTGGTTTAAGTGAATTCAGCTAACTGAGAAGGACATGGAACAAGATTTATCGTGAGAAACTGCTGGAAATGATAAAAAAACTCTAAGTGTGAGAAACTTGCTGAAATATGGATGGTGCTGTGAGGACTGCTGGGTATCACAAGTGGTTAAGGAGAATCTGTGGGCAAAGTGACCCAAATTCACAGACAGTTGGAGGAGAGCACTATGAAAAGTTTTGGGAGCAGAGTCCTGCAAGGCCAGTCCCATAGGTAGGGCAGACATTGCCAAAGCAACACTGTCATAAATACTAAATTTGTGTACAGTTGTGACAAAAATGGGAATTATGGAAAATAGAGTAAATAGAGCAGGTTTCATAGCTAAGCAGATTTTGGTGGAGACAGAGAGGTAAAACAATGGTGAAAATTAAAGTCAGGAAATGACAAAAAGAATAACAAGGTATGCACGTCATGCATTGGTTTTGTCTGGGGGCACCTGTTGCCAGCCTTGGGCATAACCAGTACCCTGAGCATAACCAGGGAAACAGACACTTTTTTAACAAGCACACCAAAAGTGCCAGACTGCTACCACAGTCACAAGGGCCACAGATGGTGGAGCAGACACTTTCCAGGTGAGCAAGAGGAACACATGGATTGACAACTCAAGCATCCCGGTGTCCTCACATCAATGACTGCTGCAGAAATAACAGACCACTTCATACCACACAGCAGCAATCCTTGCACAAATGTATCAACTATATAAAGACATAAAACTTTCTACTAGCTCTTGACAGAGAACATATGAGGGAGGAAACAAAATGTATTTGAGAATAGCAATGGAGATAAACTAGCCAGTTCATCAAATAAAATCTGCTGACATGAGCAAAGTCCATCACAAAAGTCAGATGCTGAGATGAGTAATGTGGGGCAGGACACTACTAATTCATATGTCAGTGTCACCAGAAGAGTAACATCAAAGCTCCACGAATATTTCAGGAAAGGGTAGTTTGAAACTGCTACCACATGGAACAGTCATCATCACAGCACATTTACTGAAACAGGGATTTTTTTTTTCTTGATATGTATAATTCTGGCCTAAAATAGCTTAAAATGCTTCTGGAACCACTGCATGTTTTTGTATTATTTCTAGAGCACAAAGCAAGGGAAAAATTAAAGCAAAAGTTTCACATCACCAGATGTACAATGCATATTTTTTGAGTAAGGTGTTACCACTTCTTCATGAAAATAACTGGAGATTTGGGGAAGAAGTTGTGCTTTTGGTGATTTTTTTTCTTTTTTTTTTTTAATCAAACGAACTTCAATATCCACATATTTATTTGCACCCCTCAAACATTTCCATTCTCCAAAGAGATGTAAAGGCCCAGATCTCTTTATTTCAATACATATATGGGTGATTAAATATAGATTGACACTTTTTATTTTTTGCTAGGTGGATTTAAATTCAAACAAAATAAGCAAGATAATTACAGTACCGGAAGGTATAACATTCAAATTTTTGTCCTTCTGCATTCATTTACCAGCACTGTATATGATTAAACTATCGATTTTTATCTCAAACTTTTTATTACATCTCCTCTAGGAAAATTACTCGAATCAGTTGTCATTTTTTGGCATAAAGGGTAAAAACGTACGGCTGTGTTTTCTTGTTATTTTGAATGGATTATACAGGTCCATTAAACTTATAGGTTTTTGTCTGAATGGTTTTTTTCTGGGTTTTTTTGGTTGGGTTTTTTTTTTTTTTGTACTTACAAAAAAAAAAACAAAGCAAGAAAATAAAGCTCATAAAAGTTGTTTAAGGGCAGGATATCAATAAATTCATGCCAAGAATTTTACAGACAGAGATTCTGTCTGCTGACCTTGAAAGGAAATTTGAATAAGACATAAGACATTCAAGCAGACATCCTATAAGGTATTTGTCAAAGAGTTAAAGAGCCCCATATTGATGTATTTGCTCACTGCTATAACTGCTTTTTAAGTATGCACTCCAATAGAGCCAAATGCCATCCAATGGAGCAAATCCCATGCATGTGTGTTTCTGTCTACACATATTCACATATGCAATGTAACAGGCAGGTTGACTACAGAATTCTGAGATTAATAATAATGATTTTTTTTTCTCAGAAAATTCATGGTTTTCAAGCAATATTGGTGAGAGCCATTAGACCGAGCTCACTAGGCAAATCTGCATGATCAAGCAGCATGTGGAACTCAAATACTTTCCAGCTTCTGGGAATAGTACAGTGTAGGATAAGCTGACAATATGAAGAAAAACAAATCCAGAGACAAACAATAAAGAAGACACATGGAAACCTAGTATTATTTACAGCCTCTAAGATCTAAATGACCTCTAAGATCATCAAGTCCAACCTATGACCTAGCCTCACCTTATCAACTAAACCATGGCACTGAGTGCCACATCCAGATTTTTTAAATACATCCAGGGACAGTGACTCCACCAACCCCTGAACAGCGCATTCCAATGCCCAATCACTCTTTCTGTAAAGAATTTTTTCCTAATGTCTAGCCTAAAATTTCCGTGGTGCAACTTAAGACTATCCCCTCATTCTATCAGTCGTTGCCTGGGAAAAAGAGACTGACACCCACATGGCTCCCCCTCTTTTCAGGAAGTTGTAGAGATCAATAAGGTCTCTCCTGAGCTTCCTTTTTCCAGGCTAAACAACTCCAGCTCCCTCAGCCATTCTTCATAGGGCTTGTGTTCCAGACCCTTCACCTGCCTTTTGTTCTTCTCTGGATGCATTCAAGCATCTCAACATCCTTCCTAAATTGAGGGGCCCAGAACTGGACACAGTACTCATGGTGCAGCCTCACCAGTGCTGAGTACAGGGGACAGTCACTGCCTTGGTCCTGCTGGCCACAGTATTGCTGATCCAAGCAAGCCCTCTTGGCCACCTGGGAACTCACTGGCTCATGTTCAGCTGGCTGTTGACCAGCACCCCCAGGTTCTTTTCTGCTGGACAGCCTTTCAGCTACACTGTCCCCAGAGTAGCACTGTAGGGGGGTGTTGAAAACCAAGGGCAGGACCCTGCACCTGGTCTAATTGAGCCTCATGCAAAACTGCCCATTCATCCAGCCAGTCCAGATCCCTCTGCAGAGCCTTCCTACCCTCCAGCAGACCAACATTCTTACTTAGCTCAGTGTCACCTGCAAACTTTATGGGAGTGCACTCAATCCCCCTTTACAGATCATCAATGAAGATATTAAAGAGGGCTGGCCAAATACTGAGCCCTAGGGAACACCATGGGCCTCCAAGTGAATGTAGCACCATTCACTAACAGTGTCTTGGCCCCACTACCCAGCCAGTTCTTAACCCAGTGAAGACTGTACATGTCCAAGCTATGGGCTGCCAGCTTCCCCAGAAAAATGCTGTGGGAAACAGTGTAAAAGGCTTTACTGAAATCCAAGTAGACAACATCCACACCCTTTCCCTCATTCACTAAGCAGGTCACCTTGCCATAGAAAGAGATCAGGTTGGTCAAGCAGGACCTGCCTTTGATAAGCCTATGCTGGCTGAGCCTGCTCCCTGGGCGTCTTGTACATTTTATGTGATGGCAATCAAGATGATCAGACCCGTGACCTTCCCTAGCACTGAGGTCAGACTGACCAGCCTGTGATTCCCTGGGTCCTACTTCTGGTCGTTCTTACAGGTGGGTGTCAAATTTGCTAGCCTCCATCAACTGTGACTTCCCCAGTTATCCAGGACTGCTGGCAAAAAATTGAAAGTTATCGTTGAGCTCTTCTATCAGCTCTCTGATAGAATATTCTCAGATGGATCACATTCAGCCCCACAGTTTTCTGTATTTCTAAGGGGTGTAGAAGATCACTAACCATTTCCCCTTGGATTATAGGGGCTTCATTTGCTCATATAATCTTACCCATTTGCAAGTGTTTTATTATTTAGCTTTAGAAACAGAGCTTTTACCTTGCTTGTAATTTGTGAAATTGTAAACAAAATTGAAAGTCCACATCACAAAAAGGTCTGATACAAATCAAAAACCTGTTATGTATTTATCAAATTAATAAAAAAATGAGATTTACACGTTTGTCCTGTCTCCTGGGGTCCTGTCTGCATCTGGTTATTTGTAGCTACAATTTCTGTGGCTTTTCTTTGCTACCCAAATCCTTATTTTTGCTAGTGAGAAATAACCACTAGTTGGTGAGGATAGCAATTGTCCAAGGAAGACAGAGCATTATTTACTCCAGCTTTGCCATCTGGACTGTCTGGAGAGAACAAAATAAGCTACCAGTTTGTCAAGAACATACAGCGAAACAAAAGAAAATGTCCAAAATAAGGGGAAAGGGAAAGAACTGTTAGGACAAAAGTTGCTTCTGTAGAGTCTCATAAGCCTGATGGCTTGTTTGTGTTGTTGAAGTTCTACTCTGTAAGAAAATGTATTGTGATATCTCTTAAAAGTACTGCAATTTATAAACTATCCATGCTGCACAAGCCAAGTCCTGTGACAGCCCAATAGACACTACTATTAGGGGAATTATTTAGTATAGTGGAATATGATATGTACAAGAATAATGGAACTTAGATTGGGCCATATCATATGTTATTATTCCACTTAATATCTTAAATAATACCCATCTTCCAGTGTTTTCTTACCCTTCACATGTTAGTGGTCTTTCTTCAGCCATCAAATATATGAACATTTGACTATTCTCATATTTCCTCACCTCCCTGACTGTTTTTAATCCTCTTCTCTGAAATCTCTTCAACATTTTTCTGGCAACTATGTGCTGTGCATTTAATGCAGCATTTGGAACATACTCACACTGCAGCCGACCAGAAAATAAAATTCTCTACGGCAAGATCCCTTGTTAAGAATTTTCTGCCAAATTGTGCAAGCTATTTTTGCTACAATTCCATGTTCGTTGCATTCTCAATATTAGCTTGCTGTAACTGTGACCACAACATTTCTTTCTTCATTATTGCTTCCTAGATTTATGAGGTGTTAATTTTTCAAAGACCCACATGATGGCCAGCATTGAGTATAGAAGTGTTGCACTCCATTACAACAGGCTGTAGGGTGGGCAAGAAGTGCAGGTAGTGGCTCACTGAGAGTGGAAATTTACTTCTTTCTTACAGATGGTTCCTTTGGAACCATTCAGGAATAATGGAACACTTTTTTCTCTTTTCAGAGAATCATAGACTCATATAATTGTTAGGGTTGGAAGGGATCTTAAAAGATCATTCAACTACCTTGCCATATGCAGGGACACCTTCCTCTAGACCAAGATATTCAGAATCCCTTCCAGCCTGATTGACAACACCTCCAGGGATGGGGCATCTTAAAGAGACATTCAGAAAGAGAATAAATGTTGCATGTCAAATCCTAACTGAGCCTTTTCTTGATGAGTCCCTTCCTGTTCCTGGATGATGTTGTCACTCAGCAGACAGATCATCAAAAATCAGTTTCTAAAGAGAATTTCCTCTCCTCTCCCTTGCAGATAAGGAAATTCTTCCATGTTTCAAAAACTTAAATGAATATTCAAAATATTGATGCCTTATCCTGGAAAAAAACTAGTCTAAATATAAATTTTCACAGACTTAATTTTCCCTATGTGAGGTTCTTGCCAGTCTCCATCAGCATTTTTATATTCTATTTTACAATCTGAGTAATCTGATGAATGAAAAATTGTCGTTATTGATCACTGAGGCTATTGCAGACTGAGGCTATAAAAGGATTTCAATGAAGAGGATGAATGAATTAGGTGCTCTGAAGGCTTTAGCTGATCCTCCCCACTTTACTTATGCACTGCTTCTTCAATTCTCCCCTCATCCCACTTTGGTAGTGGAAATTGAACAGTTCTGACTGCGGTGGAGTGCCTTAACATTTCCCAAATCCTCTAACACCTGAAAAATATGTGTATTTTCTCTGTACTTTATAAGCCTCGCTTTAGTTACATCACTGTACCCCTAAGATTCAATTAGCACCTTTAGCACAAATATTCTTCTGCCAGGGCTCCAAGGGTGAAGAGGATGAATCTTTGCATTACATTCACATCGGTTTTCAAGTGTGATCCTGACCATGCAATCTTGTCTTTGCAAAAACAGTGCAACATTATTTAATGGATTGTTCTCAGTAAAATATCTATCCTTTGATTTGCTTTCAATATTAAATAAGGTCTGCCCACAGATGAGGAGACAGTCAATTGCAACTTGCTAAATACCTAGCCCAAAGATATTGAATGTGTGAAAATGAAGCTGACAGGGCATGTTGCTCACACAAATCCTAGTGCTGGAGTTGCTCTTTTGGCTAACATTCACACTGCTGCAGGTTTACATACTCAGTGTGCAACTTCTGTCTTCATGTTTCAACTGGAGTCCAAGTGCACCGCAGCCTATTTGGATGGCAAACTGAAAGTACTTTGAAAATTTAATCTGTTGTAAGCCTTCATGCCTTTCCAGACACAAAATAATTAATGTACTCCTTTTTATTCTCCCTTGTATCCAGATTTGCTGCAAATGAAAAAAATTAATCTAAAGGCACCCCTTCTGCAAAACTGATTTTAATCAAGAAGTGATTTGTAGCTGCCTGTAAGCAGTGTCAGGTAGAGGAGGGATTCACAGTGTTCATCCTGTTCCACATATGGAAGCACAACATGAACATCAGCCTCATGTGCTGATCCACAGCAGGCAAAGATTGCTGCACACAGCTGTTCTTCTGTGAAATGTTTGCACTTCTAATGTGCACCCTGGTTGTCTATTCTGATTCTAGGAAACCACCATTCAGTCCTTTTTGGGATGCTTTTGGGTGGAAGCTGGAGAAAAAAAGCTACACCATCAAAAACATAGTCTTGGCAGGCTTCCCCACTGTTTTGGCTGGTTTTCTTTTTTGTGTTTTTTTTTTTTTGGGGGGGGGGGTTTGGGTTTTTTTGGGGTTTTTTGTGGGGGGGGGTGTGTCGCAGATGTCTTTTCACTAAAAATCCTTTATTTAGGATTTTTCCTTCTGAGAAGCTAAGACGCCTCAGAGACAGAATGTAAACAATGGTTATCTGTTGCTGTGGAATGCAACAGGTCCACCTGTGATTGGCCCATCTTGGATGTTTATAATTAATGGCCAATCAAGGACCGGGCTATCTCGGACAGAGTCTGGGAGAGCTGCCTTTGTTATCATTCTTTTCTTTTCTATTCTTAGCTCAGTTAGCATCTGAGAAAACCTGTCCTTTCTATTTCTTTTTAGTATAGTTATAACGTTATATATATATATATCATAAAGTAATAAATCAAGCCTTCTGATCATGGAGTCAACATTCTTGTCTCTTCCCTCATCCAAGAACCCCTGTGAACACAGTCACAGGGTTTTTTTTTCCTCTTTGATTTCTATTGCTTTTTTTTTTTTAATTCAAAGAGACGCTTTGAAGGTTGAGGCACACCTTAGAATTGTTCATAGTCTCTGAAATCTCCTTTAGCTCTTCTGGACCCCACACCCCATCTCCAGTCCACAAGGGGAATTTCTTTTATGTCATGAAATTTCTTTTTTGTGATATATCAGAATTTAATTCCCATACAATTTTGCTTTGTAGGTGGTAAAAGTTACAGTGTGAGGAACATGTCTGCATTACCATGTTCTGGTAAAATTCTAATCCATTTGAGATTCTGTGGGAGTTTTACCACTTATTTCAATAGAGTAGGATTTTGTCTTAAATTTCATCCCTTGCATTAACAAATTCACTTTCTTAAGAACTTCTTTAATCTTTCTTACTGTGTTTTATTTTAAGAGTAAGGGGGAAGAGAGGAGATACATCAGGAGTATATCTGACAACACATAGGTTTACTTGTGATTTATAAAATGGTAAATGAAATAACACTTCTTTACTCATTCTCCTTAATCCTATTACCAGGTAGTAACATGGGCCATAGAAAGAGAAGTCTTCTTAATGCAGGATTACATTTACATTTCTTTAATAGTTTTATATTTTATTTTTTGGTTTCATCTGTGCTTTATAGAATTTGCATCAGTAAAGAACTTAAGAATAAGCTTAATATTAAACCTGAGCTGAACTACTTCATTATTCCACACAACATGTAAGCTTATGATTAACAATGGCTGAAGTCAAAGACAGCTTAGAATATGCACACTTTTTTTTTCTGAATTGCAGCTTACCTCACAAAAACTGAATTTTGCAAAATTCTACATAAAATCTGTTTGATGATATTTCTCAGCTTTTATTTAGGATTCAATCTCATCTTCTGCATTAAAGTGAAGTACACCTAGTAGCTCACTCGCCTTTATAGTCACTCCCAAGTTAGTACTCTCTGTGAATTAATTAATGTGCTGTTTTTTTCTCTCTGCAAAGTCATTAGAGAGGCAAAGAATATAACCTGAAATCCTAAGGCAGAAAACAAGTAGTCATTTCCTCCTAAGCCACTATTTTGCAGCTCATCACTTCCCTTTGTTTACTATCTTCCATCAGTGGTTATTTCACATGATAACATTCATATTTAAGCCAATTTAAATTAATTTTGAGAAAAGAGCTTTTATAAAATGCAGTATCAAATGTTTTCCTTAATTGAAAATGCCTATCATATTATGCTTTTCTTTCAGCCACTAATTTTTTAATTCTATTAAAGAAGCAATCAAGTTTATCTGGCAAATTTTTATTAAATCATCTTGCTACTTCGCTCTAAAAATATCAGGATGAATGCCAAAGCTATTTTCACAAACAGGAAAACACTCCATCTTTGGAGTGGAATTGGTATATGTTATGTACTTAGTGAGGGTAGCAAGAGAATAAAACCAATCACTGATGTACAGGGTTCTGATATTATAAGAAATTATTTATTGAAACATGAAAACAATCAAAAAATATATTGGTAACCTAATGATTAGGACTTTCTAAATTGATCCTGGAGGTGTTGTCTGCTAAAAGCTTTTCTGCTCATGTCTGGTAAACACTGATGTTATGGTTCTGCACCATGCCTGTTTCTCTGTAATGTTGCATTTAAAGTTCTTTTCTCCCTCATGAAAGTGTAATGAGACAAAATACAGATTTTCTCTAACAAGCAATGTCCTAAAAGTAAAAATTATTGAGTTATAAATGTCTAGTGTATACTGGTGTGGTGAACATTTAGACAGGGTAGTATGTGAAAACAAAGTAGAGATGAATGCATGTATAGGTAGCATCCATCTAGACTTTAGCTATTTGCAGTGCCAAAAGCAATTAAACTGCAGCAACACGAGCTTGTTAGTGCCCATACAAGATGTTTGGAGATGCCTAAAAGTAATCTCACTGCCAGAATTCCACCAGCTAGTGCTGTGAGGGCACAAACTACTGTAGGAATGACCACAGAGGGTTCAATTGTACCCATGGATCTTGAGGAATCAATAAACTTTGAAAACATAGCACACAGTTGTTGGGAAAGAATATAAACATATTGGCACAGTGCCATAGCCTCCTGCAGTGTGTAGTTGCAGCAGGTAAGTGTACATATCAAGGAAAGCCAAGGAAAGCAGACTATAATGCTTGAACTGACAACAAAAACCTCACTTATATCACATTTTGTGAGGTTCAGAATAGGAAATTTAACCTTTCACTTCTTGATCGTCAAAGACAATAAAATAGAAAACAAAAACCAACAAACAAACCAAAAAAAACCACTAAAAAAACAAACCATAAGATTGAATATACGAGTTTAAAATCTTACTAACTTATCACCTGATATCTGTTTTGAAATAAATTTAATTCCTCAGAAGAGGTGCACAACAGTAGAGAGAGCAATAGGAAAATTTCCAAAATTAAAACAGTTTTTAAGCTTTACAGTGATTATAGATTACTACTGATACTACTGAACCCTGACCTCAGCATTTTGAAATTAACTAACATTTTGGGCCTAAATTGAATGGTACTCAGAGGACAGATCTATAGCATAGGGCTATACTGTTCTTTATTACACATAACTCCCTTCAAGAAATGAAGCTAAGGTCATAAACAGGAAGATAAAAACCAAGCAAAGAAAAATGCTTTTACTTCTCACTGTTCTCTCTGTCTGTTGGCAGTGACATAATCTAAGGTCAGCTAGTGGCAATTGAGAGGCTTCATTCCTATGCTGTGTTTTGGGGGATTTTTTTTGCACATAGTAAGGATGTTTTTACTGAATTCAGCTCTACATTTTGCACATTTATAACTCCACATCATCACCGTCATCCTACTTCTAATGTATATCATCATTTCTGAGCAATACAGTCTCATAATCCCTCTTCTGTTATTTGGCTTCCTAGCTATCCAATGATGATATGTGGCCATACCTTATAACATATCCAGTGTTTCATTCAAGATAAGTGAATAGAAAAGGAAACAAACCAAAGATTTGTAAAGGAAAGAAACAAAGACAACACTAATTTAAGCATTGAAATGATTGCAAATCTTTCATTCAAAGAACTGTTTACAATTTGGACTGGAAATTTGTTCAGCCAGTCCAAGAAGAGCACTTATCACACCAATGAATTCCCTTTGTTAAAACAACAGAAAGGAACCTTTAATTTAATCAGACTTAATTGACATATGACATAGCAGGGTGCAAGTATTCATTCATCAGTAACTTAAACTTCATGAAGTCTTTAGACATAAGAAGATACAATAATCACAGTAAGATAAAAGGTGCAATAAGGCTATTGAACACGAGTGGCCTCATGGACAGGGATTAGATTAGACGAGCTGTCAAATGAGAGGTCTGCCTGCCTTTAGACTGTCCAAATGAAACTGACAATTCCAAGAAGGGAAAAAGAACCATTTATCTACACAAAAGCTACACTAATGCTCTCTCAAATCCTGGATGAACTGCAGCTCTTCAGGACTTGACTTCTAAAACTACACTCCAAGTTTTAGGATGGGTGTAAGGATCTTGGGAATTGAATATGTTCAATATGTTAAACTTAGCAAAGACATAGCCTGCATTTTTTTCTGAGTTGTTTTTGATTTGTTTTCTTTTTTGTTTTGTTTTCTTTTGTTTTGAGGGGTTTTTTTTGGATGTGTGGGGGTGGAGATAGGGGTGGTTATTTATTTTAACTGATTTCCATGCCTTCCATGCCCAGACAATTACAAAAACTTGTCTTGTATTCAAGTCATGTTCACCTTTGATGATTAAGATCCATACCCTCCTGCATAGCACTGCAGATGTGGAAAGAAGTTCAAGAAAACTTCTAGTTCAGAAGACCTGAGCTAAGATGGGTCAGAGTATAAGCAGATGTTAATAAGAAATTGTTGTTTTTAATGTCTCACTGAAATATTACTTGAATGAGATACTATAACCAGGT
Source organism: Molothrus aeneus (assembly GCF_037042795.1). Classification (NCBI taxonomy): domain Eukaryota; kingdom Metazoa; phylum Chordata; class Aves; order Passeriformes; family Icteridae; genus Molothrus; species Molothrus aeneus. Next base: position 73,684,447 of record NC_089646.1, read on the forward strand.
GCTAGGTAGCTTTATCATTCTGTTATTCTTAGAGGCACTTTCCAAATGTTAAATCTAGATTTTTTCAAGAAAATTTATTTCTCCTCACTGCATTCCCAATTGACAGAAAATTCACAAGACTCTCATCTTACCTGCCCCTCTAAACTTTCTCACTCCATCAGGATAACTGTGTTTTTCCCTGCAGAGACGTTAACGAATTAATGAATTAATTACAATCAAATTAAAGAGAGACCCCAGGGATCAAGAGCTATTCCTGGGCCCTTCAGTTCTCATAAGGAAAAATATACCACAATTTGGGCTTTTTGATCAGCTGGGATTTCTTGTACATCAGTGTTTCCCAGACTTACAGATAAAAACCCTCTTATGTGCATATCTATTGCCTGGAAATCTTTCACATAGCACCAGGGAATGTGGAAAAACTAACTCACTTCAATCTTTGGCATGGGTTTAGATCTCCCAGAGCTGAGGAGCAAAATAAGGCAGCAAGATTTGGCTGATGGCACATTAATAAACCAAATTCCTGCCAAAAAGTGCAAGCATAAGTCATGATTTGTCACTATTATTTTGGTTTATATTTTAGTTTTGTCATAATAATTTCATTTTTTTTAACGATTTAATTAACATCAGCAATAACTTTTACAGCCATTCATTATTCTAATGGAGATTGAGCGCTGCAGTTTAACAAAAATGTGTTTTGTATATCATGCCACTAACAGAATGGCAAAAGCCTTTTTAACTCCAAATATTGAGTCCAGTTGGAAAACTGTCCTGACAAAAGAAGGAATTGGGATTTTTTTTCTATCATGTCTTTTTATTCTCTATGTAGTCATGAATTGATTGTTTAAGACTGTAGTACAGACTATCTTCTGGGATGTTGTATTTAATCAGACTAGTCTATAAAGCTTTATTTTATTTTTTTTTTTCATTTTTATAAGTCTATAGTCATTGTAAAGTCAAATAAGATTCAGGCTTAAAATACGTATCCCTGGAAATTCAAGCCAAAATTAGCTAAATAATACCACCCCAGTACCCATCCTACTTCTCCTGCTTGCCCAAAGTGAAGGAGGTAGAGGAGTTGGGGATGGAGTGCAGTTGAGCCTGGGAAAATGGATGGGAGAAAGGTCACAGACAACATTTTTAATTTCTTTGTTTTAGTTGTCAATAAAATTAAATAAATTTTCTCAAATCTGTCTTGCCTGTGATGATTATGGGAGGCAGCTCTACCCATCCTGAACTCAACACAGGAGTTTTTCCATCCTCTTTTCTCACCTGTGCTGTTGTAGGGAGGGCTGTGAGCACCTTGGTCAGTGCTGAGAGCACTTGGTCAGCAGTAAGCCAAGGTAAACCTCACAAAATAGCACATGCACTTTACAGTAAGCATGTATTAACTAATATGGGTTCCCTGATCCACTGGGAATTAGCTGTCAATCTCTCATTAACTTTCATGCACCCACATTTTCAGCCAAAAAATAACAATACTGCTGCATTAAAATTTCACTTAGGGGAAAAAAGATAAAACCCTCATCAGATAATATTTTTTGAAATCTGAGTATAGAGTTTCATGAATGAATAAGCCATTTGTATTACTGAATTGTTTCAACTATTTAAAATCATAAAAGTATCCTAGAGGACTATGCAATCTTGCAAATAATTTAAATTTCTAAAGTAAAGAAGACTAGCAATATTCTAATGACTGCCTGAAATTTAAGATCTATTCATATGTGCTTTCTCCAACCTCTTCTAATCTGGTTCACCTGTAGGGAAAGAAAAGAGAGTGATTTGTAGTTGAATTTTACATTATACGACATTATATCCAAAGAAATCTTTCTCTAGGGATGAGACAGGAATTCAGCAGCTGAGGTGTTAACCTTGTGTATATCATCCTTACTAGGTATCTGAAAAAATACATCTTATTGAGAGGGGAAAAACAACGAATTTTTAAAGAGTCAGCTGCATCAAAACATTAATTATCTGACTTATGTAAGTATTTACAGCCAAGAAGTTTTAAGCCTAAAAGCTACACAATTCTGTCACATCAGGTCTAAGAGGAAAAAAAAAAGATAGCAAACAAACCCCTAAAGTCAGGAGACTGCAAAGAACTTGCAACTTTTCTTGTACTATTTCATGAGCCTTCTGATCATCAAAGCATCTTTTAAGCCAGATGTGGATTTGAATTTTTAGCTTTGAAAACTAACAAGAAGAATGAAACAATTGAGGAAAGAAATTACCACATACTTAAAATCTTAAATATCTTAAATATCAAAAATTATCATTCATCTTCCTGAAGATAGAAATGGTTTCGGTTTCTTCACTTTTCCCACATTTCCCACTTTCAGCAGTTTCATCTGGACAGTATATGAACCTTTATTAGAATTAAAAGTTTCTAGAGACCACTCTTACATACACATACACACACACACACACACACTATTGATTTGGATTACCAGTCATTAAAGAAACCCCATCAAAACCAACACAGTCTAACAATGAATTATCAGCTACTATAATATGAGCTTCTTTTGTCTAGTAATTTGGTACTGGGAATTGATCTGACAACTCTTAACACAGATTAATAGTATTCAAGTGTAAACTTTTCACAGAAGTGCATGTATCTCTCTGTGTTCCTCCCACTGAAATGTGCACAACTGCCTACCAGAAAGGAATGATTACCCAGTGATTTGATTACTACCACAGGGGACAACTCAATGATGAGTTATCCAACTCATCACTGAGTTACAACTCATTCTAACAGAGGGATAGAGGATAGAAGTCTTTCACTGATTCAGAGGTCTTTATGTGCTTCCACAATCCAATAGCACCATATGAAACTCTCACCTAAGGTCATTTTTTCAAGCAACAAAGTAGATATTGCCTTAAAATTGAGCTATTTTCATATTTAGCCACATGTCTAGAAATTCAGATTAACTACTATTGAAAATTATCTAGATGATATTCATACTAAGTGCTCTGTGTTCCCTCTAACAACTAGTGTTTCACGTCAACTATCAATTCTCTTTTACAGGGAAGTGAGAAATCTTGGTGTTGTTGTTTTAGTGGAAGTCAGCTGATTATCTGGGTGGATCTGAACACAATGCAAAGGTAGGAGTTCTCAGACTCCTGACTCTCCAGAACAGGACCATCAAAAAACCCAAGAAAAACAAAAGTGAAAAAACAAATACACAACAAAACAAACCCTTCCCAAAACAAAACAAAAAAAAAACCCAAGAAAGAAAAAAAAATCTAACCCCAACCAAGCATAAGAAACTGACTTAGCAGTGGAAGTCATAGAGTTAAAAGAGATTGAAAGCGTCATTAATAAGAGATGCAGACATCCCATGTTTGAAGTGATGAAGATCCCATGTTTGCGGGTTTTTTCACTAAATATTTAGTGAATATATGCTCATAGTTCTCGTTTGTTTCCTTTCACTTTATACTCTAGAAATCCCACATTTACTTGCTGTGATGGTTTACTGAAGGCTTGACTGCAGATATAATTTTTGATTTGGAAAAGAGTAACTACTGTTTATTCAAAACAGATAAAACATAAACAGTAGACATGAAGAGAATTGGTGGAGAAAAAAAAAGAATGTGAGACAAGCACCTTTGAAGTGTCAATGAGGAATGATATAGTCTGAAAGTCTTCATCCTCAAAGTAAAAATGCAACCAAAATTCTTTAAACATTTGGGATCTTTAGACTAGAACAGTATTTGAACACCTTCTAGCATAGTTATTGTAAATGACCTGTAGGCTGAGATATATTCAAATAAAAGAGTTATTGAAAATGTGTAATGGAAAAGAATTTGAGGCTTTTGTGACATATTTAAATGAGCAGATGCTATTTTACCAAGTAGATACAGTCCATGGTTTTGGTTGGTGTTCTGTTTATTTTAAAATCTCCTCAACTAATTTATAGTATTTTTTAATTTGCCATTATCTAGTCTCTTCTTTTTCTGGAGTTGTAATTTTACTCCCTTAAAAAAGACAAAGCAAAGAAATAAAGCACCATTACATATTTCTGTGTATATGATAGATGGTAATGGGTCATAAAAATAATGTTCCATGGTTTGTTTGTTTTTTTGGGTTTTTTTTGCTAAGTACATTTAAAATAATTTTTTCAGAGATTTTCACACATTAACATATTGTTTTTGACCACCTAAGCCAGGGCAGAGTAAAAGCAGTTCTTTTGGAGGATGAGTTCCAACACCTTGTTTAGTGAATGTAGATGGAACTTCTTAGTCTTGTAATTCCCTGTTAACAGATTTCTTCTTTGCATTAAACTCTTTCATTTTAAAATAAAAATTTTACTTGGTTTACACTTCTAGATTTTAGTCTTGTAAATATTTACAGTTATATGACCCTTCAGAAATCAAAGGAACTAAATGTGTCATTAAGTTATCTAGAAATATATGGAATACAGAAGGCAGACTCACCCTTTGATTAGCACATGAAATACTTTAATCACAATTTTATTCCTTTTTCAAATACTATTGAATAAATTACCCACGTTGTAAACCAAGTGACTTGTAAGCCAATGAAGTATAACAACATAAGTGCAGATATATGAGGGACATAACCTACATTCTGATGAGATAGACTAAATTAACATTTAATAACATTTTACACCCATAATTAATCATGGTGGAAAATGGGACAGTTACCTACTAAATTACCTAGATATTTTATCAAATCATGTAACTGGATAATTAGACTTCTAAATTCAGTCATGTATACCTTTAATTAATTGTTGTTTATTATTGAGTGTGGATTAGCTCCAATTGCACACTTTCATCTACACATTAGGAGCTGGTTTATGGTCATTATTTATTCTGCTTCTGAGTTGGATTATTCTGCTTGTTTGTATATTTAAAACATCTCCTGTCATTGAACTGGAAAAATTTAAAAGCATTTTTAATATTCTTTTTTTAGCTGTGCCTCAAAACCTTCAGTCTTTCAACTCCTGATGCAAACATATTATTTCTCAATGTACTAACCATCTCATGCTGATGTCAGTCATATTACCTTCCTAATTGCTTCATGGTTTTTTAGTATTTGACATGACATTAGAATAGACAAAAAAGAAGAGTTTATTAACAGAAATTCATGAGATTTTAATTGCAGCAATTTGCTTGTCTTTTTATTCTGAGAGAAAGCTATAGTGGTTCTTAATTTAATACCCCCAAAAAAGTAAATCTTCATTAATGTGAAACTCTCAATCTTTTACACTGTTTATTTAAAATCTCTTTGACAGTTTACTTTTTTTATATATATATGAGTATGATTTATATGTAATTTAAAGCTAGATTAGCTGTTTTTATGGGAATAAAATGTAAGGAGTAACTGAAGCTTTCCCAAGTGGAGATTAGTTAATCTTTTGAGGATCATTTAAAGGGAAGAATATCCATTGCTTAGTCTGTTACTGTATACCAATCGATATCTAAATACCATGGGGACAGACTCATTAGAATTATTAAAACCACATATGTACACCCATTCCAATGATTTATATTGACCTTTTGGAAGTCTAATGAGGTGGAATGAGAATGAAGAAAAAAAAATCAGTGAAGATAGCATTGTAATTACATAGAAAAGAAATGAGGAAAGAGCAGAAGCAGTAAGAAAGACACTGACATGACGAGCTTCAGCAGTTATTTTTAATGCCAGTGAAAATGGAGAAATTAAGGGGGAAGTCTTAAGAGACTGAGATAAATTTCAGAGCAGAGAAAACGAAAAGAGAAAAGAAGGCAAATGGCAGTTAGGAGGTCAAGCATCAAAGAAACTACTGTGCTTCCATAATAAAGGAACAGCAGAGAGTTCAGCAGTTAAAATAAAGGCAACATACAGATGATGATTCTATTTTTGAGATTGAAAAAGTTGACTTTTTCAGATTTGTACAGAAACAGAATATACTTGGATCTTCCATGGAGGCATATTTTAAATATATTTTCTTCTGGAATGCAACGTTTAGAAAATATTCATAGAAAAGTTTGAAAAATGCAGCCTTCTTTTTCTAGAAATTGGTTTTTCATTCCTCATATTTCTTTCCTCATTTTTTTATAAAACTACATTTTCACAATGAAAGATTTTCAATTCTTTTCCCCAGTAAGTCTATGAATGATTTTCTTGCTAATAATGATATAACTCACTCATTAAAAATCTAATAGGAAACAGAAATAATCAGGGGAATGAAAAGTTGTATACACACTCCATAGAGTATGCATACAGGCTATAGTGGAAAGATATGTAGATTAGCCCTGAACTTGGTAAAAAACCTCCGAACATGATGCAATAAAAGATTGTTCAGAGGGATGAGCTCAAATCCCACAGAAACCTTTCATGGTCTATTGTGGAAAGAGAAGAGGAGGGCAGCTGACTTAGTAACTATGGCAAACAGTTACTCAAAGGTTGCAAGAGTGATCCTTAAAAATTTTGCTTAAAAACTCAATATGGACATCTCCTCGAGAAATCTGCAATATCCATGCAGATTTAGTTTAGAATAGTGTTTTGACGGGTTCCTAATTTCAGATGATGGTTGCTCCTGTAACTGGCTGAATAGGGATTCCTTTCTGAGGCTAATTGAGCTACAGAGCTCTGAAACATTCATTGGAAATTTTGGATGCCTGGTCTGTGCACCCACTTACTAAATTTTCTTATTAGTTCTTCATTTCCTTCAAGTTTGGGTTAACTATACAAGGAGAAAAGGTCCAGCATAAACAAGATAATTGTTTCATGGCAGTAATTTTATTGTCTCAGTGAAATCAATTGAGACTGATCTTCTTAACCTTTCATATGAGACAGACTTTGCTCTCACTTATAGTTCAGCTTCCAAATGAGGCATTTCCACACAGCTACACAGCTGTGTGGATGATACTTTAAACAGCTTGAGGCAACATTAAACTGTTGCTATCTCTCATGTATTGGTTTGTGTGACTATCAGACATGTTTTCTCTCCACTTCCAAAGCTCCTGAAATGGGTCTCTGATCAAGTTTACACTGATGTAAATTAGGAAGAAGGCTGCAGAAGTCACTGGGAGTATGCATGTATAAAACTTGTGCAGGAATTATATCCTCAGTTTGACAAATTCCTGTAGTCTGAGCTAGCAGACATAGTCTTTCTGCAGTATTGCTTGTAGGCCTAACCAAAAAAAAAAATCTATAGGGAAGATTGCTGGTTCAAAAGAGTGTTTTGGTGCAACTCAAGCATTCAGCAAGAATCCATTAATTTACTTCAACACTTCCTAAGGAAATAAGATGCATCATCTGTGCATCTCTCTTCATAGATTAAACCAGACATAATTTTCGAATTAAACTGAGCTTTGTCATTAACTGCCAATGACTCAACCTGAAAAGCATCTTGGAAAACAAACATGGATTTGAAGATGTTTCAGAGCACTGAAGCCAGGATCTATAGATGTTACACCCCAAATCCCTCATGCATTCTAGTGAGGCCTCAGCTAAGACACCTGGAGACAAAGATTTTGAACAGCCTATCTTATAAGGCTACTTGGACTCCTTTCCATGAAATCAGAAAATGAGAAACCATTATTAATAGATTCCTGGATCCATACCAGGGCCCCATAATGTTTCCCAGGCATCCTGTTACAATTCTAGGGTTTTAGGTCTGCAATAATCTAACCAGCATAACATTATATTACTCCTTTACCTCTTTCAATTCAGAATTGACTTTTCATGGTAAAATATGAGATATCTGACTTAATGCTACTTGGTTCAAAATAAAATGTCAATTCTGCATATCAACAATTTCTAAGGAACAGAATTTTCACAATGTGAAATCATGATTGGTTAAAAATTAATGAAATATAAAGGTATGATATATTGCTAAAATATAATTTTCCACTTTATTTACATTTGAGTATGATTTTGACGTAATGTGACTGTAGAGAATTTTTAAAAGAGTGGTGTATTTCTGAGGGGTTTTTTTTCTTAGCTATCTTCATTCTAAAAGAAATGAAAGCTACTAATTTTGTTTTATTTTATTTTTGTTTCATTCTGCATAAGCCAAATTGATGGCATTTACAGCCAAGTAGCTATATCACTTTTCCTTTTAGTGCATATTAACTTCTTAGAATTTGAATTAAGTTATCAAAAAAAGAATTTAGAAATGTGTGTCTGTATATTTTGCTTGTTTTCTTCTTGTTGTTTGATCATATCCATTTCATGGTGCATGAAACTTAAATAGTTTCATAATTTAAAGTTTTAAGTTGCTACCCTGAACACTGGTTGGACTTCTCTCAGAATTGGTATGGGACTGATAATCATAGGAGATAAAGCCTTTACTTGCCATCCAAAGAAAAGGATAAGATACTTAACATGAGCACAAGAATTCTTTTATTGCTGCTTCACTGAATTGGCATGCAAAAATTCTACCTGTAAATATCTGAGCTACAATTCAACAAGCTATGTAAATACCTACCTAATTTTCAGCTTGTGTCTAGCTCCATGGAGGTCCTAAAATTATCTACTGATTATTTACAGATTAATTTATCTTGACAATACATGATTTTGAATTCAATGAGAAAAAAAATAGGATTCTACAATGAGATGAGAAGCAGAATGCAGATTATATATGGAAGATCTGAGCACAGAATTGAGCTCTCAAAGTTTAATTTATTCACAGAAGTCCTGTGCTTATAGCAACACAGCAAATGCATTTAGTTGAAATACATTTTGGCTTTAGGTTTTTAGGAGTGAAATTGGATTCATTTTTAGTACTGTACCAGTCCTTTCTTTGTGACTACTAAATCTGCAAAAGGTTGCCATAGAGATTAGTAAGAAATGAGAATGTGAAATCTGCATGAGCATCAGGCATAAAAAAGTATAGTTTCCAAATTCATTAACTTTAATAGTTCTTTTCCTCACCACAGTCTTCATCAAAGAATATTGTCATATCCAAAAGAAACTTCCTAGTAAAACAGAAAAAAAGTATTTTGTATTTCTTCATAGTAGTGGTAGAAGTGTGTCACTTTAGCTATTTTAAGAAAATCATGGAGAAATGTTGAACAAGGGCAAGCAAAAAAGATTTGAGAGTATATTGTGGAGTGATAAATACACAAAGTTTACTGTAAGAAAAAAGACTGAAGGGTGCTTTGTCTCTGTGTTTATATTCTCAAACCTAAATAGTTGGGATTTTTTTACTTTTTCAGGCAAAGTTACAGCAATACACAAAGACTGACATTAACTGCTGTGAAAAAAATACAGGCAAAGTGATATACACCACTTTTGTTTTTTGACAGTGGTTCATGATTAATATCTTCCTGTGATCATCTGCAGATGTTAGGATAGATATGTCTTCTTGATTTGCAATTGAGCAGATGTATTTTCCTGCATTTAATTTAAATTTCCATAAAATTTCATGAGTTGACTACAGAAGAGAGGACAAAATAATATCATATAATCTCCTCACTTCAATGCTTGGTGCTGAATCTTTCTCAAAGTCAGATTGATTAACTGAGGAGAATCAGAAAAGAAAACCTACCTCTTCCCAAATTCCTGGCAATATTGGTCAAAACCGCCAGGCAGACCAGCCAAAATTCCTTTTTTTTCTTTCTCTGCAGCATGAATTGTCTGCTAGGATCATCTGGGAATATTTCACATGATCAGGGATTGCAGTTATAAGTACCTGAGAAATAGATGTCACCTAAATTGCATGCAATGTTTTTGACACACATAGTTGCATAGTATTTTGCAAAAGAATACAGCATTATAGTTTCATTAAATTTGTTGCATTTTAAATATCAGCATGGAGATTAAATCCCAGCAGAAGAAGACATTTCCATTGTTGCCACTGATGGTTCCTTGACATTCAGATAGCACTTTTTTTAACCAAACCATGAGAATGAACTCAATCTGTTTTCCAGATTACAGTTATAAATAATTTTTTATTTAAAAAACCCAAAACTTAACATGTTCAAATATTTGTATTTTGTTGGAACAAGTGATTTTGTGGATGAGGTTTGTGAAATGCATTTATTCACAATCACTGTTTGCACTGCAAGGCAGCAAGGAAGCACATCTACCTGTTTGCATTCTTGGGGACACTGCACATGAATTCTGGTGGAAGCCTTTGAAGGAGGGGAAAGTCTGCTTTTCCATGCTGATAAACCAGACATGCTAAGAGGAAAATATTTGTCTAGTCTGAGGTGGAACAAGTAGAAAATGAAAAAACTAGGAAAAGCTACCAAGAAGAGCAAAACATCATCATAGCTTCAGGCTTCAAATCCAACAGAAATAAGCAATTTCTGGGGTGCCTGATCATACCTAAGGATTAGGAGTTTACTGGAACCAGTAAGGTTCTCTCAGCTGCTGAATAAAACTTAGAATTTCAGTGGAAATCTGTTGTTAGGATTTTTTTGTTTGGTGTTTGGTGAGCTGTAGTAGTGGTAGTAGTAGTAGTAGTAGTAGTAGTAGTAGTAGTAGTAGCAATAGTAGTAGTAGTAGTTGTAGTAGTAGAGTTTGTAACATAAAGTAATTTAATTTAAATTCATAAAGCCTTTTCCTTAAAAAATGGAAATGTTACCTCAATACATATATTAGTAGCCTTTCTATGAATATGTTTATGTGCATGTACAGGACTGTGGTTGTACACTTGAGAGCACAATCATACACACACACACACACACATATATTTGTGTGTGTGTGTGTATATATATATATATATTTGAACTGTTTTCTTAAAGGAATTTCTTGCTTATATCCTTTTCAAAATAAGTATGTTTTTTCCATTTAATTTTTTCTCCTTTACAGCCTAATCAATGAATGAAAGGTGAAATAACTTCACACTTCTTTCAGATGTGTCACTGAGTCATCTCTGCAGAGGAATCTTAGTAATTAGAATGATAAAAGGCAATCTAAACCTCCTTAGCTGTAATTCATACAGCACACAGCAGCATCACATCTTTTACCCAAAGGAAAAATAAAAAAGGAAAGTAGTATATTTTTAAAGATTTTAAAGATAATAGGAAGCAAACAAGAAACCTGAAGAGAAGAACATAAGAGAAAATGGAAAATGCGAGGTTTGGAACTTTCAAACATTCCACTTGAATGGGAAAAAAAAGGGGTTCTATTAAACCTGCTACTAAGAGACAAATCTTTCTGCTTTCTGAATGTTTTACCTGGGTATTTTCTGAGTTGTGGTCACCTATTACAGGCTAGACACTCTGCTTTTTAAAATATTTTGAAGTTACAAACAACCATATTTTGAGTGTATTTTCAAAATGGTTGGCAATTGAGCTTTTGAAATCTTTTGTGAGCTATGAAAACCTAAAAGTGTCATTCCTGATTGTTACTGTCATGCCAATTCTATATCATATTTCTTAAATGTACTTCTATTTTACTTTTTGTTTGTGATAATTCTGAATTTATCTCTACTGGCATCAAATTGAGGACACTGAAAACACTAATTTCATTCTCACAAGGGAATCGATTGACAATAACTCACTCTTAAAGTGGATGAAATACATCCCCTCCTCTCAGCAGGCAGATAAAGACTCAAATAGCAATCAGCAAAAACAGAAGAAGGAATAGTAAAAAAACCAAACAACCAAACAAAATAAACAAAACAAACAAGAAAAATTAAGAAAAGAGGAAAAGAGAAAAATAATCTTCAATCTACTATTTTCTCAGGTAATTCTAGATTTCTGTCAAACTATCAGTGTTAGACAAAATAAAAACTTCTCTCTATAAGAAGGAAAATAACAATTTTCTAAATATTCTTTCAGAAACTACCCCAAACTATGTTTAACTCTACTTTGCATTTCAATAAACTTAGGGCCTGGTTTCATAAGTCCTCATTTACATAGGTATATCTCAGTGAATGATTCATGAGAATAGGCTTCAGTGGGAGTGTAGAAGAGAGAACTTTGCAGAGCAGGTCCATTTTTTTGGTGACAGACAAACCTGTTTAAATTAAAACCTGTGCTGTTTGCATCCATCTGGATGCTCTGATTTCAGAGCCAATTTTTCTAATTATAAAAGCAGTTTGGCACAAATGTTTTAAATAACTAACTATTTTCAAATACTACTAGTGGACTAACAAAGAAGAAAACTGCACTTAAAAGTTCTCTAGTTTTCATCAGTTGTAAGAGTTATTTGATAATTTGAAGAGATAATATGGTTGATATAATATCTCTCTATTTTTTCTCACCATAATGTATCTAACATGAGTTGATTTTATGGCTATGATATTTTTCTATTGCTGTCTGAATATGAGCCTGAGAAGCAAATCTGAAACCTGCTCCTGAGGTCTGTTCATTTATGAAACAAAGTCCAGAAAGTTCTGGAAAGCCTTATTCTCTTATGTTTGCATAAGAATTTGTACATACAGTTAGGATAATAAATCATAAAATTGTACTGGCATAAAAGAAAAACTGGCGTATCTGTGCATCTAACTATAGAATCTGAAGTAATCTATAGCTAATGCATTTTCTGAAAATCATCAGATAGGATTCTAAGGCACTTAGAGTGTTATTCACTGTTAAGCATTTGTGATTTGTAATAGATTAGTCTTTCAAAGCAACTATAGCCATCATACTGCATGGGTAATCAAATAGTTCCTACTCAACTTTCTTCCTCTGAATTTCATATAAATTTTTAATTAATGCCTTACATTACTCAAGCTTTTATGCAATTAGGTGATAAATTATTCAATTTTTGATGTTATGTTTTAGACAGATGTTAAATCAAAGAAGTTAATGATTGAACACATTTTAATAGATTTGCTACTGTAGCTTTTAGTCGCTTTAAAAATAATTTTTGATTGAATTTTGGTGCTTATAAAAGTGAAAGGCTAAGGACCACTTTTATAAAAGGCTCTTTACTGAGTCTCTGACTAATTTAATGGTTCTGAAAATACTGGGAATTATAGGCCATAAACAAAAACAAAGATGAAAAGGAATTAAATGGTATTAAGCACGACCCACCCCAGCCTATAAGATTTGGGAAATCACAAAGTATAAGATACTTCTTAGCCACACTTGAAAAAGAGCATTTGTGCTGTTTCTAAAAGATAAACAAAAAAACTTCCCCCAAAAACCCAAACCAACCAACAAACCAACTGAAAAAATAAAACAAAAAAATCTGCTAAAATTATTCACCATTAAAGTGTAAAAAAAATCTTTATTCATTGATTTCCTGTGAGCATTATGTCATACAAGGACTGTTGAAAGTCAGTATCAGTCAATGTTTTCTCTGCAGAACTTCTCTTTGGACAATGGCATGACAGTGAGAAAGTTCTGGCCAGGACAGGGTTAATTTTTGTGGTAGCCAGAAGGGGGAATGGCTAAGACACTGAAGTTATTATATACCACCTCTCATCATTCTCAGGGCCTGGGGAAGAGCTTCCTTTGGAGCTGAATGGAGGAATGGTTGGGTACAGTTGGGAATTTTTCATGGGAATTGCTGACCTCTTTCCTGTACCCTTTGTCATTAGCACTGTCTCTGTTACTGTTTGTTGTCCTCTTTCACTGCTGTTTCAGATAAATTGTTCTTATCACAAGAGGTGATCTTTATGTTTTGTGCCTCCAATTCTGCTTTCCAGCCCACCACAGGAAGAGGGTGAGACTAAATGATAAGCACATGGTTTAACGGGTTTCAGTGGCAGCACTTAATTGCAGAACACTATGACAGATAGGTTGAAGGAAAACTATTTCATAGAATCAGAATGGTTTGGATTGGAAGGGATCTTAAAGATCATCTAGATCCAACCCTTCTGCCCTGGGCAAGTAACCATCCAGAAGCCAGGTTGCTCAAAGTCCGATTCAACCTGGCCTTGAACACTTCCAGAGATGAGGCATTCACACCTTTTCTGGGAAACCTGTTCCCATGCTTCATCACCCTCACAGTAAAGAATGTCTTCCTATTACCTTATCTAAACCTTATCTCTTCCAGTTTGAAGCCATTCCTCCTTGGCCCATCACTACATGCCCTTGCAAAAAGTCGCTCTCCATGTCTCTTGTAGGTATCCTACAGGTACCAAAAGACCACAGTAAGGTCACCCCAGAGCCTTCTCTACTCCAGGCTGAACAACCACAACTCTCTCAGCCTTATATATACACCTGATATATAACTCAGGTATTATATATGTTCATATATACTTACATGTGTGTCATACCTAAATAATTTCTTGCTTGCATGCTAGGGTAGTTCACCCTTCATATCTATCAGTGAAGGGCATTCTGATAAAGCTGGCAAATATGTAATGAAAATAATGTTATATCTCATTTCTTGTCTTATTCTGTAAGACTAGGCTGTCCAGAAAAAAAAGTAAGAAAACGAAACAAAAAAAAAAGTAGGAAAACAACACCAAAAAAAAAAAAAGAATGTCAAATGGAAGATGCAGAACATAATTTCCTATTTCCTAAACTAGTATACTTTTAGTATTTCAATCAGCATGCACTTTGGTTTCCAACTAATGATATTGCTCCAAAGTTGCCCAAACTTAGGAAAAAGATGCTATCAGAATTCTGCAAAAATGACAATTCTCTCACAACATGACAATCTTTGTTTGTCAGAGATTGTTAGGTACCATGGGTGCCTTTTACTACATGATTTCCTGATGTTTGCAGATAATTAAAAAGAGATAACCTGATTTCAACTCTGTTCATTTCTGCTCATGTTTAATGATTTTATATATATCCATACATATGTATTTTATATATATATATATACACACACACATACATACACAGAGGTAATATATTGCTTCCTACGGAGCCATTTTATCAAAGATTGTCTATTACTTTACAGATATTGAGGCAGTTTCAAGGTATCCTTTCTTATACATGTTTTGTAAAAAGGAGCAAATATGGTGTTTTTAATTTTCCCTAGACATTAGACTATAGCCCTTACTATTTCATTCTGAGCAGATTTCTGACTGAAGAACTTTTATAAAATAAGAATTTTCACACTCTGAATAACCAAAAAGCAAAAAGTTGCAAGTTGGCAGCAAGCTATTTTCATTTGAAGTAAAAATCAGCCCACACAAATTCACACCTGTAGTACATGCTGAATGAAATAATAAAAAATAAATGTACTGGATAAAGTGATTTAATTTTCCATATTATATTCTTTAAATTATGTCATTCATCATGGGAAAGCAGACAGCTTTGAATAGAATGCAGTTAAAATGTGCATATGTGTGCTTATTTTGCACTTGATTGTATTATCACTGTTGAAATTAGATCCACTGATGAGATAAAAGTATATATATTTTTTTACAAAAACTCAATTTTTTTAAAAAAATGTATAATTTGTGAGGAAAAAATTCCTGGTTTCCCTGATTCCCAAACAGAAATAAAATACTCTCCTTTTTGTATGACATTTTAAAAACAACATAAAATGAAATTTTCATAACATTACACATATATTCTATGTACTGATAAATCTAGAAGCCAAAACAGGTCAAATAGGGAAATAAATCAGGAACAAACTCTTTGCTATTCTGTAGAAATTTAGCACTTTTATAATTTCTGGAAAGTTTGGGGTTTCTATTGTTTATATTCCTAATCAGAAGCAAATGAAATTTTGTTGCATAGCAGGATGTAATTTGGTGTTGTGTTCTTGGATCTGTGTGGAGATTCCAAGCTATTTTTCTTTTTGAGGCAGTACAGAAAATTTTCCCCAGGATAGCAAAAGGTTGCATATTTCACAATATCCCAACCTGAAAGTAGACTGGAACAAAGAAAAGTCTTTTAAAATGCATTCTATAAAAATTAGTTCAATCACTGTAAAGAGGGCCACCTTTCCATCCATAGCAGAATGACAGAACAACATGAGAAGGTGAGAGAGCATATGAAATGAAAATCAAATAATTTTGGATGAGTAAACAAATTAGTATTACAAGCAACATTCACTTTTGTATCTACTGACAATTTAGTAAAGTTATTGATTAGATACTTGAAATAATTCAGATGACCTTTCCAGAACACATACAATACCAGTTTTTACCTATTTTTTTTTTTCCAATTGAATCTGGTTGATGCAGAATAAAGTAGAGGAACAGATTAAGAAACTGTTATGTCCATTTGAGTCTAAGTTATTCCTGAAACCTCTCTATATTCAACTGCCATTTAAACTACTGTTTTGAAATTAAATACATTCTTGAATAACAATGAAAACTGTGACTCTTGGTTACTGTGACATTAGAAAATGCAGACTATCAAATTTTCAAGTCCATCCCTTCACAAGGCATAAAAATCCAACACCTCATTTCCTCACAGTCTTAACAAAGGTCTGTGTAGTTTTGCACTTTTTTTTACTTTCCTTTCAGATGAATAATGGGATGATTCAAAAGGTTTGATGCAGCTCTTACCTAGTTCCAAACATTCCAAAATATATTTTATCCCCTGGAAATGTTTTTTTATATAAATCACTTAATGAAGTGTACTACTTCCTTACTGGCAGTTGACCTCTTCTCCCAGGCAATTATCGACAAGAGAAGAATATAAAGCTTCAAGCTGTAGTAGTGCAGTTTCAGGTGGGACATCAGGAGGAATTTCTTCAGCAGCCTAAAATGTTGTTAAACTTTAGAATGGACTAAAATGGCTCAAGGAAGTGGTGGAGTCAGTACCCCGGAAGTATTCAAAAACTTAGTGGCATGATTTAGTTGACAAAGTGGTGATCACTGAAGGGTTGGATTTGATGATCTCAGAAGTCTTTTCTAACTTTATTTATTCTGTGATCCTGTGATATGCAATATTGCTAAAGGAGAAGCTCCTACCTGGGTATTTTCACAGCATTCAGGGAGTCACACACACACACACACCACTTGAGACTGTGCGTGCCAGGGGTTGAGTCCTGTGCAATAGGCTGCTCCAGTGAGCTGATGGGTGTCCAATTGACTGTCCTCACACACACTCCCATTCTTGGGCCCACTTCCTCTTTCAGATTTAACCCTAGTTGTCCCAGGGCAAAGTCTCAGGTGCTGGATTAAAGAAAAAAAAATAGAGAATTTAATGAAGGCATACAACAGCAGGGCAGCTTGAGCTCAGTGCCTCTGGAGAGAGGACCAGAATAAAGAAATCCCTGGGCAATTTTTTCTTGGTTCCCTCTAGATTAAAATTACTTACCTTCATCTTCTTGTTCTTCTGTAACATTTCAGGGTATAACTGCTTAAAAACTAAGAACATTAGGAATGTTGTGCCAGAATGTGGCCTGCTTTACTTCAATTACTTCTATCCCTGCAAGAACAGCTAGACTGGGAGAGATGAAGAGAGGAAGAGATCAGATGGCAAAAATAAAAAGCATTGTGCTGAAAGTAACCCCTTTTTATTCAAATCACACTCTCCCCAGGAGACACCAGCTGAATATTGCATCTGAAGCTAAGTACATTTGGGAGTCTAGAAGATTCCCAAAGAGAATCTATTTAATGTTCCAGAGACCTCAAGGAGCTTGACTCAAAATCTCTGTCGACAAATGAACAGAAGTTTTTTAGATCAAAATAAACACTAAAAAAAAACTTCCCTTGGAATTAAGAACCATCCCAGAGGAAAACATTGACAAAGGAGATGGAAATTACTGGCAGGCAATTTTTCATGTCCATAAATTTCATGCAAACAGGTAGGCAATTCTAACAGATGTACATTTATACCCACGGGTTTTGCTTCCAGAATGCCACATGCTGAGGACTGTACTACTGCATTGGCTCAATCACAATTTATTTGAATTTTCAAGGAATGTTTTTTTCCTTCTAGTATAACTGTTGTATCACTTGTCTAAGCTCTAATTGCAGCAAAGAAAGAGGATGCACAAAACTTAGTCAGTATGAGCATGCCACTGTAAGTTGTTTATCAGTCACCCTCTTACACATCTACTAAAAAAAATATTACTAAAGGATTAAATCCAGTGTGCTAGATATATGCAATTTAGCTTAACAATGGGGCTTTTGTTTGTTTCTGGGGTTTCTGTTTAGTTTTTGTTCATTCCTTTAGTTTTAGGTTTGAGTTTGGGGTTTTTCAAATAGAAGCAAATTCCTTTACGAAAGATTTAAAAGGTAGGGAGTTTTTTTCCACATAAAGTAGAGCCTTAGAAAATGTTAGTTATACAGTTATGCCAGAAATCTTAATTCTGTTGTTGCTGTGATATGAATGAAATAACATTACCTGAAAAAGAAAATGTAAAATGATCATTTCAAATTGATCCTCTTGTAAACTGAAGAATAGGAGAAAACACTATATCAAGCAATTGCAGGTTTGCCATTTTGTATCCTTGCCCATATGTAGTCTTTCAAAATTTTATTCTTGCACAACCAACCCACACCATATATTTTTTAACTTGGAAAACACAGTTGTACTTATATGTGATACAACTTAACTGTGCATTAAAGCTGACAGAAAACTGTAACTGGAGCTACAAGGCTGAATACCTTTGTCAGCCAGCCATAGCCCTAAGAGAATTCCATATATTTTCAGAAAGGAGGTACTGATACATTATGTTTGGCATAGGCCACCCTCCTAGAAATGCACTGCAGTTTCTTTTTTGGGGAAAAAGTCTAGATTTTCTTATGTTAGTATCTACTCTGCAGATAATTTCAGATAGATGGAATCTTGAATTTAGATACTGTAAGCAAAGCTCAGATTTGTAACTAGAGGAATCTGAACATACTGAGTCTATGGGACCTGATGAGATGTATCCCAGAGTCCTGAGAGAAGTGCCTAATCTAGTTGCCAAACCACTTTCCATGGTATTTGAAAAGCCATGGCATGCAGGTGAAGTCCCAGGCAACAGAAAAAAGGAAAACATTGCACCCATTTTTAGAAAGTGTAAAAAGGAGGATCGTGGGAACTTATCTTATTAGAGTCTCTCAGTACTTAGAGGGTGCTTATAAGATCAACAAAATATGGGTTTTTAGGTCCTGTAGTGTCAGGACAAGGGATGAAGATTTTAAACTTAAAGAGACTATATTCAGACTAGATATAAAGAGTTTGGGTTTTTGTTTTTTGTTTTTTTTTTTTTTTTTTTTTTTTTTTTACAATGAGACTTGTGAAATACTGGTACAGATTTCCTGGAGATATTTTGGATGCTTCATCCCTGGAGAAATTCTAGATCAGATGGGATGGAGTCCTGTACAACCCAATCTAGTTAAAGGTGTCCCTGCTCATTGCAGTGGAATTGATCTAGATGACCTTTGAAAGTTCTTTCCATCCCAAACCATTTTATGATTCTATCATTCTAATTTATTTTTTCATGAGCTAAGATGGAAGGAATTCCTCTTTGCCTATAGAGATAAAACTTATTTAATAAGAGCTCTATACTGACATTTTTACTGATTGAAATCTCTTTTCCTTGACTGTTTTGAAACTTTTTGAGAACTTAAAATGATCAAGACTAACAAAATGTACTTCAACGTGAAATTGTTAAAGCACATATTTTATATTCGTATGATGAAATTTGCATTAAAAAAAAAAAAGTAGCTATCTATGTAAGGGCATATACCAGTCTAAAAGGACTATCTGGGCATATACCAGTCCAAAAGGACTAACATGGTTTCTATGGTGCACATGTTGCTTTACGTATAATTACTCTCTCAAAGGCCATTAAGTAAACCTTAATCTAAGTCTCAGTTAAGTCAACTCTGACGTTGCCCTCAACATCGTGAAATTTCTCACACTCTGATGTAATGAAGCAATGCAACTGGATTAGCAGGAATTCGTGAAGAAGTGAAGGAGAGAGGGCTTTGGTTAATTATTGAAGCAAAATGTTATTGTCTCAGAATAAATTAACACAAATTATAATACTTTCATTTATATCTGCTTTAAAGAGAAATAACTATATATATACATATATACACACACACACATATATTATTTTACCAATTTACCAACTTAATCTTAGAATCTACGATATGATCCAAAGCATATTATTGTTAATTAGAGTATTTCTATTGACTTTGGCTAACCTTGATTTGATATATATCTATACTAATGAATTTCTCAGAACTAAAAAAATGTTTATATTCTGGCTTTCCCATTTTTGCTTGTAACATTCTCTTTTCCCTCCAGCTTTGTCATTAATCAATAGCCGAGCATAAAATGTGTTTTATTTTCAGTTTTTGGGATTTTTTTTTTTGAGCTTCAAATTTTCCCATAAGGGTAAAAAGTCAAGATCTAGGCAACCTAGGAAGAAACTCCCAGCCCTCAGATCATTCAATCAGCTTTAAGATTCTTCAAATATTTAATTTAGTACTAATTGTTTCTATTCTACAATAATTTACTAAATATTCTCTCAAGGATTGGGGGAGATAATTCAGAACCATCTGCTGCAGAAATTTGTTGTCTGTGTCTCTGTGTGAGCAGGACTGTGATCCCAGAGGCTCATATATCCAGGTGCAAGCAACTGAAGAGATTTGGATCCAAGGAAGGCTGATGAGAAGGCTGAGTGACCAAGCCCAGCAGCTGAAGGGATCCAGGCTGTACATTGACAGACAGACAGACAGACAGACAGACAGACAGACAGACATGTATTTCCCAGTAATTGTCCTTCATCCTGATAAGCCAGAGGGGTGAACAGGATGAGGCCACTCACTGGTGCTGTTTGTGTTCATGTGAGTAGTGATTATGTCTATGATGACCAAAATAGAGAGACATGTTTCTGTAGGTGAGTTTGTATATGCTGCCATTGGGAATACATCCTCAGCCTTGCTACTGGTTGGATCAGCACATAGGGACCTGTTGCAGACTCACCTGAAATAAAGTTGATCAGTTTGTCACTCCCAAACAAAGCCAAAAAGAAAGGAATTTTCTTTTCACCCATCACTAGAGTATTGAAGCCCATGTAACATCTAATAACTAAAAATCTCTCACTAGTGAAAATATCTCATCCATATAGGGAATATAATTAAGAATTCTTGTATTTTGAAAGTATACAATCCTATCAGATTATCAAGGGAAAAAAAACCTCACAGACTCTTTTTATAAATTGTATAAATTTTCAGAAATTTTCAGAAATAGAAAAATCTGTATATCCTTTAGCCCCTAAAAAAATCCTAGCTTGCCCTTGCATTAAAAAAGAAATATTATTTCACTGGAATTTGAATAAAGTATTGTCAGTCAAGAGTTAATTGGTAGATAGTATCATGCAAGGAAAAGGCAAATAAATTTACTGTTTGCCTCACTTTTTCTCTTATGGTTATAAATATTCAACAATGGAAAAATCAAAATAAAGCTTGTATACGAATAGCTGAAGCAGCCATTTACCCTCATTATAAACCACAAAAAATAAATCTGATACTGTTAGATATTTCGTGCCATTATAATCATTAATTTTTAAAGCAGATGTAGGCTTATCAAGAAATTCGATTTCCAATTGTTGGTATTTTTTCCCCAAATTGAACATGAGTACTTTTTCCCACCAGATCCAGAGTCTGCTAGTTTCTTAATTAAATTGAAAATTCCTGGTCATCCCATTTCATTTCACAGGAATAGCTAGCACTAACTTTAATAGTGAATACAGGGAATACTGTTTCAAGACATTTTAGATAGAGACAGATTGATGCAGGTAAGTGCAACCTTAGTCTCCCTATTGCAATGCTGAAGCCAAGAGGAAAGGGAAGATGATACAGACACAAAAAAACAGGTAAATCTGAGCCAGCTTGAGTCTAAGTAGAGTACAGTAGGTAAACAGGTGGTACAATCAAACAAGCAAGCCTCTCCCAGGTCAGCACTCCTTAACTTTTTGCAGTACTTATTCAGGGTGACTATGTTCTTCCAGATCCAAACTAAAAAGTTTGCATTATGCTGCAAGAAAATACAGCAATTTTGTTATTTACTTGGATTTAGAGTCTTTGCACTGTGTTCCATTGTGTGATGTAGATGTACAATAAACATGCAGTCTTGAAAGGACTTTATATTTTTCTCATTATCCAACCGAGAGTAGGAAATGGCACTGGGCAGAAGTGGAAGCCTTGTCTGCTATGGTGGACACAGTTGCCATATTATTTTCTCTTACCACTATCATTATTCCATTGAATTTCTAATAGCTGCTCCCAATTTACCCTACTTTGAGAGCGGCTTGGCTCCTAAATATGCCATTTCACTTTCCTCCGCAGCAGGAGCTTTCCGTGATGTACTAAAATCCCATTTTGCCTCCCTTTCTTTCTGGCAGCATGCTGTGTCCATCAGCTATCTAAAAGCTTCCATCCCAGAGGAGACTGCATTTCATTAGTAATGTACTGTGTAGTTATATAGTTCAAATCTGGTCTGAAGATAAAAATATTAATAATTGGATCAGTAGTGGTTTGAATTCTTTATGGTCTCTATTCCTATTCCATCCTTTTCTCTCTCTGCAGTATGAGGATGTGCATCAATCCCTGACATAATACTCCTCCTGTCCTGAACAAGCAACAAAACTCTACAGGGTTTCTAGAGACAATCTAATTTTTGAAACAAGTTTTTACTTCATTGCCCTACTCTCAGGGAGCTTCATACCCATAGAAGCTTCCAGCCTCTGTTTGGGACTTAATAGGAAGTCTTTGTCAGCACACAGATCAATGTCAATGAGATAATGACTACTGCTGTCACACTACTCATTTTTAAATGTGAAATCTGGACTGTCTTTTTTTTGGTGCACTGTGTGCAAGAAACTAAATTTTTTGTGTGATCAAGGACACATTGATGGGTACTGCTTGATAAAACATTAAATTAAGTGCTTCTTAGAGGCACCTTTAAAAGAAACTATTACTGAACTAATGAGGTGCTAGAGATTGAACTCGTTCACTTCCCATCTCCATGATGTCACTCTGATGAGCAAGTCAACACTGGAATGTGGCTGGTAGTTAATGGAATCAGATTTTGTCCTGGCATGCATCTGTCCTTCTATATTTAGCAGAGTTCACTGTATTCAATTTTTTAATAATAGCTAAAGTTTAAAAGGAAAGACTTAATAGAATAAGATATTTCTATGATAATAAGCATTCTGAAATTCTTGGCACTTCAATTCTTCAGCAAAGCCATTAATAATAATTTACCTGGGTCACTACCCAAACCTTTTCTTCTACTACACCTGTCTAGAGATAGTTATCTTTTACTACAGATTAAAATAAATAAATAAATGAATAAATAAATTCTTTTTCTAAGAGAGAATTAGAGCCTTAAAAGAAAGTTAATTTCCTAAGTCCTGCCACTGACTTTTTTAGTGACCATGAACAAGTTAATTAATTCACCATGTTTTACACCATCTTTAAAACAGAAATTGCATGTCCTTTGTACATTTCCTCTATTTAAATTCTCAGCTCTATAAAGAAAGCAGCATCCTTTGCTGTATATTTTTAGAGTAGACAAAACAATGAGATTCTTATCTCTCACATTTCAGCTAAATTCTAAAGATGTTATTGTAATGCAAAAATTCAATAAAATAATCCATGGTCAACTTGTACACCAAGAACTTACTCTGTGTCTTTTTCTGCTGTTTTTGAGTAAAAACACTAAACTATAATTGACATCAATCTGCTTTCAGCACTTGGTAGAGCTTGGGTGAAAAACATATATGGGTACAATCACACCCCGACCCTCATATTGCATGAATCTCTGTTCCTTTCTCTCATTCTTTCTCTTATCAAAACATGATAACACAATGTCAACTGCAAAGTGTTGGAGCAGCCTCAGAAAAGCAGGAAAAGATTCTCCTGAGACAGGAAGGGAAGAGTTCTTTGTACCACAATCAGGAAAAGAGCTTTTCTTTAGCCATTATTATCCCTAGATCTGAGGGGAAATGTTCTACTTTCTTTTCCACTGATAGCAGCCTTGCTTCCCCCCTGTAGACAATTCAAACAAAAATTTAAAGGATTAAGTCTGGAGAGGAGCCACTAAGCTGATCAGGGAGCTGGAGCACCTCTCCTATGAAGATGGGCTGAGAGAATTGGGATTTTTAAACCTAAGTGGAGAAGTGAATATTCCAGTGACACCTTAGAGCAGCCTTCCATACATAAAGGGGGCCTGCAGGAAGGTTAGAGAGGGATGTTACACAAGGGTGTGTAGTGATGGGACAAGGAGGAATGACTTTAAGCTGAAGAAGAAGTTAGGTATTAGGTTTAGGTTACATATTAGGAAGAAATTCTTTACAGTGGGTGTTGAGGTACTGGAACAGGTTGCCCACAGAGGTTGTGGACTCCCAATCCCTGGCAACCAGACTGGATGGGCCTCTGAGTAACCTGTTTTAATGGAAGGTGTCCCTGCCCACGGCAGGGGTTTTGGAGCTGGGTGACCTTTCTGATCCTTTCCAACCCAAACCATTCTGTGTTCTATAATTCTGCCATGGGTGGCCCTTTGCTCATCTTATTCCTCTCTTCCCACCCCAATACTGATGAAATGTACAGGCCTTGCTAATAAATTAGAGGATGACTGTAGCATGGAATGATTTCTTTCCTGGAGGGCTGACATAAGAGAACATTAATTTTAAGCTTATATTCTTAGTTTGGTCTGGATTCCAAAAGATATAGAAAAAAGTCATCATTCCAAAGATTTAGCAGGATTGTGCTACAAATCAAACTTGTTCTACCAGGTTTTTTAAACACTGTTGTAGTAAGGAAGGAAAAGAAAATATGAATTTTGAAATTATATAGTGCAATCTGTGTATATGGATATGATGGAATAAATGAAATGTCTTGTTTAATCTACCTTCTCCAGTAAGGTAGGTATGCAAATCCCAACATGCTGTTTAATCTCCTCTAATGACACGAAGTCAATGCTTGGCAGTTAATCTCACACTTTTTAAATTTTTTTTTTATTTTTTACTCTTCAGCAGTTTCCTTCTTTTTCCCAGAATTTTGCCAATCATGTGACTGCAAAGATTAAAAAACCCCAAAAACGAATAATCCACTAACACTTTTTCATTGATCCTATATGGTTCTCTGACATTGGAGTTTCTGCACTGCCAACAATTTAATTCTACTGATTCTAAGTTTGCATTCATGGAAGAAAAATACCCATTGTAAGAAAAGTGCTGCTAATGTGGCAAATCTTCAGGCCTTTTTTCCTTGTTCTATTTGACTCTTGGAAGAGAAGTTGCTAATAGTTCTATGTTTCACATGAAGTTTTTGGTATTTGAGAGACTTTTCTGCCATTCATGCTTCAGGAAGAGTCAGTGTCTGTTGCCATGAACGAAAAACCAGTAATGATTTCTAGGAATAAATTCCTTGAATGCATGGCTGGACTTTGATTGGTGCTGGTCCAAAATGTCCCTGTTGTTACATATGATGGAACTAGCCCTTTGTGATATGTGTCCATACTTAACAAAAGTGTGTGTTGGGAGGGTCATTTACCTGTTGGTGGACATGTTTCCGTGAGGAAAGTTCAGCCAAAAAAACTGCTTAGGAGAAGGAGGTCTCCTGTTCCCCTTTGTCACCTTTCTCCTCATTATTTGCACCTTGAATCAGGTCTGCTGAGAAATGTAAGAGGACAAGAAACGTCACTTTATTTGGTTTACTCAACTAACTGAACTGAATTTCTGAACTGAATTCAGAAGTGCCTTATGAGAACAGCAGGACTTAGCTCAGGGTACGTGGGGGAAAGAGGAAAAAATGGATTGTGCCTGCGAAAGTACCTCCATCTGAAAGCTTCACTAAGAAAAAAGACCAGAAAATGGCAGGGTGGGGGTGTGAAGGAAGGTGGGGGAGGAGTGACAAATAGTAGAAATCTAAGCAATTAACCTAGTATAATGAGACCATTATCTAACAAGTACTGATTAAAAACAAAGTGAAACATTAGTAGAATTGTGTATTTTCAATCAAGACGGTAATTCCTTTTTGTAGAAAAATTTGATTAATTTTCTCCTACCTACTTCAAAACACAAAAAGGCAGGTTTATAATCACCTTTTTCTACTGTTTTTTCTATCTAACATGTGACAACATGACTGTAGACCAATAGTGGCTTAGTATGGTTCTTCCCCTCTTCTCTAGAGCATCTGTTTAGGGCTTTTTTCCTCCTTATTATTTTTGTATTGGGAAAAATCTCCTGTGGTGAAATTCATCCTAATACAAAACTCTAGAACAAGATCTGTGCAGTTCCTGCTTATGGTGTCTTCTGAAGAATAGATGTAAAGGACCAGCAAGAGAGGGTCATGTTAATTGCTCCAAAGCTTTAGCTTTCAAATTTTAAAAGAAATTATAAATCTCTGTTACATCTATTAAGAAGTAAAAGTAAAGCCTTGCATATTTATGAAAATGTATTTATTTCACAGATTATACCCAAGTATGGAAAAAACAAATCCACTAATTTCTGGGATGTGAATTTTTCCCCTTAATTTCATTTATCCCTTCATTTTCTCATACACATGTATTTTAGGTGTGTCTTAAGACAGAGAAGAGATCAGCAATCAGCTAAATAAACCACAGAGAACATCATCCCTACTTGGAAGGACTTTAGGTAAAATGAAGACATTGTCATTAATTACTTTTTTTTTCCTAACAAGGGAGGAAATTTGCACCACCTTTGGTTTACATATTATGCATTCTGTGGTCTGACATACTGTCTATGCTGTAATCAAGCCAAGTGAAGAGCACTGTCACAAGGTCCTCATCACAGTCCATCCCTCAGTGGAAGCTCAATACCATCACAGAATGTTTTTTCTCCTCAGACCTGCCAGATCAGCTGTGCACTTGGTTATTCTTACACCAGCTCAACCAAAACTGTCACTGGTATCTACCATCAGTCCAGAAGGTTTCAGCCTTGTCAGAGCTACATCTGTCCCTCTCAAAAGAACTATTTTTTCACTTATATTAATCAAAAAGTAATCCAAAACTAACACTCTTCTGTGTCCAGTTAAATTTATAAGGTGCATTATGGAATTTTGCCTAATAGATATTCATAATAATCAGATTCTCCTGCTTTTTGGATACTGATAGTCAAAAGCAGTTTTAATTTCAGCTGTGTGAAGGACTTATATTTCCAAATATGCACTCATCTTAACTAGGGAGCTGTGTAAAAAATTATTACACTGCATGTACATATGCTCCCTCTTTTTCATTAGAGACGTTAAGGAATAATAATGAAATTATTTCTGGTCACATTACTGAGAAAGATTAAAATGGGAAACATAGTAATTTGAAGATGCTTTTTTGTCAGAACTCCCAGCTTGTTCTTTCCCTATAGATACAAATTTGGAACCTACACTTAGAATATATATGTATATCTCTTTCACGTTCAGTAACTGCAAAGAGCTTTGACCTCTCAAAGGTGGCAATAAATAGACATACATTTAGATGCATGGCTCATCAGTATGGGTCCAAAGCTCACATTCAATGAAAGGCTAAAATAAAACTTCACATACTGTTTTCTCCACTGGTGTATATACTGATTTCTCAGTGTGTTGCCTTTGTATTATATTTTAAAAGGAAGCTTGTTTTTTGCTGCTTTTGTAAGCAATCGAAGGGTGCTTGCCACTCAAGGACCTTTTGTGAAATATGCAGGGATCTGCCAGAGATTTTAAATGGGGTCTTTGACTTTCTCTTGGCCTGTTGAACTATCTTGATGATATGGACACCCTTTATTTTATTGCAAAATAACTTCAAGATGTAGAAAAGTTTCAGGAAAAAGTAGAAAGTGTATATAAAGTTTCATGGAAAATGAAAGGGAAGAAAAGGAGTCTGACAAGACCACCTAGAATTGATACTCATACTACTAATGTTGCTCCTGTACAACATGATCTAGTGTCCTGCATGCTTGAGACTATTTGACAGTGCTTTGGTTCTTGAAAGATCACAGGTATCACTCTGAAATCAACTACTATTTGTCATAAAAGGAGCATTTGTATAATAAGAAAACCCCCAGACATTTAACATCTATATCTCTATGCTTAGCCAGACAATAAACAGTCCTGTCCAATGATGCCTGAACTAACTCTTCACCAGAAAATGCATGTCAGAATGGCTCTTTCCTTGCACTGTTAAACTGAAATGGTTGTCCAATAACAAGCCATACCTGGAAGAAAAATAAAAGAATAAGTGGTATTGATGGATGCCTTGGATATTAGTGATTGCCTTTTAAGTATTAAAATATATATTTTATTTTATTCTTCAGAAGTTGAGCCTGAAAAAACAATACAATGACAGAAACTATTAGCATGTTGACAGTAGTAGAAATTATATTAATCTAGCTCATAAAAATTTGTTCAAAAGTAGCAACAGAATATACTGTTGAGAGAACAGGAATATCCAAGTATATTCAGCTGTGTTCCCCTCACAGAAATGTAATCAGTCAGGCAATTTTCTGCCCATGGAGAACTCACCAGGTATGCCACTCTTTTACCATGTGTCAGCAGTTATACTAAGTATTATTCACTCTATGGCTGTCATGGAGATGCTGTGGCAGAAATGCCATGCTGATATTTTGCTTAATGCTATGAAGTTTCCTGACAGAACCCAAAATCATTTAAAGACAGACATTATATGGAAATAAAGCTATGAGTCTGGCATATAAACAAACCAGGGTATTCTTGAAGGCATTAGCCTAACATAAACACTGGCTATTGTTATTCATGGATATGGTCTAAAAGTAGTGTTTAGGCCAGATGTAGCAGAACATTTCATATTTCATGATTTTTATATATTCTCCTTCCACCTCAGATATAAAATATTAAGATATAAAAACAAGACTGCTTCCAACATAGAATAATTATTGTTATATTTAGTCAGCTTTTGAATATAAACAAAACAAAAAACCCCAACCCCTCTAATTCTTTTTATAGTACTATATTCCATGAGATTTCAAGGTAGAGTTGATTGATCTTGCTCTAACAGAGATCTTGTGTGCCTTATGAGTGGAAACCTTCTGGTACAAAATCTCTGGTGAGAAATAAATAATGTGGAACATGTAGGTGACATTTTGCAAGGTCAGGTTTCCAACCTGTTACTATAATTTAAAAGGTAATTCCTCCACTCTTTTCTATGCATTGATGTTTGGCTATTGCAAATGTTCTCACATGTGAAATTAATTCACACTTGCCCTTTATTTGAAAAGAAAAAAATGAAGGGAAAATAATAGCCATATACTAGAAATTTGAAAGCTGCTTCTTCTATTACACACACTCAGATAAGGCAGGAGTAAATCCAAAGTAATCTATACAGTGACATTGGTATGAGTAACATGTTGTCAATTAAATAAAAAACTGGGAATGCATTTTCAAAAAAATGCATAATAGATATAAAAATTTATTTGAAAAAAACCCCAAAAAAACTAAGTTCTATTTATTCTACACTACAGTTTCTCTTTTCGGCAAAAGTTTTGTCTTGACAAGAAAATATACCTGTGAAGAACTCCCCTCAGTTAAGTGAAATACTTTCATCATGATTTTGCATCTTCTCAGTGGGCAAAGATTGAACTCTCAGGAGTGGGAGCATCATCCCAGGCTCTGTCATCAGCCTTCAATGATGATCCTCTGTGTATCACCAAACTGAGAGATTGGGAGGTCTGAGAAATGTTCCCCCAGAAAGAGGTGCTGGTGCAGTCCTCTGGGGCCCAGAAAAGTTCAAAGGGGGGCCTCACTTGGAAACACTGTTAATAGGGCTGTAAGTTGTTTGGCTTTAGTTAGCAGTGAATTTCCATCCTAGCGCCAGTTCAGATCAGCACTTACTGGAATTTTCCTTGAAAAGTCCAGTAACAATAATATTATATTGAAACATCCAGAAGTTTACAGATTATTTTTTGGCCCTAGTGAGGTCAGTGATAACAGTCCTTGCATTTCCCCCCATGGTCTAAAAAACATGAGACAGCTGATAAAAAGATGAAACTATGGGATGACCACAAGCGTGCAGCACACTGGCCCAACTCAGCAAGAACATGAAGGAACCTGCAAATCACTGCTTTTGAAAATCCTAGATCAAAATGGCATGGGAAATTTGGGGAATGTGTAAATAAGAATTTTAAGTTCATGCTACTGTGTTTCCTTGGAAAAACTATGAAAGACTCAACATTTTTTTCAAAATGCAAATTATTTGGCCCCAAAAATATAAACGAAGCAATCTCTTTATCTCTATCCCCCCTAGTACTAACAGATTTCATTTTTGTACTACTCAGATATATCCAGTTCAATTGAATCAGTCTTTAAATTCAGACAGGAAAAATGTACCACCTTCAGAATTTTACACAGCAAGTACAGGGGTTTCCTGACATAAGCTTAAGCTGTACAAAAAATTTTTGAAATAAAAGCATATGGAAATTCAATGATTCTTGGACTAGCATATTCACTTCTAAACTGAAAAAAAAAAATTAAAAAGTCAAAATAAAGCAAAAAAAAACCACACAAAACTCTAGACAAGGGAAGAGGAAATTATTCTCCTGCTATTGAAATGTTGATACCAATACTCCTGAAGGTAACTCTCTCCCATTGTACTATTCCAGCATTCCCACTGATTTGTCTCTTTTGTGTTAACTACAAAAAATCCAAAGTAGAATGCAAACAGATAAGACTGATTCTGTATTGAAAGATACCAGGTGAGAAAATGGTAGCACCATTCAGGGAAGCAGCTAAACAGGGAAGAACAGTCCACAGTCAAAAAAGAGTAAAAAAAGACATAGAGAATATCTTGTGTCTTTGGGCACAGAAACCTCCTCTCTCCTAACAACAAAACAGCTTTTTTTTTTTTTTTTTTTTTGTGATGAACTTCATCTCTTTTTACTGGAATTGAAAACACAAGGGAGAGGGCAGTTTGTGTTTTAAATTAAAGCTTATTTCTCACTGTGTAAAAGACCTTGTCTAGTCTATTAAAGTAATTTAGAATAATTCTTCCTATTATCAAAGTAATTCTAGACTGCCACCAGTAGTAAATGTCAGAGCTGCACTTACTATCCTTTTCAAGAAACACACCACTGAGTGGTAAAGAGACATGCAGTAGTTATTTTTTTTTAAGGTGACAAAATTAGTCCTTTGTAAAGGTAATTCATAGTAACAAAAAAATCAGTAATTCAAAGCCTGAAAAAGCCTGATACAGATCTAGATCCAGGTGGACAGACAGATACAAATTAATTACAAAGAATATAGGACTAAAGGTGTAAGTGGAAATAATTTATATTTCTTCTTTCACAAAATTTCCCATTGAAGTCAGTTATACTATATAGTTTGGTTGTTGTGACATACTTTATTTATAATTCAGGATTAAATGGTGAGGAAATCACAGAAATTATCTCATGTGATTCTCACCAGAAGAGATTTAAAAGCTAGTCACAACAACATAAAAGGGAACAGTCTAATTGAAGACTTAACATGAAGTAAATGGGATATTTTTCCACAATGAAAGAGCCAATCTAGAAGGTGCAAAGATTCCCTCCTTCAGTATTTTTGCTTTTTCCAAAGAAATCAATTTGGATCAAATAGATTTTCAAATCTAATTTTTTTATAGATTTACATTTCAGACCCATCTGGCAAGACACAAGCATGGCAGAATCTGTAATCTAAGAATAATTTCCACTGAAATAGACGGAATAGTTTGTTTAACAATGTTAATCCGCTGTCCCTGTTTAACTTCTCTTTGATGCTAAGTCTTTACTGTTTATATATATGACCAAGGGAGCTTTTGACTTTTCTGACAATTTTCCAGACTTTCATATTGGCAGTAGATAGGAGTTTCATATAGTCCGTAGATACTGCCAGGGGGTGACTCTTACTGTTTCTCTTCACCCATCTGTCTTCTTTTCCTAAGCTGTTATGGACTGGTTTACTGAGTTGAAAGGAAGATGAAGTATTTTGCACTTTCTTCAGTGATTGTGGAAGACCCATAGGTTAAGTCTCCCAAGATTCCTCACAGAGACTCCAGCTTTTGACCACTACCTGGTATCTACATCAGGAGCCATAGAGCCAAGGATACCAACCACAGACTAGTGAAGGCACACAGCAGTTACTAAAGCAGTTTGATGTTGCCCTTCCCAACATAAAATAGAAATTTCCAAAACACTGAAAAAAGAGTAGGTGAAAAAAACAAATGAGAGGGCAAAAACCTGCCACTATCTCAAGAATTTAACAGAATAATGTAATTTGTTACAGAAAGATGTAATTTGAGAAAATCTGCTTGGAAATTAAAAAAGTATCTGTGGAACATTAATGTGCTAATACCAATAATAGTATTTTTATTCCCAAAAGTATGATTACACAGAAGTAGGATGCAAACAGAATTTCTTCCCAATGAAAAAGAAAAATAAAAACCAAAACCCAACTTTGATTCTCATTCTGTGTGTTTGTAGTTGATTTTCATCTTCATTTCTTCCTCCCTCACTTTCTCTTTTAGAACAAACTAATAAGAGGAAATCTCACATTCATTTATATGTCCAAGTCAGGTTCTTTGACAGTGAATCGGTATTAAAAGGTCATTTGTGTATCCTTGTCTTTGAAATGTAGACAATTGTTGATCAAAATACATAGAAATAGTTCTTTGTAAAGCACCAGCTAATATTTCCCCCAATGACTGGATCGCTCACTATTTCTGCTTTTATAAAAGCAGAAGCAGAAAGACTAATGAGCCACTGATACTTGAATAATACAGCCTGGTGGGACAGAATCGATGGTGGCTTAATCCTTATTGCTTCCTACTGCATTTTCTGCCTAAAGCAGCCTGAGAACAGCCTTGAAGCAGCTGCAGAGATTATGTACTTTTGAACTGAGCAGAGTAACCTTCTTCATCTGTGTTGAGAATTCAAATTTCTATTTAGTAGCAGAGTTGTTACTTTCCCTATACTTTAATATAGGAGAATAAAAAAATTAACTCAAGATTTGAATTAGTCCCAAACAATTTGATTCAAAATAATAGACCTGTAAGCACATCAAGGAAAATACAGGTTGGATATTAAGAAGAAGCTTTTTTACAGAAAGAGTGATACAGTATTTTAATGATCTGCCCGGGGATGTGGTGGAGTCACCATTCCTGGATGTGTTTAAGAAAAGACTGGATGTGGCACTCAGTGCCATGGTTTAGTTGTGGTGTTAGGGCAGCTGTTAGGGCATGGGGCATGAGTTGGACTTGATGATCTCTAAGGTCTCTTCCCACGTAGTAAAAGGAAAAGGAAAAAAAAAAGGAAAAAAAAATCTGCAGATCTGTATTCAGAATTTTAGAAAACGTATATAGTACTAGAGATAGGAAGAATCAGATGGTAAAAAGCTTTAGTAGCATGAAGAAAGAATTGAAGTTTTCAAAGTATGGTGAGAGTTTTGTGTTTTTTATCAAAAGAAAGAAGTTTTTGTGAAGAAAATCAGCATAATTTTATGAAGTGGTTCATATGTTTTTATTTTCTTAAGCAGAAATACAATTTTTTTCCAAAATGAAGTCTTACAATTTTTAATGCACAATAAAATATTACATAGCTTCCTCATTTCCTCATTCTAGGTGGTGGAATGTGGTGTCCTTTTTATTTTTGGTGTCTATCCTTTAAGATTAGAAAATTTTAACCAGCTACACTTCAGTTTCACCTATTTAGTACAGACCAATGTAGTATAGGTGTTTAAAAGTCACAGCAAAATCATGGGGAAATGGGCTTATGGGATTTCAGGAATGGAATAAAAGTCTTGAAATGGTTTTACTTATAAAATTTTCCAAAATGTTCACAGTTTGGTAAGATATTATCTTCATCCTACCTTGAAAGGAGAAATCATATATAAATGTTCATCTTTCTGTTAGTTTTAAATGCTGAATATGACATAAGGAGCTCAGGACTATGTGCTCTGTGATGAGTTCCACATCTCTCTTTAGGTGAATGCATGGGCTTTTTTTCAAGGAAACATTACTCAGTATAAATATTTTTTTTAAATGTCATCATTCGAATAATCTTCATTTTCATTATATGCTGCCTCTAGGTCTCTTTTCCTAGTTAGATTAACTCAGCTATTCACGCTGTAAAGCTATCAGTTGTGCCATATGAAAGTACTTTGCAAACCTCCCCTAATTGCTTTTGTAAATGTCACACCTTTTTGCAGAGTATCTTTTTACCTAAAGCAAATATTTCATTTTGATCAGTCATGCTTTA
This sequence comes from Molothrus aeneus, assembly GCF_037042795.1. Taxonomy (NCBI): domain Eukaryota; kingdom Metazoa; phylum Chordata; class Aves; order Passeriformes; family Icteridae; genus Molothrus; species Molothrus aeneus. Next base: position 73,718,399 of record NC_089646.1, read on the forward strand.
CTCACTGCAAATTTCAGTGAGTTTATGGCTCTTTCACATAAATGTGAAAATAGTTTTGTCCTGAGTTCTTTCTGAGTGTTGTTAGGACATGTTAACATATGCCCTTTATTCATTAAACGAACTGGAAGGCTAGGGATTGCTTACAGAAGTATTTCAATATTATTATTGTGTTTTGAACCTCTAAAAGGTAACGAATCCATTACAAGCCTGTAAAATAGCAATTAAGTCATGCTAGCATTTGCAAAGTGCCCTCTCTTTCTTTTCCCTGGCATTTCAGTTCAAGAAGGGCATATCGCCTCTTCAGTTAGCATTCACACAGTGGTATCTGGAAGATATTTATCTATTTGAAGTGTCTTATATAGTATAGAAGTCATGTTTTTGCTCAGCAAACGACCTTTATTAATAAACCAATACACTCTGTCTGTCTTGATTATGTTTATGCTTTTGGCTGGTTTTTTATTTACCTGCTTCTTTACTTACTGAAGGTAGCAGTGAGTGAATTTCACACTGTCTAGTGAAATTCCAGACTGGCTAGTGAAACAGCCAGGAGACTGTCACAATTAAATCATTCAGACTCAATTTGTGCAGCACCTATGGCAAAGCCCAGACAAGTTCACAGCTTCTGTCCTGCCCTGTGGCTGTAGGCCCCTTCTATGGTAGCCATCTGTCCCTCTTCGACACTGATGGAAGGGGGAAAGAAACTGGCACAGGGAGAGGGTTTGGGATGATCCTTGGTGTGTTTTGATACTGAGACAGTGAGATGTGTCACTTCTCATTGAAGTTTCAGTGCTCACTTAGTTAATTTCTGCTTTCCTCCAATTTAATAGGAGCTTCATTTAAAGGCAGAGTAGGTCTTGAAATGGCCTCTTTTGATTCACGTAAGATATATTTTCTTCTAAGCATCCATGCACAATATTTTGCTATCCAGTCTCTAAGCAATGTAAGGCACCCTATTTCAGAGCAATAGGAATTTGGTATTTCATCAGATTCAACACTTTTAGTCTTTCTATTCCTATATGAACATACTGTCAAAATTATACACTACTCTTTTATATTCTTAGTTGCTAATTTGCTTTTGATGCTTTTCATTATCAATGAAATTACAGTTAAAATAGGAACTACTAAGCTAGTGAGTTCACCTTTATAACTAAGATGATTGGTCAAAAATTCTGTTTGTTACCTAAAATTGCCACTTGAAAATATGATAGGAAATAGAATTTCAAAGATGAAAAAATAAATGCAATCCTAAATACAGTAAGGGGAAATCTGATAGTTTCTATAGATTCTAAAATGGAGACATTTTTCTGTGACAATTATGAAGAGTGTTACAAAATTGTTTATTTTTATGTTTATTTTTTTGCTAATTATTATTTATCTAATATTTTAAAATGAAAAGTCAGTCAATGTCCTGAAAATATTTAAGTGAGAAATTTCAAACATTTCAAGATATTTTTGTAGGAACATTTTCAAAAGGAAATTTCACCAAACCCAGGTCACATATTATTTTTTGTTCCAGTGAACCTGAAGATTTTAATTGCTAGTTTTACTTCACTTCTGTTATACCATACTTTACGAAAAAAATATTTAATGATGTTATCTATTTTTTATTCTATAGTGATACTGAAAAGTGAATGCTTAAAATTAAGATGATGTAAAATCATGAAAATGTAGTATATTACTTTATTACTTCAACGGAAAAACAATTGACTACTATTGTCATACCAAATATATATTTCAGAAGATTAATTCCAATTGCTTTTTCTACTGAACTATTCTGTGTGAAATGTATACCAATACCTGCCTTTCTACTATATAGTAGTATATATCCAGTATATATATAGAAATATTCATATTAAGTATAATTTTATGTCTTTTTCATACTCTAACATTCTACCTATGTACAACATGTTGTACTTTTGTATTTTTAGGTAATTAATATCAAGGCTTTTCTGAACTAACTCAGCTTCTTTAACTCATCCATGAAATATTTTTCACGTTTCTTCCAGGAAGTTTGATGAGGCAACATTTTTACCATTGTGAATTTTCCAGTTATAGAATTTGTAAATATTCATGTATCTCTTGTTCTGTATGCTTTTCCACAATAGTCTGAAATGCAAGCATTTAATTACATAGATATGTGATTCATATTTCTTTGCCTTACCTACACAATTTGCTGATTTTGATTTTTACTGCACTTTGTCTTTCTGTTAAACTACTGGGTTTTTTCTTGAGTGTCTCATGGCTTATACAGGTATCACATTTTATTGGAATGGTTTTCAGGTTATTGGCTTGAAAGACGTATGGGATTTTCTCATAAATGTCTGTCCTTTCCGAAGTCTCTCATACTTTCCTCTTTATTGCAATTCTGAATGTGTCCCCAGACCATACGTTCTGAAGATATGTCTGAAACTCTTCTTCAAGTTCCTTCTCTTTTTTTTTTTTTTTTTTTTAAAAAATGAGACAAATCTCATTACTCTTCTCTCTTCATTTATTCCTATTTTACATTTTTTCTGGAAATTCACTTCACTGAAAAATTGTCACAGACCTGAAAGGAAAACAAACCAGTACTTGTGCAATATTTTACAAGGTCTGTAGTCATATCCAAGGGAAAACCAGCCCCCAACAGTGGCTTTACTCATCTCCTTTAGTAATGGGTTTCAGTTCAGGTGTAATTTTTATGTATCTTGAAGAACCTTTTAAAATCAATTACACAACTCCCCAGCAGTTCTTTTCCTTGACCTCAGTATAAAATGCAGTGAAATGTTTGAGGAGGCAGTTCAGTGTTAGCAATATTTTATAATAGTTTTATCTCTTGTGTTTGGATATTTTATTTAAAGATAAGTGAAATCCTGGTACCAAAAGATGATAAAAAGGATGATGAAATGGTAACTTTATTCTCTGTAACAGCAATATTCTACCCACAGCACACATAGCTGAATTTATAGCATGAGGGCAGAAATGGCTCTGGATCATAAATTATTAGGGGGGTTTGTAGCACCTTTTCTACCATATGAGTCACCAGCTCAATGCAATCACCAGAAGTCAGTAAGCTTGATTTTGTGAAAACATTTTTCTGAAAATACAATTAAGACCAGAATTCTCCAAATGTCAGAGCTGGAACAGCTGAAAGGGATATATGTTCCTTGAATAGAATTTTGCAGATGATGATTTAAGTTATCAAAATGCAATTCTTTGGGCAGAATGAACAAAGAGAAGGGACAAAGAGTACAACTGTTCAACATTTTTGCTACTGAGAAGCATCTAAGGGTCATGCAGACCCTTATGTACCTAAAATTCTTTCTGGCAGCTCCATCCTCTTATCAATTTGTCCCTGAAATGCAGGAGCATAAATAGAGACTTGTCATGAAGAGTTTCTGTAAGTCACCTTTTTAGCAGACCACAGAGTGAGAAAGAAAATGAAATTATGAAGGGATCACTCACATAGAGGTAAGGTCGAAAAAAGTATGAGTTTTTGTACAATAACTTACATAAATATAGGTGAATTTATATTCACATTGATTTTAATAGTGTTCTATATGAAAAAGTCTCCTCCAAAAATAAAATCCCCAATGAACTCAGATGCTCACAAATCAAGCATGAATTTAGCATTATGTAAGATTCATAGCTTATAGATGAAAAAATAGTGATAATCTAAAAACATATGCTGTTATGACTGCTTTAAAGTCTGAGAGTTTCAAGAGTAGATACTGTGACATAAAGTTTCATGCCACTTATTTGTATGGGTTTTTTCAAAAGTTTTGCATTACAGTATATGAAAAGAGTATATTTAGTATTTTTATTTAGTCATAAAAAACTGAGCACATGCTTTGATATTTTGGAGGAACATGTTTTTGGGTTTTTTTTTCTTCAAATAATTATAATTTATTTTTTCAAACTGACAACAGAGCCAGAGAAGCTTTTTATATATTTTGAAGTCAATTCTTGAAACTAAAACTACTTAAATCTCCAATTTAAAAAAAAAAAAAAAAACTTGAAAGTTTGGATTTTGCATTACAAAGGAAAATAATTTGAAAAACTGAAACCAAAGGAGTAGGTATGCTTTTGTTTTATTTTATTTTATTTTATTGCATTTTCCAATATGAAGTAATTTTATGAGAAAAAAATTGTAAGATTAAATACTAATAATTGTGATGTCTAACTGCTGTTTATTAGACTGAGAGCCAAAAGGATCAAAGGGATTAAAGTGAAATAGCTGCATTAAGGCAACTTCACTAAAAACTCTTTCCCACCTTGTTCTTTCCCATTCCTCATATCTGGGTGAAAAGATTGTGATCGCATATGTGAATAACCATACATGAAAACACACACACTCACACATATATATTGCTCAGCTGGTCACAGCGTGGTGCAAACAACACCATAGTTCAAACTATGCTTCAAACCCTGTATGGGCCATTCACGTAAGAATTGGACTTTATGATCCCTGTGGGTCCCTTCCAACTCAGAATATTCTGTGTATTATTCTATGTGTGATTTTCCTGCTGTGAGAGACTGGAATGTTACTGGTCAATGACTCAAAACAGCTGGCTATTTGCAGATGTGGCAGGGTGCTTTGCCAGGGTTTGTAACACCCTCCCACCCCCTCCCCCAGAACCAGAGGGGAGGAGGAGAGTTTTTGGATGTGTAGTGGTAAAACCTCTGACCTGTTAAAGATAGAGAGGGTGAACACCCACTACCAGAGGCTACAGACTGGGGTTTGAGCAACCAGGGCTACCACAACCAATGAGGAAACAGGCAAAGGAGAAACCAGGGGAATTTGGGATATATGGGGAAAGGGATTGGGATGGATCACTGTTACGCAAGAGTCCATGAAGAAGACTTTTCTGTCTGCCCAGATAGAGGGAAATCTATGGCAAGTCTCTCCGAGGGAGCGCTCTGGGGATTTCCCTGAGGGGGAAGGAATCAGAGGATTCCATGCAGGTCGAAGAGGGACCAATACTTTATTTTCATAAGAAGATGAAGAGACATATCAGCAACACTGCAAGGCCACAATGTTCCACTATGAAAGGAGAATCTAATTGGGATACATTTTAAAAGAGATGAGTGACATACCTAGATCACTGACTGAAAATACACATTACCTTCTCCAAGACTAACTTCACAACAAATATTCAGAAAATACAATCCTTTTTTTTATCAAAAGTTAACCAAAAATAAATACGGCAAGTTAAAACTCAGAATATAAAACACCCATCTATACATGTATATATTTGCATGAATTATTAATATATTTTATGCCAATAATGAATGAACAAGTTCATTATGGAGGGAGCTCCTTATAGGACTCTCACCTTTAAATCCAAATTAAGACCTTGCCTGATTGTATATGAGTTACTGTGAATTGTAATTCTTCTCTTCCTAATTAAACTGATTTTCTAATTTCATTTGATATGCAAAGATTTCCATCATCCTCTACAGTCCTCTGGTTTATTACTGATCTCCTAGCATAGAAAAGGAGCTAATAGAAGAAATGAAGGGGAAAATGTCTGCAACATAGAATGAGAATGCTGTCTTTTCAAGTGACATTACTTCAATATTCATGTAAAGACATCAGTCTCTGAATATCATAATTCCATAGCTCAAAAATATTTTACACTTCTGTAAATATGAATCTAATAAGTCCAAGACTGATCTACCTTTTTTGGATATTAAACCAGACTAGTTTTATAAGCTGGGTGTACCAACTGGTTGTGTAAGCAGCCTTCCTGGAGCCAACTAATAGAGATTGTTGCCTTCTTGAATTGGCAAGACCAGCCTGGGGAAAGTGCAAATGTGGCTTGGGCCAACAAAGGATATAAAAACTAAAGAACTTCAAAGAGGTCAACGGACTTAAGCTGGCTTCAGCCTATTGTTCCTCTCTAGTGACTGGGAATGTCCAGCATCAGGATGATGAGCATGAAGAGAAAACAATAATGAAAAGGAGATTTGTACTGTGATTCAACTGTATGTTACAACTGCTGTGTGCTTGTAATATGCTCTCAGTACACTGCTTGTGTGCCTTTCTTAATGCAAAACACTGTCTAATGACATTGGTATTACAGGTTAATCCTCTTCATGCAGAGGAGGGTTTCTCTAAAAGAAGCTAGAGACAGAGCACTGGACACAGACAGCAGAATATAAACCTTACAAGGTGTTATTTCTTTTATTCAGCTGCGTACGTTTGAATTCTATCAGGAAATCTTCAGTAAGCCTAAGGCAGACATAGCCATTTCTATTCTGTTTTGAACCTGTTATGAATTTCTCTTGTAGCATTATCCTCAATTTGATCATTTGCATATCTAAAATAATTGCAGCTTGGATTTAAATTTAAAAGGTACTTTTAAAGAGTACAATTATACACACATATTGCTGCTGTACTATATTATCATCATCAAAGAAAGAGTTCATTTACATCAACAGCGTGAAAGTCAAACAGGCAGTCATAGGAACAGTATAATGAATAAAAAGAAAGCCACCTCAATTGCTAATAGGAATAAAGTTTTGTCACAATAATAGCTTCACTAATTCCAATATGATTTCATTTTATTCATCCAAATATCATCTGGATGAAAATTTTCAATAGTTACAGTGGGTAATATCTAAAATAATAACTTGTGGATTTTATCAACTTTTTTTTTCTCCGAATGCATTTAACTTTTAAAGAGAAATCAAAGTAATAAAGTAATTAATTACATGATTCTGATTCTACTCTGGTTAATTACATATATACATTGATCAAATCACTGTTGATGAGTTGATGATTTTTTGTTAAAAACTCTTCAAAATGGCTAGCAGCAAACTTACTGTGGAAATGTTCCTATCAGTTATTATTGGGCACTATATTCACATTCTAACATATTTATATAAGATATATAAAATATTTTATAAATTATCACACTGTGCAGGGCAATGGGTCACCTGTTCCAGTTTTCCTAATTCAGGGAATGGCAATAAGGCAAGAACATGAGAAGTACAAAATTATCCTTACACTGATATATTTTTCACAGCTACAGGCCACAAGGGATTTCAGAAGTAGATACTGCATTTAGAATGCTGCATTTAGCAGGCACTGATAGCTTGTCTTATCTATTTGGAAGTAATTTATACCTACAATTATAAGTTGTGTGGAAAAATAGTTATTTTTCTTTTAAGATTGCTAACTGATAATTTCACTGAGTGGACTTCTTGTGATCAATTATTCTCTATTTTTCACCTTAACATCATTCATCTCTGTGTAGTCTCATTCTTTTGGCCCCTCATCTATTACTTTTTCAGTCTGATGAATTCTCTTCCATTAGTACTTCCTGATTTCATCAAGAAACATTTTTGTTACCTTTCCATGTTCTGTTCTGCTGTATGTGACTCTCTGCTCTGTATGTCAGTGCTCCAAGCCATTTTCTATGGTGCGGCGTGGATCCATATCTAATTAAGAGAGAGTGCGTGATGGAGCAATAGGCTAATGAACCACTGCAAGGGCTTGCTCTGAGCAAATCTTCAATTGTTTACTATTATGTCACAATGTGGAAGATTGAACATAAAGTCTGTTAAAGTTCATATGTCAAAAACACCAAAAAATAAACAAAATGACTTTCAGTATGAAAGGCACTAAAAAATGTAATGAACACAGAAATAGAACTTTTAAAAATTGTCTGTCACTGACAGACAAGCGGCCTAGCACCACTGAAAAGTCTGTCTACAGTCTGTGGACACCAACAGAATATATTTGATTGGAAGAACATACAGAGTTTAAGATATATGGATTTTACTGTAGATCCTAATATTTTATAGGTGCTCAGTTTCTCTATAACTGCATCTTATTAAAAAACTCACTCTGCTGTGAATAAAGTCCCTTCTAGTACAATTTTTTCAAGTGCTCATTCATCACATGTTATTCTTAATGGCTTCACTTTTGAAATAACACAGCATCTGTCAAATAAAAAAAATTTCCTGATGCTTCTCCAATTGTTTTGCACCTCCCAGCCATACACATCCATGGAAATAGGCACATCTTCCACACCATTTCCCACAGAAATATTTTTTTATAATTATTATCAGCTTTAATTGTCACATTCTTCCAAAACTTTTGTGTCTTTAGTACAAAGCCAAAATGTTTAATTATTTAAATATGCAAACTAATAGCTCTGTGATATCATATTTAATTGCCTTAGAATTCTGTGATGAATGCATTTCATTTGTCTTGCAGAAGGTAAGAATTTTTTCTTACTGTAACACTGCTTCTCATAATGCAATTTCAGAAAAAAAGGAATAGGCATAGGTATGTGTGCTTCTATTAGCTCCATTTAATGTTTCAAGAATTTGTGGTTAATGCAGTTCAGATGAGTGAACTCATTAGTACAGACAGTACCCTCTTTTCTAGCTAAATTCCTGATCAGAGTGGAATGTAAAGCATAATATTGTTTAGGGGTTTGATTATTTGTTTTCTTATTTCATTTTCTTTCTTATTTTTAATTACAACATAAGATTCCTGTCTTCCCATAATTTATATGAAATATAAGGTCTTGATTATCTTTTCCAGAGATACAAATAGATTTTCTTGTAGAACCTAGTTAAAAGTGTCTTCAGTGTATCCTGAGGAAGAATGGATTATAAATAATCAGTTTATTGTAATCCTTCATATATTTAAATATTATGATATAAAGACTACTTATAATCCAGAAGGCTAGAAGTATTAAACACAGGAAAAAATATGCGGGTAATGCCTTGAGAGGCTACCTAGTACAGAGGTTAGACAGTGTTAAAGGAATAAAGTAGGTATTTATTAAAAAGGCCTTCAAAGGAAATGCCTTGGGCAATGCAAGAGCCTAGCTGAGGCTATAACCAAGATAGATGCTGGGTCACAAGTTTTCACACTTTTATAAGTTTTGGTCCATTTACATACTGGAGTTAATTATCCAATTACAGATTCAGGTTATGAAAGTCCCATCCTCCCAGTTTGCTTTCCTCAATTTGCCATTGTTTATACTTTTTGGGCCTAAAGCTGTAATGGTGTCTCTGGTTCAGGCTGGAAAAGGAGAGTTTGTCTAACTAAACTGTGAAGAGAACTTGTTAACACTTTATATGAAGTTCAGAGTTATATACTAATGCAGTGCAGAATCTGGAAAATATGAAAGCTAAAACTTAAGGCATTACAGGATATATGAATGTTTCTTGATATTTATTATGAAGTTACAACACAATGAGAATTTCATTTGGACAAGGCATATCCTATTTGGTTATACTAATATGTAAAGACATGAACTAAATCTTACCTTGTTATGAAATATTCATCTGATGTCAGTGAAGCTTATGCAGAGTTAAATTAAAATTGTATTTTTCAACCCTACTGATATGACACAGAATTGATGCTGCCTCTGTTGGTGTTTGTTTCTTCCTTATTCATTGACTGAAGAAAAATTGTTTGTAGCTCACATGGGAAGAATATATTTATTATGCCTTGGCTCAAAACCATTTCCTGTCCAATACTGCCACAGTATATTTTTTACACAAAATACCAGTACATTGCAATAATTTTTATTTTTCCACGGAAATAGATGTGAGCATTATTTCCTACAACTAGTTGACATGAATGAACTACACTTACAATATCACAGTATCTGTATATGTGTTCAATATGGGATACTATTGTATTTATCTTTCATCTTCTTCCAACAATAGAGATTTATTATTTTCAGCTTAACTTTGAGCTATTATTTTTGGTTAGTATCCATCTTATTGTTTTTATAAAACATTAATAAATTTGTATCATCAGTGACAGAGTTAATTTTGCCACCGACCTAAAGGCAAAGTGAGTTACCTGTCATCCTTCCAATTGTAGATTATATCTATTAATTTCTGGTTTTGCTTTTTTAAGTCTTCTAGTTTCTTCTAGACCAGTTCATCAGTTTTATTGGTATTTTATCCCCAATGCCACCATATTCTGTTTTTACTATATACATTACTGTATAAGTATTACTATGTATTGTTTATATCCTTCCTGCTGATGATATTGCAAACTTTTTCATTAACTTTTTCTACAATTCTTATCCTCTCAATAGTTTTGACTCCTCATGAGGACAAGAAAGAGAAAATTGGCAGTGAAGTTAAGCCCAGGAAGAAAGGAGAAGTGGGAAGAATGTGTTTTTTTAATTTTGGGTTTATTTATCCTACCCTATTGTGATTTGATTGCTAATAAATTAAGTATATTTCTCTAAGTTGAGTCTGTTTTGCCTGTCATAGTGATCAGTGAGTGATCTCTCCCTGTCCTTATTTTGACCATTTTAATTTTATTTTCTGTACCCTGTCCAGCTGAGGTGTGAAATGATAAATTTGCTTTGTTGGGTACCTGACATCCAGTATATACACTGAAAATAAAATACTTATTATCAAACTTTTTTATAAAAGTGAAAAAAATTCCGTGTGCTGGCTTGATGTGCTTTCACATAAAGTCTCTAAGTAATTTAATTCACTTAAAATACTACTTTATTTCTCTAAATAGAGAATTTGCCAAAACATGTTACCCTTTCAGAAATATAATATTGATTTCCATACCAGATAGAGCTGATAAGGCTCATTGTCTAATATGGAGCCATGCTACTAGCACTATTTTTGTAACGATATTATTTTGTGAAACTATTTTTGAGTTTGTTGTACAATTAAATTTACTAGAACAGGCTGTATGTGCAGCCTCTGTGTAGAGTTTAGGTTTGCAGAGATTTTAGAAGGCAAGCAAAAACTATACATATTCAGGGTATTGAACAACATGTAAATTTTAATTTTACACAACTCATGTCCAGAGCTGTCAGATAGAGATTTTATAATAGATTTTCTGAAAATTACTTAAAAATTACTTCATTTTTTCTTTATTCTTCTAAGGTATACTATTAAGTTTTCAATACCTTAAGAAAAATAGAATTCTCCAGTGAAACAAGGATCATGGAATAAAAGCTACATTTTTTGCAAGGATGGAATAGGACTCTGACTAGAATTCCTTGCTAACCGTAAATTATTTGTAGTTATTCTCCTTAAATCAATAGTAAATAGACCAAAGACTGGGACAGCTAGAGCCCAATCTTAAGGCAAAATTGCTTTGTTTATGGTCTACAACTTGATCACACACCTTTATTCTGTCTACAAGATTCCTGAATGTGGAATCCCAGTTGTCAGACCTGATCTGGACTGGTTAAAATGAATTTAAGCATCATAAGATCCTATCTGTCACTATCTGTCACAAGGAAGGTTGAATATTGGAGGAATAAGTAAAAGCAATCAGAGTCATTAGTTTAAACTGCAGGAAGCCAATTTAATTTCATCATAAAATTCTTTTTAGGAATAGATGAATGAATAAAGGAGTTAAAAAACTGGTTTCTAATTACTATGACCGCCTTCACTAGGGAGAGGATTTTCCATCATCCATTGTAGTGAAAAATTCATATTTATTATGTATAGAGGAAAAAAATCAACAGAAAAAGAGAGCATCAAACAGCCTAAAATTTATTTCTTCTGATTTCATCATAAAATCAAGTCCAGATGATATGCAAACAATAAGAATTCTGAGTTACCCAATAAAGTTTTGAATACAAACCAAATTTTTTTCCTATAAAATCAAAGTCTTAAACCTAAAGAAGTTGCTAAATATTTCTTTTTCCACCAGAACATGGGTAGACATTATCAGATGTTGCCTACTAGAGAAACTCTGTGGGAAAAATTGCTTATATGTATTTTTAATTATCACAGAGAAATATTTAATGGTTCTGGTTCAACTCTTAAAATAGGGAAAAAAGCACCCTCAAAGTCCTTACCATTGTTCACTTTTTTAATAAAAAGCTAGATCTCCCAAGTCACCATCCTTTTCTGAGGGTTTCTGACTTAAGCATCTCTGTGACACATCCCAGAAGGTAAGGGTAACTGGGGTTCTTATTAATGGATCCTTTGGGGTGGATTAGATTGAAATGACACTGAAGGATCAGTGATATGTATGGTTCATGGGGAACAATTTGGAATGGAAAGGAAGTATGTAGCCATTTTGGTTATTGTTATCTATAGAAGTTCAGCAATGTAAAAGCATAAAAATAACACTCAACAGAATGTGTAAGGAAAAGGTAGAAAGAGAAAGAAAGAATAAAAGTAGAAAGAAATCACCACCTGTGGATCCAGCAAAAGGCTTGATTGTAGCAATTTATATGTCTGTTGATGGAAGTGATGTCTTGATCCGTCGGGGTTGGGGGAATCCTGTTTACGCCTTGGAGAGGCACCTAGAACAGAGTCTAGACAGAGTTGGAGGATAATGGTAGATATTTATTGAAAGACTTTCAAAGGGTACATCCTGGGCAGTGCAGGAGCCTTGCAGAGATGACACCCAAGATGGACGATGGTCATGAGTTTTTCAGACAGATATCAGTTTGGTCTATTTGCATATCAGGGTTAATTTTCCAATTACAGCTTCTGGTAATGAAGTCATTTATTCCAAGTTTGCCCCCCTCAATTCACTGTTGTTTACATTTTTCAGGGCCTGCCTGAGACAGTAAGGTGTCCTTAAGTTTCAGGCCTAGAGAGAAATTGTTTTGTCTGAATAAAATGGGAGAACAGTAGCTGAGAGGCTAAGGAGTTTTACAGTTATACACTAAAGCAGTATTGATCTGAAAAATATAGAAGCTAAAACTTTGTGAAACACAAAGTTCAATGGATTAATATACAATCAGGTTCCACTGGGAATGTTCCAGTAGCTCTCCTGAGTGTGAGGTGGAATTCTACGCTGTCTGATGCAACACCGTGGATCATGTGCAGTCCTCTGGTAAAAGGCCCTAGAAATAGGTCTGGGGATGTTTTGGGGGTCTTTGGGGGTTTGTCACACCTTCTAAGACATGAGAGCTGCCTCTCACTTGTGAGGTGTGAATGTCCTGGTATTTCTCTGGGGGAAGTTTTCACACCCGAGCCAGTTATGCCAGTTATCAGAAGGGGAAACTAATGTGAATGTCCCAATTCCTTTCCTGGGGCAGGGATTTAACAAGTCAGCCAGTTATGTAAAGGAGGACACTGGCATGATAAAAATCACTATCCCACCTTGCAGAATATGCTTCTTATTGGCATTCCTCCCCATGTGACTCAAACCCCAGCTTGTAGCTGCCAGTGTTGGGTGCTCACCCCCTCTGCACCTGGACTGTTCCCTTGCAAATCAGCAGCAAAGCACCTGCTGTTTTTTCAAAGGGCCGACTGAGTCATTATCCATTAACATTTCAGTCTCTCACAGCAGCATGTCTGTGCAGAGTCTTTTTTCAAGTTTAAATACCAAAACTGTACTTTTTAGAAAATTGTCAAGGACTGAAGGAATATAAAAACTCAGTCGACACTGATTTCAAGGGAACAATGACAATCTACAAGAGCAAAGAATGACATTAAAGATGAATCTGTAGTGTCACTACTATTAGTCAATTAATGTGTCAAATGCTAATGTTTGATCTATTCCCCTCTGTAAATAGACGTCAGCTTTCCAAGGTTAACAGTTTTACTGTCTACAAGAGCACTCAGTTTTCATGCAACAATTTTTAAAGTAAAAAAGAAGTCAAAATTTAAATTTTTCTAACAATATGAAACTTAAATGTGACAGTTTTACATCATTTTCTTTAATGTAACTGGGCAAATAAAAACCTGTTATGGCTTCAAAGCCATTATATTTATCATGCCTCCATTCTTCTCACCCTGAAGCTTCTCCATGTAATAGATTTTCAGGTTCTTGTGTCTGTAACAACTGCAATATCTCATTATTTTTAAAAGGTTCCTAATAGTGAGAGCAATTGAGGTGCTTGAGTGGGAGATGTTATTGTTTGATCCTGAGAGTTTGCAGTGACTGTCCTAACAGTGAACTGTTTTCAGAGAACTATGTTTTTTAATTATCTGAAGGGTAAGAACAATAAATATATTTTATGTCCGCCCTATATTTGCAATCTATGGCTGCTAAAACCTTGAGGATAGATATATTCCAAATACACTATTATTACACATTTTCTTCAGCAGATATTTTTGAGCAATGAATACATTTTACTGCATTTCTTAAAAAAACCTACTTTATTTTTGCAACAATGATTCTGTTTTAACTATCATAAAGTTGTTCATATGAAGTGACACTTCGTGTGCTACAGACTAAAGATGATAGAAATCAACCTATTTGTTTATTGAGAACTCTGGAGATACAAATGGGGTTTTATGTATTTCTAGGATATTGAATCTTGATCTGTTAACTGTTCCCTGGTGGGTTTAGTAACACACTACAGCTCTGTGTTGAGATGATTGGTTGCAATCTAAATATGAGGGAACTCCCCATGCAGTGCCTGACCTGCTTCTATCTACACACCACAGTACTTAACACTAATATATGGAGCATGGGAACCGTGTGTGTTGAGGGGCAGGATGTAACTCAAGGCTGAGGGGAAAAAAAGCACAGTGTCAAAACAACAAAGTGGCAACTTTGAGTGTTAAAGGGGAGCAGAGAGAGGCAGATAAGTTTTACCAAGACAGAAAGAGATCAAATAGTTACTAAAATATTTTTGGGGAGCTGCCTACAATTTTCTGTTCATTGCTGACGCTTTGTTATTTTGCAGTTATTGGCAATGTGAAGAGATACACTAAGACAAAAGGATCTGTTGCAGGGAATTGTATGAAATTTCACAGAATGGAGAGTGTATTCATTGGCTTTTTAAAGGTAAAAGACATCTAGGAAAAAAGTGAGTGGTATTTGAAGGATTTTTATGGCAAAATCTTGGAGAAATTATTTAGAGTCTTTTGCAGGAGTGGGGGAGCAGGAAAGGAATCTGAACGACTGAATTGGAAAAGAGCTTAGAGACTCTACCACTAAGTACAGTGACAGTACTCTCTGAATTGAAGAAGAGTTTTATGAAATTTAATAAAAGTCAATTACTTTCGAAGTTAGACAAAAGCCAGGCAAAACTATTAGAGAGATGTAGGACTATACCATCAGAAAGGCCCTTTTTTATGTCCATTTGTATGAAAAGCTTTCATAAATTTCAGGAGGCTTGGATTGAGAAACATTTACCAGGAAACAAAGGTCTGAAAAAAGGAAAAGTATGCGCTGAGTAGGGAGCAAGTGTACAGGTTCAGAGGCAACATCTGGCAACTAGGAGTCCTGCTGGATATGCAAGAATCAATAAATAAAGGACAGGAAGAGTTTGCTCAGTCTGTAGAAGGCCCCTAAAACACACCTGACACCAAGAAAAGGTCATGTAAGTCAGGCCACATCCAAGACTGCAGTAGCACTTGTGCAGAGGAAGACTGTAGCATTACAGAAACAGCATTACAGAGACAGCATTACAGAAACATCTAATGAAATAAACATCACTCTGAAGAACTGCCCAAACTCCTGCCTAAAAGCCAAGTCACCTTAGCATGTCCCCCTTCTCCTGAGGAAACAGCTGGGCTTTGTCCCCAGCTGCAGCTCCAGCTGGATAACTAAAAGGGGAGGTGAGAGATAGAGAGTGAGGGAGTGAGGGAGTGAGTGAGTGAGTGATTGATTGACTGACTGACTGACTATACTGTGTGAATACTTACCTTTTGTTAATAATAACAGTTTGATTGCATTAATAATAACTATTTAAGAAAAAAAGCGCTCCATAGAAAGTCTGCAGATGTTGTGAAGTGTATCGCCCCTTGACTCAATCCCCCATTACAAAACCCCCAATTTATAATCCTCTCAATACAAAGAAAAAGAAAAAAGATATTTATACAGTGTATTTGCAGCAAAAGCACAGTTCAGCGAAAAATGGAAAAGGAAGGCTTCACAGTGGTACTTCAATTAGCATAAATTCATTATAAATACATCTAGCATTTCAAATACACTGCCTTCAATTCAATGCTTCTGATGCCATTAAGTTGAAGAACATTATTGCATCTTTGGTACTCAACATTCAGGGAGACAATGTTGGCCAGCTGACAAGTATATTCAGCTGGCTTGGCTCCCAAATCTAACCCCAGGCTTCAAAGTGTTAGTGAAAAACAGTGTAGGCTTTACATATTTAAAATTTGCAGAAAGGGAAGGAAACAAAACACTCATATTTCCCTTGAAAAAAAAATTAATGAAAATATTTAGAAACATATATTACCATGTCTTTTTCAAGCTACAAAGAAAATCAGAACAAATAATTCATATTCTTGTCTGAGTTTCTGCATCGAGAGAGTTTAAAGAAATTATTGCCTTCTGATTTAACCCATATGGAAAGTATCATTTCCTTTATGAGCAGAAGTTTCATAATAGCAGCAAATAGACCAGCATGATATTATGGACACTGCTAAAGTAACATTTTACTGTGCTTTCTCCAAGTAAACATTTTTGGATTTCAAGTCAGATATTTTGGTACTAAAAAATGTAGTTTTACTGCTTAGTTTGTCTTTGTATTTTCAATAATGCATATTAAAACTCTTTGAGGAAGACAAAATAATAAAAAGTAGTAAGTAAATATATGAAGAGTTAAAGTGGACAAGGGAAAGGTTGTTTGTTGACAGCATATTAAAGTGTTAAAGTGAGCTATTTTTCTTTTTATCATTCTGTATCAGTCTGTATCTGATTTGTTTTTTATATATTTTCAAGGTGATTTTATTTATATATCTCCTTTGCTTTGCATTTTGCCAGAGAAGATTTGCATGCTGTGACTGAAAATTCTTTCCTATGACATTTTTTTCCCTTTCTGGTGGATGTGGACCTCTTTTCCCAGGCAACTAGTAACAATACAAGAGGATATAACCTCGAGCTATACCAGGGGAGGTTCAGTTTGAACATCAGAAGGAGTTTCTTTATGGAAAGGGTTGTTAAACATCAGGGTGGACTGCTCAGGGAGCTGGTGGAGTCACCATCCCTGGATGTTTGTAAGAAATGACTGAACATGGCACTTAGTGCCATGATCTTGTTGATGTGGTGGTGTTTGGTTAAAAGTTGGACTTGATCTTAGAGGTCTTTTCAATTCTATACAATTCTGTGATTCTAGTAATATTATCTCATCTTTTAAGCTGCATGTCAGATTTTTCCCCCCTTGCATGCTTACACTACTCTATTATTTCTCAGTGATCTTTTCCTAGGCCTTTATTTGTGAAGTTTAGGTACTGGAAGAAATACTGCAGCATAGGATTTCCCATTTATTATTTCCTTTACTTGCCATATTTATTTAGTTCTAGAACTAATTTTAGTTTTGTGTAAAGTGCATAGTAATGTAGATGTGAGCGGCATAGAATCTACTTATTTTCCTTTATCAACACCAGAAAAATACAACATGGTAAGAAATAGCTAAATAATTTCAAGTCCCATTTTTTCCTTTTCTTTTTAGTTTCCTTTTTTACTTTTAACAATAAATCAATATAAAATGGGAAAAAAATAACCTCATATAAAATACAAGTTTCTGTACAGTTTAGATTTTAGCATAATCTTTAAACATGGATTTGGGGGATAAGCCATGAATTTAGTGATATGATGGGTTCCTGGGATTCTTTTTTTCCCTTTTTTTTCTTTTTGAATAATTTCAGGTAAATAAAAATGGCATTCCTGTCTCTAAATGCTTTGACATCAATTCAGAAGACATAAATATTACTTATTTGAATATATACATTAGACTCATTCCAAGACTGAGGAAAAATGTTACAGATTAAAATTATGTCTTCAGATAACTTAAAAGAATATGTTGAAAGAATTTCACTGAAGGATTTCTGTTTTCTTTTGAATATTGTTTCTGTACTTTATTTGATGTTGTAGAATTACAGAAAGACAAAATAATTCAGTCTGCTAGGGAGTCTTGCCCAACCTCCTGCTCAAAGCAAGTTCAGCTTTGGGATCACCAGTCTGCATATACTCATAACTTCCCCTTTCCTACATAATGGCTATGAGGCCTGAAGGCCCTTAATTCTTACAGCCCACAAGCCATATTTCAATTAAAACAATTTGAAATTAAAATTATTATTTCACTGAGATAAAGGGTCACTTTTACAGCTCCTAATCTTGCATGACCTAAGCACAGTAACCTTGATTTACAATGCCATAAGCTGACATTTAAGCAGTGTTCATTCATTAAGCACTAATTTTAAATTCCTCTGTAATAAGCATTTAGGTTGCCAAAGTCTTATACAATGTCATATATTTTTAGGCCATACATAATACAAAATTCCCTTGTACCACAGAAAAAAATTTGTATGACACTGAGTGTACAAGTTCCTCAAATGATTGGCCTTTGCAGCATTATAAAAAGCTTAACCCCTGTGAGCAATCCTAAGGATCAAGGAACGTTCCCTTTGTACAGGGCTTTTATTAATGTCTTATGACCGAGCAGAGAGCAGTAATGAACTTGTACGGAAGCAAAACCTCCAGAAAAACACGTTTTCTGTTCCCATGCCTTTGGGTGCTTTAACACAGCTTCTGGTCAGAGCTCTGGCTCACAGTTTGAATAAAAGATATAATCCATAGGGATTTTTAATAACTAAGATTTTAATGTATGTGTGTGAGCACAATCCTGTCTTACCCACACATTATCAGCATATAGCTTGTATCTGTCTCGGCAAAAATGGAATGAACACCACAATCCAATTGGCACTAGCAATTACTAGAAACTGTATCATGAGATGAACTCAACTGAGTCCAGAGAGGAGCAAATTTTAAGCTGATCCTTTAAATAGCCTGACCACAAGTCAAATAGGAGTGATGATTAGGTTTACTAAAATTTACATCATACAGAAATTCACAGCTTTCCAGGAGTATGCTGTGTGCTACTGTTCTCAGTCTTGAGCAATCCTTGCTGCAGAGACAAAAAGGGAATCATTTTAGGGGGAACTAGGACACTGGTTCTTTTAATTGCTGTTTATATTTTGATTTTCCTACCTCCCAAGTCATAACAGTGAGGCTTTCAGCCTCAGTGAGTAATTCATACCAGCGCATGGACTCACATCACCAGCAAGCGAATGATGCATTTATCTTTCCCATTTCTTCAAAGAAACACTTTGCTGCATGGGAATCACCAAAGGAGACATGCATTGGACAGTCTGTGAGAGACACTTCAATGTAAATTTTCCTGGTTGTCAGAAATGAGCACTTCTGTGAAACCAAATTAAAAATATTTTGTCTGCCTTTAAACCAGATGTACATGCCCTACACAGACAGACACAAAACTCTAGGATCTAATGTACACAAAGCTGTCAAGAAAAGGAAGCTTTCTTCAGCAGAACTGAATCACTAGACAGTAATTTTATTTCCTTTACAATGGAAACAAAGTTGGTATGTTGTAAACTTTTTGATATGGCAATTAAAGCACAGATTAACACACCATTTCCATATTTTCTTTCTGAGGCTGTAGTCATTATAGAAGGACATTGTTTATTATTCCAAATCCCTTTTCATCTCAAGTTCTTCCCAGCCCACCTCAGATGAAACTGTTTTACCATAGAAAAATGATAGTTCCTCTAGGAAATAAAAAATTAAAGAATTAGACTCGCAGTCCATAGAAGTTACTCTCACTTAAATAAACCAAAAAACTTAATAGGAACTATGGTTTCACAGCTTTAGATACTAGACAGAAAAGTGACACTCTCCCTGTTCTTGTCTGTAACAGCTCAAGTAGGTTAGAGCATGGTGCTAATAACACCAAGGTTGTAGGTTTGATCCCTTTGTGGGCCATTCACTGGAGAATTTGCCTTGATGATCCTTGTGAGTCCCTTCCAGCTCAGAATATTCTGTGATTCTGTGATTCTATGAAATACATAAACTTTTTCTCTTTTCCTACTTCCCACTGTGCATTACCGTGAGCTGTAAAAAACAGACTCCTCAGTAAATCCTATATACACAACAACCTGAAGAAATTTCACTCTAGCTAAGTGTAAAAGGTGATGTTTTCAAGTACTGAATAAGCCACTCACACAAAAGAGCTCAACAGAACAATCTACAAGAAGAAATAAAGCAGTCAGGGTCAGAGTTTATGTACTCCTTTTTTAGGCCCTTCTTACTGTAATGAGTGTGCAACAGTTCTAGCTCAGTTAACCTTGTCTTATTTTAGCTAGACTTTATTTGATCCAAAAATACAGTGACTTTTCTTCATAGATGAGATAAGGCCCTATGACCTAGCTGTGAGAAAGCAAAGAGCAGAAGCATGACAGGACTACATTATTTCTGAAAGCACAAAGAAATAGCAGTGTGTGCCTGGAGACATTTGTGTGGAGGTTCAGTGTGCGTGAGCCGCTCATGACCTTGGGCTCCAATTGGAGGCACTTATTACATGGAGAGGTACCTTCTCCCTGGTGCTCTTCTACAGCCACCCTCCCTCCCACCATGGCTGGGCTGCCATAGCAATTGCCTAATTCCTTCTTTTGCAGCCTCAGACTTCTTACCCTGTGGGTACTCCATACCCTTTCCTCATCCTGGTCTCAGGTGTGCCACCCCCTCCACACATTCTGACACTCATTTCTACTACCTTTTTAATATGGGTCCTTTTTCACATGAAAGTCCTGAAGAGGTAAAACATAAATCTCACACACAAATTCTTCTATTGTTTTGTTAGGTTTTTCTTCCATATTCCAAAAGAAATCACAAAAAAATTATAATCTCAGATTTTTCTAAACCTATATGATATAGCTTGCTTTTGGCCTTTCCATAGTGCTCATCAGAATGCCAAGCAGCCTTTAAATGACTTAATTGATATTAATAAATACACATTTAAGTAGATTTATAGTATGTTATTTTCTTGTATCTTATTCACAGTAACATCTTCTATTTTACCTAAGCAGATAGGCAGCAGATTTTTGCATTTCAGTCATATGGATTCCTCAAGAGACCGGCATGGAACCAAATAACATCAGTTTTTTTCCTCACACACAACTACCCCATAACTGAAAGCCACACAACTACTCTATCAAAGTGACTTGTAAAGTTTGCACACAAATATATGAGCTTAGAGAAGGAAGTTTCAGAGCTCCATGGAGTAACCATAAAACTGGAAAAGTACCTTTTTCTGATACTGTGCTCTCTATGAAGCTTCTAAATTTGGAACTCAGTTTGAATTAGAATTTGAAGTGAGTTTAAGATGTAATAAGTACTTGTGAATAATTTTGTAAGTTGGGGTTTCTGTGATCAAAGTATCTCGTAGCTTTATACTTCACTCCACTCAGGAATGGATACTGGTGCATATTTCCACATTATATGGACTTTCAGCTGCAAAGCGTGATAATTTATGAGTAAATTTTGCTGTACTTCCACTTTTATTGTTCAGAAGCAGAGGATAAAGAGACCCTAATTATTTTTGGTTTTGTATGAGACATGCTTTAAACTGAAAAGTATAAATGCAGAAAGTACTCCAAATATATAGGCAAACTTAAACCAAGCTGTTCTTCATAATGATTTATACTCTTGACAGAAGTTTACAGTGACTGTGTAGAATTAGGAAGAACAAAATATCACACTGACAGTTCTGAAGCATGAGAAAAGCCTTTTTGCTGCGATAAAGAAATGACTGAGATAGGCCAACTGTATATTTCAGAGGAAAAAATCCCAAAAAAATTATTTAATATGGATAATGTACAGAACTACTAACCAAATAACAAGAAAATTTACTA
The DNA here is from genome assembly GCF_037042795.1 of Molothrus aeneus. Taxonomy (NCBI): domain Eukaryota; kingdom Metazoa; phylum Chordata; class Aves; order Passeriformes; family Icteridae; genus Molothrus; species Molothrus aeneus. The sequence goes on from NC_089646.1 coordinate 73,739,981, forward strand.
TCCAACAGTATACAAAAAAAAAGGTTTTGTTCCCACTCCTTCCCTTCTGAAAAACAAGTAAAATGAAAATGCCAGGATACAGCACTATGTTGATCAGCCATGGTGATAAATATAAGTTATTACTATAACCAACAGACCTCCATCTTTTTCTTTGAAATCATGAGCTACATATCAATTTAAGTGCACAATTGACACTGAGAGGAAACTAAGAAGGTTCAGAAATATCGGTAGACTTTCCAATAGTGGGGAATTCTATCTATATTTTAAACCACGCAAAGGTCAAATTCTCCAGGCTAAAAGCAAACCCTCCACAAACACACAGATAGGGAGATAACTAAGGTCTATATAATATGTTGTAAATTTCCTAAACTTAACACATTGACCTTTAAATCTCCAGTCAGAAAATTCTGGTAAATAATAATGCTATGGAATAAAGTAACTGAATAATCCACCTTTCATTGCAATTTTGACTTTGAAAAATACATTTTGCAATCATACTTTAAAACATCCTGAACAAATCCTGATGGAAAAATTGTTTTACAACCTCTGTCTATGAGCAGTAATTTGTGTTATATTTTTGTTATATCAAAGTTCCATAGCTATAAGAAACATTCTGGTCCTGTCCATCACCCTTATTTTTGAAACAGAAGTATGTTTAACTATGGCATGACTCTGTGATAGCATGCATGATTCTTCATCAGCTTAGTAAAAAAATACAAGCAGAAAAATGTATGTCCCAAATGTTATAAGCACCTAATCCTAAGCCCTATCCTAATGAAAATATGAAGCAATTGATTTCAAAACTATGCATGTAATCAAGATACTCTTGAATGGAAAATATCCTTGTATATTAAAAGAAAGAAAATTGGCTTAGATATTTTTGGGGCCACCCACGGAGTTTCCTGTTAGTAGCTTGTTAACTTTCTTTAGAGTGGTCATTTTTAACTCATACCAAATAGCCAGTGAAAGATTGAACTATAGCCTGGCCCAAGCCAGAGAGGTTTTCCTTTCTTCCATTGTATACCATCTATTAAATTGCTATTGAATTTAAAATGCCACAGATCTGAGTATTCTCATTTTATATACCATTCATTTGCTTTCAGGCACTCAGAGTATTTAGTTACCTAAGAATAAATGTCAAGAGAAGTAAAATAATATTGTTTCACTTTCAAATCAATGCAAGCCCTCCATTCCATATCCCAGTGGAAAGACCCTTCTTACCCCTAAGAGCCTGGAGAGACATGTATAAACTTTTCACAGTGTTTGGTCTAGCCTACTTCTCTCTTCTTTTTCAGAAGTCAATTGTGATAGTTTACCAATCTCTAGTGAAGCTTGGCTCCTGAGTCTCAAGTGCTTATGTTCCATAAGCTAGAACCAATATTGCCTATGTATTTTGAAAGTATTGCAAAATTTTGAATAAAAGTAGCCAGAGATAAGCATTTATAATCAAGATTACTTTTATTAACAAATATATAAGGATTCCATATAATCTTATCATATCCAAGAGCTTAATTTTACAAAGGCTCAATTTTACAAGAAAACAAGAACAGACAATACACAAAATTGCTCATGGAATCCTATACTGTCTCAGAAAGGTGTCTGCAACTGTCTACTGAGTTATTTTCAGAAGTTGATGTGTAATATTTATCTTCTCTATTAGATAGATGGTACTTTAGATGGAGCTTTATTTTTCATTTTTTAAACATTCATTTCAGCAATCTTCTGTAAACCTTCAAATTTGAACTTCTATTCAATAATTTTAGTGATCACTCTGGAATATCTCTTCACAAAAAATACTTTTTTATGATTAACATTCCTTGTGAAAGAATTAACATTGTATATTCTTCATTTCTTGAGAAAATTTGAGAGAAAGACTGCTTTTAAAAGGGAATTGTCACCTATAATTTTCTTACATATCAATATCCTGGCATTCTTTTAAATCATGTGTTCTGTGCAATTGACAGAAAGTGTTAGATAATGCAGATCTGAAACATGTAACAATAATAAAGACAGTGAATAATAGTTCCATGGCAGATTTATTTTGGGTTTCAGTAACACTATCATCCTATTTAAACATCATTTTTCCTAGATTTTTCCAAAATACTTTGATGTAGAAAGCCTCCTTTTTTCTTATTGTCAATGCTGTACATGTAAAGAAAGTGAACTGAAATATATGCCATCTGGATAATCAAACTATTAAAGTTAGCAATCCTCTTCTATTAAACCATCTCGAGTTTGATTTTAAAATTCATAGTTTATTTGAAGAAAATTGTCAGCATCCTATTCATATCAGATTTGAAGGGGCACTAATTTGTTATTCAGATTCATAGTAGTGCCTTTAGTATAACATTCAACAAGCCCACAAGCTAATAAATATTAAATAAATAAATTATTCTGATTTACAGCACATCTCCTTAAAGCAAATAGATAAGATGAGAGATAAGGGGAAGGAGCTCAAAAGTAATTTTATCACAGTAAGTATGTAAAAATTGGAATGCTTTATCTGGTCAATATCTCAAGCTTTCAAACCCCTTAAGTTTAAAAATATCTGGGATGACTTCATTTGTAAGACACTCATGAATGAGTTTTGAGCTGGAATTTTAATGAAGGAGTCTATCACACATAGCTTGATTTTACATGTTTAATTCTTACTTTTAAAAAAGATTTTTCTCTGGAGCAAAACTGGAGTCCATATGGAATGGGGTTTTTAGGGGGTTTTTTGGTGGTTTTTTTTAGTTGGTTGGTTTTTTTGTGATTTTTTTTGGGGGGGGCTTGTTGTTTTTTGGTTCTTTTTGGTGTTAGAGCTGTAAAAAAATTGACCCTTTTCAAACAGCAACTTTCATGTTTACATTTTTATTTTCCCAAGTGAATGCCAGGTAAAATTTCAGATACAAAATAAGTTGTAAGTGAAAAATTGAACAGGTAAATCTTTAACTACCTTAATGAAAGAAAAAAAGGCAAAACCAAAGTGCTATTTGTTTTTTGCATTTTATATATGTAAAAATATTCATACCAGGCATTAGCAAGAATGATTTAAATAAAAAGAAGAAGAGGAAACGAGAATTTCTAATTATAAAATCTTGTGCATGGTCTGTCTGGAGATGGACTAGGTAATTGTAGATTTTGACATGAAATTCACTCACTTGGTGCCTTATTGACCCTGGGCACAAGATGTGCTTTTGAAGTGCACAAGTATACCACAAAATATACATAGTACAGGAATTGTAGCAGCGACGGACCCTACATGGGAATAATGTGCATTGACTGCATGATTGCAGAAGGCTGATAAATTGCTTTATTAAGCTATACTACATTACACCATACTGAACTATACTATACTACCCTATACCATATTACTTAGAAGAAATGCATTGCCCTTGACAGACAGTCATGACACACACGTGGATCCAATAGGCCAATGAGTCAAAACATCATCACCAGCGTCCAATTAAGAAATCCCTCTTCAGTAAATAATCTCCATAACACATTCCACAGGTGCACAACAGCAGATGCAGCAAATAGAGATAAAAATTGTTTATCATACTTTTTCTGAGCTTTCTCACAGCCTCCCCCAGGAAAATCCTGGGAAAGTCTTGTATCTCTCTCTGTTCAGAGGATATGTGGATATCACACACAGGAATATAAAGCAGTGAAAAGAACACTGAGCAGTCATTTAAAACATTACAAACAGAGAGCAAGGAATGTCAATGTACTGTATGAAGCAACAGTATGCTCACGTAAGTCCCAATTTTTTAAGACATGCAAGCAGTCTGCAATGAGGTGATAATGGGGCTGATTCCCCCACTCCCTGAAACAGCTTCCTGGAATTGCCAAGTCACCACCTTTCAACTTCTAGAAAATAGAAAGTATCTTACTAGAGGCATAACCACTATGAGGTCATGATAAAAAGTAATGCAGAACCATTCAATCCTTGTCTTCCACAGAGCAGATAAATCTTGTCCCTGTGTCTTGATCTGCAAGTAACATATTCCTTAAGAAAATGAACACTCAAATCATGTCTTTAAGCAGAATTCTCAGTCTCCTCCTTTTATTTTGTTGTAAATGTAATCTGATGGTATCACTCTCACCTTTAAACCCCCTTTTAAATGCAAATAGATGTCACCATGTGCGTTAAGCAGATGTTGCTTAATGTTTATAGAAATCTTGGTATTTTATGTCCTGTTTGGCAATTTTTTAAGAAGTGAGGCTGGGGCTGCAAATCACATTTTATTTGGAATACAATCTTGTGTTTTGTGCATCCTAAGCTGAACTTTGCTTGCTTGAATCTGAGAAGGGGACGCCTCCCAAAATGATCCCCAGAAACCACTAGAGACCCTCAAAGAGGCCTATGCAGATGCAGTCAGAGGTACTGCACAAGGTAGCCCAAACTAAATGACTGTAGGTAATGACTGTAAATGATGTAGGTGGTGACTATGTATTAGATAGGAGGGTTTATGTAAATTTTAGTGCATTAATTCTTTTTGTTTTCCTCCCTGGCATGCTCAATTTGTGGAAAACTTCTACGTAATGCCCTGTACAGTCTTCTTTCTAAACCTGAGTCATTGTCCATGTTTAAAGAATTATCAAAATTTGGCAACATTAGGATAAGGCTATTCTGCATGATACAATTAATTTTCTGTATGGCTCACTCTCCCCCATTCTGTCATGGGTCAAAGACCTACTGCTCTCCTATGAAAGTTTTCTTGTAAAGAAAAGAAAAATGAAATAAAATTTCTTGTTGTTATTAATTATTTTATTACTGTAAGAATTTGCAATATTCAGTTACTGTAATATGTAGGAGGGTAGTACTTTTTCACCCTGTTACTATCTGTAAAATGTGTTCAATTTCCTACCAGCAAGGCTACTGAAGGGCATAATGAGAGGCTAAATTACTTTTCTAGAAAATGTGCTTTTAAACAGTGGTGAAAACCTGGGGTTTGTCTGATCTAAACCAAAACAGAAATGTTTTCTTGAAGTGAAGCAGAACACTGCCCATTCAAGCCAGTAGATGATCTGATTTCAAATGTTTCCTTATCCAAACACAAGAGTGATCTTTTCTATATGAACAGCATTTTTTTCCTTTTTTCTTGACGTTGCTTACAAATAAACCTCTTATAGAACTAATCATATACTTGAAATTAATCAAACCTGTAATCAAACCTGTAATGAAACCCAGCTAAGATCAGGGCAGAAGAAATATTCTTCAGGGAAATTTACTAACTTGAAATGCTGCAACTGGATCTTAAGGCACCTACATGTTTTCAGAGTATGTGACAGCTTTGAGCACCTACATTCTGTGGACCTAAGACAACATAATTAAGAATTTTAACTGATCCCACACAGCGGTTCAAATGAATTTTAACTTCCATTTTCAGCTTTCTAACCATGTACAAAGTAATGGACTCAAGGGAAAGATATAAATCCCTGTATTTCAGGCCAGACTGACCTCTATCTGTCAAGAGTTGGGAGGAAATTCTGTCTGGAAATGTTATGTCTTAATTGTCTCTTGCAGAGATTCTTGAGCTTTACTGTGAGGCACTAACCAGCAAAATTATTAATTTGATTCAGAAAAGCATTGCCCATGCCAATGTCTGAGCTTTTCAGCTACTAGTCTCAAAACCTAGCAGATAATTTTCAGCTGCCTAAGTACAAAACTGTAAGAAATAAAAAAGTTAAACTTAAAATGTTTTTTTATAAATAATTGAATTAAGTAAAATGCTTTTCTACTATGAATACTAGAAATGAGAGCTATTTTTTGTTAGTGTTATAATATTCATTAAACAATACTCTCACTATATGCCTATTATTCTACATTTAAAAAAGAACTAATGCAGAGTGAGATTTTCAATATATAGTTGCTCTGAGGTACTCCAGTGTGATCAGGGAAAATACCTCTGAACACAAAATTTCCATGTGGACTCAATCAAGAAATGTTTCTTGATTTAAGAGGAATTTCTATATGAATGCAGCTTGTCATGCATAGCATGCAATTTATAATAATTACTTTTGTACTATCTTTTAGAATTGGAAATTATATAAGATTTTTAAGATCTTAATGCAGGATAAATATTGATCCCTGAAATGTTTTTCCACTGGTTTTTGAACAGTAACACTTTTAAAATATGTTTAGGAAAAATGTTAATGTAGAAACTAGAACTGCCTAAGTGCTGTCAGCTAAATATACAGTGGAGAGAACCCCAAACTTTCATCTGTATAGTTTGCATGTGAGCCTTTTTTGGATTCTGTTGGTTGTGCAATATCTACAAAGATTACCGAGTCTGATTGTTATTTTAAAATTAAACAGGATAACAAGGCATATTTCACATAAGAAAGTCTTGGTTCAAGGATTATTACTTTTCAACAAGATCAATAAGGTAATCACTACAGATCTGTACAGTACCTTTACTAGTCAGCATTCAGGAGACAGTAATAGATTTATTTAAGATTAATTTTAGTTATTTTAATATGAAAGATTTCATAGTGGTTTAGCTCTTTGAAAATACTTACAGGTAAGAAACAACAGCACTTATGGGACTGGTGTGTTTGCTATTACCTAGTGGCTCTTTAGGACTTAGATCTAGCAAAATGTCCCTGTACACTTCATTATTGTTGTTATCCTGTGTGTTAATTATCTCTCTTGTCTTGTTGGAGCTCTGAGACTCTAGAACACATGTATTGAAAAAGTGTGCTTTGCCAGTTGGGGCTGTCATTATCCATCCTTTACACTCCTTAATGCCTATGAGAACATTAGCCTAAAAGAGAAGTTGTCTAGATTGGAACAGAGAGTTAAAATAGGACTGGCATCTGGATTCAGCTAAGTCCTGAGCAGATTACATAAGTGCTGAAATATTGAAAAGAATTCCATCTTTCAATCACATGAAAAGTCCAATTTTTTCAGCAAGGAATGATGAAGCTATTGAAACCATTTTGGGGGGGGGGGAGGAGGGGCTATTCACTATTTTCTGCCTTTTTGCCTTGTTAAGAAGAAAGACATTTTTCTATAAACAGATAGATGGGAAAAATTTTGTTCTGTGCTACGATCACTGTGACAAGTTAGGCAACAAAAAACTCTATGGGAAATACAGCCTTCTTAATCTTTGCTCTTCCTTCTCCTGAATTACTAGGAAGTGTTTAAAAGCAATCAAAGAAAAAAAAAAAAAACCAGATCAAAAGAACACAGCTTTGGATGCAAAACAAAAATAGGATCCAAGGCTTCTAATCTAGTTTTGTTTTTTGAATTGTTTTTTCTTCATGAAAAGATACAGTTGCTGGCTTTTAATTCAGGTCCTATTCAATATCTTCAAGTTAACATAATCAATTCTATCCTTATACTACTCAAGAAATACAATTTTGGGAAGGCAACATAATAAGAACAAGTTTCTTGCTTATAGTTGTCAAGTCTGCCTTTCCAGTGAAACCTAATTCCTCAAGAGTCATCTGCTTCCTTCCAGGCACATATTCTCTCCTGCTACTCATTCAAAACACTGTTCAAGTATTGTGGGGGCACAGAATTCTTTCTGCTTAAACTTTCTGCAAGTCTGGTACTTGTAGATTTCCATCCTATGTACAATGGATAGTCACCACATTATTATCAGGCATTTGGTTTGTTATCAACCAAACACCTGATAATATTGCTTTTCTGAACTGTAGTTCAGAAAAGTGACTCCTTTATTCTCTTTCAGTTGTGCAGAGATTTTAAAGAAATAGTACTATGCAAGCCTTTCTGGCCTTTCTGGCCTTAGAAATGTGTATTCTGAACAACAACTGATGCCTTGATGTTTGTTTATACAAAGGAAATAAGCTAGTTCTAAGACGAAGTAAAATTCACAGCTTTTTAATGCAATAAATTGAAGTTTCAGTAGCAATGGCTCTATCATGGAAAAAAACATTTTCAAGCATGTGTCAATGTAGAAAGCATTAGAAGGAGCAAGGAGATTTTTTAGTTTTTCCATATCCTGCATTAGCAATATGTCCATTGTATGATTTAATTACAGTTTAGCCTATAGTTGTATTAGACACAAAAAACTAGGGAAAAAAAGCTTAGGAAAAAAAAATCAACATATCATTGGCTATAAGGAATTGTTCTGATATGGGACTCATTGAAGAGTCCTGCTCTATTCAGCTTTTGAGACAAAGAAATGGAGATTTGTAAGGATAGATGTAGAGATTACTAAGAACTTAATAAATATCCATGAAATCAAGTGTGGTGCAGAGAACACAAATAGGAGATAATAGTTTAAATATTGCATTGTTAAAATAAAAGGATTACAATAGAGGTCAAAAGTAAAAAAAAAAAAAAAAAAAAGTGCAAGAAGCCATAAATGTTTTCTTTCCTTCTCCCCTACACGGGATTTCTAAAACCAATTGCCAAATATGTGGTGGGACTATTTCCATACGACAGAAATATATTAAAAAGGACAGCAGACGCATTTTCAAGGACAGGATTTTTGATTCTAAGACAATCTATTGCTTAGAAAGCCTGCAAATGGATGAATGCTGGAACCTGAGAGGGTAATGAGAGACCACTAGATCAATGTTTGCCATGAATTTATTTTTTCTAAAAATAACCAGGGTGATGATGAAGGCTGACTTGTGTTCTAATTCACAAGGAAAGTAAATAAAGTTTCATCAGTTAGACTGGTAGAAAAAGCAAACTCCCCAGAAATATTTTTCCATTGTATAATCATTATAGAGCAAGAGATGGAGTGTGGGAAGAGGACAAAGATGTCAGCAGGGTCACAGTGCTGTCTTCCAACACAGTGATTTCTGTGTTTCTTGTGCTAATTGTAATTCCCAGATTATTCACTTTCTACCTAATTGGTTTGCAGTGACATATTTTACTTTGTTCTGTTTTTGCCAATCATAATTATGTAAAGAAATCTATTAACATTCTCTCAATGTATTAGTAACATGTTGATCATCAAAATATATTAATATCTTTGCCACAAAATATATTCAATTTGTTCTTTTATCAAGTTTCCTGGCTCATTTTTATTTCAAGGGCTGTTATTTTAGAATGAAAAAATAAGTTTCTTTACCAAATTCAGCATAATTCCTACAAGTGCTAGAAAACCTGAGCACTTATCCTGCACAGTACTTCCACATGAAAAACATCAAAACAGGAAAACTGTAATCATTTTCAGGATTCAAAATTGAAATTAATCTAGGGAATCCATGTAAAAAGTTTGAATTGCTGTCCAGTAAATCAGACAGTCGCAGAAAAAGGTCAGTAACAAATGATTGCAATGGAGTTGCTCAAGTGAATACAGATTATTTGACTGAAAAGGTAATGCAGCCACAGATCCTGAGCTATTAAAACAACACCTGTGAGGAGAATGGGTATACTGAGAATGCTTACACTGTCATGATGTCAAAGGCACAAAATTTATTTGTTTAAAAAAAAACAAACAAAAAACAAAAAACACCAAAGAAAACCAAAACCAAACCAAACCAAACAAAAAAAAAAAAACAACCAAACCCTTAAACGTGCGATTAACATTCAAATAACATCACAAGTTTGCATTCAGTTAATTGCAAGGGAGCTGCATCATTCTGTTTCACTATTCTGAAATATCCAGTCAAAACATTAGTTTGCAGCAGGTTTATAGTGGTGACACGTGATAATATTCCTGTTCAAACACAATACAGGTATTATTTCCTTCACCTATTCATCAAAATCCTTCACCTTTTCCTTTAGATAGTCACTCAACAGTAAGGAACTCTAATGCCTTTGCAAACTGCCAGATTTAAAGCACCCATCCTCTTCCACAATTATGCACTGAGACCTCATTACAAAATGACAAAGCGTAAGGAATTCAGGCGGTGCCAGCGGCTGCAGCGGCCCCAGCGCAGGGCACGGCTGAGCCCCTCAGCCCCGGGGAAAGCCTGGGCAAGGGAGGGCAAAACGCTGCCCGGCAGCCAGGGCTGAGCCAGGGGAAGCGAGCGAGAAACAGCCCTGCGAGCCCTGAGGGGACAGCGGGAGCAGGGCCGGGGGCAGGAGAGACCCGGCAGGGACGGCCCTGCGGCCTGGGAGAGAACCCGGCCGGAATGGGCTGGCCCTGCGGCCCCTGGGAATGGTCCGGGCTGGAGCAGGGAAATGTGCGAGGAGGGAAAAAATAGCAGAGAGGAGCTGCGATGGACTGACCGCAGCCCCGCATTCCGCATCCCTCTGCACTGCTTGGGTTGATGAGGCATAGCAGTCACGAGGGAAGGAGCAAAGCTGAGCCTGAAAAAAGGGAAGAGGTGAGTGTCAGGAGGGTTTTCCCATATTTCTCTTTGCTTCTCACCAGGTTGTGCACTTTTGTCAATAAATGCATTTTTCCACAGTCGAATCTGTTTTGCCCGTGTCAGTAGCAGAAAAAGGATCTCCCTGCCTTTATCTCGATTTCTTTTACTTTATTTTCTCCCCTGAGCAGTTGAGGAGGTGGAGTAATATAGCATCTGTGAGGCATATGGCAGCCAGCCAAAATCAGCTCTCCACAAAAAGTATGGTTAATTTTGTAACTATCTACTTATGGAAATCAAGCACATATTCCAAAGCTTGCAGTGCTCAGTAATTTAAAACTGGCCTCTTTATTAAAAAAGAAAAGTAGCCAAAATGCTGTCAAAACCACATAAGTTCTCTATAGGTAGTTCCTATTTATAGTTATAATTAATATCATTTTATAGGGTGACTGTATTTACAATAAGACTTCAAGAGACAACTATAAAATAGCTTTTATTGTCTATTTGATGCTCTAAAATCTTCATTTTTTAAAAAAGGTTCCATTTTAAAGGTAATTAGTAGCTTCAACTAATCAGGAAACACACCCCCACTCCTTGTGAACAGAAACATGACTTCTCTTTAATTTACTTTTTTAGTAGCTTAACAACAAAACAAGATCATTTCTCTGCCAAAAAAAAAAATACATTAGGTAAAGAAATGGAATTATGTCCAGTGTCACTACAGTTTGGATCAGCACCTTGTCTTTGATTTGTAAAGACTAATCTATTTGCAAGAACTAAATTGAGGTCTTGATTTAATAGTTCCACCAAATATATAAGAAAATTAAAGATCTTCCATTCACTTTTTATGAAATGTTTTTACTTTGCCAAAGATTCTGTTAAGAATGTGAAGACATGTATCAGCAGAATATACTCCTCTCACACATTACTCTGCATTAGGAGAAAAGATTACCCCTGTCTCTAATGTCCTCAGAGGGTTGGAAGTTGCTTCACTGCAAAGATACCTGGAATCCTAAACTTGCCTTTTCTTTTCCTAGAGCCAATTTTGAGCCTTCCCCTCCCGCAGCTCTGCTGGGGGACCTTCTAGGTTTCATAAGTTCTGCTGGTATTTTTTCTTTTGACAGTTACATTAGTTCTCCACAGTTTCTATAATGAAAGGTGAACAAAGTCTATTCTGAGTTCTTTCTAGGGTTGGGGATTCTGTAAGATATCAGAGACAATCCTACAGGATATAAATACATACCTTGCACTGATCTTTTCGGCTAGTTTCAGTGTTCGCCCCCACTCTGGCTGTCCTATTCAGGATCTGCTAAGGATAACTGTGTCTCTTTCCCTTATATCAGTATCAACTCCCAGTCTTTCTCTACAGCTTAATCGTATATCTGTGTCTGCTTCCTTGTGTTGCAAGACTAGAGGACTCATATTTAGCTTTTGAGTCGTTTTCTATCAAATAAGCATTTTTGGATGGAAGACAGGTTTCTGCTAAAACATAATGCACAATCTATTTCAAGGAGTTCACCAAGTACCAATATATGGCCAGAAAATGATGGCTGTGAAAGGGTAATTGGCTAGCCATATAAAAAAGCTTTAACTCCCTTCACATCTTTAGCTTAATCACTTTCTTAAGGGCATTTATGTTTTTGTGGTCTCAAAAAGTTTAACAGAGGTCTGCTCTAAAAAGTGTTAGCTCTATTTACCCTTAGCTTGTTATCAGGTCAGCCCAAATAGAGAAGAAGTTCTGCAGCATAGTCCCAGATTCCTTATTTCCCTTCTTTTTAATTTGGTTTTTTTTTTCCTTTTAAAAAGTGCATATATTTCATTGATTATGGTCTTCATGTCCTTTAATAGCTTAGTATACTAGTACTTAGTACTAGTACTAGTACTTAAACTAAAATTTATTTATTCCAATGCTTTAATTATTTTACTTTTCCTGACAGAGACACTGAAAAAGCTTTTGCCCATTATTTATTTCCCTGAAATGTAGTACAGCCAGTTTTTGCCAATTGATATGGCAGTGGTTGACATATATCACCAGCTCTCAGACACCTTCTCCTGTCCGGTGTTACTCAGCAACAGCATGTCTGGTGCTGCATTGCAACGGCTAACATTCTGATCACTATTTCTGTGGAACTAAGTGGGTGACATTTTTCTATACTTGATCTTTTTTAAAAGCCTTTGGCTTAATTCAAAAAAGGAAATTCAGCATAGGTTTGTTTCACATACAGTACTGCAACACAGATACAGTCTGGTCTCAAACTGACATAATGTTGAGAGTTTTACATTTTAATTTTTTTTTCTGTCTTTTCTGTTTCATTTTAAAAAATATATATATTTATTTTCTATTTCAAATTAAAACATGTATTAATATTCTTTCTAGGGGATTTCTAATTTTTGTTCAGGTGTGCAAATGCATTTTAATTCCAACAGCAACAGTGCAAATTTAAAAAGCAGGTAATATTTGCCTTAGCTCCCAGGTATGAATCAGTAAAAATAGACAAAGAGCTTTGACCCTTTCTCTAGATAGTCATAGATGGGACACATGCTGGTTTAGACACCTGCTCTATTTTACAATAGACTGAAGATACCTCCAACTGTGCCATGTGTTGAACACCTCAGGGGAGCATTGCAGAAGCTGACTGCCATCATGGCACAGGAGAGGTTTTCCTGCTCCCTGTTCTTGATCTCTGTCACCTTCTGGTCATCACTCTGATGCTCGCTGCCAACAAGACGAATGATGTAAGAACTAATACCACAGCACTATCTCAAAAAATCCTGTCAGGTTGGGTGTTCTGCTAGTTGAGGGTCATTTCATGATGGTATGAAGAAGGGGAGGGGGGTATGGAAAAAAAGAAAAGGAAGCTGTAAAAAAGAAAAGGCAGCTGTGATAAAGCAGCTGAACTTTGATGCTTCTGGGCTCAAGTTCAATCAGTAGTGTTGTGTGCATTACTTAAAGAGCATTGAATAATATGCAATATTTACATGGACTATCAGGCCAAAGAGAAGCAAGATAGCATGTCTTTTCCAGTGACTTTTGGTGCTCTAATAAATACAGAACAGTGTTCTGTAAAATATGCTGAAAGGTACATAGTAAGACTGTAATTCCAATGGAAGTGTTCTGACAGACAAGTAAAGAGGACAGGGATGACAGAATTGTCTCTTAATGGAACTTTGGAACTTTGACATAGAATTATGTCAATGAACTACAGTCATGTCTTTCTTTCTCATTCATACAACGCAATTTAGTTTAATAATATGTGGAAAATGAAGTATTGATGACAGCAAGTAATTTTTTAAAGATCCTTTTTGGAGGGGCTGCTTTGCAATAACCCATTAATAATTGGGGGAAAAAAGTCAGCAGGATTTGAAGTCACTCTTCCCTGTAATGTTTCATGACATTTTGAAATCATTCTTTAAATTGCATTGTGAAAAGATTGAACATTACTTTTTGAAATGATCTGCAAACTGAAAATTCCAGCACTGCAAACCTTGTCTTTCAAACAATCCTTTTTCTATTTAAAATATTTTTAAATTACCAATAGATGTGTAGATAAATTTTGAGAGTTGTTTGGTATGAAATAGTGACAGAAGGGCATTAAGTTTCTCTGCCAAATACTTCAAAGCACATTATGCAAATAAAACACAAATATGTATTTTTTGATTCAAGGCTGAAGACTGAAATTTCAATTGCAATAGACAATTGCAAAAAATATAGTTCCAGCAGTATGAAAGAATGTAACCTAAGAGCCAAGTAAAACAGTATTTGAATTCTCCTTCCCTCATTTGCTGCACATGCACAGAAGGTAGATTATGGTAAATAAAAAGAAATTATCAGCTCCCACTTAGCATATGTATGTAAAGTTATAAAACTGAACATCAAATTTGAGATCAGTGATGACATATCTTTTAACCCATCATCCAAGTATTCACATTTGATACATTAACACTTGCTAAACCTCACAGCTGTGTATTAAAACTGAAGTATAAATCATTAACAGCAGTTGGAAATAGGTGGTGAGACTGATTTTCTTTGTTGGCTTTTCCACTCAATATATGAGTCCTCTTTACCTGTCTTGTCAAGTTTTGGTAGGAAAATCACCTCCTGTCGTTCTTTGTTGGGTTTTTTTCTGTTTTAACCAGCAGCAGAAACAAAAAGGCTTGTAAGATTGTAATCTTATGCTGTTCTCTCTCTCTCAGATAACTTTCATTTCTTATGTTTTCCATGGAAAGCTAATCATAAAGAAACCTCTCTTCCAATCCATTCAAACAAAACAGTGTAGAGTCATGGCATCAGGCATCTTCCTCAGATGTGTGGAACTATGCTATTCAGTGCTAAAACGCAGCATTTGTTGATGTCTGCCATACTGCAGACCAGTATCCAGGTCTGAGAATTTCCCCCTCTGCTCTATCCCTATCTTACACTAGAATGGAGGAGAAAATTTTTCACCAGTAATTATTTGCCACTGAGACAAGACAGGGTAAGAAAAACAAGAATAGAATAGAATAGAATAGAATAGAATAGAATAGAATAGAATAGAATAGAATAGAATAGAATAGAATTCTGCAGTTGGAAGGAACATACAACAATCATCTAGTCCAACTGCCTGACCACTTCAGAGCTGACAAAATGCTAAATTATATATTTAAGAGCATTCTCCAAATACTTCTTAAACACTGACAGTCATGGGGCATCAACCACCTCTCTAGGAAACCTGTTTTGGTGTTTGACCACCCTCTTGGTAAAGAAATGTTTCCTCATAGACAAGACGTCTTCAAATGCAGCTGTGAGCTATTCACATGAACCCTGTCACTGCATAACAGGGAGAAGAAATCAGCACATCCCTCTCTTCTATCTCTCCTCAGATGTCAGTAGAGAGCAAGGAGGTCTCCCTCCATCGTCATTTTCTCCAAAATAGACAAGCCCAGAGTTCTCATCCACTCATCAGCAGGCATTCCTTACATCCCTTTCATCAGCTTGGTTGTCCTTCTCTGGACATATTTAAGGACATTCACATCCTTCCTAAGTACTCAAGGTGAGTAAGTACACCAGCACTGCAGGACAATCTCCTCTCTTGATGGGCTGGTGATGTGTTTGGTGCACCCCAGGATGTGAGGCGCCCTCGGGACTTCCAGGGCACACACTCCTGATGAACACTGAGCTGCTGCCAACCAGCCCTCCCAGGTCCCTTTCAGCAGGGCTGCTTGCTAGCTGCATGTCTTCCAGTCTGTACTTCACTGGGGTATTGTTCCATCCAGACAGCAAAGTTCTAAAAGTTTACAGACAGTTAAAGTTCTTCAAAATTGTATATATTCTCATCCTGAATTCCAGTGATTCATATTTAGCTTTCAAAGCAAGCAGCATGACAGATATTTCATCTTCTGCCACCTCTTTCTTAATGTTGAAACAAGTAGTTATTTCCCCTGATGTGTTACACACGTGCATTTCTGACAATTCCAGTGTCCACATTTTAGGGGTTTTGATCACACATCAGTTTAGGCAACATCAGGACTGCTGGCAACAGATGGGGTACACTGTCTCAAAGGGCGAAAAAAAAAAACTTTACTCAGGTCTTAGCAGAGATAATTTTACACTTTTACAGTGAGAGCTTTGCACAAGATTTGAAGGGGAAGGGGATAAAAATCAGGACTGTCTCCATGTGCCAAATGATGAGCCACAGGGAAGAAGACTTGCCTGGTTGAAGAGAGTTGTGTCTGGAATTCAGGAAAAAAGTGAGAGTTTATGAGATTTGGCAGAATGAGCAGCCCACTCAGGAGGACTGCAAGGATGTCATGAGAATATGCAGAGAGAAAATTTTAAGCGCAAGAGCTCAGCTAGAATTTCATCTGACTACTGCCATTACAGACAACAAAAATGTTTTTACAAATATCAGCAACAACTAAGAGAGACCTAAGGAGATGTTCATGTTTTATTGGATGCAGGGGAAAATAGAGTCACGAAGGATGAAGAAAAGGCTGAGGGACTTAATGCCTTCTTTGCCTTAGTAGCAAGACTGAGCTGTCCTCAGTGTACCCAGCCCCCATGGCTGGAAGACAGAGATGAGGAGCAGAGTGAAGTCCCCATAGTCCAGGAGGAAATAGTGGCCTGCTGTTCCACATAAACTTGCACAAGTCTATGCGGCCAGATGGGATACACCCAAGAGTACTGAGGGAGCTGGCAGAAGAGCTCACCAAGCCCCTCTCCTTCATTTTTCAGCAGTCCTAGTTAACTGGGAAGGTCACAGATGTCTGGAGGTTAGCAAATGTGAATACCTATCTACAAGAAGATCCAGAAGTAGAATCCAAGGAACTACAGGCCATTCAGCCTGACCTCTGTGCTGGCAAAGACCATGGAGCGATCATCTTGAGTATGATCACACATCATGTGCAGAACAACCAGGATATCAGGTCAAGCCAGCATGGGTTTATAAAAAGCAAGTCCTGCTTGACTAACCTTGTCTCCTTGTCTCCTTCTATGACAAGGTGACATGACAAGGCTGTGAATGCTGTCTCTTTGGATCTTAGTAAAATTTTTGATTGTCTTCCACAACTTCTGGAGAAACTAGCCATTCACATCTTGCTTGGGTGTATTCTTCAGTGGGTTAAAAATGGCCTGGAATGGTCAACTCTGAAGAGCAGTGATGGATGCTGGTCACAAGTAAGCTTCCCCAAGATTCAACACTGAGGCCAGTTTTCTCTTATATCTTTATCTATGATCTGGATGAAGGCATCAAGAACGCCCTCAGTAAGTTTATGGGTGGCATGATGGGTGGCAATGTTGATCTGCTGGAGGGCAGCAAGACTGCAAAGGCATTTGGACAGGCTGGATTGATGGGGCAAAGCCAATTTTATGAGGTTTAACAAAATGCCTCATCTTGTGCTT
This sequence comes from Molothrus aeneus, assembly GCF_037042795.1. NCBI lineage: Eukaryota > Metazoa > Chordata > Aves > Passeriformes > Icteridae > Molothrus > Molothrus aeneus. Next base: position 73,757,082 of record NC_089646.1, read on the forward strand.
TGGCTATAAAACCCCATGCAGGCTGGGGGCAGACTGCCTGGAAAGCTACTTGATGGAAAAGGACCTAGGGGTGCTGGTTGACATCCAACTGAACATGAGCCAGCGTGTGCCCAGGTGGCCAAGAAAGCCAAGGGCATCCTGGTTTATGACAAAAATAGCGTGCTATTTTTGCTCTTCAGCAGGACCAAGTAATCATTCCCCTGTAGTCAGACCAAGTGAGGCCACACCTTCAGCCCTGTGCTTGGTTCTGGGCCCATTACTTCAAGAAAGACATTGAGGTGCTGGAGCATATCCACAGAAGGGCAACAAAGCTGGTGAA